>NW_027510432.1:0-620963 GCF_048772815.1 Callospermophilus lateralis | reverse complement strand
TGATGTGTCACTAAAGTTTCAGCGAGGGCTGCTATCTGGTCAGAGAGTCAAGCATGGGTGAATTCAAGGCACGGGAAGGCATTCCAAGCAGGTTCAGAATTTGCAGTTATTTATAGCAAAGCCAAAATTAACTTTTTATGGCTTTGTGGCAAGATGGCTCCCAATTTTAATAAAAGATCAGGTTGGGTCTATCAACCCGTGTCCCTTACTTTTGGAAACTACTCTACCACCTCCAAGGTTGTGAACTCCTGAGCATTTTCCAGTACAGATATGTATTCACAGATTTTCTAACTCTTCTACTCTAATTGTGTCTTACTTGGGGCAAAGATAATTTCAAGGTATTGTGCTGGATGAGAGTGGAAAAATTTTTGTGCAGCACATATTTGCATACACATTGGATTCATTATCTAATTTTCCATTCAAAATACTGAATCCATGACACTAACCAAAACCAGACTAGACTCTGACTACTAATTCTAATATGATGGAGAAAAACAACCCAAAGAGAATAGAAATAGAAGCAGTTCAGAGTAGGCATGGTGTATAGTTAGATTTGCCTTTTGCCTGATAAAGTGTTGGTGTTATAAATCTAGTCAATTTTTAATTGAAATAGTTCTCCATGTGTTTTTAAAGTTAACAAATATGTGAATTCCTGTCTCCCTTTCTCTGAAGCCTATTCAGCACATGTATTTTTTAGGTTCACATATAGAATCCTACATGGTATCACACATACATTCTTATGAGGTGGCTGACTTGGCAGATACAAATCGTAAAAAGAGATCACTCCTCCTAAACACTGTTTTAACAGAAAATTCAATCTATGGGTTTGCTTCCTAGTTGAACAACATTATACATAAATACAAGTTCAGTAAAATAAATACTTTTGTATCTGTGAAAGATATATATTTCATGATGAATTTCGATTGGCATATGTATTGCTAATTTTTAATGTTCCTGTGTGTGTTTTGTGTGTGAGTGTGTGTATATGTATATATATATATATATATATATATATATATATATATATATATATATATATACACACACTCTCCAGATTTTTCAAAATATGAAATATATATGCCTTATTATACACTCCCCATATTCATTCATGTTCATGTATGTGGATTTATAATAAACTTTTCACAAGATTATTCTCAAAAATATTCATCCACCTGAAATACATATTTGTCTCCTAGTACTGAAAAATAACTTTAGTGAATGGTGCACACAAATCCTAATATTTCTACAGTATCTGACCCAGTTTAACATTAATGCAAGTAGATTCCTATGTGACAAGTTGTGTATTTTGACGTTCATTTTTATGCAACACTAGTACATTACTATTTCTTCAGTTTATGCACATCATAAGATATATATTTATCCACAAGTTCATAAATTTATAGACATTTGTTTCACTTTCAATTACTTCCTGCTTCAGAACACATGTATTCCTCCAGGTTTCTTTTTTTTTTAAATTTTTATTGTTGGTTGGTCAAAATATTACATAGTTTTTGATATATCGTATTTCACACTTTGATTCAAGTGGGTTATAAACTCCCATTTTTACCCCGCATACACATTGCAGAAAAACATCAGTTACCCATCCATTGATTTACATATTGCCATACTAGTGTCTGTTGTATTCTGCAGCCTTTCCTCTCCTCTACTATCCCCCTCTTCTTCCCTCCCCTCCCCTCTTCTCTCTCTACCCTCTCTACTGTTATTCATTTCTCTCCCTTGTTTTTTTTCCTCTTTCCCCTCACTTCTTCTTGTATGCAATTTTGTATAACCCTGAGGGTCTCCTTCCATTTCCATGCAATTTCCCTTCTCTCTTCCTTTCCCTCCCACCTCTCATTCCTGTTTAGTGTTAATCTTCTCAGGCTCTTTGTCCCTACTCTGTTATTAGTTACTCTCCTTATATCAAAGAAGACATTTGGCATTTGTTTTTCAAGGACTGGCTAGCTTCACTTAGCATAACCTGCTATAATGCCATCCATTTCCCTGCAAATTCTATGATTTTGTCATTTTTTAATGAAGAGTAATACTCCATTTTGTATAAAAGCCACAGTTTTTTTATCTATTCGTCTATTGAAGGGCATCTAGGCTGGTTCCACAGTCTTGCTATTGTGAATTGTGCTGCTATGAACATCGATGTAGCCGTGTCCCTGTAGCATGCTCTTTTTAGGTCTTTAGGGAATAGACCGAGAAGGTTAACAGCTGGGTCAAACGGTGGTTCCATTCCCAGCTTTCTAAGAAATCTCCATACTGCTTTCCAAATTTGCTGCACCAATTTGCACTCCCACCAGCAATGTACAAGTGGACCCTTTTCCTCACGTCCTCACCAGCACTTGTTGTTGTTTGACTTCATAATGGCTGCCAATCTTACTGGAGCAAGATGATATCTTAGGGTGGTTTTGATTTGCACTTCTCTGACTGCTAGAGATGGTGAGCATTTATTCATGTACATGTTGATTGATTGAATGTCCTCCTCTGAGAAGTGTCTGTTCAGGTCCTTGGCCCATTTGTTGATTGGGTTATTTGTTATCTAATTGTCTAATTTTTTGAGTTCTTTGTATACTCTGGATATTAGGGCTCGATCTGAAGTTTGAGGAGTAAAGATTTGTTCCCAAGATGTAGGCTACCTATTTACTTCTCTTATTGTTTCTTTTGCTGAGAAAAAAACTTTTTAGTTTGAGTAAGTCCCATTTGTTGAATCTAGTTATTAACTCTTGTGCTATGGGTGTCATATTAAGAAATTTGAAGCCCGACCGCACAGTATGTAGATCATAGCCAACTTTTTCTTGTGTCAGACACTGTGTCTCTGATTTGATATCAAGCTCCTTGATCCATTTTGAGTTAACTTTTGTTCATGGCAAGAGAAAGTGATTCAATTTCATTTTGTTGCATATGGATTTCCAGGTTTCCCAGCAACATTTGTTGAAGCTGCTATCATTTCTCCATTGTGTGCTTTCAGCCTCTTTATCAAATATAAGATAGTTGTAGTTTAGTGGATTGGTTTCTGTGTCCTCTATTCTGTACCATTTGTCCAACCGCCTGTTTTGGTACAGTACCATGCTGATTTTGTTACTATTGCTCTGTTGAATAGTTTGAAGTCTGGTATCACTATACCGCCTGATTCACAGTCTTTTCATGAGACTTCATTCCAAACGCATTATTTTCTATTTCCATAATCACCTTTGAAGCAAAACTCACATACACGTCATGATCAACCATAACCCTAATATTACCATTAGATGTATAACTGGTTGGAATGAAGGATTGTACATCAATATAGATTTTCTGTATATTTTCAGATATCAATTCAATCCATTATTTAAAGTTGGAAAAAGTTATATTATTTGTTCACAGTATGGTCTATTCATGCATTATGTCTATATTCATAGACACAGGGTACACCTTTTTATACCCCCAATACTTATTTATACATCTTCAAAATATTGCTCCCAGAAATGGTGGAAGAAATACTCATATCACCTGATGTACATATACATTTTATCAAAGTAATATTCTGGACACAATTACAAAGATCACACTTAAGTTTGTACCAAAGCCTAAATGGAAAGTGAGCATGGATCACGAAAAACATCCATGTCCAGGTTGCCTAATGCTCTCAAATGTCAACCCGATTGGTGACTACATATTTGTTTCTTCCTAAGATTATATATTCAACATCAAGCCAGTTGAAAATGTCTAATCCTATCACTCAGTTTATACTTTGCCTGATTTCCTAATGTCTCTATTATTATCTGCTTTCCTTCATATTTTCCCCAGTTCATCATTGTGACTGACTCTTCACATGTGCTCACATTTACACTCACTCTGTACCCAAAACCCTATTGCTAAAGATTTTTTGGACCAAATCCTATATTCACTCTTCCGACTAATTCCTAATCCTACCGACTATCCCTTTTTGAGTGGATGTTCTCTTCGACATTCAATCATCCAAGGTACAAGGAACGCTACCATTGTATATTGATTAATCTGAGACATCTGTGCAGAATATAATTCAAAGCTAAGTATCCCAGTCAAGGGCCCAAAGACCTTCTGGGCTTCAAATTTTACCTAGATTTCTGTATTCATACTTATATTACACTTATATTCCTATGAATATTTCAGGTTCCCAATACCATAATTCATCCCGTAGAATGATTCCTAACCCAAATGGAACATGATATTAACCCTAACCATACACTGTTCCCTCAATCTAACTTTACGAAAGAGCAGGGACAGAGTTGGTCTTACAATACAGGAATTTAGAGGATCCTCCACCTGCTGAGAACCTCAAAGGTCAACAAAGAAATGATCCCTGGAGAAGATATAGGCAGCTATGAAGGACCTGTGAAAGCAAAAGTCATATTCCATGGCAAACAACTTGGTCAGATGAAGGGATGTGTCTGAATCAACATTTCTCTTCTTAATGTATAGAAGATGGACCAAACCAGGCTTGAACTCTGCTGTGATTCCCCTTACAGACTGAGTTCTGGAACTGACATCAGAAAAATATTGCCATTAATTGTGTTAGGATTTTAGGAGGCAACGCATGAGAGTCGCCCTTGGAAAGAAAAGTGAGATCTAGGAACAGGGTGGCTTTCCACAGAGCACTGGGAATCTCAGCCAGAATATCACATGATTTTATTTTGAAAGACGTGGCAGCCATAGTTGACAGTCAAAACACACATGGACCTCACATTGTAGACTGCAATAGGCCTGGCTTCATGTGACCTATTGGCCACTTTTTGGGAAGCCTTGCCTGTGAGAGTTCTCCAGAGTTTTCATTGAAATGAGCTTCCTCACCATTTAATGGTTCCTGAATGAATTGTAACCCACAGTGCCTTCAACATCTTCCTTGAAAAACGGCTAGATAAATTCCATGAAATTTTTGAAATTCCCAAGACCAGGTGGCACTGGAGAACCTTTGGATGTCCTGTTGCTTATCATGAGTGTACCAGACAGTGCCTTGATTTACTGGGTTTCATGAAAATGGTGTAGAACAGATTTGCCAGTAAGTTGGAGCCTGCTGATTAGTGGGCCTAGAGCAGTGGTGTGCAGGTGTGTGATAATACATCTGTTGTGGGGCCATGTGGATCTGCCATTAGCTTCCAAATGGCTTGTGATTGACATGGTGTAGCCAACAGAAGCTTATTTGTAAATGCATCTTGTTATATGGAGAGATTTCAGGGCAATGTTCAGAATCATGTTGCTATGTATAAGGGGGCAAGCTCTGTGGGATATTAGCCTGGTTGATGCATTCCCCTGCAGACCCTGACCCAACACACGTGACAGAACCCGCTCCAGCAGTGTGTCCCAGTTGAACTCCTTGTATTTTGTGGAGCAAATATGAAATTCCCAATGCAGCAGGAAGAAAAACCACGAAAAGTGGAGGACGAAAAAATGGCTTCACTGTCCACACGGGGAGACACTTAGCCCACATTGGCCACATTTTACCAACAAAGAGCGAATTCAGCACTGCTGCCTCATGTTCATTGGAAAAGAAGAAACCATGTCCTCCAGGTCACATAGATGCAGACCCAGCTTTGATGGTCTCATTAGAAAAGAATCTAAAGCTCCTGACCACAATATATATTTCAAGTGTCAAACCTCAGAGGCAGTTCCTCAAGAAGTCTTTAGGCCGAAAGAGCTCCATGTTTGTGGAATGTTTACCCTGTCCCTTACTTTTGGAAACTATCCTACCACATCCAATGTTGTGAAACCCTGAGCATTTTCCATTCCATATATATATTAACAGATTTTTTTACTCTTCTCCTCTATTTGTGTGTTATTTGGGGCAAAAGTAATGTCAAGGCATTATTCTGGATGAGAGTGGGAAGATTGTTTTGTAGCACATATTTGCATACACATTGGATTCATTTTCCTATTTTCCATTCGAAATACTGCATCCCTGACACTAATCCATACGCTACTAGACTCTGACTACTAATCCTAACATGATAAGGAAAACACCAAAACAGAATAGAAATAAAAAATTTCAGAAGAGGCATGGAGTATAGTTGGACTTGCCTTTTGCAGGATAAAAGGCAGCTGTAAAAAATCTAGTAAATTTTTAATTGAAATAGTTCTCCATGTGTTTTAAAGTTAACAAATATGTGAATTTCTGTCTCCCTTTCTCTGTACCCTCTTCAGCACATGTATTTTTATATGCACATATAGAATCCTACCTGGTATAACACGTACATATTTGTGAGGTGGCTGACTTGGCAAATACAAGTTGTGAGAAGAGATCACTCAGCAGAAACACTGTTGGAAGTGAAAATTCACCCTATGTGTGAGCTTCCTAAGAGATCAAGATTATACATAAATCCATGTTCAGTAAAATAAATATTTTTTCATCAGTGGATGATATATATTTCATGATGAATTTCGATTGGAATATATATTGCTAATTGTTAATGTCTCAGTGGTTTTATATATATATATATATATATATATATATATATATATATATATATATATATATATATATATATATATATATATATATATACACTCTCCAAACTATTCAAAATATGAAATATATGATCTACATATACATTTTATCACAGAAATATTCTGGACAAAAAATGCAAAAGACACAATATGATGGTATCAAAGCCTAAATGGAAAGTGAACATGGATTACTAAAAACATCCATGTCCAGGTTCCCTAATGCTCTCAAATGTCAATCATATTGGTGACTACATATTTGTTGCTTCCTAAGATTATATATTCAAACTCAACCCTGTTGAAAATGTCTAGTCCTATGATTGAATTTATACCTTACCTGATTTCCTAATCTCTCTAATGATATCTGCTTTCCTACATATTTTTCCAAGTTCACCATTGTTACTGACACTTCACATGTGCTGACATTGACATTCACTCTCTAAACAAAACCCTATTGTTAAAGAACTTTTATTCCAAATCCTATACACACTCTTCTTCCTAAAACTTCCAACTATCTTTCTATTCCTACCTACTATCCCTTTTTGACTGGATGTTCTCTTCAACATTCAATCGTCCAAGGTACAAGGTCCTATGCCATTGTATATCGATTTATCTGAGATATCTTAGTATAATGTAATTCAAAGTAAAGTATCCCAATCAAGGGCCCAATGCCCTTCTGGGCTTCAAATCTTACTTAGATTTCTGTTTTCATACATATATTTCACCTCTATATTTTTATAAATCTTAAAGGTTACCAATATTATAATTCATCCAGCAGAATGACTCTTTACCCAAATCAAAAATGTTATTAACCCTAACCATACACAGTTCCCTCAATCTAACTTTACAGAAGAGCAGGGACAGAGTTGGTCTTAAAATACAGGAATGTAGGTGGTCTTCCTCCAGCTGAGAACCTCAAAGGTCCATGAATAAATGATCCCTGAAGAAGATGTAGGCAGATATGAAGGACCTGAGTGAGCAAAAGTCATCATTCATGGCAAAAACCTGGTCAGGATAAAGGGTAGTGTCTGAATAAGCCCCTCTTTTCTTAATGTAGAGAAGATGGACAAAACCAGGCCTGTGTGGAGAGCTGTTCCCGGGTGCCTATGGTTGATATTGCATTCTAACTTGTGAAAGTGTCACAGGAAGTAGGGGCAGCCTCCATCTCATGGGACCATTGGAAGCAACTATTAGGACAAAGTGGTTGCCAAGGTAGTGGCCTCATTCAGTTTCTGAAGAAAGTGACCTCACCACACTTCCTTGTTGATGGAACTCTCTGAACATGGGATCCAGGAAGCCAGGCACCCAGAGCCAGTCCCAGTCCCAGTCCCAGTCCCAGTGGTCTCACTTGTTTGGATTTAGCATGGACAGATTCACTCTTTCTTGGTACCTACTGATGTGAGGATGGCCAAATGTGAGAAAAGCTCTGAAGAGGGGTCTTTCCTGAGAAAGCAGGTAGTGGCTCACCGCTGACTCTTGACAACTTCACAGAGTTGGACAAGGAGATCAGTTCTGAGACAGAACAGGTCATTTCAGGGGAACATAGTGTGGCCCACCAGTCAGAGGACACTCCAGATTGTCATAGACCTAGTTGCAGGAAGTAGGTGACTTTGAGGGTGTGGGTGTGAGTTTGCGGATTTTGTCTCATGTTCTGAGAATAGGTAGGACTGGCGGTTTGTTGGGTTTGGAGGGAATAACTTCTGTTCATGTATGTGGATTTACAATCAACTTTTAACAAGATTATACTCAGAAATATTCATTCACCTGAAATACATATTTGTTTCCTAGTACTGAAAACTAACTTCAGTGAATGGTGCATAAAACTCCTAATATTTCTACAGTAACTGACCCAGTTTAACATCAATGCAAGTAGATTCTTATGGGACATGATATGTGTTTTGGAGTTCGTTTTAATTCAACACTGGTACATTACTATTTCTTAAGTTTATGCACATTACAGTATATATATTTCATTCACAAGTTCACAAATTTATAAGCATTTATTTCACTTTCAATCACTTCCTGCTTCAGAAAACATGTATTCCTCCATGTTTCTTGACTGGTCTTTTCATGAGACTTCTTTCCAAACACATTATTTTTGATTTTCATAATCATTTTGAAGCAAAACTCACACATTCTTCATGAAAAGCCATAACCCTAATATTACAATTAGACGTATAACTAGTTGTTATGAATGATTCTATATCAAAATATGATTTCTTATATATTTTCAGTTATCAATTCAATCCATTATTTAAAGTGGAAGCAGTTATATTATTTATTAACTGTATGGTCTATTAATGCATTATCTCTCTATTCATAGACAAGGGGTACACCTATTTTACCTTAGATACTAATTTATACATCTTCAAAATATTCCTAAAAGAAATGGTGGAACAAATACTCATGTCACCAGATCTACATATACATTTTATCACAGTAATATTCTAGACAAAAAAAAGTCACCCTTAAGATTGTACCAAAGCCTAAATGGAAAGTGAGCATGGATTACATAAACTTCCATGTCCAGGTTGCCTAATGCTCTCAAATATCAATCCTATTGGTGACTACATATTTGTTTCTTCCTAAGATTATATATTCAACCTCATGCCTGTTGAAAATGTCTAATCCTATCACTCATTTTATACTTTACCTGATTTAGTAATGTCTCTATTTATATCTGCTATCCTACATATTTCCCCGGTTCATCATTGTGACTTACACTTCATGTGTGCTGAAATTTACATTCACTCTCTAACCGAAACCCTATTGCTTAAGAAGTTTTGGTCTAAATCCTATACTCTTCTTTCTAAACCTACCGACCATCTTCCTAATTCTACCTACTATCCCATTTTGAGTGGATGTTCTCTTTGACATTCAATCATTAAAGGTACAAGGTCCTATGCCATTGTTCATCGATTTATCTGAGACATTTGTGCAGAACATAATTCAAAGCTAAGCATACCAATTAAGGGTGCAATGCCCTTCTGGGCTTCATATCTTCCCTGGATTTCTGTTTTTATACTTATATTTCACCTATATATTCTTGTAAATATTATAGTTTCCCAATACCATTATTCATCGTGCAGAAAGATTCCTAACCCAAATTGAACATGTTATTAACCCTAACCATACACTGTTCCGTCAATCTAACTTTACAGAAGAGCAGCGACAGAGTTGGTCTTACAATACATGAATGTAGGCGATCTTCCACCTGTTGAGAACGTCAAAGGTCCATGCAGAAAGGATGCCTTGAGAAGATGTGGGCAGCTATGAAAACTTGAGAGAGAAAAGTCATCTTCTATGGCAAACAACCTGGTCAGCATGAAGGGATGTGTATGCATCCACCTCTCTCTTCTTAATGTAGAGAAGATGGTCCAAACCAGTCCTAGGTGGAGAGCTGTTCCCGGGTGCCCATGGTTTATATACCATTCTAACTTGTAAAAATGTCATAGGAAGTAGGGGCAGCCTCCATATAATGGGAGACTTGAAAGCAACTGTTAGGACAAAGTGGTTGCCAAGGAAGTGACCTCATTCAGTTCCTGAAGCATTGACCTACCTCACTTCCTTGGTGATGGAACTCTCTGAACTTGGGATCCAGGATGCCAGGCACCCGGAGCCACTCAAGTCTCAGGCCCAGGGGTTTAACTTGTTTGGATTTACAAAGGAGAGGGTTAGTCTTTCTTGGTACCTTAAGATATGAGGATGGCCAAATACCAGGAGAGCTCTGAATAGGGGCCTTTCCTGAGAAAGCAGGTAGTGGTTGGCCACTGGCTCCTGAAAACTTCACAGAGTTGGGAAAGAAGAGCAGATCTGAGACAAGACAGGCCATTTCGGGGGAACATACTGTGGCCCACCAGTCAGAGGAAACTCTGGATAGTCACAGAGTTTAATGGGGGAAGGATGTGCCTTCGTGGGTGTGGGTGTGATTTTGTGGTTTTGTCTCATGATCTGAGAATAGGTAGGAAAGGCGTTTTTTTCTTTGATTTGTAGTGGACTGCTTCTAGTAAGACGTTTGACAAGGCGAGTGTTTCTATGTCTGTGTATGCTACTGTGTCCGTGGTTGTAGACATTAGAAAAGAGAATGCAACAATTGATGTGTCCTGTATAGTAGAAAGCTTCCCAGCATTCATCCTGCCCAATTTATGAATGGACTGCCGCTTGCCTTAAAAATGGGCAACACCTGCTAACTTCCTAAGTTCCTGTTTTCTTCCTGAATTCTCGCCACTCTCCAGAATAGACTCATGGTTTTTGTCCAAAATATGTACCACCTCCAAGCTCTGTGACATGTCCATGTACTGGATAGCTGGAGGGAATGGCGAGCATCTCAGAAAACTCAGATATCAGTGTGACCAGGAAAGTCTCAGTGGAGAAACCCTGCTTTGGACTTTTTCTTACCTATTGTTCTGTTGCCCTGAATGTCAGGAAGGTCTTTGCCTCAGGCCACCCCTTTGTGAACCCTGAAGAAAACAGTTTTCAAATGGAAATGAATGGGCATCACCTGTGGCTCTTTGCTTAATTGCTTTGGAAAAGGATGTGTCTGAATCAGCCTCTTGGCCCTGTGTGAGGCTGTGGCTTAGATTCTCAGCACCTGATTAATCCAAAGACAGATCCCATGTGTGCATCCAAAACCAAAATTGCCAAAAGACCAGTTATTGTGAATGAAGTCTCTTGACTTCATTTCTAAGGTTCCTGAGGCCCATCAAGTGAGAATAGGCATCCTTTGCGTAAAATGAGTTCTTCAAAGCCCTGCGGAGGCTAGCCCAGAGGTTTTTGGTTTGTCTCATGACTCCCAATCATATAAAGAATCTATACCTGACATTCAGTAGGCCTCAAATTGGAGATGCAGAGCAGTATTAACAGCAGGCCTATTTGATCACTCCTGGTTCACAAGAAGGGTTTCCAGGCCACCCGGACTTCAGGCAAATGAGCGGCAAGGGAGCTTATTTTTCACACCGTCTTGGGCTGCACCCCTCACGGAAAACTCCAGCCAGAAGTTATGATGAGTGTCTATATGTAAGAAGATGAGGGCCCTGTGGGTGTGTTTTGGTTTTCATTGTGGTCATTTTTGTGGCGGTTGGAATAGATGACTGGGCCTACCTGGGCTTTAACTCTGGTGTGATTCCTCTTAGAGACTGAGTTCTGGAACTGACCTCAGAGAAGTACTGCCATGAAATGTGTTGGGATTTCAGAAGGCCACGCATCAGAATCGCCCTTGGAAACTGAGATAGAGGTCCAGGGAGGCTTTCCACACGCCACTGGGAATCTCAGCCAGGATATCACATGATTTTATTCTTAAAGACTTGGCAGCCAAAGTTGAGAGTCTAAACACACATGGACCTCACATTGTAGACATCAGTGATTATGGCTTCATGTGAACTTTTGGCCACTCTTTGGGAAGCTTGCCTGTGAGTGTTCTCCAGAGATTTCATTGAAATGAGCTTCCTCACCATATAATGTTTCCTGCATGAATTGAAACCCACAGTAAATCCAACTTCATCCTTCAAAAATGGCTAAATAAATACCATCAAATTTCTGAAATTCCCAGACCAGGTGGCACTGGAGAACCTTTGGATATCCTGTTGCTGATCATGAGTGAAAGAATTCCCCACACAAAGACACTTCGCTAGGAGAATTCCAATTTTATTGCAAAAAGCTGTGTGCTTACATAGAACTAAAGGGGTGATGGTAGGGCTTAGATAAATGGCAGGGCACCAATTTATTGGCAAGTTCTTTCAGATATCAGCTCCGGAGCCAAGGAATTAGTTCTCATTGGGGCTAAGGTTCCCCGCCAGAGAGATTTGAAATTGGCGCCGACGGGAGAGTTCACACGGGCGGGAATTTTTTGCATCACTGCAGAAAAGAAGAAGGTAGGAAGAAAAAGTCCTTAGGCACCATGTTGGGGTTTTTACTCTGGGGAATGGCTGCCATTTATACTTTTCCCAACATTCCTCCCTTTTTGTTTTCTTAGGAAGTGTGGCGTCGTTGGTCAGATCCGGCTGCTTCTTGCTGTTTGCGGGCGCTGTGGGGCCTAGAATGGGAAGTGGAGGAATTCTCGGGGGGCAGGTCTGGGGATATCATGGCAGCCAGAAAGAAAACCCAGTGGCTACAGACAGCTACTTCCATAGGGGTGAAGTCTATGAAAGTTCCCTGAAGCCTCAAGTTGTCGATGGCATTGAACCAGTCCTGGATGGAGGAGTTTGTTGGTATCAGTCACTGGTCCTGTTTCAGAGACTCTGGGAAATACTGGAAGCGTTGCCTGGACATGGCATCACCAGCACCTGAAGAAGATCAGAGCGAATAAAAACAGAATTAAGATAAAAATTAAAGCATTGGTCAATTTTTGGCAGAAGTACCATGTTGGGGGACTGACAGAGAAGAGGCCAAGGGCCATGAGGAAACTTAGAAGGACATAAAGACTCATTAATCCAGGATGGCAGATTAAAAGGTTCTCCGAGCTCGTTGTCTCTCGCCGTCTGATGTCCGTTGCATTCCATCGTGCCTGGTAGTGAGCTTCAGCACTGAGTGAACTGTTCTCTTGGAGATGTTGGGGGTTCATCAGTCATCAGAGGCTGCTAGTGCCTAAGCAAAAGCTGGTTGAATGTTTGATTAGAAATTTTTTTTCAGTTGGGTTTGAAGGCACTTCATTATGCAGGGCAAGAGAGCACAAAAAAGGAGCATCCCAATAAGGGGCCCCAAAATTGGTAGTAAGTACATGGCAAGAAAGGATTGGAAGCAATTGGGTTGATAATTCCTGCAATTTAACAACATTTTTTTCTATTAGGCCAGATTCATTAACATAATGACAACATTCCTCTCTGAGGAACAGGCATGTTCCCCCTTTTTCTGCAATGAGAAGATCAATTGCCCTTCGGTTCTGTAAAGCCAGTTGTGCCAATGAAGTAACCATCACTGCAAGGAGCCCAGAAACTGAGCAGTGTTATCAAGTGCTTCCTGCAGTTTTTGTTGCAGGTCATTGGATGCCCATAGAGCATGACCTATAGCTTCACCAGAGAGTTCGAGACTCGCCGCTGAGGTTGTTAATGTGAGGCCTACCAGAACCGGCAGAAAGACTGCCCTAAGGGTGCAGGAAGGTAGGGCCACCTGTCGGAATTCGATGGGAGTATACAAAGACAGCTGAGGAACTACTGTAACCAAGAAACAGATGCCAGAGACATTGATCGTTGAGGTACTTATAGACCCGTTACACCAGAGAAAATGTCCAGGTTTCATTAATCAGGGCTCGATGGGGTGTTAAAGCTCAAGGAACAAATGGGTAAAGAATTCATTACTGTCAGGTGGAAACAGATGAAAGGAAATAAAGTATTGGTGGAACAACTTTCCCATAGTGGGATACGTGTCACATGTAGGGGTTTTCCTTTCTTAGAGAAATTGTAGGTTTTTGCTGAAATATTTCCTGCCGCTAATGGGACCGCTGCTAGAAGTGGACGACTAAGTGAAGCACAGAGAAAGAACTGAGAAGTAGGCACAGAAAGAGGGGTGGAGTTTAATAATCAAAGAGTTTGTTGTAGCAAATTGAGCCATGTGGGAGGGGGACCTGAGGGGGATGAAGGCTCTGAATCCTCTTTAAATGAGCTATGGATAAGAACTCGAAGTTTTGATTCTGACTCCTTAATGTGTTCGACTACCTGGATGGTTGCCTTAGGTGGCGTAATCAGGGTGCGGCCAACAGTCATCCACATTGTGGGTCTGGCTGAGGTTGTCCGAGCATAGACAGCAAACTCAACATAGTCCCAACGTTTGGCCTTGGGGTCAGGTATATCAAAAGTATACCATCCATTGTTATTGGATGAAGAGCCTTTATGCCACTTTAGGTAACTAGAAGTCCACCCTTCATGGTAACCAAGTGAGTGGTAAGAATAGCTACCACGTTCATGATGGAACCTGCATGACTTATAGGGGCACCCATTATATATCTCAGGCCACCAATGACAATAGTCTTTGGTTTGATGAAAAAGGAAGCAAATGAAAGGCCAGTTCCAGCTACCAGGAACGAAGGTCCTTGAAGGTGACAATTTTAGGGAAATAGATGTGCAGTTGTGGATGAAGCAAGCAGTTGCATCCACTACGTGGACATTCTGCATGCTATGTTCTGAGTATCATTCCCAAAGAGTGAAAAAATACATTGTAGCAGAGGAGGGTAGATACCAGTCCTGACAGAGCACAGAAAATAAGCAGAGCACAAAAAACAAGCAGTTAGAGAAGACTAGGGTGTTGGGAGAGCTCATTGTGCCTTCTTTAAGAGGAATTGTTCTGCGGGGAACACCGTGTTAGCCGCAACTTAAATGGGTGAGATGGGAGTGGAGAGCAGGAGTAAAGGGGAGGTTCAGGAGGTGATTCTTGGAGTTCCTCTGGGGTGGTCCTGTCGTCATCAGGTGGGCCTCTTGGTGATATGGCTTCAACCTAGATATGTGAATCCAAGGGGTGAGACAGTTGTCTGATAAGGAGAGTTAGGTGGAGTTGGGGGTACAGAGAATGACAGGATAGGGGCCTTCCCATTTTGGGGCAAGAGTCCCTATCTCCTCTGGGGTATTATAATAGACTAGACTCCCAGCTGTTAAGGGAGGAGTGTTTGGAGCGGGGACTGGGTCCAGAAGAAGCCAGTCCTGATATTTCCAGAGTTCCGAGCGAAGATAAAACAAGAGAGGCAAAGACAAATCTCGGGTGAGAGGTCCTTGTGAAATGACCAACCCAGGGGGGATAAGAGGTCTTGAATACCTTATCTCAAAGGGAGACAGTAAAGATGGTTTCTTAGGTAGAGCTCTGATTCGAAACAAATCCAAGGGAAGGAGTTTGACCCCGTCTAAATTTAATTCCTTTGTCAATTTGGTAAGGACTTCCTTTAGAGTACGATTTACCCTTTCCACTTTCCCTGAAGCCTGAAGGTGATATGGACAGTGAAAATGTCACTTGAAGGAGAGGGCTTGAGAGACCTTTTGTGTGATCCTAGAAATAAACTCAGGGCCATTGTCAGATTGTAGGAAAGTGGGCATTCCAAACCTGGGGATGATGACTGTCAGAAAGATTGAAGCTACAGTGGAAGCCTTTTATTGGAAATGGGAAATGCCTGAACCCAACCAGAGAAAGTGTCCACAAAGACAAGGAGGTATTTAGTGTGCCATACTTTGGGCATGTTGGTGAAGTGTACCTGCCACTAAGCATTGGGAATGTGTCCCCGGGCTTGGTGGGAAGGGAAAGGTTTGGGCCTTAAAAAAGTATGAGGGTTGGTCCGCTGACAGATCTGACAATTAGAGGCTATATTCTGTAGCATGGCTTTGTCAGAGGGGGTGAGGGAGAAGAAGCTCTGTAAAAAGAGGGTCAAAGACTGAGAATCGGAATGGAAAAGAGTATAAAGGAACTTGAAAAGATCCTTGTTCTTACTGGAAGAAGTAGTGGCTTCAGATGAGATGTCTAAAGTGGCCATTATATGTCCCCCAATGGGGGCAATAACTGGAAGTGGTGGCAGCCATTCGTGCCGCCTGGTCAGCTTTGTCATTGCTCTCAGTGATAAGAGAGCCGTCCTTCTGATGGGACCTACAATGGACAACTCCCAACTGGGTGGGAAAGTGGGAGGCCTCTATCAGATTGCTTATAAGAGCCGAATTAGTGATCACATTACCTTTGGTGGTAAGTAGTCCTCGCTCCTTTCATATTGCAGCATGGGAAAATAAGATATGGAAGACATATTTTGAGTCAGTATAAAGGGTGAGGGATTTGCCTTGTGCTAGAAGGCAGGCACGAGTGGCTGCTATGAGTTCAGTCTGCTGGTTGGTAGTTCCTGAAGGTAGAGCTTTGGCCTCTATAATCTCAGTGGCTGAAACTACAGTGTATCCAGAGTAATGAGTGCCATTCTGCCTAAAGAAACTGCCGTCAGTGAACCAGATAAGGTCAGGCTTGGTGAGTGGTCCCTCAGAAATTGAAGAATGACAGGGAAGGAAATCATCTAACGTTTCCAAGCAATTATGAATTGTTGTGTTAGACGTGGGAGTCATTGGGAGCAGTGAGGCAGGGTTCAGTGCAGAGCAGGGGAGGAAAGTAATATTAGGGTTTTCCAGAAATGAAGTGAGGAGCGACAGAACTCTGGATGGAGGAAGGGTTTGAAGGCCCTTATAAGCTAAAAGATCCTTCAAGTGATGTGGGGAGTGAATAGTTCAAGGGGCCCCAAAAGTCAGCTTAGAGGCTTCTTTGTGTAAAATTTGTTCAGCAGAGAGAGCTTTTAAGCAAGGGGCCTACCCACAGATTGTATGGTCTACTTTATTGGACATATATGCCAGAGGTGCATATGTAGGCCCATAGTTTTGACCTAAGACCCCAAATGCTTGCTCCCCTTTTTCATGGACATATAGATGAAATGGTCTTGAAATATCAGGAAGGTGCAAGGCAGGTGCCTTTAAGAGGAGTTGCTGAAGCCTGCAGAAGTGGTAGTTAGGGGAGGAGGCAAGAGATTCACTAGGGGGTCCCTTTGCTAGGTCATACAGGTTTTTGGCTAGAAGAGAATAATTTGGGATCCAGGCCCTAAAATAAATGCTAGTCCTAGGAATGAGAGTATTTCGGCTTTCGTATGGGGCACTGGAAGATCAGAAAGGAGTTACCTCCTATCCAGTGTTATTTCCTTTTTCCTAGGTGTAAGGCAAAAAACAAGATAGATGAGAAAAAACTGGAAAACATGGGCCTTGTGGGGAGACACCCTATATCCCTTGTATGCTAGGAAATTAAGAAGCTGGGCAGTGTGGGATTGAGAGTGTTCCCAAGAGGGACTACATAGAAGAAGGTCATCGACATATTGAAGGAGAGTAGAGTCAGGACAGGTCGGGTGAAAGGATGTGAGGTCCTGGGCAAGAACTTGGCCAAAGAGATGGGGCCTATCCCTGAATCCCTGTGGGAGGACAGTCCAGGTAAGCTGACGAGAATGGCGGGTGTGAGGGTCAGTCCACGTAAAAGCAAAGATATCCTGAGATTCTGATGACAAGGGAATAGAAAAGAATGCATCTTTGAAATCTAGGATCAAGAAGTGGGTAGTAGTGGCATGGATCTGAGAGAGGCAGGGGTAAGGGTTGGGCACTAGCGGGTGGATGGGGACCACAGAGGAGTTGACAAGGTGAAGGTCTTGAACCAGCCTGTAGGACCCGTTAGGTTTCTTAAGTGCCAGAATGGGGGTGTTGAAAGGAGAGTGTGTAGGCCTAAGATACCCCTTTCGTAATAAATCCTGGATGATGGGTTCTAATCCGAGGAAGGCTGTGGTTGTGAATAGATATTGTGGTTGACTAATATATCTTGAAGGGTCGTGTAAGACAATATGAATAGGACTTTATTTAGCCATAGAGGGTGTAGTTGTGTCCCAAACCTCAGGGTTAACTGGTTTAGATAGTCGTGGGAGACTGCATGAAGGAGGTGTATTTGCCCCTAGGAACATCATGAGGAAATGAGAGGTAGAATAATGTGGGGTGATATGTGAATGGTGACTTTTAATAGTGAGAGTATGTCATTAAGACATGACGGCCATCTGGGGTTTCTGGGTCGAGTTTTGTGTACTGTTGAAGGGCCTTGGTTAGTCTATCCTGGAAATCTGAAGGTGTTTCCTCCTTCCTTTGAATGACCTCCTGCACCTTTTGAAAGTTAACAGCCTTGCGGGTGGCCTTTTTCAGCCCCGTCAAGAGACAGGATGTAAAAAGGTCACGAAACTGTAAGCCTTCACGGGTCTTGTAATCCCATAGGCGATCCTGCTCTGGGACAGCATGAGGGCCTGTGGGGTGGGTAGGATTGGTCCTATGATTTTCATCAGCATGGGCTTGGGCTAGCTCCCAGACTCATTGCCTTTCCTTGGGGAGAAGTGTATTGGCCAAGAGCATGTAGATGTCATGATGAGTGAGGCTACATACTTGCAGGACCCATTGAAACTCCCGAATGTAAGTGGTGGGGTCAGTGGTAAAAGAGCCTAACTTCCTCTCTAGCTGAGTAATGTCCGACATGGAAAACGGAACGTGGACTCTGATGACACCCTCGGGACCAGCTACCTCACGAAGGGGTGCAATTGTCTTGGGGGTGGGAAGGAGTCCCTTAGACCTGGTAACAGGAGGACTGAAAGAGGAAGGCGGTGAACAGGAAGGAGAGGGAGAGGAAGGGAGTGTCTCTGTGGAGGAGGAGGAGGTGGAGCAGGCAGAAGAGGGCGGAGGAAAGAGGGATGAAACGGAAGGCGGAGGATCCATGGAATTAGGCAGAGGAAGAGGAAGGTATAGCGGGAGAGAAGGGGCAGATGGGGCTGGGGGATAAGGTGGGGGTTCATCTGCTTGGTCAAATGAGGAAGAATCTGTGAAGTCAGGAATAGAAGTAGGGGAAGAGAGGGGTTTTCAAGCAAAGAGGACCTGAGAGGGAGGGCAAAAGGAGCAGAGAGCAGGGTGCTGTGTGTGAAGGCTAAAATCTTAAATGCAGGGAATCTCCCTCCACTTTTTCAGATGCTGGCAGTAGTTAAAAAGGTCCCGGAAGAGGTTTGGATCTAAGGAGCCTTCTGGTGGCCAATGATTGCCATTATCCAGTGGATATGTAGGCCAATCATGGGTACAGATTTTGATTAAAAGTTTGGGCTTGATGTCTGGTGTGAGGGAGAGTGTGGCCAGATTTTTTATTAAACATTTGAGAGGTGAGTCTTCAGGTGCAGACTAAGAGGTGCCCATAGTCACAGGGAGAGATGGGAGAGAGAGAGAGAGAGAGAGAGAGAGAGAGAGAGAGAGAGAGAGAGAGAGAATAGGAGTAAGTAAGAAAGACAAAGAGAAAACCCGGGCTGGAACGGCTTCCAGGAAGCTCAGGGCAAACGGGGGTCAGGTGGGCGTCCCCAAAATGACAAGCCATCACGAGGAAATACAGAGGGCACTACCTGGTCATCACCAGTGAAGTGCGATCTGTGAAACCAAAAGGAATTGGAGCCAAGGGCAACCTGACGTCAGGAAAGTTTTCAACTGCAGCAGAAGAAGTCAGTAATGAAAACAAAACTCTGGATCTGACAGAATGCAATTCCAGGCCGGGAGTTCAGTTTTCGCAGAGCAGACAGGCAGCTTCAGCCAGACACAGCAACCCCACAGGATACAGCAACTCTAACCGGCAGCAGCAGCGGCAGTGGAGCAGGAAAATCCATAAAGCCTCTCGTGTAAACTCAGAAGCCTCATGCCCCAAAAAGAAACGAAACACCAGAGGGTCCACTGCAACTAGTAAAGGTCTTAGTGGGAGGAATTCCCTCTCCCCTACCAGGCATCTGGAGTGTGCCTGACGATCACTGTCACAAAACCAGTGGCAGCGTGAAGGGAGTTGGCGAGCCGGGGTCAGGGGAGGATTACTTACATCAGATCAGTGGTGAGTGCAGAAAGCTGGCGTCTGAAAAGAGCGGACTAGGGCAGAGTGTCTCGGCGGAGTGGGGGACGGGACGGGGCTCTTGTTGGAAAGAGCTCACCTGTATCCTCTCACGGGGCACCAGAATGAAAGAACTCCCCATGCAAAGACACTTCACCAGAAAATTCCAATTTTATTGCAAAAAGCTGTGTGCTTATATATAACTAAGGGGGAGATGGAAGGGCTTAGATAAATGGCAGGCAACCCATTTATTGGCAAGTTCTTTCAGATATCATCTCCGGAGCCCAGGAATTTGTTCTCATTGGGGCTAAGGTTCTCCGCCAGCGAGATTTGAAATTGGAGGAGGCGGGAGAGTTCACACGGGCGGGAACTTTTCACGCCACTGCAGGAAAGAAGAAGGTAGGAAGAAAAAGTCCTTAGGCGCCATGTTGGGAATTTTCTCTGGGTTATGGCTGCCGTGTATACTTTTCCCAACAATGAATATACCAGACAGTGCCTTGATTGACTGGTTTTCATAAAAATGGTTTTTAACAGAGATGCCAGAAAGTTGCATCCTGCTGAGTAGTGGGCCTAGAGAAATGGTGGGCAGGTGTGTGATAAAACATCTGTGGGGTGGCCATGTGGATCTGCCATTGGCTTCCAAATGGCTTGTGACTGACATGGTGAAGCCAGCAGACCCTTATATGTAAAGGCATCTTGATATATGGAGAAGTTTCAGCACATTGTTCAGAATCAGGTTGCTATAGTCAAGGAGGCAAGCTATGTGGGATAGAAGTCTTGTTCTTTTATTCTCCTGCAGACCCTGACCCACCACACGTTACAGAACTCCCTCCCGCACTGTGTCCCAGTTGAAAACCTTGCATATCATGAAGCAAATACAAAACTCCCAGTGCAACAGCAAGAAACACCATGAAAATGGAGGATGACCATATGGTTTCACAGTCCACATGGTAGACATTTAGGCCCCAGTGGCCACAGTTTACCTAAAAAGAGAGAATTCAGCACTGCTGACTCATGTTCATTGAAAAAGAAGAAACCATGTGCTCCAGGTCTCATAGATTCAGTCAGAGCTTTGATGGTCTCACTAGAAAGGAAGCTAAAGCTCCTGACAACAACATATGTTTCAAGTGCCCAACCTCACAGGCAGATTCTCAAGAATTCTCTAGGCCAGTAGACCTCCATGTTTGTGGAGTGTTTACCCTGTCCTTTACTTTTGGAAACTCCTCTACGACTTCCAAGGTTTTGAACTCCTGAGCATATTCCATTCCAGATATGTATTCACAGATTTTCTAACTCTTCTCTTCTAATTGTGTCTTACTTAGGGCAAAGGTATTCTCAAGGCATTGTTCTGGATGAGAGTGGGAAGATTTTTGTGTAGCACATATTTACATACACATTGGATTCATTTTCAAATTTTCCATTCGAAACACTGAACCCCTGATACTAACCCATACCGTACTAGACTCTGACTACAAATCCTAATATGATGGAGAAAAATAACCCAAATAGAATAGAAATACAAGCAGTTCACAGGAGGCACGGTGTATATTTGGTTTTGCCTTTTGCATGATATAGGTTAGGAGTTATAAATCTTGTCAATTTTTTGTTGAAATAGTTCTCCATGTGTTTGGAAAGTTAACAAATATATGAATTTCTGTTTCCCTTTCTCTGTAGGCTATTCAGCACATGTATTTTCATATGCACATATAGAATCTTACCTGGTATCACACGTACATTCCTGTGAGGTGGCTAACTTGGCAGATACAAAGTGTGAGAAGAGATCACTCCTCCTAAACGCTTTTGGAACTAAAAATTCGAACTGTGAGTGAGCTTCCTAGTTGAACAACATTATACATAAATCCATGTTCAGTAAAATTAATATTTTTGGATCTGTAGATGATATATATTTCACGATGAATTTTGATTGGCATATATATTGCTACTTTTTAATGTCTTTGTTTGTGTTTTGTATATATATATATATATACTCTCCAGATTTTTTAAAATATGAAATATATGCATCTTATTATTCACTCCCTACATTTATTCATGTTCATGTATGTGGATTTATAGTAAACTTTTCACAAGATTATTCTCAGAAGTATTCATTCACCTGAAATACATATTTTTTTTCCTAGTTCTGAAAACTAACTTCAGTGACTGTTGCATACAAATCCTAATATTTCTCCAGTAACTGATCCAGTTTAACATTAATGCAAGTAGATTCCTATGGGACATGATGTATATTTTGATGTTAGTTTTTATTCAACACTGGTTCATTACTATTTCTTCAATTTATGCACATCATAGTATATATATTTCATCCAGAAGTTAGTAAATTTGTACGCATTTGTTTCGCTTTCAATCACTTCCTGCTTCAGAACACATGTATTCCTCCATGTTTCTTGACTGGTCTTTTCATGAGACTTCTTCCCAAACACATTATTTTTGATTTCCATAATCACTTTTGAAGCAAAACTCACACACTCTTCATGATAAACCATAACCCTAATATTACTATTAGATGTATAACTCGTTGGAATGAATGTATGTATATCAATATAAGATTTCCTGTATTTTTTCAGATATCAATTCGATCCATTATTTAAAGTTGGAACTAGTTATATTATTTATTCACAGTATGGTCTACTCATGAATTATCTCTATATTCATAGACACAGAGTACACCTATTTGTACACCCAATACTAATTTTATGTCTTCAAAATATTGCTGCAAGAAATGGTGGAAGAAATACTCATGTCTCCTGATCTATATATTCATTTTATCAAAGTAATATTTTGGACACAATAAGCAAAGGTCATACTTATGATTGTACCAATGTAAAAGTCATTCTAGCATTGGAGGAAGAGACAACCAAGAGACTGTCTCATGCAACAGCAAAGGGTTTATTCGGGGTCCAGAATGCTGGGGCTCAGACCTAATTTGAATAGAGCCTAGAGTCCTTAGAACATCTTAAGCAGAGCTTACATACTTAACTTGGAGAGGGAAGGGAAGGAAGTTTATTGGTGGTTCAGGGCGAATGGACGGTTTGTGTGCAACTGAGTGAGGGATTACATTCTGCAGTTTGGCATTTGGGGACAGCACATTCTGGGAACAAGATTACCAAACAATTCTCAAGATTTCAATAGTGTTTTGTTAAGAATACAGAAAAACAGGAAGTGACAAATACCTATTTTATTAATCTTTCATTCCCCACTTCTTCTTCTGGTTACGTTTAATCATAAAAGTGATCATTGAGGGGTGTCACATTTTATGTCTGCTAGTGGGGTATATTGTTGTCTGATTACCAAAGTTTAACTGGTCCAATTTGAGCTTGAAGAAATGAAACTACACGGTGGAGCAAACAGGGTCTAGAGTTAGCAATAATATGATGATTATTAATGGACCGGCCAAAGCTGATAAAAGCGTAGTTTACCAGGGGGACTGTGTGAACGAAGACTGTAACCACCCTTTTGGGGCCTCTCTCTCTCGTTGATGCGCTTTAAGGTGTCTTCTCAATTTACTCATAGATAATTTTACAACCAGTATGATCGGAATAAAAACAACATTCTTCCCTCAATACAGCACAATGGCCCCCTTTTCTCATGAAGAGGAGGTCCAACCCTCGCCTTTTCTGTAAAACAACTTCAGAGAGAGATTTTAAAGATTCCTGTAAGGCTGTGATGGAGGTTTAATATCTTAAAGCTTTGTTCTACTGCTGCTTCTAATTGGGTCATTTGTTGTGTTCCATGGACTACGGCAGTGGTTCCTGTGCCCAGCCCTGCAGCAACTTCTATTCCTAATAGGATGGCTAAAGTGAGGAATACAGATTCCCGGCAGAACCGGGTTGTATGCCCCCCGCTTTTTGATCTTAATGAACCTGCATCATGATAGAGCACTATGGGAAACATCTGCACCATTACATAATTAATTGCACCAGTTGACAATTTTATGAAAACATAAACAATGTTTAAGTATATAGAATAATACTCTTGTTGGTATGGACAGGGCAAGGCACCTAAGATAGCACCGAAAACAGAGAAACAGTCCTATTTGGTTGCAACCGGATATAGAGGGCATTGCTTCTGTTGTAATCAATTAATCCCTTGAACCCCAAGTTTAGGTAGTTTTAGAATTTTGTCCTCAATATGTAATGGAAGGGGCTCAGAAGTTCACAGTCTGCAGAAGTCCACAAAAAGCAGTTTTTGTTTCTTTTTTTTTTTCCTCTGTTCTGGGCAAGTTAACTTTTTAAGGACACCTAGGAGAGGGAGAGCTTTTTTCTTCTCTTTTTTGTTTTCTCCCTGCCAGCTGTTCCCATGGGGTCCAGTTGGTAACTTCTTTATCTTACAAATGTAGCCATCCCTGTGAAGCCCCAGCTCAAGGCCAGAGGCCTTGTTCACATATTTTGTGAAAAATTAGTAAGAGGTTGTCTAGCTTAGGAGTGCTGATTTTTCCAGCCAGTTGCCAAGTAGAACAGGAAGTTTGTCTACATTGAACTCTTTTATAGGGACTCTTTTGCTGAAAGTCCTAAAGTCAGCCTTGGTGAAGAATTTTGGAGAAGGTCAGTTAAGACTTGTTTGTTGGCCTTTTACAGAGGGGAAAGATGGGGAAGGCGGGGGGGAGAGCAGCTACATGGATCTGTGTATGAGAAAGGAGAGATGTAAAAGAATAATGAGAAAGGGGTTTGGGATTTTCCTAGCAACAAAATCGTGAGCAGTAGAACAGGTAGAGCAGAGGGGAAGACGGGAGTGAGTATCCCAAAAAGTCTCTGAGGGACTTTAAATTCTTAGTAACCTGTTTTCAGTGATGACAAAGCAACGTTAAAAGCCATTTTTATTACATCTTGGATAGGGTTCTGAGGGCTCTCCTCAGCTGGTTTGAGCTTTGGTATAGCTGGTAAGAGGACCTGGTGGGACCCGGTGCGGGCACTGACAGAAGAAGAGAGGAGTGAGTTGGTGGAGGGGTGCCTCACTACCTGCTACCTCAGCAAGGGGGCAATTGTCTGAGAACCGAGGTTTGGGTTTTGATCTAGAAATTGGAGGGGAGAAATCAGGTTGCTGAGGTGGGAGTGACAGCAGAGATTCTGGAGCAGAAGGCAGAGGGTGAGGATCTATTGGAGAAGCATAGTTCAGGATGTGAGAGAAGGAGGGAATTGGCCTGCCCATAGGGGAATCTCCTTTCACCCTTTTGAGCACTTGCAGAAGTTAAAAAGGTCACACAGAATTTGAGGATCTAGAGACCCATCTGGGGGCCATCAGTTTTGATTGTCTAATTGGTAATATGGTCAATGCTGTGTACTGAATTTGATGAGGAGTTTCGATTCCACCAGGCAGCCCCTGTATGCTCACATCCCCATGACTTACAGAAGAAGTCGGCTTTTGCCCCACACAGCCATGGCTGTTTGTGGTTTTGATAGTCCGCCGGGAAAACATAGTAATCTAGGCTAGCCAACCTGCATCTGGCTCGTGTGTCCCTACATCCATAATGTTTGTTTCCATTATCTATGGTACAGAAGGCATTTAACGGAATTTTAGTGGGATCCTCTTCTTCAGGGATATCCCAATAGGAACGACCTATAACCAGCTGACAAATATCTGGGTGGAGAGATGGCCACCAGGTCCCTAAGGGGGCTGTATGCGAGATAGATCATACTTCTTGTCTAGTAGGATTTGTGATTAGCCATTGCTGCTGTACGGGCTGATGAGCATTAGGACTACTTGTGGCCAAGGGGAGAATCTATAGCCTTATCCACCTGGTGAATACACCATTTGAAAGGGTTACCACTCTTTTCCAGTATCCAGCCAGAGTCTGGAGAGGACGCAGGCTTGAGATGAGAGGCATGGATCCAGCAAGTGATTCCGTCTACATATACCACTGTAGGTGTTATAAGTAGCACCTGGTATGGTCCTTTTCAGCCGGGTTCCAGGGATGACACCTGATGTCGTCTTATGTAGACGAAGTCTCTTACTTGATATCCATGTGGAGTCCCCTCGTCCCCAGGGTGGTAGGCAGTGGCCAGCTGTTTCCACAGGTATCGCTGAGTTCTTTCAAGAGCTTTTAGTCTGTCAAGCAAGTATTTCTTGCATGAAACAGTGAATAAGGCAGGAACATACTCTAATCTTTTATGCCGGTCTCTAAGCTTAATTTCGTTTAGGTCTCTTTAATGGTTCTATTTATTTTTTTTCCTGTCCTGAGCTCTGGGGTCTATATGCACAATGTAACTTCCAATTAATCCCCAGGGTCCTGGCTAAGCTCTGACTCACCTGGGCCATGAACACCGTTCAATTAACAGACCCTATTACCTTAGGCAGGCCGTGTCTTAGAAAAATATCTTTCAGGATGTACTTGACCACCGTTTCAGCGGTTGTTTTTTTTTTTTTTTTTCTTTTTTTTTGTGAGAAAGGATTCAATCCATCCTGAAATTGTATTTACAAAGACTAAGAGATATTTAAGTCCATACCTTGCTGGCTTAATTTCAGTGAAGTCCACTTTCCAGAATTGTCCTGGTCTGGTTCCTCGTAGGTGCTTTCCTGCAGGAAGCTTGGAAGTGTAAGCATTAACCAATTGACAGAACCGACAGGCTTTTGTGAGTTATTTCCTTTCACTGTGAGTGAGTTAGTCGAAATCTCTGTTCCTGATCCTTCAGGAATGCCTGCAGTTTCTTTGAACCAAGGTGAGTAAGTTGATGTACATTTTTAATGTAGTGTAGGGCTTTCTGAAATTGCAGGCTGGGCTCAGTGAAGTTGAGGAGTTCAGTGTCAGTGTTTTAAATGTTATAAAAAGCTTGCTGGTGCTAAAGGGTCCATTGGAATTGGGCATCCTCATTTAACAGAGGGTATAAAGGAGCCGCAAAGAACACAAACCCAGGTATCCATAACCTGCAAAAGCCAACAGTCCCAAGAAACTCTCTGTGTTGTCCCCTGTTAGATGGCAGTGGTATCTGCACAACAGTTTGTTTTCTGGGCTCAGTGAGCCATCATTTACAGCCCCTAATGGAATACCCCAGGAAGATTACTTCTTGCTGGCAAATTTGGGCCTTTTTGGTCGAAGCTCTATACCCGAGTTCAGCAATTTCAGATAATTGTGCTTGGGTCCCAGACTCACAGTTTTACTTGGTGTTGGCAGCCAGTAGCAGGACATCCAAATATTGAAGCAGAGTGACTTTGGGGTGCATAGTTCTGAAGTTTTTGAGATTTCTGTGGAGGGCTGAATCAAAGAGAGTGGGGGAATTTTTGAACCCCTGTGGGTGTTTAGTCCAAGTTAGTTGACCAGACGTTCCAGTTTCTGGGTCTACCCAGTCGAAAGCAAACAGAAACTGACTATCTTTATGCAGAGTCAAGCAAAAGAAAGCATCTTTTAATTCCAGAAGAGTATACCATTTTCACTCAGCTACAGCAAACGGTTTATTGGGGGTCCAGCATGCTGGGGCTAAGAGCTCACATGAAAAGAGTTGAGAGCCCTGAGAACAGCTTAAAGAGAGCTTATATACTTTTCTTGGAGAGGGCATGGAAGGAAATTTTTGATGGGGCAGGGCGAGTGGGTGGTTTGCATGCAACCAGGTGAGGGAGTACATTCTGCAGTTTGGCAGTTGGGGACAGCACATTCTGGGAACAAAATTAGCAAACAGTTCTCAAGATTTCAACAGTATTTTGTTAAGCATACATAAAAACAGGAAGTGACAAGTACCTATTGTATTAACCTTTCACCAAAGCAAAATGCAAAGTGAGCATGGAATACTAAAATCAACCATGTCCAGATTGCCTAATGCTCTGAAATGTCAATCCTATTGGTGTCTACATATTTGTTTCTTCCTAAGATTATACATTCAACTTCAACCATGTTGAAAATGTCTAATCCTATCACTCACCTTATACTTTGCCTGATTTTCCAATGTCTCTATTGATATCTTTTTCCTACATATTTTCTCCAGTTCATCATTGTGAATGACTTTTCACATGTGCTAATATTTACATTCACTCTCTAAACGAAACAATATTGCTAATGAACTTTTGGTCCGATTCCTATACTCACCCTTTTTACTAAACCTACCGACTATCTTTCTAATCCTATGGACTATTCATTTTTGACTGGATGTTCTCTTCTACATTCAATCATCCAAGGTACAAGGTCCTATGCCATTGCATATCGATTTATCTGAGACATCTGTGCAGAACATAATTCAAAGCTAAGTATCCCACTAAAGGGCCCAATGCCCTTCAGGGCTTCAAATCGTACCTAGATTTTCTGGTTTCATACTTATATTTCACCGATATATTCTTGTGAATATTGCAGGTTCCCAATACCATTATTCATTCCGCAGAATGATGCCTAACCCAAATAGAATATGTTATTAACCCTAACCATACACTGTTCTCTCAATCTAACTTTACAGAAGAGCATAGACAGAGTTGGTCTTACAATACAGGCATGTAGGTGATCTTCCAATTGCTGAGAACCTCAAAGGTTGATGCAGAAATGATCCCAGGAGAAGATGTAGGCAGATATAAAGGACCTGAGAGAGCAAAAGTCATCTTCCATTGCAAACAACCTGGTCAGGATGAAACGATGTGTCTGAATCAGCCTCTCTCTTCTTAATATAAAGAAGATGGACCAAACCAGCCCTGTGTGGAGAGCTTCTCCTCGGTCCCTATGGTTTATATACCATTCTAACTTGTGAAAGTGCCACAGGAAGTAGGGGCAGCCACTATCTCAAGGAACCCTTGGAAGCCACTGTTAGGACAAAGTGGTTGCCAAGGCAGTGACCTCATTCCGTTCCTGAAGGAATTGACCTAAGTCACATCTTTGGTGATGGAACTCCCTGAACTTGTTATCCAGGAAGCCAGGCACACAGAGCCAGTCCCAGTCCCAGTCCCAGTTGGCTCACTTGTTTGGATTTACCAAGGACAGAGTCTGTCTTTCTTGATACCTAATGATTTGAGGATGGCCAAATGCAAGTAGAGCTCTGAAGACGGGCCTTTCCGGAGAAAGCAGGTAGTGGTCAGCCCAGGCTTCTGACAACTTCACAGAGTTGGACAAGGAGACCGGATCTGAGACAGGACAGGCCATTTCGGGGGAACATAGTATGGTCCACCAGTCAGAGGACACTCTGGAAAGTCACAGACTCAGTTGGGGGAAGGAGGGGCCTTTGTGAATGTGGGTGTGAGTTTGTGGATTTGTCTCATGTTCTCAGAATAGGTAGGAAAGTCAGTATGTTTGGTAAGGAGTGGACTGTTTCTAGAAAGTCGTTTGACAAGGTGAGTGTTTCTATGTCTGTTTATCTCACTGTGTCCGTGGTTGAAAATATTAGAAATAAGAATTCATCAATGGATGTGTCCTGTCTAGTAGAAAGCTTCCCAGCATTCATCCTGCCCATTTTAGGAATGGTTTGCAGGTTTCATTATTGATGGGCAACACCTACTATCTTCCCAAGATCCTGTTTTCTTCCTGAATTCTGGCCACTCTCCAGAATAGGCTCATGGTTTTGTGTCCAAGATATGTACGACCTCCAAGCTCTGTGACATGGCCATGTACTGGATAGCTGAAGGGAATGCGAGCATCTCAGAAAACTCAGATATCAGTGTGACCAGGAAAGTCTCAGTGGAGAAACCCTGCTTTGGGCCTTTTGCTAAAATATTTGCCTGTTGCCATGAATATCAGGAAGGTCTTTGCCTCAGGCCAGCCCTTTGTGAATCCTGAAGAAAACTGTTTTCAAATGGTTATGAATGGGCATCACCTGTGGCTCTTTGCTTAAATGCTTTGTAAAGGGATGTGTCTGAATCTGCCTCTTTGCCCTGTGTGAGGTAGTGGCTTAGATTCTCAGCACCAGTTGGATCTAAAGAAAAATCCAATGTGTGCATCCAAAACCAAAATGCAAAAAAGATCAGTCATGGTGTATGAAGTCTCTCACCTTCCTCTTTTAGGTTCCTGACCTCCATCAAGTGAGAATAGGGATCCTTTGGGACAAATGAGTTCTTTCAAGCCCTGCAGAGATGATTGGGTTTTCTCATGACTCCAAATCACATGAAGAAACTATACCTGACAGTCAGTAGGCCTCAAATTGGAGAAGCAGAGCAGTATTAACGGCAGACCTATGTGATCAATCCTGGTTCACAGAAAGGGTGTCCAGGCTACCCTGTGGTTAGGCAAATGAAGGGAAAGAGACCTTATTTTGGAAACTCTCTTAGGCTGTGACATTCATGGAAACATCCAGCCAGAGGTTATGATGAATGTATATATGGAAGAAGATGAGGGCCTTGGTGGAGTGTTTTGGTTTTAATTGTGGTCATTTGTGTGGAGTTTGGAAGAGATGACTGGGTCCACCTGGGCTTGAACTCTGATGTGATTCCCCTCAGAGACTGAGTTCTGTAACTGACCTCAGAGAAGTAATTGCTTTGGAATGGGATATGTCTTAATCAGCCTCTTGGCCCTGTGTGAGGCTGTGGCTTTGATTACCAGCACCGTAAGGATCTAAAAAAAGATCCCATGTCTGCTTCCAAAACCAAAATGACCAAAATTGCAGTCATTGTTGATGAAGTCTCTCGCCTTCCTTTGTAAGGTTCTGAAAGAATAAAAGAAATTGAAATTGAAACGTAAAGAATCAGGTTCTGTAAAGTATCCAGGCTGCACTCAGAGCCTGAAATTCCTGTGGCAGTTAAGACAATTCCTGGAACTGCCCTTTAGATGTGTGTTGAAATCTTCCCTGACCACCTAGTTACTTAACAACCTCTTCTCAAAAACCGTGCAGCTCAGCACATATACATCTCAGGGCTTCAACCAATCATTTTAAATGTATACCCCTTCTCAGGGCTAACCAATAACACCCTGCCTGAACTATTCCCACCAATGAATGTGCAAATCATGTTTTAGAGTTGTTATTTGATTTTCCCACGGTATACGGTGATTTGCTAAAGGAAGCTATGATGTATGTTAAGTCCCTGCCCTCTCTAAAGAATGTATATAAAATCTGCTCATGTTGTTCTTGGGGCTCTTTGTTCCTTGCTCCTCTGAAGTGAGCTCTGAGCCCCAGCATGCTGGACCCCCAATAAACCCTTTGCTGTTTCATGAGAAATTCTCTTGGTGGTCTTTTCCTCCGAAGTTCGGCCCACCTTTTCATCTGGAGGCCCTAGCTGAGAAATCCAGCAGTGACGAAAAAAAGACCCCAACGGACTCCTTTCAGAGTAAGTAAGGTGCCTCTTTCTGGTTTCAGGTTTCAGGTTAGGGCTTGGCAAAATGGCTGTCCGTGAAGAACATTAGCTCTCTGGGACGGTGGCTGACAGATGTGTCACAGAGCCACAGGCCACGTCCCTGGGGGACACTCCAGAGGACTCGGGAAATAGAGGATTAGTAGTTTCCTCAACTCGGTTATTTTTTGCTTCACGATTCGGTTTTCCAGCCCATCAGGTTTTGCTGGCTACTCAGTTTTGTTCATTGTCAGGAACTCATGTTGAGTTTACTGTCTGTCTTTATTGTCTAACCCATCATGTTTTGCCAGTTACTCAGTTCTAATCTTTGTCTTGGACTCATGTTAAACGTTTACTGTTTGTCTTTGTCTGTGTCATGTTTGTGTATTCACTTTCCCTGTTTGAGTAACTCCCATTATGGGACATTATGGGACAAAGCACTTCCATGCCTCTGTCCCTTAACCTTGATCATTGGACTGATGTCCGCTCAAGTACCAAGAATCTTTCTTTTTCAGTAAAATGCCGGACCTGGCAGACTCTCTGTGCTTCAGAATGGCCCATCCTAGGAGTCGGATGGCCCCCAGAAGAATCCTTCCACTTCCCTCTAATCCGAAAAGTCAGAGATATTGTCTTTCACCAGGGCCACGTGGCCACCCAGATCAACAGCCATATACCCCTTGCCCCACGATCCCATCATTCCAACATTCTGCTCCTCCCCCTCTTCCCTCCATTCTGAGTCACAAGACTGGACACTCCTCTCTCTCCTTATCCTCTACCCTCGCTCCCCAACCCACAACATGTTCCAGATGATCCTCCCGCCGCTGACTCAGCCTCTCCGCCGCTAGAGGCAATTGGGCCAGACCCAAGCCCTCCAGGGGACTTCCCCGCAGCAGCAGCAGCCCCTGCTCCCCTGAAGGAAGCTGGGCCACCTAAAAAAACCCGCAGGAGATGGATAATAGAAAACTCGGAAGCCCCTGTGATGCTCCCTCTCCATCCCTACGGGCCCATGAACCGACCCAACTGGGACCCCAACACCTTTAAATGTAGGTAGCATTTGTCCACTTATCGCCATTCTCTAATAGTGGGTCTCTGAGCGGCCGCCAGAGGGCCGACTAATTTGTCCAAGGTAAGAGAGATTATGCAAGGGCCTAATGAGTCTCCTTCTATGTTTCTGGAGAGAATTATGGAAGCCTATAGGAAATATACTCCTTTTGATCCTCAGGCAGAAGACCAAAAGGCATCTGTTGCAATGGCCTTTATCGAGCAGACTGCCCTAGATATTAAGAGAAAGTTACAACTTCTTGATGGATTATAAGATATGACCTTAAGAGATTTAGTCAGAGAAGCTGAGAAAGCATATTATAAGAGAGAAACTGAGGAGGAAAGGGAATAGAGGAGAGAGAGAAGGAAAGGGAACAAAAGAAGGAGGAAAGAAGCAAATGGCAGAGTAAAGCATTGCCTAAGGTTCGGGTAACAGCAGCAAATAGGCCAGAAGTTAAAAAGCAGGGATACATAAAGGGTTACCTGGGCCCACGCCAAAGGCTGCCGTTGGCCTCAAATCAATGTGCCCACTGTAATAAAAAAGAACACTGGGCCAAAGAGTGCCCCCTAAAGAAGCAGCCACGCCAGCCCGCCGTGCTGACTCTAGAAGAGAACTAGAAAATTCGGGGCTCAGATCCCCTTCCCCAGCTCATAGTAACATTTGAAGTTGAGGGGAACACAGTGAACTTTGAAGTGATTACAGGAGCAGTATACTCAGCCCTTAAGACTTCACTGTCCCCCCTATCAATTAAATGGTCCCTAGTTCAAGGGGCTAATGGCAGTAGATATCGGGCTTGGACAACTAAGATGAACATGGACCTCGGAAAGGGAAAAGTCCACCACTGTTTCCTAGTAATTCCAGAATGCCCGGCCCCATTGATGGGCAGGAATCTGCTTACCAAACTCCGGACTAGAATAACCTTTAAACCTAATGGTCCCCAAGTGGAGGTTCTATAGCGTTCAGTATAAACTCCCATAGTCACATCTTTGACTATGTCCGTAGAAGATGAACATCAACTCTTTGCGCCCCATAGGACTAATCAAACAGGCAAACTACCCCATAAATGGATAAAAGATTATCCTAATGCCTGGGCAGAAACTGCTGGGTTAGGTCTAGCCATCAACAACCTCCAATAGTAGTAGAATTAAAAGCCTCTTCGTCTCCAATTAGCGTTAAACAATATCCTCTAAGCAAAGAAGCTAAGGATGGGATAAGGCCCCATATTCATAAATACCTGGCTCTTGGGGTCCTAAGGTTCTGTCAATCAGCCTGGAACACCCCCCGGTACCAGTAAGAAAGCCAGGAACTGGGGACTACCGTCCTGTTCAAGACCTAAGAGAGATCAACAACAGAGTGCAGGACATTCACCCCACAGTACCCAATCCATATAATTTGCTTAGCACTCTGAATCCGTAGCGGAAATGGTACACTGTGCTGGACTTAAAAGATGCTTACTTCTGCTCGCCTGTACATAAGTACTGTCAGTTGCTGTTAGCTTTAGACTGGATAGACCCAGAACCTGGAACATCTGGCCAACTAACCTGGACTAGACTCCCACAGGGGTTCAAAAAATCCCCCACTCTCTTTGATGAAGCCCTCCACAGAGACATCAATGACTTCAAAACTGCACACCCCGAAGTCACCCTACTCCAATAGTGGATGATCTTCTACTGGCAGCCGACACCAAGGAGACCTATGAGTCTGGGACCCAAGCACTATTATTCGAGCTTGCTCGGCTTGGATATAAGGCTTCTGCCAAAAGGCCCAAATTTGTCAGCAAGAAGTAATCTTCCTGGGTTTTTCTCTCAGGGGTGGCAAACGATGGCTCCCTGAGCCCAGAAAAAAAACTGTTGTGCAGATACTGCCCCAATCTAATAAGAGAAAACTCAGAGAGTTTCTTGGGACTGCCAGCTTTTGCAGGTTATGGACTCCTGGGTTAACATCTTTGGCTGCCCCTTTATACCCGCTGATAAAGGGGGATGCCCACTTCCAATGGACCCCTGAGCACCAACAAGCTTTTGATAATGTCAAAAAAAGATGCTGCTATCTGCTCCGGCCTTAGCACTCCCAGATGTAGAAAACCCTTCACTCTCTACATCGAGGAAAAGAAAGGAATAGCACGGGGAGTGCTCACTCAGTCTTTTGGACCTTGGAAAAAGCCGGTAGCGTATTTATCCAAAAAACTCTACCTAGTGGCTAGCGGGTGGCCCCATTGCTTAAGTGCTAAAGCAGCGGCATCCCTTCTAATAAAAGATGCTCATTAATTAACGTTGGGACAGAAGCTAACCATTATATCCCCCCATGCCCTGGAGAGCATGATCTGTTAGCCTCCAGAGAGATGGCTATCAAACTCCAGAATAAACCACTACCAAAGCCTCTTGCTTGACAAAGACAGAATAACGCTGGGACCCCCTGCTCCACTCAACCCAGCTACACTGCTGCCAGAAGAATCATCAGGACCCGTCACTCATGAGTGTCAACACATACTGGCAAGGAAACCAGTATACAACAAGACTTGAAGGATCAGCCACTGCCTCGCCCTGAAGTCATATGGTTTACGGATGGCAGCAGCTTTCTCCAAGATGGTAAGCAGCGGGCTAGAGCAGCAGCAGTTAGCAAAACTAATTTCATCTGATACTCTGGTCTCCCAGAAGGGACATCAGTCCAAAAAGCAGAACTGATTGCCCTTATGAAAGCATTGGAACTAGCAACAGGCAAAAGGGCCACCATATAAACTGTTAGCCACTATGCATTTGCCACTGTTCATATGCACGGGACTATTTACCAACAATGGGGGCTATTAACCTCTGCCGGGAAAGAAATAAAGAATAAAGATGAGATCCTCCACCTTCGCTCAGCAGTGCAGGGCCATAAGGAACTAGCTATAGTGCACTGTCCAGGGCACCAGAAGAGAAACAATCCCGTGGCAGTTGGAAACAGAAGGGCAGATGAGGAAGCTTAATTGGCAGCCCTAAACGGAGTGACTCTGTTAACTTTTTTCACACCGGGGGGAACAAAAATCAGGAGACTTGGCCGCCCCGGAACATTCAGGCAACTTATCATCTGAGGAGACAGATACAGAACTCTGGGACCCTACAGAGCCAAGTTTACAATTTCAAAAAGCCCACCTTTATGTCAAAGATGTACACCAGCTCAACCACTTAGGCTCAAAGAAGTTATAAGCACTCTTAAAGGACCGAATAAAGGACTTATTATTGACTGACTCACAGAGGAAAAAAATAGCTGAGCTGGTGACTAGAGCTTTTCAAGTCTTCCAATTAGTTAATACTTTCCCATCCAAGAGTCCTGCAGGGATGCGCATACGAGGAACCAGACCAGGACAATTCTGGGAAGTGGACTTTACTCAAATTAAGCCAGCAAGGTATGGACTTAAATATCTCCTAGTCTTTGTAGATACTTTCTCAGGATGGGTCGAAGCCTTCCCCATGAAGAAAGAAACAGCTCAGATGGTGGTCAAAAAGATCCTAGAAGACAGTTTTCCAAGGTTCGGCCTGCCTAAGGTAATAGGGTCTGATAACGGACCGGCATCCATGGCCAAGGTAAGTCAGGGATTTTCCAGGATCCTGGGGATTAATTGGAAGTTATATTGTGCTTATAGACCCCAGAGCTCAGGACATATAGAAACGATGAATAGAACCATCAAAGAGACTTAACGAAATTAATCTTGGAGACCGGCATAAAAAATTGGACTATGCTCCTCCCTCATGCACTTTTTCGTGCAAGAAATACCCCTCCGCCTCTTTGTGTAACCTCACCCCTTATGAAATTCTCTACGGTGCCCCTCCTCCATTAAGGGACCTAACCCCAACTCTGAGATTAATGATTCCTTCAACACCCCCTTGCTAGACAGAATTAAAGCCCTTGAACAAACCCAGCACCCAGCGATACCTGTGAAAACAGTTGGCCACTGCTTATCATCCTGGAGACGAGGGAACTCCACATTGATATCAAGTGGGAGACTTCGTCTACATGAGACAGTGTCAGGTGTCATCCCTGGAACCCTGCTGGAAAGGACCATACCAGGTGCTGCTTATAACACCTACAGTGGTGAAAGTGGATGGGATCACTTCCTGGATCCATACCTCCCATCTCAATCCTGCTCCCTCTCCAGACTCTGGCTGGAAACTGGAACAGACTGATAACCCTCTCAAGTTGCTTGTCCGTGGTGTGGGTAGGGCTATGGATTCTTCCCCTGACCACCAGCAGTCCTAATCCCCATCAGCCTGTTCAGCAAAAATGGCAAGTTTTATAAATCCTACTGGGCAAGTAGTGTGGTCTATTTCACATACAGCCCCCTTATGGACTTGGTGGCCATCTCTCCACCCGGATATTTGTCAGCTTGCCATAGGCCTCTCTGACTGGGATCTCCCTGACATATTGGACCCCACACAGATGCCACTCAAACCCAAACCAGGGCAACATAGACCAACTTACCCCATGAATTATTGATGTCATCTCCCACAGCTCAGGTGTAAACTAGCCAGTCTTGTGTATTAAGTGTGCCCAGCTGATTTCTGAAGTCACAAACAGGCCCAAACCTGTGGAGGACCCAGTGACTTTTATTGTAGATCTTGGGGTTGTGAACACACGGGACCTACATTGTGAAATGCAAACTCCCCAGACAGTATGATTTTGGTAGGATGAAATGACATCTGGATTGATCCCAATAAATGTGCCGCTATCCAAGTGGTGTCAAAAACTTGCTGCGGAAAAAATAGTTTATGTTACCCCCTCAATATAACTTTCACTTCCAAAGGAAGGGGCTACCTCAGAACAACATGGCCTATGGGAAATACTTGGGGAATGCGATTCTATATTAATGGCCCTGGTTATGACTTTGGTCTCTGGTTCACCATCCGGCTTAAAAAGGAAGAAAATCCCACAGCAATAGGGCCCAATCCCCTCAAGTCAGGAATTAAGCCTCCTCAACCTCCCATGCCTAGATCTACCAAAACCCCTCTACCATCTCATACTTCGCAGTTTCCATCTTTGCCTACTTCCCCAGTCCAGAGTACAGCTGACTCCTCCCCCTGGGAACTAATTAAAGGAACCTTTATGGTACTGAACTCCACACAGTCAGAACTCCTTGCATTTCAGCCCAGGTATTTGACAGCTCTGTACATTATTGTATAATGGTGCAGATACTCCCCAGGGTGCTCTATCATGATGCAGAATCCTTTGAAGGTCTACTAGGGGGACAACCAACCCGATTTTGCCGGGAGCCAGTGTCCCTTACTCTAGCCATCCTATTGGGGCTAGGAGCTGCTGCAGGAGTGGGTACAGGAACAGCTGATATGATCCATGGGTCACCACAAATGGCCTGATTAGAAACAGCAATAAATCAAGACTTGAAGACGTTAGAGACCTCCATCACACTTTTGCAGGAATCCTTAACCTCTCTCTCTAAAGTTGTTTTACAGAACAGTCGAGGATTAGACCTCCATTTCATGAGGGAGGGGGGCCTCTGTGCTGTACTGAGAGAAAAATGCTGTTTTTATGCTGACCATACTGGAGTTGTAAAATAATCCATGAGTAAATTGAGAAAATTCCTTGTAGAGCACCAGAGAGAAAGGGAGATTCAACAAGTGTGGTTTGAGTCATGATATACCCAGTCCCCCTGGTTAACTACACTCCTATCAGCCTTAGCTGGACCCCTGATCATGCTTATGGTGTTGATAACTGTGGGACCTCGTTTGCTTAACTACATAGTTTTCTTTCTCCAGGCTCAGATTGGGCAGGTGAAACTCATGGTAATCAGACAGAAATACACTTCACTGGCAGAAATAGAATGTGAGACCCCACAATAATTATGATTCATTACTTTTAAGATTAAAAGTAGGCAGAAAAAGGAGTGAGAAATGAAAGAATTAATGAAATTGAAATTGAAACGTAAAGAAACAGGTTTTGTAAAGTTTACAAGCTGTGCTCAGAACCTGAAATTCCTGTGTCAGTGAAGACAATTCCCGGAACTGCCCGTTAGATGTGTTGAAATCTTCCCTGACCACCTAGTTACTTAACAACCCCTTCCCAGAAACCGTGCATGTCAGCACGTATACATCTCAGGGCTTCAACCAATCAGTTTAAATGTATACCCCTTCTCAGGGCTGACCAATCACCCCCTGCCCGAACTGTTCCCGCACATCAATGTGCTAATCATGTTTTACAGTTGTTATTTGATTTTCCCACAGTATATGATTGTCGCGACCCCTTGCCCGCAAGGAAGACGCAACTCAGAAATCTTCTTTCAGCAGTTTATTCAGGCCTTGATTAAATTATCTTCTAGTGACCCCCCTCCTCCCGAGCGCCCAAGCACAGTCTAATAAAGCCTCCCACGTACCAATCTTAAGCCGCCACGTGGATCTTTCTCATAGGGTAGCAAGGGATAGCGTGCCAACTCTCCATAAAAGGAGTTGCTTACTACAGGCCACAGTGGAAGCCGGCGCCATCTTCTAATGGCGGCCACAATCTACAACAATGGCTTACCACAGTTCCCCCTTCTATTTTATAAAACAATGCAGGCGAAAGTAGAGGTCCTATCCCACTGTGCAGAAGCGGCTGCAATGTATGGTTCAGTCCTAAGGAGGCGCCTTCCCCAGACCTGACCCCATATCAGCCGACGCCTTTTTTCGTAGGGCGGGGGCGTGGACGTCAAACCCGGATGCAATAGGACATGCTTTCCTTGAGGTCCGTTGAGGGATCACTCAAGTGCAGTGCTTTGCCTCGCATCCTGCATCTTGTCGATGGCGAGAAGTAGGGCAACACAGGTAGCCTGGTAACAATAACAAATTTTTAGTTGGCAACACAATCCCTAAGCCCCAGAGGAAAGTAAAGTGTCTGTAGCCGAGAAGAAAGACCAGTCCTAAAACCCATCTGCGTGCAATGGTAACAAGACCTGCAGAGTGCAAGGGCTATTAAGTACTGGGGGAGAATAAGAAAGAGGACATGCCAATCCCAGTGCACTGTGAAATTAACTTGGGGTGCAATGGCCATGCCCAGAAAATCACTGTTTAAGATGCGCAAGCCAGATTTGCGGAGACATGCCATTTTCCAAGGCCGCAAGAGCCTATACAATCATAGCCTTCTCCTGTGTATGGCGAGTTTTAAGGCGACAGAGAAGCCACAAACAAAGTATAATACCGAAGCAACACATTGCCCCCAAAATGGCCACTCCCACCCACTCCTTAAAGAAGGAAAAGGCAGAAGATAGCCAACTGGTGAATTGACCCAAAGTCACTGGTTCGACACGGGTACTATTCAAAACAGCAATTTGAGTTAGTTGAGATTGGAGTAAGTTTTCTGCTTCCATGGACCAGGTTCCGGATAAATATTTCCCGATGATGTGGGAGGCATTCCTGGAATCATTAAATCTTACAGAGGTTATACATAAATGTGCACGTTGATCAACACAACCTAAATATACTAGATCAGACAATTTCTCAACTTGATCTTGAAGCAGATTTATCCTTTGATTAGCAGCCAGAATCCCAGATAAAATGTGTTGATTAATTCTACTTTGAGATTTACGTATGGTGGATGTTTGTTGAATAACCTCATTAAGAGTGGCAGCAGTTTGTACTTGGCTGGCCATGGCTACTCCAGCTGTAACTGCTGCAGCAGCAGATACCGCCACAGCTGTCACTATAACTGCCATAATACCAAAATCTTAAGGGCTCTAATCAGTTCAACAATAGGAAAAGATTCCGGATCCACAGTAACTGGGATCGGGACAAAGGTTGGAATTTTCATAATCACTGCCACAGTCCAAGAGCCATTCCAACACTCAGTTAAATAACAGGTAACATTAGAACAATTAAGCATCCCCTGTGATGTATCATTAGCCAAAAGAAACAGGAACGGAGATTGGAGACAGACTGCTGCAGAGGATAACGTAGCATTACTTAATTGTGAGTTATGTGAAAAATTTCCAAGTCTCCTACCTCGATCCGAGTCTTGGATACTACCAGAAACATTAAACAACCAGCTTTTGACTCCTCGTAATTGAGCCAAAGTGGAGATATCAGCTGTGGCTCTCTTTTCATTGGAAATTAACCATTGAAACCAAGACCAACCTGTTCCTATAGAGGAATTACAGTTGGAAGAATTATATAAGTATCTTTTATGAGAGGGGGAAAGAGAGAAACCCTTAGAGACCTGATGTTTCTCCCAAGAGTGATCTTGACAAGGCGTGAATGTTCGGGGGGGTATCCTGTTTGTTGATTAGCAAACTTGCCTTGTCCCAAAAGCATATCCTTATCCTAGGCAGGGCGTCTCGCTGCATGATTTTGAGCAGCTTGCTCTACTGCACCCTCTAGCATAAATGCTCTCCAATCCAAAATTTCCCTGGGGAGACACAAGCGCAGACTAGATTAGCCCAATCTGAAGGAGTCATACAAAATCTAGCAAGTCCCTCCACCTGAGTAAGGGTGAAAGCGGCATCCACGCCATAAGTGCGGACAGATTCCACCAAGGTTTTAATTATCTTAAATTCTAAAGGCTCATGATATCTTCCCCTGTTATTGTCCTGAAATACAGGGTATGCAAGTCCCATATCTGTATTAACTGTCCTCCAAACTTGCGCATGATAAGATCTCCAGGAATTTTGGCTCCCCCCCACATACGGGGGTGGAGCAACCGGCACCATATCTTTTTCGAGATATTCTACCTCCTCCTCCTCAGAGTGTTGTTGACCAATATTGGATCTCGTCCCCTTTTTACAGTAGGCCTGTGTGCCCTGTATCCCTTGTTTCTTTTTCTTCATTTTTATCTTGCGTAGTTGTTGTAGGAATATATCAAGGTCCTCAGAACTCTCTGAGCCGCTTGTGTTCGCAGGCGTTTTTAATTCAGCCAAGTCTGGGTAGAGCCTTCTCCTATTTTTAGTTTCAGGCTCTTTTGCCTTCTCACTACTCTTACTCCCAATGCTCTCTGCCACTTCACTATGTGATCCTTCAGACTTTTCCTCATGTAGTTGCTCAAGAACAGCTTGACCCTCAATCACAGCTTCCTGGCATTTACTATCTAGTATACATCCTCTAACTAACTTACAAAGTGGTATAACACCACCCTCTAAGGTGCCTTGTTCACGAGCGAAATCTAGATCTTTCCCTAATTTGTCCCAGCTAGGTATAGTAAGGCTGCCCGAAAACACAAACCACGGTGCAGCAATATCTGTCTTCTGTAAAAATCTCTGTAAAGTACTACGTTTCACTTCTAGTCCCTTGGAACATAACAGGCCATGTAGGACCAGGAGAAGCGGACTTGAAGATGTGGCACCCATGACACAACAAAAGACACACAAAAAACAAAAGTGAAAGTACACAGTGCAGCTGCAATAAAATGTAACGCTCTCTCTTGCTTTACAGAGGAGCTGCCCCGCTTTGATCGCGGATCCCACTTACCTGGGACAAATCCCCGCTTTGATCGTGGATCCCACTTACCTGGGACTAACCGGTGCACCACACCTGACTACTGAAAGTTCTGGTTCCCGGGTCTCGGCACCACTTGTCGCGACCCCTTGCCGGCAGGGAAGACGCAACTCAGAAATCTTCTTTCAGCAGTTTATTCAGGCCTTGATTAAAGTATCTTCTAGTGACCCCCCTCCTCCCGAGCGCCCAAGCACAGTATAATAAAGCCTCCCACATACCAATCTTAAGCCGCCACGTGGATCTTTCTCATAGGGTAGCAAGGGATAGCGTGCCATCTCTCCATAAAAGGAGTTGTTTACTACAGGCCACAGTGGAAGCCGGCGCCATCTTCTAATGTCAGGCACAATCTACAACAATGGCTTACCACATATGTTGATTTGCTAAAGGAGGCTATGATGTATATAAAGTCCCTGCACTCTCTAAAGATTGTATATAATATCTTATCAAGTTGTTCTCGGGGCTCTTTGTTCTTTGCTCCTCTGAAGTGAGCTTTGAGCCCCAGCATGCTGGACCCCAATAAACCATTTGCTGTGGCATGAGACAATAGGTGCTTGGGTTTTCTCATGTCTCCAAATCATATAAAGAATCTATACCTGACAGTCAGTAAGCCTCAAATTGGAGAAGCAGTGCAGTATTAGCGGCAGGGCTATTTGATCACTCCTGAATCAAAGGAAGGGTGTTCAGGCCACCCAATGCCCTTCTGGACTTCAAATATTACCTAGATTTCTGTTTTCATACTTATATTTCACCAGTATATTCTTGTAAATATCGCAGGTTCCCAATACCTTAATTCATCCCACAGAATGATTCCTAAACCAACTCGAACCTGTTATTACCCTTAAACATGCAATATTTCCTCAATCTAACTTAACAGAAGAACAAGGATATTGTTGGTCTTACAATACAGGAATATAGGGGATCTTCCACCTGCTGAGAACCTCAAAGTTCCATGCAGAAATGATCCCTGAAGAAGATGTAGACACCTATGAAAGACCTGAGAGAGCAAAAGTCAACTTCCATGTAAAACAACCTGGTCAAAATGAAGGGATGTGTCTAAAAGCCTCTATCTTCTTAATGTAGATTAAATCGACCAAACCAGGCCTGTGTGGAGAGCTGTTCCCGGGTGCCTATGGTTGATATACCATTCTATCTTGTGAAAGTGTCACAGGAAGTATGGGCAGCCTCCATCTCATGGAACCCTTGGAAGCAACTGTTAGGACACAGTGGTTGCCAACGCAGTGATGTCATTCAGTTCGTGAAGGAAGTGACCTATCACACTTCCTTGGTGATGGAACTCTCTGAACTCGGGATCCAGGAAGACAGGCACCCAGAGCCAGTCCCAGTCCCAGTTCCAGTGGTCTCACTTGTTTGGATTTACCAAGGACAGAGTCAGTCTTTCTTAGTACCTACTGAAGTGCGAATGGCCAAATGCCAGGAGAGCTCTGAAGAGGGGCCTTTTCTGAGAAAGAAGATAGTGGCTCAACCATGGCTCCTGACAACTTCACAGAGTTGGCAAAGAAGACCAGTTCTGAGATAGGACAGGCCATTTTGGTGGAACATAGTATGGCCCAAAAATCAGAGGAAACTCAGGATACTCACAGACATACTTGGGGGAAGGAGGTTCCATTGTGGGTGTCGGTGTGAGTTTGTGGTTTTGTCTCATGTTCTGAGAATAGGTAGGAAAGGCGGTTTGTTTGTTTGGACTGGAATGTTTCTAGAAAGTCGTTTGACAATGCGAGTGTTTCTATGTCTGTGTATCCCACTGAATCTGTTTTTGTAGACATTTGAAAAGTGAATGCATCAATGGTTGTGTCCTGTCTAGTAGAAAGCTTCCCCGCATTCATCTTGCCAAATTAAAGAATCAAGAGCTGCTTGACTTATGGATGGGCAACACCTATTATCTTCCTAAGTTCCTCTTTTCTTCCTGAATACTGGCCACTCTTCAGAATAGCCTCATGGTATTATTTCCAAGATATGTACCACCTCCAAGCTCTGTGACATGATCATGTACTGGATAGCTGAAGGGAATGAGAGCATCTCAGAAAACTCAGATATCAGTGCAACCACTAAAGTCTCAGTGGAGAAACACTACTTTGGACTTTTGTTCTGTTGTCCTGAATGTCAGGAAGGTGTTTGCCTCAGGCCACCCCTGTGTGAAACCTGAAGAAATCAATTTTCAAATGGAAAAGGATGGGCGTCACCTGTGGCTCTTTGCTTAATTGCTTTGGAAATGGATGTGGCTGAATCAGCCTCTTTGCCCTGTGTGAGGCAGTGGCTTAGATTCTCAGCACCTGATGGATCTAAAGAAAGTTTCCAAGTGTGCATCCAAAACCAAAATGGCCAAAAGAGCAGTCATTGTGGATGAAGTCTCTCGCCTTCCTCTGTAAGCTTCCTGACCTCCATCAAGTGAGAATAGGGATCCGTTGGGTCAAACCAGTTCCTCAAAGCTCGGCAGAAGCTAGCCAATAGGTGCTTGGGTTTTCTCAGGACACCAATTCACATAAAGAATCTATACCAGACAGTCAGTTGGCCTCAAACTGGAGAAGCAGAGCAGTATTAAAGAAGGGCTATTTGATCACTCTTGGTTCACAGGAAGGGTGTCCAGGCCACCCTGACTTTAGGCAAATGAGGGGCAAGGGAGCTTATTTTGTACACTGTCTTGGGCTGCGCCCGTCATGGAAACCTCTAGCCAGAGGTTATTCAGAGTGTCTATGTTGAAGAAGATGAGGGCCATGTGGGAGTGTTTTGGTTTTAATTGTGGTCATTTGTTGGTGGTTGGAAGAGAATCCTGGGTCCACCTGGGCTGGAATTCTGGTGTGATGCCCCTTAAAGACTGAGTTCTGGAACTGACCTCAGAGAAGTATTGCCATTAATTGTGTTGGGATTTTAGGCGGCCATGCATGAGAGTCGCCATTGGAAACTGAGATCTAAGCCTGGGGTGGCTATTCACCAAGCACTGTCAATCTCAGCCAGGACATCACATGATTTTATTATGAAAGACTTGGCAGCCATTGTTGACAGTCAAAACACACATGGACCTCACATTGTAGACCTCAATGGGCCTGGCTTCATGTGGCCTTTTGGCCACACTTTGGGAAGCCTTGCCTCTGAGAATTCTCCAGAGGTTTCCTTGAAATGTGCTTCCTAAAAATTTAATGGTTCCTGAATGAATTGAAAACCACAGTTTCTCCAACTTCATCCTTGAAAAATTTCTAGATAAATACCATGAAATTTTTGAAATTTCCATGACCAGGTGGCACTGGAGAACCTTTGGATGTCCTGTTGCTGATCAAGAGTGTACCAGACAGTGCCTTCCTTGACTGGGTTTCATGAAAATGGTGTAGAACAGAGCTGCCAGTATGGTGGAGCCTGCTGAGTAGTGGGCCCAGAGCTGTGGTGTGCAGTTGTGTGATAAAACATCTGTGGTGGGGTCATGTGGATCTTACTTCGGCTTCCAAATGCTTGTGATTGACATGGTGCAGCCAGCAGACTTTTGTATATTAAGCCATCTTGTTAGATGGAGAGTTTTCAGGGCAATGTTCAGAATCAAGTTGCTACGGTCAAGGGGGCAAGCAATGTGGCATAGAAGCCTGATTGGTGCATTCTCCATCAGACCCTTACCCACCACACATGACAGAACTCCCTCCAGCACTGTGTTCCAGTTGAACTCCTTGTATTTTGTGAAGCAAATACCAAACTCCCAGTGCAGCAACAAGAAACACAACAAAATTGGAGAATGACCAAATGGCTTCACAGTCTACACGGAAAGATTCTTAGACCCCAGTGGCCACAGCTTACCCACAAAGAGAGAATTCAGCACTGCTGCCTCATGTTCATTGGAAAATAAGAAACCATGTCCTCCATGTAACATAGATGCATACACAGCTTTGATGATCTCACTACAAAGGAAGCTAAAGCTCCTGAAAACAACATATATTTCAAGTGTACAATCTCAAAGACAGTTTCCCAGATGTCTTAAGGCCTGCACACTTCCATGTTTGTGGAGTGTTTACAGTCTCCATTACTTTTGGAAACTCCTCTACCACCTCCAGTGTTGTGAACTCCCGAGCATTTTCCATTCCAGATATGTATTCATAGATTTTCTAACTCTTCTCCTCTAATTGTATCTTACTTGGGGCGAAGGTAATGTCAAGGCATTGTTCTGGATGAGAGTGGGAAGATTTTTTGTAGCACATATTTGCATACACATTGGATTCATTTTCCAATTATTCATTCAAAATACTTAATCCCTCATAGTAACCCACTCCCTACTAGACTCTGACTACAAATCCTAATATGATGGATAAAAATAGACCAAACCAAATTGAAATACAAGCAGTTCAGAGGATGCCAGGTGTACATTTGGACGTTCCTTTTGCATTATATATGGTAGGAGTTTTAAATCTAGTGAATTTTTTGTTGAAACACTTCTCCATGTGTTTTTAAAGTTAACAAATATGTGAATTCATGTCTCCATTTCTCTGTAGCCTAATCAGCACATATATTTTTATATGCACATATAGAATCCTACCTGGTACCACACGTACATTCTTGTGAGGTGGCTGACTTGGCAGATACAAATTGTAAGAAGAGATCACTCCTGTTAAACACTGTTGGAACTGAAAATTCAACCTATGCGTGAGTATCCTAGCTGAACAACATTATACATAAATTCATGTTCAGTAAAATGAATATTTTTAGATCTGTGGATGATATATATTTCATGGTGAATTTCATTTGGCTTGTATATTAATACTTTTTAATTTCTGTGTGTGTATTTTAATGTCTGTATATATATATTTTTTTTCCAGAGTTTTCAAAATATGAAATAAATGTATCTTATTATGTACTCCCTAAATTCATTAATATTTAAGTGCGTATTTACAATCAACTTTTCATAAGATTATTCTAAGATATATTCATCCTCCTGAAATACGTATTTGTTTCCTAGTACTGAAAACTAAGTTCAGTGAATTGTGCATACATATCCTAATATTTTTACACTAATTGACCCAGGTTAATATAAATGCAAGTAGATTCCTATGGGGTATGATGTGTATTTTGACGTTCATTTTTTTTCAACACTTGTACATTACTATTTCCTCAGTTTATGCACATCATAAGATATATATTTCATCCACAAGTTCAGAAATTTAAAGGCTTTTGTTTCACTTTCAATCACTTCCTGCTTCAGAACACATGTATTCCTCCAGGTTACATGACTGGTTTTTCATGAGACTTCTTTCCAAACACATTATTTTCGATTTCCACAATTACCTTTGAAGCAAAACTCACACATTCTTCATGATAAACCATAACCCTAATATTACCATTAGATGTATAACTGGTTTGAATGAATGGATATATATCAATATAAGGTTTCCTGTATATTTTCAGATATCAACTCGAACCATTATTTAAGTTGGAACCAGTTATATTATTTATTTACATTATGGTCTATTCATGCATTATTTCTATATTCATAGACACAGTATACACATATTTGTATTCAAAATACTAATTTACACGTCTTCAAAATACTGTTCCTAGAAATGGTGAAAGAAATACTCATGTCACCTGATCTACATATACATTTTATCACAGTAATATTCTGGAAACAAAAAGCAAATGTCACACTTATGATTGTACTAAAGCCTAAATGGAAATTGAACATGGATTACTAAAATCATCCATGTCCAGGTTGCCTATTGCTCTCAAATGTCGATCCTATTGGTGACTACATATTTGTTTCTTTCTAAGATTATATATTCAACCTCAAACCTGTTGAAAATGGCTAATCCTATTACTCACCTTATACTTTGCCTGATTTCCTAATGTCTCTATTGATATATATTTTCCCCAGTTCATCATTGTGACTGCCGCTTAACATGTGCTGATATTTACATTCACTCTCTACATGAAACCCTATTGCTAAAGACCATTTTGTCCAAATCCTATACTCACTCATCTTTCTAAAACTACCGACTATCTTTCTAATCCTACCAACTATCCCTTTTTGACTGCATGTTCTCTTCGACATTCAATCATCCAAGGTACATTGTCCTATACCATTGTATATTGATTTATCTGAGAAATCTGTGCAGAAATTAATTCAAAGCTAAGTATCCCAATCAAGGGCCCAATGCCCTTCTGGGCATCAAATCTTACCTAGATTTCTGTTTTCATATTTATATTTCAACTGTATATTTTGTAAATATCGCATGTTCCCATAACCATTATTCATCCTGCAGAATTATTCCTAACCCAATCGAACATGTTGTTAACCCTAACCATACACTGTTCGCTCAATCTAACTTTACAGAAGAGCAGGGAAAGAGTTGATCTTCCAATACTGGATTGTAGGGTATCTTCCATCTGATGAGAACCTCAAAGGTCCATGCAGAAATGATACGTGGAGAAGAAGAAGGCAGCAATGAAGGACCTGAGAGAGCAAAAGTCATTTTCAATGTTAAACAACCGGGTCAGGATGAAGAGATGTATCTGAATCAGCCTTTCTCTTCTTAATGTACAGAAGATGGACCAAACCAGGCCTGTGAGAAGAGCTGTTCCCGGGTGCCTATTGTTGATATACCATTCTAACTTGTGAAACTGTCACAGGAAGTACGGGCAGTCTCCATCTACTGGGACCCTTAGAAGCAAATATCAGTACACACTTCCTTGGTGATGGAACACTCTGAACTTGGGATCCAGGAAGCCAGGCACCCAGAGTCAGTCCCAGTCCCAGTCCCAGTGGTCTCAAATGTTTGGATTTACCAAGGACAGAGTCAGTCTTTGTTGGTACCTACTGAAGTGACAATGGCCAAATGCCAGGAGACCTCTGAAGAGGAGCATTTTCTGAGAAAGCAGGTAGTGGCTCAACCATGGCTCCTGACAACTTCACAGAGTTGGTGAAGAAGACCAGATCTGAGACAGAACAGGCCATTTTTGGAGAACATAGTATGGACCACCAGTCAGAGGACACTCACGATATTCACCAACATACTTGGGGGAAGGAGGTGCCGTTGTGGGTGTTGGTGTGAGTTTGTGGTTTTGTCTCTTTTCTGAGAATAGGTAGGAAAGACTGTTTGTTTGTTTGGACTGGAATGTTTCTAGAAAGTCGTTTGACAACGTGAGTGTTTCTATGTCTGTGCATTCCACTGTATCTGTGGTTGTAGACATTTGAAAAGCGAATGCATCAATGGTTGTGTCCTGTCTAGTAGAAAGCTTGCCAGCATTCATCCTGCACAATTAAAGAATGGAGAGAGGCTTGCCTTATGGATGGGCAACACCTACTATCTTCCTAAGTTCTTGTTTTCTTCCTGAATACTGGCCACTCTCCAGAATAGCCTCATGGTTTGGTTTCCAAGATATGTACCACCTTCAAGATCTGTTACATGGCCATGTACTGGATAGCTGAAGAGAATAGAAGCATCTCAGAAAACTCACATATCAGTGTGACCATTAAAGTCTCAGTGGAAAAACACTGCATTGGGCCTTTTGCTTACCTATTGTTCTGTTGTCCTGAATGTCAGGAAGATCTTTGCCCCAGGCCACCCCTTTGTGAAGCCAGAAGAAAAGAGTTTTCAAATGGAAATGAATGGGCATCACCTGTGGCTCTTTGCTTAATTGCTTTGGAAAGAGATGTGGCTGAATAAGCCTCTTTGCCCTATGTGAGGCAGTGGCTTAGATTCTCAGCACCTGATGGATCTAAAGAAAGTTTCCCAGTTTGCATGCAAAATGAAAATGGCCAAAAGAGCAGTCATTGTGGACGAAGTCTCTCGCCTTCCTCTGTAAGCTTCTTGACCTCCATCAAGTGAGAATAGGGATCCTTTGTGTCAAATCAGTTCTTCAAAGCCCTACAGAGGTTAGCACATAAGGGCTTGGGTTTTCTCATGACACCAATTCACATAAAGAATCTATACCAGACAGTCAGTAGGCCTCAAATTAGAGAAGCAGAGCAGTATTAAGAGCAGGACTATTTGATCACTATTGGTTCACAGGAAGGGAGTCCAGGCCACCCTGAGTTTAGGCAAATGAGGGGCAAGGGAGTTTATTTGGAAAACTGTCTTGGTCTGTGCCCCTCATGGAAACCTCCAGTCAGAGGCTATGAAGAGTGTCTATGTGGAAGAAGATGAGGGCCATTTGGGAGTGTTTTGGTTTTAATTGTGGTCATTTGTGTGGTGGTTGGAAGAGATGACTAGGTCCACGTGGCTTGAACTCTGGTGTGATTCCCCTTACAGACTGAGTTCAGGAACTGACCTCAGAGAAGTATTGCCATGAATTGTGTTGGGATTTTAGGAGAACACGCATGAGAGTTGCCTTTGGAAACTGAGATCAATGCCCAGGGTGGCTTTCCACAGAGCATTGTCAATCTCTGCCAGGGCATCACATTATTTTATTCTGAAAGACTTGGCAGCCATTGTTGACAGTCAAAACACACATGGGCCTCACATTGTAGACCTCAATGGGCCTGGCTTCATGTGTCCTTTTGGCCACTCTTTGGGAAGCCTTGCCTCTGAGAGTTCTCCAGAGTTTCCTTGAAATGTGCTTCCTCAAACATTAATGGTTTCTGAATGAATTGATACCCACAATTTCTCCAACTTCATCCTTGAAAAATGGCTAGATAAATACAATGAAATTTTTGAAATTTTCATGACCATGTGGCACTGGAGAACCTTTCAATGTCCTCTTACTGATGAAGTGTGTACCAGACAGTGCCTTGATTGACTGGGTTTCATGAAAATGATGTAGAACAGAGATGCCAGTATGTTGGAGCCTGCTGAGTAGTGGGCCCAGAGCTGTGGTGTGCAGGTGTGTGATAAAACATCTGTGGTCGGGCCATGTGTATCTGACATTGACTTCTAAATGGCTTGTGGCTGACATTGTGCAGCCAGAAATCACTTATATGTCTGATAACTCTCCATATAAGGCATCTTGTTATATGGAGATGTTTCAGGACAATGTTCAGAATCAGGTGCTATGGTCAAGGGGACAAGCTATGTGGGATAGAAGCCTGGTTGATGCATTCTCCTGCAGACCCTCATCTATTTCATGTGACAGAACTCTCTCCAGCACTGTGTCCCAGCTGAATTCATTGTATTTTGTGAAGCAAATAACAAACTCCCAGTGCAGCAGCAAGAAACACCATGAAAAGTGGAGGATGACCAAATGGCTTCACAGTCCACACGGGGAGTCACTTAGCCTTCAGTGGCCACAGTTTACCTACAAAGAGTGAATTCAGCACTGCTGCCTCATGTCCTTTGGAAAATAAGAAACCATGTCCTCCACGTCACATAGATGCAGATCCAGCTTTGATGGTCTCATTAGAAAGAAAGCTAAAGTTCCTGACAACAACATATATGTCAAGTGCCCATCCTCAGAGGCAGTTTCTAAGGAAGTCTTTAGGCCGGCAGAGCTGCATGTTTGATAGCGTTTACCTATTAGATCAGGATGCAAGAAAAGACCACTGACTCCAATTAAAATCAAGTTAAAGCAAGCTTATAATTTCCACTGCCCAGGTGGACTCTCCCTCCCAAAACAGTGGGAACAAGACAGCCACCCAAATTTCCTACAGCCCAGGTTTATAACCCAGAATTTTACACTACAGGGGGGTTACAAATATCAGAACTCTGACAAGCATCACACTAATCGTAGTTTATATATATATATATATATATATATATATATATATATATATATATATATATATATATTTTTTTTTTTTTTTTTTTTTTTTTTTTTGCTGGCCCCAACATCAGAATTTATGAAAACCATTAGAACCTCAGAGAGGGTCATTGTCTGGCCAGGGAAGGCCAATATTTATGAGGTGTCAATAAAGTTTCATAGAGGGCTGTTCCTGGTCAAAGTGCCAGGCATGGGTGAGTTCAAGGCCACGGGCAGGCATTCCAAGCAGGTTCAGAATTTGGTGTAATTTATAGTTAAGCCAAAATTTTCTTTTCGTGGCTTTGTGGCAAGATGGATCCAAATTTTAATAAAAGATCAGGTTGGGTATATCATTCCCCCCTTTTCTAATGTGTCCCTTTCAAATCTTTGATAGGGTAGGGGAAGAGCACTGAGGGAATTTTAATACCTCACGTAACAGTCTCCATATTTTTTGAACTCACACAAAACCAGTCTCCTTGATTTTACCTGACTTAATTAATTACTTAAAATGAAAGTCTATCTATTTTTGGCTCCATTGTTGTAAGAAGAGAGTCGTCACTCATTTTGGCTTCTTCTGAGCTGAGAGAGGGTGACATGAGGGGGCACAGCATGAGGGATATGAGTTGCCTTTTAGAAGTCAATTCGGTTTGAAGTCTGGTTGTGGTAGAACAGTTTGTAAAGTCATCTGGGGATGGGTTCTTCTATGAGAGAAACAAAAACCATGAGTACTGAATAAATGTTGCAGCAGCTGAAACATGTCACTGTATAGATGTCCCCTCATCTGTCTTCAATATCCCAGTTATCAGGACTTTCAACTTAACTTTTAGTGTCACAGTTGTTTCACCCCATAAGATACAGTTTAATAATTTAATGTCATCTGATCTTGCAAATTTCTTTTACTAGCATGACCTCTGTGTGTAATAGAGAAACCTTTAATTCTGTTATTCAGGGCTGGATAATCGTACTAGCAAACACCAAGCCTACCTGTGTAGGTTAGGAATATCTGTAGGCCTTAAACAAAAAACTTCTGCCTCTGGTACCTCCTCTTGATAGTCTCTTTTTATACTCATCAGGCATTACTGTCTGAGAATCCTTCTTTGTAGCCTCCAGTCTTACTTATTTTGGGAGGCTACCATAAAGTGTATACGTTAAAATATTATTATAACTATTATTTTTTAAAATGCCCAGGAATGGCTGTATTTTGGGTTTATCTGTCTTTGCTAAGAGTTTAAGATGAAGCAGTAAAACTGACTTTTGTTTCTATCTATTGTTAACAGTCAGCTGAGATTTTATGGGAGTCATTCCTGGGGAAACTTGAGAGCAGCTTCTCAGTTCTGCTAGTGCCATTTGCGCTAGGTGAGTCCAGGTCTTGCTTGACCATGTGGCTTCTCTCGGAAGCATCAGGAATATCTCCCTTCTCTGATGACTCTCTTCTTTGTAGAAAATGCACTGATTGGCTTTCTGTTCTCCAGTGGTCTCATTAATCTTCCTGATCAGGAGGTTATGTGGCTCAGAGTTGCAAAGTTCTTTAGAGAAGTCTCCTGTTCCCTGGATACAGACTGACTCAGAGGGCAAGAGCCAAATATTTGTTTTATTGTCACTTTTCATTTAAATTAAATTTTAAATCCTAATCTTAAACATCCAGCAAATAAATTTTAACAGCCTTATATTAAGAGTACTGTGCTTTAATGTCTATAATTTAAAATTATTTATCTTTTTATTATTTGGGATCTGTATTTTTCTGTCTGTCTTGTAGGTGATGACTTATTATCTTAAATTAACCAATGTTGTGTTCTAAAAGCAACTCTTTTGTAAAACACTAACAGGGAATCTTTAGTTAACTTATAAGGAAATTCAAAATAAAATTAACAAGAGTAAAAATACTTAGTTCGTGTAATAGCTACCCTGAATTTTAGGCTGAGTTATACATTATATCCCCTTTTTGAGATCCTAGTAATCTTGACAGAAAAACATAACTTTAAATTAAATAACATCTTACCTACTGCTTTCGTAGTTATTCTCACATGTTGTAAGATGAGACACAGAGCCTTATCTCAGGTAAGGCAGGGCTCTATATAAATCTTAAGTGTTTTAGTTCTAAAGCTGATCTTTGTTTTTTAAATATCATTTTACACAGTTTACATAAATTGTTTGAGGTCACATGAATATTAGCTAACACCATATGATATCACATTTAAAACATGAATTAAAGAAAGGCTGAAAGTTTTTAACCTTTACATAGATTAGGCGCTCATTAACTTAAAAATATATTTAAATTTTTTCCCAATGTAAAAAGTAACATAAAACTTTATATATCTTATTGATAACAAGTAAATAAATTCCCAATATATATATATATATATATATATATATATATATATATATATATATATATATATATATATATATATATATTACCATACATCTTCAGAACACCAGCTTGATGAAATGCTCTTTTAAAGTTTCTACCTTACAGAATTGTATACCTGGAAGATATGAGCACATTAATAGCATCACAATGACATTGATGTTTTTACATTAACCAAGTTTAGCTTTTAAAGAAATGGCAGTAGAGTGCTCTAAAATAACAGTTCTTATTTAATCAGTTGTTTAATTTTTATGGTTGCTTGTTCTAGAAAAATAAAACTTTATAAACACAATGTTATGGGTAAACTTTTGTTTTAAGAAATTTGTGTTGCTTTATCACATGACTGATTTTTACAATCTTATACAGACTGTAGAACAAACTTATACAGACCTTACTAAATCAATCAGATATCTAACAAAAGTACTCATGAATGAGTAATCCCATATCAAATTTACTTCACTTATTTATCAAAATATTAGAGAAATGTATTGAACAGTGTAAACCATTTCTTTGTTAAAGGAAAAGTCCTAGAACCAAGGCATATTAGACATTTTATAGACATTAATATTTTATTAGATTTTTGAGCAGCTAGAAAAACTTGTAAGCTTAAATTTAAAGACATTTATTGTTATTTGCTTATCCAAATTTAAAGTGAATCATTTAAATCACGTGAATTAAAGATCTTTGAATCCACTTTTTAAAATTTGTTTTTATGAGTGCTTTTTTTTTAATGATCGCTCCTTATATATGTTAATTTGTATATCACATATATGATATACAAACATATGGATATATAGACATACAAAACATAACAAAAGTGTGCACAAATAATAATAGTAAGGCCTTGTAGCTTTTCGCAGGTGAAATCTCCATTGCAATGTTTCAAAACTCCACTGTTGGTCAAATATAGAACTGATCAGAAAAATATTAACCTAGTTCTGTAGGATCAAAATAATGAGCTCAAAAAAAAATACAGAATCTAAGGAAAAAAATGAGAGTCCTAGAAAAAATGACTGGCCAGTAATTAGTAAATACCATACGATATACCTTTTTTTTCCCACTTAGACATCAGATCAGTCTCCTACTGAGTTTGCAGGCTTCTTTCATTTACATTTCAACATAAGTCCTGGCTGAGTTCTGGAAGGAGCTGGACAAAACTGCTATTATAAGCAGACACCTCAGGCCTAAGGCACTTTAACCATAATTTTCAGGTGAGGATGTTGAAAATTATGATACAATTTTAAGATACAATTCACAAAATTTTATACCTTAACATCTTTTTTTGTCAACAGATACCATATTATGATTTACTATCCTTGTCCAAATTAATGCACTGATACACACTGTGACATTTTCCCAGGCTACCCAATTAAAAATTGGTTAAAAAAAAGACTGAATGATTGGGAAGTTACTTGCCAACTTGGAAGTAGAATTCTTTAGTTTTCCATTTTAAGTATTTAAGTTCTCTGGCATGAATTATCTGAAATCATAAACTAAAAAATTACCTAAACCCGACTTTTAACTTCAAGATTGTGCAATGCTTCAAAAACCCATTCAGATACCAGATTGTTACAATAAAACATCATCCTTTAGACACACATTCAGCTAAGATCATTCTCAAGAAACAATTTATAATATCAACACATTATTGCACATGTCTTAAATGGCCAGAAACAAAGACAAAAGACAGACAGAAAGGAGCTCCAGACTATGGCTGACAGGACAGAAGCCTTTAAAACAGCAGAAAAGAGAAAAATCTCCTACACCAGTGGCACGATATATGTCCCCACAAGGGCATCAGATGTTTTCACAGAGGGGGAACCTGAAATGCAATATCAAAGGTCTCCATGGTGACTTTACTGCATTTAGTGTCTCCTTTTTCTTTTTCTCTTTTTTAAGAAGACAGAGGTGGCATAATACTTACAGTGCAGGGAAGGAAGGAGGGAATTCACTGAAGCAACAGGACTTCGGCAGCTGCTGGGAGTCCCTCAGTCCCGTCTTTTACTTACAGGATTAGCTCCTCTGGTTCGGTTCCACCCCAAGCACGCTGAATCTCCTAACATTTCAGTAGTCAGCTCTCAAAAATTCCAGGGTCAGGGGCGGTATCAAAATTTGTAACTTAAATTTCGGTTCCGGACCTTGAAGCCAATTAATACCAATTTAATATAAGGACAGGGTTTGAGAAAAAGTAAAAGGGAGGTTTACTGCTTTGCTAACAAAGGAGAAAAACAGGGGACTTTGTCCAAAGTTGTGACTCTCTTGATCTGGAGGGACAAGGGGTTTTAAAGGAGTTTCACTTGTTAACCTGGGAGATACTCAGTTATTAGGTCCCCAGCAGGCATTGCCCTCTGCCGTGGGTGTGCTCCAGACAGCCAGCTAGGGGCTTCTCTCATCCTGCTTAACAAAGGCGGGTATAGTGCATCACATTTCTTTAAAACACAGTCCAAAGGGGTGTCAGGCTTACATGATTTATTACCCATTTTCAAGTCCAATATTCTTAAGTTTTTACCACAGAAATCACACAACAAAACGCACAAAAACAAACAAATAAAAAACATTTAGAACACAGAACAAAACACACACACACAAAAAAACAGAAACTCGGCAAATAAACAGAAAACCAGAGGAGCAATGCAGCGTCTTGCTAAAGCTCCGGGGTAGGAGCTCCTGCATGCCAGTCGGCACCTCTCTACACTTTCAGAGGTATTCCCTACAGAACAGAACAGAGGAAAGAAGGATTCCTATTACTGTCCCAGACAGGAGTATATGTGAGCCTTCCCAGGCCACCTCTCTGTCATCAGAAGAGTACTCCCTTAACCGGATATCAGATGTTATAAAGGCGCCTCTTACCTATGAAGGCCTCCTCCACCAGGTGCTTGATAATAGTTTTAGTGCGATGGTTCACTGCAGTGATCCACGGACTGAAGGCTCATTCCAAGGTTTTGGAACTTGGCTCTCCAGCCCGGAGTCCTGGAGGATAGGCCAGCTTCAGAATTTCCAGCAGTCTGGCTTTGTGATCAGGTCGGATCATGTTGCTGGGGAACTCCAAAATGTTAGTCCAGGACACAAGAAAAGACCACTGACTCCAATTAAAATCAAATTAAGGCAAGCTTAATATTTCAAGCAGCCGGGCTGCCTCTCCCTCTCAAACTGGCGGGAACAAGACAGCAACCCCACCTTTCCTACAGCCCAGCTTTATAGCCCAGAAAGTTACACAAAAGGAGGGTTACAGAAAACAGAACTTTGACAAGCATCACACTAATTGTAGTTTACATTTTTTTTCTGGCCCCAGCATCAGAAATTATGAGGACCATTAGAGCCTCTGAGAGGGTCGTTGTCTGGCCAGGGAAGGCGAATATTTATGAGGTGTCATTAAAGTTTCAGAATGGGCTGTTATCTGGTCAGAGAGCCAGGCATGGGTGAGTTCAAAACATGGTCAGGCATTCTAAGCAGGTTCAGAATTTGCAGTAATTTATACTAAAGCATAAATTATCTTTTCATGGCTTTGTGGCAAGATGGCTCACAATTTTAATGAAAGATCATGTTGGGTGATCAACCCTGTCCCTTACTTTTGGAAAATCCTCTACCACCTCCAAGGTTGTGAACTCCTGAGCATTTTCCATTCCAGATATGTATTCACAGAATTTCTAACTCTTCTTCTCTAATTGTGTCTTACTTGGGGCGAAGGTAATGTCAAGCCATTGTTCTGGATGAGAGTGGGAAGAATATTGTGCAGCACATAATTGTATACACATTGGATTCACTTTCCAATTTTCCAATTGAAATACTGAATTCCTGACAATAACCCATACCCTCTAGACGCTAACTACAAATACTAATATGATGGAGAAAAATAACCCAAACGGAATTGAAATATAAGCAGTTCAGAGGAGGCATGGTGTATATTGGACTTGCCTTTTGCAAGATAAATGGTAGGTGTTATAAATCTAGTCATTTTTTAATTGAAATTGTTTTATATGTGTATTAAAGTTAACAAATATGTGAATTCCTATCTCCCTTTCGCTGTAACCTATTCAGCACATTAATTTTTATATGCACATATAGAATCCTACCTGATATCACACGTACATTTTTGTGAGGTGCCTGACATTGCAGATACAAATTGTGAGAAGAGATCACTCCACCTAAACGCTGTTGGAACTGAAAATTCAAGCTAATGGTGAGCTTTCTAGTTTAATAACATTATACATAAATCCATGTTCAGTAAAATGAATATTTTTGGATCTGTGGATGATATATATTTCATGGTGAAATTCGATTGGCATATATAATTCTACTTTTGAATGTCTTTGTGTGTGTTTGTGTGTGTGTGTGTGTGTATATATATATACACACACACACACACACAAACACACAATATATAAATCTCTAGATTTTTCAAAATATGAAATATATGTGTCTTATATACACTCCCTAAATTCATTCATGTTCATGTATGTGGATTAATATTCAACTTTTCACAAGATTATTTTCAGAAATATTCATCCACCTGAGATACATATTTGTTTTCTAGTACTGAAAACTAACTTCAGTGAAAGGTGCAAACAAATCCTAGTATTTCTACATTAACTGACCTAGTTTAACATCAATGCAAGTAGATTCCTATGGGACATGATGTGTATTTTGACATTAATTATTATTCAACACTGGTACATTACTATTTCTTCAGTTTATACACATCATAGGATATATATTTCATCCACTACTTAGCAAATTTATAGGCATTTGTTTCACTTTCAATCACTTCTTGCTCCAGAACACATGTATTTCCCTATGTTTCTTTACTGGTCTTTTCATGAGACTTTTTTTCAAATATATTATTTTCGATTTCCATGATCAATTTTTAAGCAAAACTCACACACCCTTCATGATAAAACATAACCCTAAGATGACCATTAGATATATAACTGGTTGGAATGATTGATTGTGTATCATTATAACATTTCTTATATATTTTCAGATATCCATTCAATCCATTATTTAAAGTGGATCCAGTTATATTATTTATTCCCAGTATGGTCTATTAATGCGTTATTGCTATATTCATAGACAGAGGGTATACCTATTTGTACCCCAATACAAATTTATATGATCTCAAAATATTGCTCCTGGAAATGGTGGAAGAAATACTCATGTCACGTGATATACATATACATTTTATCACAGAAATATTCTGGACACAAAAAGCAAAGGTCACACTTTCAATTGTACCAAAGCCTAAATGGAAAGTGAGCATGGATTACTAAAAACATACATGTCCAGGTTGCCTAATGCTCTCAAATGTCAATCCTATTGGTGACTACATATTTGTTTCTTCCTAAGATTATATGTTCAACCTCAAGCCTGTTGAAAATGTCTAATCCTATCACTCACTTTGTACTTTGCTTGATTTCCTAATGTCTTTATTGATATCTGCTTTCCCTCATATTTTTCCCAGTTCATCATTATGACTGACTCTTCACATGTGCTGACATTTACACTCACTCTCTAACCGAAACCCTATTGCTAAAAAACGTTTTGTCCAAATCCTATACTCACTCTTCATTCTAAACCTAACGAGTACCTTCCTCATCGTACTGAATATCGCTTTTTGACTGGATGTTCTCTTCAACATTCAATCATCCAAGGTACAAGGTCCTATGCCATTGTATATTGATTTATCTGAGACAACTGTGCAGCACATAACTCAAAGCTAAGAATAACACTTAAGGGTCCAATTCCCTTCTGGGCTTCAAATCTTTCCTAATTTTCTGCTTTCATACTTATATTTCACCTATATACTCTTGTAAATATCGAAGGTTGCCAATACCATTATTCATCTCACAAAATGATTCGTAACCCAAATCAAACATGTTATTAACCCTAAACATACACTGTTCCCTCAATATAACTTACAGAAAAGCAGGGCAGAGTTGGTCTTACAATATAGGAATGTAGGTGATCTTCCACCTTCTGAGAACCTCAAAGATCCATGGAGAAATGATCCATGGAGAAGATTTATGCAGCTATGTAGGACCTGAGAGAGCAATAGAAATCTTCCATGGCAAACAACCTGGTCAGGATGAATTGATGGGTCTAAATCAGCCTCTCTCTTCTTATTGTAGAGAAGTTGGAAGAAACCAGGCCTGTGTGGAGAGCTGTTCCCAGGTGCCTAAGGTTGATATTCCATTCTAACTTCTGAATGTGTCACAGGATGTTGGGGCAGCCTTCATCTCATGGGAACCTTGGAAGCAACTGTTAGGACAAAGTGGTTTTCAAGGCAGTGACCTCATTCAGTTCCTGAAGGAAGTGACCTCTTCTCACTTCCTTGGTGATGGAATTCTCTGAACTTGGGATCCAGGAAGCCAGGCACCCAGAGCCAGACCCAGTCCTAGTCCCATTGGGCTAACTTGTTTGCTTTTCCCAAGAACAGATTCAGTCTTTCTTGGTACCTACTGATGTGAGGATGGCCAAATGCCAGCAGATCTCTGAAGAGGTACCTTCCCTGAGAAATCAGGTAGTGGCTCACCGCTGTCTCCTGACAACTTCACAGAGTTGGCCAAGGAGACCAGATCTGAGACAGGACAGGCCATTTCGTGGGAACATAATATGGCCCACCAGTCAGAAGACACTCTGGATAGTCACATACCTACTTGGGGGAAGGAGGTGGCTTTGCCGTTGTGGGTGTGAGTTTGTGGTTTTTTTCTCATGTTCTGAGAATAGGTAGGAAAGGCGTTTTTTTTTTGGTGTGGAGTGGACTGTTTCTAGTAAGTCCTTTGACATTGTGAGGGTTTCTATGTCTGTGTATCCCACTGTATCTGTGGTTGTAGACATTAGAAAAGAGAATGCATCAATGGACTTGTTTTCTCTAGTAGAAAGCTTCCCCACATTAATACTGCCCAATTGATTAATGGACTTCACTTTGCCTTATGGATGGGCAACACCTACTGTCTTCTTAAGTTACTCTTTTCTTCGTGAATTCTGGCCACTCTACAGAATACGCTCATGGTTTTGTGTCCCAGATATGTAACACCACAAGGCTCTGTGACATGGCCATGTACTGGATAGCTGAAGAGAATGAGAGCATCTCAGAAAACTCAGATATCAGTGTGACCAGTAAAGTCTCAGTGAAGAAACCCTTCTTGGGCCATTTGCTTACTTCTGATTCAATTACCCTGAATGTCAGGAAGGTCTTTGCCTCATGCCAACCCTTTGTGAAGCCTGAAGAAAGCTGTTTTCATATGGAAATGAATGGACTTCACCTGTGGCTCTTTGCTTAATTGCTTTGGAATGGGATGTGTCTGAATCAGTCTCTGGTCCTTGTGTGAGGCTGTGACTTAGATTCTCAGCACCCAATGGATCTGAATAAAAATCCCATGTGCTTCCCTAACTGAAATGGCCAAAAGAGAAGTCATTGTGGATGAATTTTTTTTCCTTCTTGTTTTAGGTTCCTGACCTCCATCAAGTGAGAATAGGGACCTTTTGGATTAAATGAGTTCTTCAAATCCCTGCAGAGGCTAGCCCATATTTGCTTGGGTTTTCTCATGACTCCAAATCACTTAAAGAATCCATACCTCACAGCCAGTAGGCCTCAAATTGGAGAAGCAGAACACTTTAACAGCAGGAATATTTGATCACTCCTGGTTCACAGGAGGAGTGTCAAGGCCACCATGATTTTAGGCAAATGAGGGGCAAGTGAGCTTATTTTGGACACTTTCTTAGGCTGAGCCCCTCATAGAAATCTCCAGCCAGAGGTTATGATGAGTGTCTTTATGGAAGAAGATGAGGGCCCTGTGGGAGTGTTTTGATTTTAATTGTGGTCATTTTTGTGGTGGTTGGAAAGAATGACTGGGTCCACCTGAGCTTGAACTCTGGTGTGATTCCCCTTAGAGACTGAGTTCTAGAACTGAACTCAGAGAAGTATTGCCATGAATCTTGTTTAGATTTTAGAAGGCCATGCATGAGACTCACCCATGAAAACTGAGATCTAGGCCCAGGGTGTCTTTCCACAAAACAATGGGAATCTCAGGCAGGATATCACATGATTTTATTCTGAAAGATTGGCAGGTATAGTTGAGAGTCAAAACACACATGGACCTCACATTGTAGACCTCAATTTGCCTGGCTTCATGTGACCTTTTGGCAACTCTTTGAGAAGCCTTGCCTGTGAGTGTTCTCCAAAGCTTTCATTGAAATGAGCTTTCTCAACACTTAATGGTTCCTGAATGATTTGAAACCCACAGTGCCTCCAACTTAATCTTTGAAAAATGGCTAGATAAATACCATGAAATTTTTGAAATTCCCATGACCAGGTGGCACTGGAGAAACTTTGGAAGTCCTGTGGTTGATCATGTGTATACCAGAGAATGCCTTGTTTTACTGGGTTTTATGTAAATGGTGTAGAACAGAGATGCCAGTAATTAGTATCCTGCTGAGTAGTGGGCCTAGAGCAGTGGTGGGCAGGTGTGTGATAAAACACCATGGTGGGGCCATGTGGATCGGCCATTGGCTTCCAAATGGATTATGACTGACATAGTGCAGAAATCAGACACTTATATGTAAAGGCATTTTTTATATGGAGAGGTTTCAGGGCAATGTTCAGAATCAGTTAACTATGGTTATTGGGGCAAGCTATGTTGGATAGAAGCATGGTTGGTGCATTCTCCTGCAGACCCTGACCCACCACACGTGACAGAACTCCCTCCAGCACTGTATTCTAGTAGAACTCCTTGTATTTGGTGAAGCAAATACCAAATTCCCAGTGCAGCAGCAAGAAACACCACGAAAAGTGGAGGATGACCAAATGTCTTCAGAGTCCACACGAGGAGACACTTAGCCTCCAGTGGCCACAGTTTACCTACAAAGAGAGAATTCAGCACTGCTGCCTCATGGTCGTTGGAATATAAGAAACCATGTCTTCCAGGTCACATAGATGCAGACCCATCTTTGATGGTCTCACTACAAAGGAAGTTAAAGCTCATGACAACAACATATATTTCAAGTGCCCAACCTCAGAGACAGTTTCCCAAGAAGTCTTAGGCCAGCAGAGCTCCATGTTTGTGGAGTGTTTACCCTGTTCTTTACTTTTGGAAACTCCTCTACCACCTCCAAGGTTGTGAACTCCCGAGCATATTCCATTCCAGATATGTATTCACAGATTTTCACACTTTTCTACTCTAATTGTGTCTTACTTGGGGCCAAGCTAATATCAAGGCATTGTTCTGAATGTGAGTGGAAAGATTTTTGTGTAACACATATTTACATACACATTCGATTCATTTTTCAATTTTCTATTTGAAATACTGAAGCCCTGAAACTAACACATACCCTACTATACTCTGACTTATAATTCTAATATGATGGTGAAAAATAACCCAAACAGAATAGAAATACAAGCAGTTCCGAGGAGGCATGGTGTATTGTTACAATTGGTTTTTGCATTATATAGTGTAGGAGTTATAAATCTAGTCAATTTTTTTTGTTGAAATATTTCTACATGTGTTTTTAAAATTAAAAAATATGTGAATTCCTGTCTCCCTTTCTCTGTAGCCTATTCAGCACATGTATTTTTATATGCACATATAGAATTCTACCTGGTACCACACGTACATACTTGTGAGGTAACTGAATTGGCAGATGCAAATTGTGCTAAAGGATCACTCCTCCTAAATGCTGTTGGAACTGAAAATTCAACCTATGGTGAGCTTCCTAGTTGAATATCATTATACATTAATCCATGTTCAGTAAAATGAATATTTTTCGATCTGTGGATTATATATATTTCATGATGAATTTTGATTGGCATATATATTGCTACTATGTTTTCTTTTATTGGTTGCTCAAAACATTACAAATCTCTTGACATATAATATTTCTTACATTAGATTCAAGTGGCTTATGAACTCCCATTTTTAGCCCAAATAGAGATTACAGAATCACATCGGTTACACATCCACATTTTTACATAATGCCCTATTAGTTACTGTTGTATTCTGCTACCTTTCCTATACTCTACTATCTCCCCTCCCCTCCCTTCCTATCTTCTCTTTTTCCCCCATCTACTGTAATTCATTTCACTCCATGTTTATTTTCCCATTCCACTCACAACGATATGTAATTTTGTGTAACAATGAGGGTCTCCCTCCATTACCATGCAATTTCCCTTTTCTCTTACTTACCCTCCCACCTCATGTCTCTGTTTAAAGTTAATCTTTTCTTCCTGCTATTGCTCCCTGCTCTGTTCTTAGTTGCTCTCATTATATCAAAGAAGACATTTGGTATTTATTTTTTAGGGATTGGCTATTTTCACTAAGCATAATCTTCTCCAGTGCCATCAATTTTTCTGCAAATTTTATGATTTTGTCATTTGTTAGTGCTGCGTAATACTTCATAGTGTATAAATGCCACATGTTTTTTATCCATTCATCTATTGAAGGGCATCTGGGTTGGATCCACAGTGTTTCAGTTGTGAATTGTACTGCTATGAAAATCGATGTAGTAGTATCCCTGTATTACTCTCTTTTAAGGTCTTCAGGGAATAGTCCGAGAAGGGCAATAGCTGAGTCAAATTGTGGTTCCATTCACAGCTTTCCCAGGAATCTCCATACTGCTTTCCAAATTGGCCACACCAGTTTACAGTCCCACCAGCAATGTACAAGAGTATCTTTTACCCCACATCCTTGCCAGCACTTGTTGTTTGACTTCATAATGGCTGCCAATTTACTGGAGTGAGATGGTATCTTAGGGTGATTTCGATTTGAATTTCTCTGACTGCTAGAAATGGTGAGCATTTTTTATGTACCTGTTGATTGATTGTATGTCCTCCTCTGAGAAGTGTCTGTTCAAGTCCTTGACCCATTTTTTTAATTGGGTTATTTGTTATCTTATTGTCTATTTTTTTGAGTTCTTTGTATATTCTGGATATTAGGGCTCTATCTGAAGTGTGAGGAGTAAAAATTTGTTCCCATAATGTATGCTCCTTATTTACCTCTCTTATTCTTTCTCTTGCTGAGAAAAAACTTTTCAGTTTAAGTAGTCCCATTTGTTGATTCTTGTTATTAACTCTTGTGCTATGGGTGTCCTATAAAGGAATTTGGAGCCCAACCCCATAATATGTAGATCAGAGCCAACTTTTTCTTCTATCAGACACAGAGTCTCTGATTTGATATCTAGCACCTTGATCCAATATGAGTTAACTTTTGTGCATGGCGACAGAAAGGAATTCAGTATCATTTTGTTGCATATGGATTTCCATTTTTCCCGACACCATTTGTTGAAGATACTATATTTCCTCCATTGCATGCTTTTAGCTCCTTTTTCAAATATAAGATAGTTGTAGCTTTTTGGATTAGACTCTGTGTCCTCCATTCTGTACCATTGGTCCACCCGCCTGTTTTGGTACCAGTACCATGCTGTTTTTTTTGTTGTTGTTGTTTTATTTTGTTTTTTTTTAATTAATTTTATTGTAGGTTGTTCAAAACATTACATAGTTCTTGATATATCATATTTCACACTTTGATTCAAATGGGATTGAGCTCCCATTTTTACCCCATATACAGATTGCAGAATCACATCAATTGCACAACCATTGATTTACATATTGCCATTCTGGTGACTGTTGTATTCTTCTGCCTTTCCTATCCTCTACTATCCCCCCTCCCCCTCCCCTCCCCTCTTCTCTCTCTACCCCCTCTACTGTAATTCATTTCTCCCCCTTATATTTTTCCTCCTTTCCCCTCACTTCCTCTTGTATGTAATTTTCTATACCCCTGAGGGTCTCCTTCCATTTACATGCAATTTCCCTTCTCTCTCCCTTTCCCTCCCACCTCTCATCCCTGTTTAATGTTAATCTTCTTCTCATGCTCTTCGTCCCTACTCTGTTCTTAGTTACTCTCCTTATATCAAAGAAGACATTTGGCATTTGTTTTTAAGGAATTGGCAAGCTTCACTTAGCATAACCTGCTCTTATGCCATTCATTTCCCTCCAAATTCTATGATTTTGTCATTTCTTAATGCAGAGTAATACTCCATTGTGTATAAATGCCACATTTTTTTTATCCATTCTTCTATTGAAGGGCATCTAGGTTGGTTCCAAAGTCTTGCTATTGTGAATTGTGCTGCTATGAACATGGATGTAGCAGTGTCCCTATAGTGTGCTCTTTTTAGGTCTTTAGGGAATAGACCAAGTAGGGGAATAGCTGGATCAAATGGTGGTTCCATTCCAAGCTTTCCAAGAAATCTCCATACTGCTTTCCAAATTGGGCGCACCAATTTGCAGTCCCACCAGTAATGTACAAGAGTACCCTTTTCCCGACATCCTCGCCAGCACTTGTTGTTGTTTGACTTCCTAATGGCTTCCAATCTTACTGGAGTGAGATGGTATCTTAGGGTGGTTTTGATTTGCATTTCTCTGACTGCTAGAGATGGTGAGCATTTTTTCATATACTTGTTGATTGATTGTATGTCCTCCTCTGAGAAATTTCTGTTCAGGCCCTTGGCCCATTTGTTGATTGGGTTATTTGTTATCTCATTGTCTAATTTTTTAGTTCTTTGTATATTCTGAATATTAGGGCTTTGTCTGAAGTGTGAGGAGTAAAGATTTGTTCCCAGGACGTAGGCTCAATATTTACCTCTCTTATTGTTTCTTTTGCAGAGAAAATCTTTTTAGTTTGAGTAAGTCCCATTTGTTGATTCTAGTTATTAACTCTTGTGCTATGGGTGTCCTATTGAGGAATTTGGAGCCCGACCCCACAGTATGTAGATCATAGACAACTTTTTCTTCTATCAGACGCCATGTCTCTGATTTGATATCAAGTTCCTTGATCCACTTTGAGTTAACTTTTGTGCATGGCGAGAGAAAGGGATTCAGTTTCAATTTGTTGCATATGGATTTCCAGTTTTCGCAACACAATTTGTTGAAGATGCTAGCCTTCTTCCATTGCATGCTTTTAGCCCCTTTATCGAATATAAGATAGTTGTAGTTTGTGGATTGGTTTCTGTGTCCTCTATTCTGTACCATTGGTCCACCCGCCTGTTTTGGTACCAGTACCATGCTGTTTTTGTTACTATTGCTCTGTAGTATAGTTTGAAGTCTGGTATAGCTATACCGCCTGATTCACACTTCCTGCTTAGCAATGTTTTTGCTATTCTGGGCCTTTTATTTTTCCATATGAATTTCATGATTGCTTTCTCTATTTCTACAAGAAATGCCATTGGGATTTTGATTGGCATTGCATTAAACCTATTGAGAACTTTTGGTAATATGGCCATTTTGATGATGTTAGTTCTACCTATCCATGAACAGGGTATATTTTTCCATCTTCTAAGACCTTCTTCAATTCTCTGTTTAGGGTTCTGTAGTTTTGAATGTATAAGTCTTACACCTCTTTTGTTAGGTTGATTCCCATGTATTTTATTTTCTCTGAGGATACTGTGAATGGGGTGCTTGTCCTCATTTCCATTTCAGAGGATTTGTCGCTGATATACAGGAATGCCTTTGATTTATGCGTGTTGATTTTATATCCGGCCACTTTGCTGAATTCATTTATTAGCTCTAATAGTTTCTTTGTAGACCCTTTTGGCTCTGCTAGGTTTAGAATCATGTCATCTGCAAATAGTGATAATTTGAGTTCTTCTTTTCCTATTTTTATGACTTTAATTTCTTTCGTCTAATTGCTCTGGCCAGTGATTCGAGAACTATGTTGAACAGAAGTGGTGAGAGAGGGCATCCCTGTCTTGTTCCAGATTTTAGAGGGAATGCCTTCAGTTTTTCTCCATTCAGAATGATGCTATCCTGAGGCTTAGCATAGATTGCTTTTACAATATTCAGGTATGTTCCTGTTATCCCTAGTTTTTCTAGAGTTTTGAACATAAAGGGATGCTGTACTTTGTCGAATGCTTTTTCCGCATCTATCGAGATGATCATATGGTTCTTATTTTTAAGCCTATTGATGTGGTGAATAACATTAATTGATTTCCGTATATTGAACCAACCTTGCATCCCATGGATAAATCCTACCTGATGATGGTGCACAATTTTTTTGATATGTTTTTGTATCCGGTTCGCCAGAAGTTTATTGAGAATTTTTGCATCTAGGTTCATTAGAGATATTGGTCTGTAGTTTTCTTTCTTTGGAGTGTCTTTGTCTGGTTTAGGAATCAGGGCGATGTTGGCCTCTTAGAATGAATTTGGAAGTTCTCTCTCTTTTTCATTTTCCTGAAATAGCTTGAAAAGTATTGGTATTAGTTCCTCTTTAAAGGTTTTGTAAAACTCTGCTGTATACCCATCCGGTCCTGGGCTTTTCTTAGTTGGTAGTCTTTTGATGGTTTCTTCTATTTCCTCAATTGATATTGGTCTGTTTAGGTTGTGAATATCCTCCTGACTCAATCTGGGCAAATCATATGACTTAAGAAATTTATCGATGCCTTCACTATCTTCTATTTTATTGGAGTATAAGGATTCAAAATAATTTCTGATAATCTTCTGTATTTCTGAAGTGTCTGTTGTGATATTGCCTTTTTCATCCCGTATGCTAGTAATTTGAGTTCTCTCTCTTCTTCTCTTCGTTAGCGTGGCTGAGGGTCTGTCAATTTTATTTATTTTTTCAAACAACCAACTTTTAGTTTTGTCAATTTTTTCAATTGTTTCTTTTGTTTCGATTTCATTAATTTCAGCTCTGATTTTAATTATTTCTTGTCTTCTACTTTTTTGCCGTTGTTTTGCTCTTCTTTTTCTAGGACTTTGAGTTGAAGTATTAGATCATTTATTTGTTTTTTTTCTTTTTTTAAGGATTGAACTCCAAGCAATAAATTTTCCTTTTAGAACTGCTTTCAATGTGTCCCATAGATTCCGACATGTTGTGTCTGTGTTTTCATTTATCTCTAAGAATTTTTCAATTTCCTCCTTGATGTCTTCTATAACCCATTGATCATTCAGTAACCTATTTTTCATTCTCCAAGTGATGCATGATTTTTCCTTACTTCTTTTATCGTTGATTTTCAATTTCATTCCATTATGTTCAGATAAGATGCATGGTATTATCTCTACTCCTTTATATTGTCTAAGAGTTGCCCTGTGACATAATATAAAATCTATTTTTGAGAAGGATCCATGTGCTGCTGAGAAAAAAGTGTAACTGCTTGATCTTGGGTGGTATATTCTATATATGTCAATTAAGTCCAGGTTATTAATTATGTTATTGAGTTCTATAGTTTCCTTATTCAACTTTTCTTTGGAAGATCTATCCAGTGGTGAGAGAGGTGTGTTGAAGTCTCCCATAATTATTGTATGGTGGTCTATTAGACTCTTGAACTTGAGAATAGTTTGTTTGATGAACATAGCTGCACCATTGTTTAGGGCATATATATTTATGATTGTGATGTTTTGTTGGTGTATGGTTCCCTTGAGCTGTATGTAGTGTCCCTCTTCATCCCTTTTGATTAACTTTGGCTTGAAATCTATTTTATATGATATGAGTATGGACACTCCTGCTTGTTTCCAAAGTCCATATGAGTGATATGATTTTTCCCAACCTTTCACCTTCAGTCTACGTATGTCTTTTCCTATCAAATGCGTCTCCTGAAGGCAGCATATTGTTGGGTCTTGTTTTGTGATCCATTCTGCTAGCCTGTGTCTCTTAATTGGTGAGTTTAAGCCATTAACATTTAGGGTTATTATTGAGATATGGGTTGTTCTTCCAGCGATATTTGTTTATTTATGTTCCTAAACATGGTTTGTTTTCCTCTTTGATTATCCCCAGCCTTTACTGTACTCCCTCCCGCTGTTGGTTTTCATTGATATTTTCCATTTTCTCTTCCTGTAATATTTTGCCGAGGATGTTTTGAAGAGATGGTTTTCTAGCTGCAAATTCTTTTCACTTTTGTTTATCGTGGAAGGTTTTAATTTCATCTTCCATACTGAAGCTTAATTTTGCTGGATACACAATTCTTGGTTGGAACCCATTTTCTTTCAGTGTTTGAAATATGTTATTCCAGGATCTTCTAGGTTTCAGAGTCTGTGTTGAAAGATCAGCTGTTATCCTGATTGGTTTACCCCTAAATGTAATCTGCTTCCTTTCTCTTGTAGCTTTTAAAATTCTCTCCTTATTCTGTATGTTGGGCATCTTCATTATAATGTGTTTAGGTGTGGATCTCTTATGATTTTGCACATTCGGCATCCTTTAGGCTTCTAGGATTTGGGATTCTGTCTCATTCTTCAAGTCTGGGAAGTTTTCTCGTATTATTTCATTGAATAGATTGCTCATTCCTTTTGTTTGGACCTCTATACCTTCCTGTATCCCAATGAATCTTAAGTTTGGTCTCTTTATGTTATCCCATATTCTTGAATGTTCTGCTCATGGTTTCTTAACAGCTTGGCTGAGCTGTCTATGTTCTTCTCCAGTTGAAATACTTTGTCTTCATTGTCTGATGTTCTATCTTCTAAGTGTTCTACTCTGCTGGTAGTATTCTCAATTGAGTTTTTAAGTTGGTTTATTGTTTCCTGCATTTCCAGGATTTCTGTTTGTTTGTTTTTTATAACCTCGATCTCCCTGTATAATTGATCTTTTGCTTCTTGGATTTGTTTATGTAATTCATTTTCGAAGTGGTTGAAGTGGTCTTTCATTGTCTGATTTTGCTGTCTAATGTCTTCCTTGAGACTCCAGATTATCTGAAGCATGTATATCCTGAATTCTTTATCTGACATTCCATCTGATGCAGATATTACCTCTTCTAAAGTTGAGTTGACCTGCATTGCTTGTGGTCCTTTCTTTCCTTTTCTTTTCATACTGATCGCGTTTCTTTCTGCTTGGTGAAACTGTTGTGTTATTGATTTTTCCCCGTATATATTTATATTGCTCTTGTATAGTTGCAAAGTTTCCCTCGCAGGCTTTGGCGGTGGTTCTGCCCCTCCTCCAATTGGGGCAATGTGCCTACCACGCCGGCAGGTCGCTGTGCCTGTACTTTCGGTGGGCCTGTTTTTTCGGTGGTCACAGGTCCGCCTATCTTGCAGGCGTGAGCAGCGGCTCTGCCCCTCCGCTGGCTGCTAGGCCTGTTCTGTCTGTCGTTTGCAGGTCTGTCTACCTAACAGGCGCTGGTGGCGGCCCCGCCCCTCCTCCAACCGGGGTGATGTGTCAGATGGGCCACTGGGCCTGTTTTGTCAGTGGTCACGGTACCGCCTACCTTGCAGGTGCGTGGGGCAACAGTGCCCCTCCGCAGGTTCTGGGCCTGACCTGCCGGTGGGTCGCAGGTCATTCATTTTTTGGTTCTAGTAGTTTTTGTAGACCCTTTTGTGTCTTCTATGTTTAGAATAATGTCACCTGAAAATAGTGATAATTTACGTTCTTATTTTCCTATTTTTATGCCTTTTATTTCTTTAGTCTGTCTAATTGCTCTGGCCAGTGTTTTGAGAACTATATGGAATAGAAGTGGTGAGAGAGGGTATCCCTGTCTTGTTCCAGATTTTAGAGGAAATGCCTTCAATTTTTCTGCATTCATAATGATGCTAGCTGAGGCTTTGCATAGATAGCTTTTACAATGTCGAGGTAATTTCCTGTTATCCCTAGTTTTTCTAATGTTTTGAACATAAAGGGATGCTGTACTTTGTCAAGTGCTTTTTTTTGCTTCTAACGAGATGATCATATGGTTCTTATCTTTAAGTCTATTGATGTGGTGAATAACATTTATTGATTTCCGTATATTGAACCATCGTTGCATCCCAGGGATGAATCCTACTTGATCATGTTGCATAATTTTTTTGATGTGCCTTTGTATTCGATTCGCCAGAATTTTATTGAGGATTTTTGCCTGTAGGTTCATCAGATATATTGGTCTGTAGTTTTCTTTCTTTGAGGTGTCTTTTTCTGATTTCGGAATCAGCGTGATGTTGGCCTCATATAATGAATTTGGCAGAGCTCCCTCTTTTTCTCTATCCTGAAATAACTTGAAAAGTATTGGTATTAAATCTTCTTTAAATGTTTTGTAAAACTCCGCTGTATAGCCATCCGTTCCTGGGCTTTTCTTGGTTGGTAGTCTTTTGATTGCTTCTTCTGTTTCATCCATTGACATTGGTCTGTTTAAATTGTGTGTATCCTCCTGACTCAGTCTGGGCAAATCATATGACTTAAGAAATTTGTTGATGTCTTCACTATATTCTATTTTATTGGAATATAGGTTTTCCAAATAATTTCTAATTGTCTTCTGTATTTCGGAAGCATCTGTTGTAATATAGCCTTTTTCATCCCATATGTTAGTAATTTGAGTTCTCTCTCTTCTTCTCTTCATTAGCATGGCTAAGGGTCTGTCGAACATATATATTTTTTCGAAGAACCACCTTTTAGTTTTGTTAATTTTTTCAATAGTTTCTTTTGTTTCAATTTCGTTGATTTCTGCTCTGATTTTAATTATTTCTTGCCTTCTGCTACATTTTCTGTTGTTTTGCTCTTCCTTTTCTAGGGCTTTGAGTTAAAGTGTGAGCTCATTTATTTGTTCGGTTTTACTTTTTTTCAGGAATGACCTCCAGGCAATGAATTTCCCTCTAAAAACTGCTTTCATTGTGTCCCATAGATTCCGATATGTTGCGTCTGTATTTTCATGTATCTCTAAGAATTTTTTGATTTCCTCCTTTACATCTTCTCTAACCCACTGATCATTCAGTAACATATTGTTCATTTTCCATGTGATGTAGGATTTTTCCTTCCTTCTTTTATCATTGATTTCCAGTTTCATTCCATTATGATCAGATAAAATGCATGGTATTATCTCCACACCTTTATATTTACTGAGGGTTGCCCTATGGCATAATATATGGTCTATTTTTGTGAAGGATCCACGTGCTACTGAGAAAAAAGTATATCCACTTGATGATGGTTGATATATTCTATATATGTCAGTTACATGTAGGTTATTGATTGTGATATTGAGTTCTATACTTTCTTTATTCAACTTTTGTTTGGAGGATCTGTCCAATGGTGAGAGAGGTGTGTTGAAGTCTCCCATAATTATTGTGTTGTGGTCTATTTCATTCTGGAACTTGAGGAGAATTTGTTTTTTGAACGTTGCAGCACCATTATTTGGTGCATAAATATTGATAATTTTTATGTTTTGTTGGTGAATGGTTCCTTTTAACAGTATATAATGTCCTTTCTTATCCCTTTTGATTAAATTAGTCTTGAAGTCGATTTTATTCGATATGAGGATGGCCACCCCTGCTTGTTACGAGGACCATTGCATGGTATATTTTTTCCAAAACTGCACCTTCAGCCTGTATGTCTTTTCCATTCAGATGTGTCTCCTGGAGGCAACATATTGTTGGATTCGTTTTTAATCCAAGTTACCAGCCTATGTTGCGTTATTGGAGAGTTTAAGCCATTAACATTTAGAGTCACTATTAATATATGGTTTGTACTGCAACCCATAATTGATGATTCTTCTTTATTTTTTAATTTAGTTTGTTTCTCCATGATTAGCTTTTCCCCCACCCTCTGTCATTACTGAGGCACTTCCCACTGATGGTTTTGGTTGTTGATTTTCATTTCTTCTTCGTGTATTGTTTTGCTCAAGATGCTTTGCAATGCTGCTTTTCTGGCTACAAATTCTTTTAGCTTTTGTTTATCATGAAATATTTTTATTTCATTGTCATACCTGAAGCTTAATTTTGCTGGATACAGAATTTTTGGTTAGCATTCATTGTCTTTCAGTGTTTGAAATACGTTGTTCAAGGATCTTCTCGCTTTCAGCGACTGTGATGAAAAATCCCTTCTCAACCTTATTGGTTTACCCCTTAATGTAATCTGCCTCCTTTCTCTTAGAGCTTTTAATATTTTCTCTTTGTTTTGTATATTGGATATCTTCATAACGATGTGTCTTGGTGTTGATCTACTGTGATTTTGTGTGCTCGGTGTCCTGTAAGCATGTCCAATTTGTATATCCGTTTACTTTGTATTTCTGGAAATATTTCTGTAATTATTTCATTCAATCGATTACTCATTTCATTGGTTTGAATCTGTGTACCTATCCAGATGACTCATAAATTTGTTTTTTTATGTTATCCCATATCTCTTGGATGTTTTACTCATGATTTTTTACCAGCCTTTCTGTGTTGGCTAGATTCATTTGAAGATGATATATTTTGTCTTCATTATCGAACATTCTGTCTTCTACTTGCTCCACAGTGTTAGTGATACTCTTAATTGACTTTTTAATTTGGTTTATCGTTTCCTTCATTTCTAGAATTATTGTTTGATTTTTTTATAATCTCTATCTCCTGATAAAGATTCATAACTTCTTCTTTTATCTGTTTATGTAATTCATTTTCAATGTGTTCTTTCACTGTTTGGATTTGCTGTCTCGTATCCTCTTTAAGTTTCAATTCCATCTGTCTAAGGTATTCCTTGAGTTCTTTATATGACCATTTTTCTGATGACTATACGTCCTCCTGAATATTTTGGCTGTCCTTCGTTGTTTGTACTTATTTTCTTCCTTGATTTTTTGTGCTGCTCATGTTACTTCTTGCTCTGTTTCACTGCTGAGTTACTGTTTACTCTTATAATTTTATTTGATGCTTGGGAGGAAAGATATTAGAAGGAAAAGGAAGAAGTCACTAAAGAGAATGAGAGTAGGCAGGTAGAATTAAAGGAAGGGGAAATAAGAAAATTGAAAAGAAACAATAAGACAAAAGAAAAAAAATAGAAAAGAAAGAAAGAAAGAAAAAAATTAAAAATAATGATCATTTAAAAAATGAATATTAAAATTTAAAATAATAATAATAATAATAAAATAAAAATATTTTAAAAATGAAAACATTTTAAAACGTTAAAGTAGAACAACAACAAAAAAAATGAATTCACATAAAGAATCTAAATGCCACACTCAGTAGGCCTCAAGTTGGAGAAGCAGAGCAGTATTAAGGGCAGGCCTATTTTTTCACTACTGTTTCACAGGAAGGGATTCCAGGCCACCCTGATTTTAGGCAAATGAGGGGCAAGGGAGCTTATATTGGACACGGACATGGGCTGTGTACCTCATGGAAACCTCCAGCCGGAGGTTATGATGAGTGTCTACATGGAAGAAGATGAGGGCCATGTTGGGGTGTTTTGCTTTTAGCTGTGAACATTTGTATGGCGGTAGAAAGAGAAGACTGGGTCCACCTGGGCTTGAACTCTTGTGTGATTCAACATAGAGACTGAGATCTGGAATTGACCTCAGAGAAGTATTGCCATGAATTGTGTTGGGATTTTAGAAGGCCATGCAGGAGAGTCGCCCTTGGAAAGTGAGATCTAGGCCCAAGGTGGCTTTCCACAGAGCAAAGTGAATCTCAGCCAGGATATCACATGATTTTATTCTGAAAGACTTGGCAGCCATAGTTGAGAGTCAAAGGCTCATGGACCTCACATTGTAGACCTCAATGGGCCTGGCTTCATGTGACCTTTTGGCCACCCTTTGGGAAGCCTTGCCTCTGAGAGTTCTCCAGAGCTTTCATTGAAATGAGCTTACTCAACATTTAATGGTTAATGAATGAATTGAAACCCACAGTGTCTCCAACTTCATCCTTGATAATTGGCCAGATAAAAACCATGAAATTTTTGAAATTCTCAAGACTAGGTGTCACAGGAGAACCTTTGGATGTCCTCTAGCTGATCATGAGAATACAAGACAATGCCTTTATTGACTGGTTTACATGAAAATGGTGTATAACAGAGATGCCAGTAAGTTGGAGCCTGCTGAGTAGTGTTCCTAGAGCCGTGGTGGGCAGGTGTGTGATAAAAAATCTCTGGTGTTGCCATGTTTATCTGCCATTGGTGTCCAAATATCTTGTGACTGACATTTTGCAGCCAGTAGACCCTTATATGTAAAAGCATCTTGTTATATGGAGAGGTTTTAGGGCAATGTTCAGAATCAGGTTGCTATGGTCAATGGAGCAAGCTATGTGGGATAGAAGCCTGGTTGGTGCATTCTCCAACAGAACCCGACCCACCACATCTGACAGAATTCCCTACAGCACTGTGTCCCAGGTGAACGCTTTTTATTTCATGAAGCAAATACCACACTCCTAGTGCAACAGCAAGAAACACCATGAAGAGTGGAGGATGACCAAATGGCTTCACAGTCCACATGAGGAGACACTTGCCCTCAGTGGCCACAGTTTACCTACACAGAGAAAATTCAGCACTGCTGCCTCATGTTCATTGGAAAATAAGAAACCATGTCATCCATGTCACATAGATGCAGACCCAGCTTTGATGGTCTCACTACAAATGAAGCTAATGCTCCTGACAACAAAATATATTTCAAGTGCCCAACCTCAGAGGTAGTTTCTCCAGATGTTGGGCCGGCAGAGCTTCATGTTTGTGGAGTGTTTACCCTGTCCCTTACTTTTGGAAACTCCTCTACCACCTCCAAATTTGTGAACTCCTGAGCATTTTCTATTCCAGATATGTATTCACAGATTTTCTAACTCTTCTCCTCTAATTGTGTCTTACATGGGGCGAAGGTAATGCCAAGGCATTGTTCTGAATGAGAGTGGGAAGATTTTTATGTAGCACATATTTGCATACACATTGGATACATTTTCCAATTTTCCATTCGAAATACTGAATCCCTGACACTAACAAATTTCCTTCTAGACTTTTACTTATAATCTTAATATGATGCAGAAAAATAACCCAGACAAAATAGAAATACAAGAGGTTCACAGGAGGTATGGTGTATAGTTGGATTTGCTTTTCGTATGATAAATGGTAGGTGTTATAAATCAAGCCAATTTTAATTGAAATAGTTCTCCATGTGTTTTAAAAGTTAACAAATATGTGAATAACTGTCTCTCTTTCTCTGTAGCCTATTCAGCACATGTATTTTTTTATGCACATATTGAATTATACCTGGTATCACACGTACATTTTGTGAGGTGGCTGACTTGGCAGATACAAATTGTAAGAAAAGATCACTCCTACTAAACGCTGTTGGAACTGAAAATTCAACATATGGGTCAGTTTTCTAGTTGTACAACATAAATTGATGTTCAGGAAAATGAAAGGAAAATGAATATTTTTGGATCTCTGGATGATATATTTTTCATGGTGAATTTCAATTGACATACATAATGCTACTTTTTAATGTCTGTGTGTGTGTGTGTGTGTATATATATATATATATATATATATATATATATATATATATATATATATATGTATTCACTCTCCAGATTTTTCAAAATATGAAATGTATTTGTCTGATTATACACTCCCTAAATTCATTCATATTTATGTATGTGGATGTATAATCAACTTTTCACAAGTTTATTCTCAGAAATATTCATCCACCTGAAATACATATTTGTTTCCTAGTACTGAAAACTAACTTCAGGGGATCATATGATGACAGCGAAAGGAGTGCATCAACCCCATGTACAGCGTCACTGTGCAGGAGAATGACGAATTTCCAGCAAAATTTGGGTGGTCCTAAACCTAGTGGAAGTATTTCCATCTCACGAGGATCAGCTACGGGGCTCAAACGTGAGTGATTTGTCTGCATGGAGCATCATGCTGCTTATTCAGCAAATCGCCCTGCGGGTAGACTCTGTGGCGCGTGCTGGGAAGCAATGAGATAGCAACACAAATATTCAGTGGTGCAGATTCTGTGGGCTCCTGCCATCTGTACAATCACTGTGCTCATTGCTGAATTCTGGGTTTGAGACCAGGGAAATACACGGTCCAATTCGGTTTTCCACACCAGTCAGACCACAGAGGAAGCCAGGGGCCACCATCTTGGAGAGCTGACGTCACCATTCCTGTTTTCAACTTATAGCAGCTCATTCAGCTATAGAACAGGTAATCTCAGGCTGTCATTCACCTGTGTGTCGGAGACAAATTACTCAGGCCTGCTCCTATCAGAACATACACCAAGCCCAGAGCGGCTGAATTCTGGCTCCTGGAACTGATCAGGCCCAGGGCTAAAGAACCTGCGGAAACTGCTTCTCGGTCTAGGTCTTGCTGAATACTGTGGAGGTAAATACCTACCGAGCCTTCATAGGCAGTGGCAACAGGATTGAGACGGGGCTTGTGAGGGCCGGTCAGGACTCACCCATTGCTTTGTTCATCCGGCAAAGGGAACGAAATGCTGCCATTCGCATGGGATACCAACATGTTAGAGATCTGAAGTCATCATAAAGTGGCGGAGGAGATAACTTCATCGATACCAGCGGTGAGAGAAACAGTTGGTCTCCTGGTAAAAAAAGTGAGTCACAAACACCCGAGTCTCTCTCACTCCGTCTTCAAGCTAGAGGGACAGAGCAGAGACACCGCTCACGCCCGGCACTGGCCCAGCGACCCGCAGGCGTGGTAGTCACGTCATCCCAATTGGAGTAGGGACAGAGCAGAGCCGCCGCCCGTGCCCGGAACAGGCCCATCGACCAGCAGGCTTGGTAGTCACGTCACCCCAATTGGAGTAGGGGCAGAGCAGAGCCACAGCCTATGCCCAGAACAGGCCCAACGACCCGCCGGTGTGGTAGACACGGCACCCCTATTGGAGTAGTGGCAGAGCAGAGCCTTCTCCCGTGCCCATTACAAGCCCATCGGCCCACCAGCATGGTTGTTAGGTCACCCCAATAGGAATAGGGGCAGAGCAGAGCCACCACCCATGCCCAGAATAGGCCCAGCAACCCGCCGGCGAGGTAGTCACATCACCCCAATTGGAGTAGGGGCAGAGCAGAGTGACCAACCTCGCCCACAACGTAGGCAACCGAACAGCGAAACAGGCCAAGTGGCCTGCGGGCCCGGCAGACACATAACCCCATTTGGAGTAGGGGTAGAGCAGATCCACTGCCCGTGCCCACAAAATAGACAGACCTGCGACCGACCAGCAAAGAGGCTCAGCGTCCTGCCGGCATGGTAGACACGTCATCCCAATTTAAGTAAGGGCAGAGTAGAGCTGCCGCCCGCAACTGCAAGGTAGGCAGACCTGCAATGGATCAGCAGAACAGGCCGAGGGGTCCGTGGGCGTTGTAGACACGTCACACCAAATGGAGGAGGGGCAGAGCAGAGCCACTGCCCGCGCCCGCATTGTAGACAGACCTGCGACCAACCAGCACAACAGGCCCAGCAGCCCGTCAGCGTGGTAGATAGATCACCCCAATTGGAGGAGCAGAACAGCCGCCCCCCGCTACTTCAAGGGAGACTTTTCAACTATACAAGAGCAATATAAGTATATAGGGGGAAAATTTCAAAAACACAACAGTTTCAACAAGCAGAGAGAAACGCGAGCAGTATGAAAAGACAAGGAAAGAAAGGACCACAAGCAATGCAGGTAAACACAATTTTAGAAGAGGTAATAGCTGCATCAGATGGAATGTCAGATAAAGAATTCAGGATACTCAGGCTTTAGATGATCTGGAGTCTCAAGGAAGACATTAGACAACAAAATCAGACAGTTAAAGATCCCTTCGACAATGAATTACATAAACAAATCCAAGAAGCAAAAGATCAACTATATAGGGAGATAGAGGTTGTTAAAACAAACAAACAGAAATCCTAGAATTGCATGAAGCAATAAACCAACTTAAAAACTCAATTGAGAATACTACCAGCAGAGTAGAACACTTAGAACATAGAACATCAGACAATGAAGACAAAGTATTTCAACTTGAAAAGAACATAGACAGCTCAGCAAGACTGTTAAGAAACCACGAGCAGAACATCCAAAAAATATGGGATAACATAAAGAGGCCAAACTTAAGAGACATTGGGATACAGGAAGGTATAGAGGTTCAAACAAAAGGAATGAGCAACCTATTCAATGAAATAATACGAGATAACTTCCCAGACTTGATAAATAAAAAAGAATCCCAAGTCTTGAAGCCTACAGAACGCCGAATGTGCAAAATCATAAGAGAGCCACAACTAGACACATTATAATGAAGATGCCCAACAAACAGAAAAAGGAGAGAATTTTAAAAGCTACAAGAGAAAGGAAGCAGATTACATTTAGGGGTAAACCAATCAGGATAACAGCTGATCTTTCAAAACAGACTCGGAAAGCTAGAAGATCCAGGAATAACATATTTCAAACACTGAAAGAAAATGGGTTCCAACCAAGAATTGTGTATCCAGCGAAAGTAAGCTTCAGGATGGAAGATGAAATTAAAACCTTCCACGATAAACAAAAGTGCAAAGAATTTGCAGCTAGAAAACCATCTCTTCAAAACATCCTCGGCAAAATATTACAGGAAGAGAAAATGGAAAATATCAATGAAAACCAACAGCGGGAGGGAGTACAGTAAAGGCTGGGGATAATCAAAGAGGAAAACAAACCATGTTTAGGAACATAAATAAACAAATATCGCTGGAAGAACAACCCATATCTCAATAATAACCCTAAATGTTAATGGCTTAAACTCACCAATTAAGAGACACTGGCTAGTAGAATTGAACAAAAAACAAGACCCAACAATATGCTGCCTACAGGGGACGCATTTGATAGGAAAATGCATACATAGACTGACGGTGAAAGTTTGGGAAAAATCATATCACTCATATGGACTTTGGAAACAAGCAGGAGAGTCCATACTCATATCAAATAAAATAGATTTTAAGCCAAAGTTAATCAAAAGGGATAAAGAGAGACACTACATACTGCTCAAGGGAACCATACACCAACAAGACACAGCAATCGTTAATATATATGCCCCGTACAATGGTGCAGCTATGTTCATCAAAGAAACTCTTCTCAATTTCAATAGTCTAATAGACCACAATACAGTAATCATGGGAGCCATGAACACACCTCTCTCACCACTGGACAGATCTTCCAAACAAAAGTTGAATAAGGAAACTATAGAACTCAATAACACAATTAATAACCTAGACTTATTTGAGATGTGTAGAATATAACACCCAACATCAAGCAGTTACCTTTTTTCTCAGCAGCACATGTATCCTTGTAAAAAATAGATCATATATTATGTCACAGGGCAACTCTTAGACAATATAAAGGAGTACAGTTAATACCATGCATATTATCTGATCATAATGGAATGAAACTAAAAATCAATGATAAAAGAAGGAAGGAAAAATCATGCATCACTTGGAGAATGAACAATAGGTTACTGAGTGATCAATGGGATATAGAAGACATCAAGGAGGAAATTTAAAAATTCTTAGAAATAAATGAAAATGCAGACACAACATACTGGAATCTATGGGACACATTGAAAGCAGTTCTATGAGGAAAATTCATTGCTTGGAGTTCATTCCTTAAAAAAAGAAACAACCAACAAATAAATGATCTCTTACTTCATCTCAAAATCCTAGAAGAAGAAGACGAAAGCAACAGCAAATGAAGTAGAAGGCAAGAAATAATTAAGATCAAAGCTGAAATTAATGAAATTGAAACAAAAGAAACAATTGAAAAAAACTTGACAAAAGTAGAAGTTGGTTCTTTGAAAAAATAAATAAAATTGACAGACCCTTAGAAATGATAACAAAGAGAAGAAGACAGAGAACTCAAATTACTAGAATAAGGGATTAAAAAAGAAATATCACAACAGATATTTCAGAAATACAGAAGATAATCAGAAATTATTTTGAATCCTTATACTCCAATCAAATAGAAGACATTGAAGGCATCGATAAATTTCTTAAGTCATATGATCTGCCCATATTGAGTCAGGAGAATATAGCAACATAAACAGACCAATATCAATTGAGGAAATAGAAGAAACCATCAAAACACTACCAACTTAGAAAAGCCCAGGACCGTATAGGTATACAGCAGAGTTTAACAAAACCTTTAAAGAGGAACGAATACCAATATTTTTCAAGGTATTTCAAAAAAGTGAAAAAGAGGGAGATCTTCCAAATTCATTCTACGAGGCCAACATCACCCTGATTATTACAGCAGACAAAGACACTTCAAAGAAAGAAAACTACAGACCAATATCTCTAATGAACCTACATGAAAAAATCCTCAATAAAATTCTGGCGAATTGGATACAAAAAAAATATCAAAAAAAATTGTGAATCCTGATCAAGTAGAATTCATCCATGTGATGCAAGGCTGGTTCAATATACGGAAATCAATAAATGTTATTCACCACATCAATAGACTTAAAAATAAGAACCATATGATCATCTCGATAGATGCAAAAAAAGCATTCAATAAAGTACAGCATTCTGTTATGTTCAACACTCTAGAAAAACTAGTGATAAGAGGAACATACCTCAATATTGTAAAAGCAATCTATGCTAAGCCTCAGGCTAGCATCATTCTGAATGGAGAAAAATTGAAGGCATTCTCTCTAAAATCTGGAACAAGACAGGGATGCCCTCTCTCACCACTTCTGTTCAACATAGTTCTCGAAACACTGGCCAGAGCAATTAGACAGACGAAAGAAATAAAAGGCATAAAAATTGGAAAAGAAGTACTTAAATTATCACTATTGCAGATCACATGATTCTATATCTAGCAGTCCCAAAAGGGTCTACAAAGAAACTAATGGAGCTAATAAATGAATTCAGAAAAGTGGCAGGATATAAAATCAACATGCATAAATCAAAGGCATTCCTGCATATCAGCGACAAATCTTCTGAAATGGAAATGAGGCAACCACTCCATACACAATATCCTAAAAAAATAATAATAATAATTAGGAATCAACCTAACAAAAGATGTGAAAGTCTTATACAATGAAAACCACAGAATCCTAAAGAGAGAAATAGAAGAAGATCTTAGAAGATGTAAAAATATATCCTGTTCATGGATAGGCAGAACTAACATCATCAAAATGGTGATATTACCAAAAGTTCTCAATAGGTTTAATGCAATGCCAATCAAAATCCAAACGGCATTTCTTCTAGAAATAGAGAAAGCAATCATGGAATTCATATGGAAAAATAAAAGACACAGAATAAAAAAAAACAATACTAAGCAGGAAGTGTGAATCAGGTGGCCTAGTGATACCAGACTTCAAACTATACTACAGAGCAATAGTAACAAAAATAGCATGGTACTGGTACAAAAACAGGAGGGTGGACCAATTGTTCAGAATAGAGGACACAGAAACCAAGCCAGGAAACTACAACTATCTTATATTTGATGGAGGGGCTAAAAGCATGCAATGAAGGAATATAGCATCTGCAAAAAATGGTGCTGGGAAAACTTGGAATCCATGTGTAAAAAAATGAAACTGAATCCCTTTCTCTCGCCATGCACAAAAGATAACTCAAAATGGATCAAGGAGCTTGATATCAAATCAGAGACATGGAGTCTGATAGAAGAAAAAGTTGGCTACGATCTACATACTGTGGGGTCGGGCTCCAAATTCCTCAATAGGACACCCATAGCACAAGAGTTAATAACTACAATCAACAAATGGGACTTACTCAAACTAAAAAGGTTTTTCTCAGCAAAAGGAACAATAAGAGAGGTAAATAGGGAGCCTAAATCCTGGGAACAAATCTTTACTCCTCACACTTCAGATAGAGCCCTAATATTCAGAGTATACAAAGAACTGAAAAAAATAGACAATAAGATAACAAATAACCCAATAAACAAATGGGCCAAGAACCAGAACAGACACTTCTCAGAGAAGGACATACAATCAAAAAACAAGTACATGAAAAAATGCTCACCATCCCCAGCAGTCAGAGAAATGCAAATCAAAAGCACCCTAAGATACCATCTCATTCCAGTAAGATTGGCAGCCATTATGAAGTCAAACAACAACAAGTGCTGGTGTGGATGTGGAGAAACAGGTACACTTGTACATTATTGGAGGCACTGCTAATTGGTGCAGCCAATTTGTAAAGCATTATGGAGATTTCTTGGAAAGCTGGGAATGGAACTACCATTTGACCCAGCTATTCCTCTTCTCGGTCTATTCCCTAAAGACCTTAAAAGATCATGCTACAGGGACACTGCTACATTGATGTTCATAGCAGCACAATTCACAATAGCAAGACTGTGGAACCAACCTAGATGCTGTTCAATAGAAGAATGGATAAAATAAATGTGGCATTTATACACAATGGAGTATTACTCTGCTTTAAAAAATGACAAAATCATAGAATTTGCAGGAAAATAGATGGCACTAGAGCAGATTATGCTAAGTGAAGCTAGCCAATCCCTAAAAAACAAATGCCAAATGCCTTCTTTGATAAAAGGAGAGTAACTACGAACAGAGTAGGGATGAGGAGCATGAGAAGAAGATTAGTATTAAATAGGGATGAGAGGTGGGAGAGAAAGGGATAGAGAAGAGAAATTGCATGGAAATGGAAGGAGACCCACAGGGTTATATAAAATTACATAAAAGAGGATGTGAGGGGAAAGGGAAAAATAATACAAAAAGGGAGAAATTTATTACAGTAGAGGGGGTAGAAAGAGAAGAGGGGAAGAGAGGGGAGAGGAGGAGGGATAGTAGAGGATAGGAAAGGCAGCAGAATACAATAGACACTAGTATGGCAATGTGTAAATCAATTGATGTGTAACTGATGTGATTCTGCAATCTGTATACGGGGTAAAAATGGGAGTTCATAACCCTCTTGAATCAAAGTGTGAAATATGATATATCAAGAAATATGTAATGTTTAGAACAACCATAAAAAAATTAAAAAAAAAAGAAAACTAACTTCGGTGAATGAGGCACGCGAATCCTAATATTTCTACAGTAACTTACCAAGTTTAACATCAATGCAAGTAGATTCCAATGGGACATGATGTGTATTTTTACGTTAATTTTTATTCAAAACTGGTACATCACAATTTCATCAGTTTATGCACATCATAGGATATATATTTCATAAACAATTTAGCAAATTTATAGGCATTTGTTTCACTTTCAATCTCTTCCTGCTTCAGAACACATGTATTCCTCCATATTTCTTGACTGGTCTTTGCATGAGAATTCTTTCCGAACACATTATTTTCGATTTCCATAATCACTTTTGAAGCAAACTTCACACACTCTTCATGATAAACCAAAACACTAATATTACCATTAGATGTATAACTGGTTGGAATGAATGAATGTATATCAATATAAGATTTATTGTATATTTTCAGATATCAATTCAATCCATTATTTAAAGTTGGAATCAGTTATATTATTTATTCACAGAATGGTGTATTCATGCTTAATCTCTATATTCATGGACACAGGGTACACCTCTTTGTATCCCCAATAATAATTTTATGTCTTCAATATATTGCTCCCAGAAATGGTGGTAGAAATACTCATGTCACCTGATCTACATATACATTTTATCACAGTAATATTCTGGACAAAAAATGTAAAGGTCACACTTATGATTGTACCAAAGACTAAATGAAAAGAGATCATGGATTACTAAAAACATCCATGTCCAGGTTGCCTAATGCTCTCAAATGTCAATCCTATTAGTTACTAGATATTTGTTTCTTCCTAAGTTTATATATTCAAACTCAACCCTGGTGAAAATGTCTACTCCTATCACTCACTTAATACTTTGCCTGATTTCATAATGTCTCTATTGATATCTGCTTTTCTATATATTTTCCCAATTTCATCATAGTGACTGACTCTTCATATGTGCTGACATTTACATTCACTCTCTAACCGAAACCCTATAGCTAAAGAATTTTTAGTCCCAATCCTACACTCATTCTTCTTCCTAAACCTACCGACTATCTTCCTAATCCTACCGACTATCCCTTTGGAATGGATGTTCTCTTCTACATTCAAACATCCAAGGTACAAGGTTCTATGCCATTGTATATCAAATTGTCTGAGACATCTTTGCAGAATATAATTAAAAACTAAGTATCCCAATTAAGGGCCCAATGCCCTTCTGGGTTTCAAATCATACCTAGATTTCTGTTTTCATACTTATATTTCACCTCGATATTCTTGTAAATATCGCAGGTTCCCAATACCATTATTTATCGCACAGAATGATTGCTAACCCAAATCGAACCTGTTATTAACCCTAAACATACACTGTTCCCTCAATCTCATTTTACAGAAGAGCAGGGAGAGAGTCGTTCTTACAATACAGGAAAGTAGGGGACATTCCACCTGCTGAGAACCTCAAAGGTCCATTCAAAATGATACCTTGAGAAGATGTAGGCAGCTATGAAGGACCTGAGAGAGCAAAAGTCATCTTCCATGGCAAACAACCTGGTCAGGATGAAGGGATGTGTCTGAATCAGCCTCTCTCTTTTTATTGTAGAGAAGATGGACCAAACCAGGCCTCTGTCGAGAGCTGCTGCTGGGTGCCTATGGTTGACATACCATTCTACCTTGTGAAAGTGTCACAGGAAGTAGGGGCAGCCTCCATCTCATGGGACACTTGGAAGCAACTGTTAGGACAAAGTGGTCGCCAAGGCAGTGACCTCATTCAGTTCCAAAGAAAGTGACATACCTCATTTCCTTGGTGATGGAACTCTCTGAACTTTTGTATCCAAGAATCCAGGCACCCCGAGGCAGCCCCAGTTCCAGTGGGCTCACTTGTTTGGATTTACCAAGGACAGAGTCAGTCTTTCTTGGTACCTACTGATGTGAGGATGGCCAAATGCCAGGAGAGCTCTGAAGAGGGACCTTTCCAGAAGAAGCAGGTAGTGGCTCACCCCTTTTTCTTGACAACTTCACAGAGTTGGCCAAGGAAACCAGATCTGAGAGAGGTCAGGCCATGTCCTGAGAATAGGTAGGAAAGTTGGTTTGTTTGGTTTGGAGTGGATTGTTTTTAGTAAGTCGTTTGACCAGGCGAGTGTTTCTATGTCTGTGTATCCCACTGTGTCCGTTGTTGTAGACATTAGAAAAGAGAATGCATTAATGAATGCCTCCAGTCTAGTATAAATCTTCCCATAATTCATCCTGCCCAATTTATGAATGGACTGCAGCTTGTCTTATCGAGAGGCAATACCTTCTATCTTCCTAAGTTCCTGTTTTCTTCCTGAATTCTGGCCACTCTCCAGAATAGGCTCATGGTTTTGTGTCCAAGATATGTACCACTCCAAGCTCTGTGACATGGCCATGTACTGGATAGCTGAAGAGAATGACCAGCCTTTCAGAGAACTCAGATATCAGTGTGAACAGGAACGTCTCAGTGGAAAAACCCTGCTTTGAGCCTTTTGCTTACCTATTGTTCTGTTGCACTGAATGTCAGGAAAGACTTTGTCTCAGGCCACCCTTTTGTGAAGCCTGAAGAAAACAATTTTCAAATGGAAATGAATGGGCATCACCTGTGGCTCTTTGTTTAATTGCTTTGGAAAGGGATGTGGCTGAATTAGCCTCTTGGCCTTGTGTGTGGCTGTGACTTACATTCTCAGCACCTGATGGATCTAAAGAATAATCCCATGTGTGCATCAAAAACCATAATGGCAAAAAGATCAGTCATTGTGGATGAAGTCTCTTGCCTTCCTCTCTTAGGTTCCTGACCTCCGTCAAGTGAGAAAATGGATTCTTTGGGTCAAATGAGTTCCTCAAAGCCCTGCAGAGGTGCTTGGGGTTTCGCATGACTCCAAATCACAAAGAATCTATACCTGAAAATCAGTAGGCCTCACATTGGAGAAACAGAGCATTATTAATGACAGGCTTATTTGATCACTCCTGGTTCACAGGAAGGGTGTCCAGGCCACCCTGACTTTAGGCAAATGAGGGCCAAGTGAGCTTATTTTGGACACTTTCTTGGGCTTCGCCCCTCATGAAAATCTTCAGCCAGACATTACGATGAATGACAATATGTAAGAAGATGAGGGCCATGTGGGAGTGTTTTCGTTTTAATTTTGGTCATTTGTGTGGCGGTTGGAAGAAATGACTGGGTCCACCTGGGCTTGAACTCTGGTGTGATTCCCCTTAGAGACTGAGTTGTGGAACTGACCTTAGAGAAGTATTGCATTGAATTTTGTTGGGATTTTAGGAGGCCACGCATAAGAGTCACCCTTGGAACTGAGATCTAGGCCCAGGGTTGCTTTCCACAGATTTTTCAGTTCCTGAAAGAAGTGACCTCACCTCACTTTCTTGGTGATGGAACTCTCTGATCTTGGGATCCAGGAATTCAGGCACAAAAGCCAGGGCCAGTTCCAGTCCGAGTGGTCTCATTTGTTTGGATTTACCAAGGACAGAGTCAGTCTCTCTTGGTACCTACTAATGTGAGGATGGCCAAACGGCAGGAAATCTCTGAAGAGGGGCCTTTCCTGAGAAAGCAGGTAGTGGCTCACAGCTGGCTCCTGACAATTTCATAGAGTTGGCCATGGAGTCCAAATCTGAGACAGGAGTGGCCATTTCGGGGGAACATAGTATGGCCCAAAAGTCAGAGGACACTCCAGATAGTCAAAGACCTACTTGGCGGAAGGAGGTGCCTTTGTAGGTTTGGTTGTAGGTTTGTGGTTTTGTCTCATGTTCTGAGAATAGGCAAGGAAGGCAGTTTGTTTGGTTTGGAGTGAACTGTTTCTAGTAAGTCGTTTGGCAAGGCGAGTGTTTCTATGTCTGTGTATCCCACTGTTATCCATGGTTGTAGACATTAGAAAAGATATTGGATCAATGGATGTGTCCTGTTTAGTAGAAAGCTTCCCAGAATTCATCCTGCACAATTTATGAATGGACTGTGGCTTGCCTTATCAATTGGCTACACCTGCTATCTTCCTAAGTTCCACTTTTCTTCCTGAATTCTGGCCACTCTCCAGAATAGGCTCATGGTTTTTGTGCAAGATATATACCACCTCCAAGCTCTGTGACATGGCCATGTACTGGATAGCTGAAGGGAATGGTGAGAATCGCAGAAAACTCAGAAATCACTGTGACCATTAAAGTCTCAGTGGAGAAACCCTGCTTTGGGCCTTTTGGTTACCTATTGTTCTGTTGCCCTGAATGTCAGGAAGGTCTTTGCCTTTGGCCACCCCTTTGTGAAGCCTGAAGAAAACAGTTTTCAAATGGAAATGAATGGATCACCTGTGGCTCTTTGCTTAATTGCTTTGAAAAAGATGTGTCTCATTCAGACCATTGGCCCTGTGTGAGGCTGTTGCTTAGTTTCTCATCACCTGATGGATCTAAAGAAAGATTCCATGTGTACATCCAAAACCAAAGTGGCAAAAAGAGCAGTCATTGTGGATGAAGTCTCTTGTCTTCCTCTGTAAGGTTTGTGACCTCCATCAAGTGAGAATAGGGATCCTTTGTGTCAAATGAGTTCCTCAACGCCCTGCAGATTCTATCCCATAGGTGCTTGGGTTTTATCATGACTCCAGTTCACATAAAGAATCTAAAACCCACAGTCAGTAGTCCTCAAATTGGAGAAGCGGAGCAGTATTAATGGTAGGCCTATTTGATCACATCTGGTTCACAGGAAGGGTGTACAGGCCACCCTGAGTTTAGTCAAATTAAGGGGCAAGGGAGCTTATTTTTGACACTGGCTTGGGCGGAGCCCCTTATGGAAACCTCCAGCCAGAAGTTATGATGAGTGTCTATATGGAAGAAGATGTGGGTCATGTGGGAGTGTTTTGGTTTTAATTGTGGTCATTTGGGTGGCGGTTGGAAGTGACGACTGGGTCCACCTGGGCTGGAACTCTGGTGTGATTCCCCTTAGATACTGAGTTGTGGTACTGACCTCAGAGAAGTATTGCCATGAATTGTGTTGGGATTTTAGGAGGCCACGCATGAGATTTGCCCTTGGAAACTGAGATCTAGGCCCAGGTTGGCTTTGCACAGAGCACTGGGAATCTCAGCCAGGGTATCACATAATTTTATTCTGAAAGGCTTGCAGCCATAGTTGAGAGTCAAAACACACATGGACCTCACATTGTAGACCTCAATGCGCCTAGCTTCATGTGATCATTGGCCACTCTTTGGGAAGCCTTGCTTATGAGAGTTCTCCAGAGCTTTCATTGAAATGAGCATCCTCACCATTTAATGGTTCCTGAATGAAGTGAAACCCACAGTGCCTTCAACTTCATCCTTGAAAAATGGCTAGATAAATACGGTGAAATTTTTTTAAATTTTCATGACCAGGTGGCACTGGAGAAACTTTGGATATCCTGTTGCTGACTATGAGTATACTAGACAGTGCCTGATGGACTGGGTTTCAAGAAAATGGTGTAGAGCAGAGATGCCAGTAATTTGGAGCCTGCTGAGTAGTGGGCATAGAGCTGCAGTCGGCAGGTGTGTGATAAATCATCTGTGGTGGGGCCATGTGGATCTTCCTTTGGCTTCCAAATTGCTTGTGACTGACATGGTGCAGCAAGCAGACCCTTATATGTAAAGGCGTATTTTTATTTGGAGAGGTTTCAGGGCAATGTTCAGAATCACGTTGCTATGGTCAAGAGGCAAGCTATTTGGAATAGAACCTTGGTGGGTGCATTCTCCTGCAGACCCTGACCCACCACACTTGAGAAACTCCCTCCAACACTTTGTCCCAGTTGGACTCCTTGTATTTTGTGAAGAAAATACCAAACTACCAGTGCAGCAGCAATAAACACCACAAAATGTGGAGGATGACCAAATGGCTTCACAGTCCACACGGGGAGACACTTAGCCCCCAGTGACCACAGTTTACCTACAAAGATTGAATGCAGCACTGCTGACTCATGTTCATTGGAACATAAGAAACCATGTCCTCCAGGTCACATAGATGCAGACCCAGCCTTGATGCTCCCATTACAAAGGAATCTAAACCTCCTGACAACAACATATATTTCAAGTGCCCAACCTCAGAGGCAGTTTCTGAAGAAGTCTTTAGGCCAGCAGAGCTCCATATTTGTGGAGTGTTTACCCTGTCCCTTACTTTAGTAAACTACTCTACCACCTCCAAGGTTGTGAACTTTTGAGCATATTAAATTCCAGCTATGTATTCCCAGATTTTCGAACTCTTCTCCTCTAATGATGAATTACTTGGGGCGAGGGTAATGTCAAGGCATTGTTCTGGATGACAGTGAAATATTTCTCCATGTGTTTTTTTTAAATTATTTTATTTCATATTATTATTTTATTTTTTTAATTGTGTGTTCAAAACATTACAAAGCTCTTGACATATTATATTTCATACATTAGATTCAAGTGGGTTATGAACTCCCATTTTTATCCCAAGTACGGATTGCAGAATCATATCTGTTACACATCCGCATTTTTATAATGCCCTATTAGTAACTGTTGTATTCTGCTACATTTTCTATCCTCTACTATCCCTGCTCCCCTCCCATCTTTCCTCTCTACCCCATCTACTGTAATACATTTATATCTTTGTTTATTTTCCCATTCCCCTCACAACCTCTTATATGTAATTTTGTGTAACAATGAGGGTCTCCCTCCATTACCATGCAATTTCCTCTATCTCTCTCTTTCCGCCCCCCACCTCATGTCTCTGTTTAATGTTGATCTTTTCTTCCTGCTCTTCCTCCCTGCTCTGTTGTTAGTTGCTCTCATTATATCAAAGAAGACATTTTTATTTGTTTTTTAGGGTTTGGCTAGCTTCACTAAGCATAATCTGCTCTAGTGCCATCCATTTCCCTGCAAATTCAATGATTTTGTCATTTTTTAATGATGCATAATACTAAATGGTGTATAAATACCACATTTTTTTATCCATTCATCTACTGAAGGGCATCTGGGTTGGTTCCACAGTCTAGCAATTTTGAATTGTGCTGCTATGAACATCGATGTGGCAGTATCCCTGTAATATGCTCTTTTAAGGTCTTCAGGGAATAGTCTGAGAAGGGCAATACCTGCGTCAAATGGTGGTTCCATTCCCAGCTTTCCCAGGAATCTCCATACTGCTTTTCAAATTTGCCACAACAGTTTGCAGTCCCACCAGCAATGTATAAGAGTACCCTATTCTCCACATCCTCGCCAGCACTTGTTGTTGTTTGACCTCATAATGGCTGCCAATCTTACTAGAGTAGGATGGTGTCTTAGGGTGGTTTTAATTTGCATTTCTCTGACTGCTAGAGATGGTGAGCATTTTTTCATGTACTTACTGATTGATTGTATGTCCTCCTCTGAGAAGTGTTGGTTCAGGTCCATGGCCCATTTTTTGATTGGGTTATTTATCATCTTATTGTCTAATTTTTTGAGTTCTTGGTATACTCTGGATATTAGGGCTCTATCTGAAGTGTGAGGAGTAAAAATTTGTTCCCATGATTTAGGCTCCCTATTTACCTCTCTCATTTTTTATCCTGCTGAGAAAAAAAACTTTTCAGTTTAAGTAAGTCCCATTTGATGATTGTTGTCATTAACTCTTCTGCTATGGGTGTCCTGTTAAGGAATTTCGAGCCCGACCCCACATTATGTAGATCAGAGCCAACTTTTTCTTCTATCAGATGCAGAGTCTCTTATTTGATATCTAGCTCCTTGATCCACTTTGAGTTAACTTTTGTGCATGGCAAGAGGAGGGGATTCGGTTTCATTTTGTTGCATAAGGATTTCCATTTTATACAAAAACATTTGTTGAAGATGCTATATTTCCTCTATTGCATGCTTTTAGCTCCTTTATCAAATATAGCATAATTGTAGCTTTGTGAATTAGTCTTTGTGTCCTCTATTCTGTACCCATTGGTCAACCCGCCTGTTTTGGTACCAGTGCCATGCTGTTTTTGTTACTATTGCTCTGTAGTATAGTTTTAAGTCTGGTATCGCTATATCGCCTGATTCACACTTCCTGCTAGAATTGCTTTTGCTATTCTGGGTCTTATATTTTTCCATATGAATTACATGATTGCTTTATCTATTTCTACAAGAAATGCCTTTGGGATTTTGATTGGCATTGCATTAAACCTATAGAAAACTTTTGGTAATTTCGCCATTTTGATGATGTTAGTTCTGCCTATCCAGGAACAGGGTATATTTTTCCATCTTGTAAGATCTTCTTCTACTTCCCTTTTTAGGGTTCTGTAGTTTTCATTGTATAAGTCTTTCACCTTTTTTGTTAGGTTGATTTTCAAGTATTTAATTTTTTTGACGATATTGTGAATGGAGTGTTTTTCCTCATTTCTGTTTCAGAAGTTTTGTCGCTGATATACAGAAATGCCTTTGATTTATGCGTTTTGATTGTATATCCTGCCACTTTGCTGAATTCATTTATTAGTTCTAGTAGATTTTTTTGTAGACCCCTTTGGGTTTTCTATGTATAGAATCATGTCACCAGGAAATAGTGATAATTTACGTTCTTATTTTCCTATTTTTATGCCTTTGATTTCTTTCGTCTGTCTAATTGCTCTGGCCAGTGTTTCGAGAACTATATTGAATAGAACTGGTGACAGAGGGCATCCCTGTCTTGTTCCAGATTTTAGAGGGAATGCCTTCAATTTTTCTCCATTCATAATGATGCTAGCCTGAGACTTAGCATAGATAGCTTTTAAAATGTCGAGGTTAGTTCCTGTTATCCCTATTTTTCTAATGTTTTGAACATAAAGAGATGCTGTACTTGGTCAAATGCTTTCTGCGTCTATCGAGATGATCATATGGTTCTTATCTTTAAGTCTATTGATGTGATGAATAACATTTATTGATTTTCGTATATTGAACCATCGTTGCATCCCAGGGATGAATCCTACTTGATCCTGGTGAAAAATTTTTTTGATGTGCCTTTGTATTCGATTAGGCAGATATTTATTGAGGATTTTTGCATCTAGGTTAATCAGATATATTGGTCTGTAGTTCTCTTTCTTTGAGTTGTCTTTTTCTGGTTTTGGAATTAGGGTGATGTTGGCCTCATAAAATGAATTTGGCAGAGCTCCCTCTTTTTCTATTTCCTGAAATAACTTGAAAAGTATTGGTATAAATTCTTCTTCAAAGGTTTTGTAAAACTCCGCTGTATAGCCATCCGTTCCTGGGCTTTTCTTGGTTGGTAGTCGTTTGATTGCTTCTTCTATTTCATCCATTGATATTGGTCGGTTTAAATTGTGTGTATCCTCCTGACTCAGTTTGGGCAAATCATATGACTTAAGAAATTTATCGATGTCTTCACTATTTTCTATTTTATTGGAATAATGATTTTCAAAATAATTTCTAATTATTTGATGTGCCTTTGTATTCGATTCGCCAGAATTTTATTGAGGATTTTTGCATGTAGGTTCATCAGATATATTGGTCTGTAGTTTTCTTTCTTTGAGGTGTCTTTTTCTGATTTCGGAATTCTCCCCCCTTCTGTTTAATTAAGAAGCAAGTAATGTGGCTAGGGACCGTGCCTGTTAGGTTTGTCCAATTCAACATATGGTTCTTACCCGTCATTGGAAAACTGACCTTTAGGCGTCAGCCTCCTGTCTTAGGTTGATACCACTGCAATTGGATCATACCCGTCACTGACTACCGGTCCAGCAAATAGCCATAATTGTGGATAGGCCTATGCACCAGTGGGGGGGTGAGGTTCTTTGCCTCACCTCTGTTGGCCCCCAGATTTGGCCTTGGTGCCAGTGGGGGGGTGAGGTTCTTTGCCTCACCTCTGTTGGCCCCCAAAATTAGACCATCACTAGTAGAAGGGAGGAGGATACAGAAATGCCACAACACCACATCAATTGACGACTCCTAGGGAAAATTGCATCACTGGTGACACATCAGCAAAGATACGCCAGCATTACCATAATTTGTTGTATCAACGGATAGATCACAGTGCATACAAGTGATACATAGTCCAGGCAAGTTTTGTAAGCAGTTCAAAGTGGAGGAATCTATCAATATGTCCATTTCCTCCCAAGATCATTGATATATCAGTTTATACAGTTTGTTGTGATAATTATCGAAGAAGTTGTAGTTTGGTTTCATCTTTGTCTTCACCGGCACTGGGATGAAAAATAAGAATTCTGACAATGATGTTAAAGAGAAAAAGAAAAAAAATGTAACATTTTAACAGGTACTAAGAAAACATTTTTTTTTTTTTTTTTTTTTTAGAACAATTTACATTATCTTGAACAGAATTATTAAATATAATGAAAAGGAAAGATGAAAATAAACAAACAGATTTGTTAACCTGCTTATTTGTACACATATTAAAATAATTTTTAACAGCTGTTTACCCAATTTAAATTAAACCATTAAAATGACGTGAATAATAAAAAGTACTTGGATCCATTTTTTTTTTTTTTTTTTTTGAGCACTCCTCATATATGATCTATGGACATACGCACATATAGACACATAACACAAAACAGAAGTGTGCACATATAACATACAACACATAAGACAATAGTAAAGGCCTTGTAGTTTCACCTAGGTGAAATCTCCATTGCAATGTTAAAAACTCCACAGTTAAAAAATAAAACTGATCAGAAAAACATCAACCTAGGTCTGTATGAGCTCAAAAATAAAATAGAACCTATGATATGGAAAAATGCAATAATAAAATAGATATTGAAAAAAGCATCCTGGTTAATCAGTCGCAGATGTAAGAATGGCCAAGCTGGAGTTCTGGATATCAGCTGTTATGGATTTGAGTCAAATTATCTTCTTTTTGATCTGTAGAAATCGTTTTAGTTAGTCTTTCTGGAATCCAAATCGGCTGCTGTTCTCCCTGTGGAAACACGCAAACAGAGCCCCGACTCCAGACAATTACTGGGTCAGGACCTTTCCATTGTCCTGTTAGAATATCTTTCCAAAGAACTTTAGGCTTATGCACATTTTTTGGATACATATGCCTTTCCGCAGCACTAAGTCCTGATGAATCCAAATTTAAAAAGTTTAGAGTAAAGAGGGTTATTTTAAGTTTATCTTTGGGGGATATATACCCCTTTCCAATTCCCTCCTTTTGTTTTAATAAGTACATTTTAATAGTTTGATGAGCTCTTTCAACTATGCCTTGTCCCTGTGGATTGTATGGAATTCCTGTTATGTGAGTAATGCCAAATGATGAGCAGAATTGTTTAAAAGAGGTAGAAGCATAACCGGGACCGTTATCTGTTTTTAACTGTTTTGGAACGCCCACAGTGGCAAAATTTTGTAAGCAATGAGCTATAACATCTTTAGTTTTTTCTCCGGCATGAAGGGAGCCCATCAAAAATCCAGAAGAAGTATCAACTGTAACATGCAAATATTTTAATTTTCCAAATTTTGGCAAGTGTGTGACGTCCATCTGCCAAATATGGTTAGGTATCAGTCCTCTAGGATTGACTCCAAGATTAACTTGTGGTAAAAATGTCACACAATTTTGACATTGTTTTATTATATGTCTGGCTTGTTCTTTAGTTATTTTAAAACGTTTTTGTAAAGTATTAGCATTGACATGAAACCTTTTATGAAAATTTATAGCTTCTTCTATTGTGGAGAAAATATGTATGTCATGTGTAGATTTATCTGCTAATTCATTGGCTAAACTAAGGGCTCCAGGCAATCCTGTATGTGCCCTGATATGTCCTATAAAGAATGGATCTTTTCTGTCCCAGATTAGACTTTGTATAGTGGAAAACAAAGAGAAAACAGTAGAAGAAGGGGAAATCCTACCTGCATCTTCAAGGGATACTATAGCATTAACTACATATTGACTATCAGAAAATAAATTAAATACAGAATCTTTAAACATCATAAAAGCTTGTAATACTGCATTAAGCTCTACCTTTTGAGCTGATTGTTTGGGTACTAAAAATGTAAAAGTTTGATCAGGGGTAACTACTGCTGCTGTACCATTATTTGACCCATCAGTGAATATATTTGGAGCATTCATGATAGGGGTCTTTCTTGTCATTTTTGGAAAAACTACAGGATGCTTAGACCAAAAAGACAACAAAGGATTAGATGGCAAGTGATTATCAAATGAAACATTAGATTTACACATGATTATTGCCCAAGTATTTAACTCATTGGCTAACTCATCAATTTGATCCATAGTATATGGAGTAATAATTTTATTGGGAGAAATCCCAAACACTCCCTTTGCTGCTTTTATTCCTTTGAGTATTAATTGTCCTACAGCCTCAGGATATCTAGTAAGAATAGTATTAGGAGAATAAGATAAATGTATCCACAATAATGGACCTTCTTGCCAAAATACTCCTGTAGGAATATTTTTTGTTGGTAGTACAATAAATAATAAAGGCAAACTTATATCAATTCTATCCAAGTGCATATTTTTCATATATGTTTCAATGATTTTTAATGCCTTTCTTGCTTCAGGCGTTAGCATGCGGGGTGAATTTGGATCTGATGGACCTTTTAGGATATCAAATAAAGGTCCTAGCTCTCCTGTTGGTATGCCTAGATAAGGCCTTATCCAATTTATGTCTCCCAATAACTTTTGAAAGTCATTAAGTGATTTGAGTTATCTACTCGTATTTGAATTTTTGGTGGACGGACCATGGTTGAGGATAACAGGACTCCTAGATAATTAATTGGAAGATTTAATTGTACTTTATCTATTGCTATCTCTAGATTATAATTTTTTAATAAGTTTGTAAGTGTGGCATAACATTCCAGCAATATGTTTTTATCTTTATGTGCCAATAATACATCATCCATATAGTGAAATATTTGTAGTTCAGGATTTTGATTTCTAAGTGGTTGGATTGCTTTGTTAACATAAATTTGACACATAGTTGGACTATTAGCCATCCCCTGAGGGAGTACTTTCCATTCATATCTCTGATCAGGACCTTCATGATTTAGTGCAGGGATAGTAAATGCAAAATGTGGACTATCCTCAGGATGAATAGGAATTGAAAAAAAACAATCTTTAATATCTATAGCTAAAACATACCAGGTTTTTGGTAAAGCAGACAATTGGGGAATCCCTGATTGAGCAGGTCCCATAATAACCATCTCATTATTAATGGCTCTTAAATCTTGTAATAATCTCCATTTACCAGATTTCTTTTTAATAACAAAAATGGGAGTATTATGGGGAGATATGGAAGGTTGTATATGTCCTTTCGCTAATTGTTGTTTAACCAGATCATGGGCTACTTGTATCTTTTCTTTAGTCAGGGGCCACTGAGGAACCCACACTGGTCTTTCTGATTTCCAAGTAATTTTTATTGTCTCAGTGGCCCTTTCTGAAAATCCAACCCATGTCTGTCTGTTCCTTGATCTATTTGAATTGGTGCTGCTATTTTTTGTCCTTGTTTTCCTAATCTTTTTTCTTTTTTAAAACCTTGTTTAGCCCTAGTAGTGGGCGCATTAGGATTGATGTTATTTGTTAACGTTAAACCTAATTGATCTAGGACATCTCGTCCCCATAAATTTATAGGAAGATGATCCAATACATATGGCTGTATAGTTCCCTCACATCCTTCAGGATCCTTCCAATCTAATACCATTGCACTTCTATGGGGATTAGTAGCCACTCCTAGGCCTCGAAGCGTTTGAGTGGCTTGTTGTAATGGCCAATGTTTTGGCCATTCCTGACTAGATATGATGCTAAGGTCTGCACCTGTGTCCAGTAGCCCATTAAAGTCGTATCCTTGAATATTTAGTTTTAGCATGGGGCGAGAATCTAAATTTAAAGACAGCATAGCCCAATCTACACCTGTGGAGCCCAATCCCCTGGTACCTCTTTCTACAGTACGACTAGAAAATTTATCATGTAGGCTGGGTATTATTAGTAACTGTGCTATTCTATCCCCTGGTGAGATAACTGATATGCCTCTTGGAGAACTAGCTATAATTTTTATTTCACCTTCATAATCGGGATCAATTACCCCGGGACTTATCATAAGTCCTTTTAGTGTGGAAGAACTGCGTCCCAATAATAAGCCTACCGTTCCTTGGGGAAGAGGTCCTTTTACTCCTGTGAGAATAATTTGAATTCCCATCTCTGGAGTTAGTACTGCTCTTGCGGAGGCGCAGATGTCCAGCCCTGCGCTCCCTCTAGTTTGTCTGATGAGGGATTTAATGGATAATGTGTCCTGGGCACTACCTTGATGGTGCTGTTGGGTTCCTCCATTGCCCCGTATATTTGTGGTTTTGGGCCCCGGAGCATTGGGCCCTCCAGTCCGTTTTTTGGCAATGGAGCCTGATGCCTTTCTCCACGATATCGTGGGTAAACACTTGATCCTTGTCCGTTTTTTGATAACGGAGTGCCCTCTATGGTAGTTTGAGAACGGCATTCATTAGCCCAATGTCTCCCTCTACGGCATCGTGGGCAAATACCTGGTATTCTATTTTTTTGATACCTAGCTTTGTTAAACCCTCCTCCTATGGGACAATTCCTTTTAAAATGTCCTGTCTGATCACAATTGTAGCATGTTTTTGGCCTGGCATCTAAAGCCTGTTGTACTGCTGCTAAGACTTGTCCTTGTTCATTAATGTCTCTACATAATTTAATATATGTGTTTAAATCTTCATGTTTCCATGGTCTAATGACCTCTCTGCAGCAACGATTTGCTTGGTCATAAGCCAGTTGTTTTATAAATGGCATTGCTTGTTCTACATCTCCAAATATCCTAGAAGCTGTCTGAATAAGCCTATCTACAAATTCAGCGTAAGGTTCGTTAGTTCCTTGTATTACCTTAGATAACTGTCCTTGTAAATCTCCATGCCCCTGTAAAGTTTTCCATGCCCTAACTGCATCTGCAGCAATTTGTGCGTATACACCAGGATCATATTTAATTTGTTGCCGTTGACCCTCATAAGGTCCCTTTCCTAACAACATCTCCAGATTTCTTTGAGGGTAACCGGCTGCTGTATTTCGCCTAGCTGTCTCCATGCAGAATTCCTCATTGGCAACCTTCCATAACAAATATTGTCCTCCATTTAGCACAGATCGACACATGTTAGCCCAATCTGCTGGTGTCATGTCTAAGTTGGTAATAGATTCAACCATGCTTATGGTGAAGGGTGCTTGCGGGCCATAGGTTGTTACAGCCTCTTTTAATTGCTTTACTGTTTTGAAATCTAGAGCGCGATGAATTCGTTGCCCTCCTGCCTGTTCAAGTACAGGGCATGCTAGTCTTTGGGATCTTGCCTTAGGATTTTGTGCATTAACTACAGGAATTGAGGGCCGCTCAGCTCTTACGCCCTCTGGTGATAGAACGGAGTTAGTAGCAGCCTCCTGTTGTAACTCCCCAACTGATGGTCGTTTTTCCTCTAAGCTTTCTTTCTTCAAATTTTCCTCTGTCTGACTAGCTGGAGAGACCTTCTCTTTTGCTTGACCTGACATGTTTTCTACCACAGTTTGGACCTCTAACAATTTACTTAACAGTTTTTCGGTTTGTTTTTTACTAGTTTCTAATCTACTATAAAGGTAACGCAACCCAGTTAGGTAGCATAAAACAAACCCGAAACAGAATGAAACAAAAACGGAGCAAAGAATAGTTGTATCAATTTTCTCTTTCTCCGGGCCAAACAACTTCAAGCCTTGAGCCAACCATTTTTCCCAGTTTGCCTGAGAAAATTCTAGGGATAGGCAGCTTGAAACAAAAACAAAATAAATCAAAAGAAGAACACATTGTTTTTTGAAATGGTCACCCATTCTGTCGCCTTCCCTCAGGGGCGAGCAATTTTACTCACCTCCAAGCTTCAGGCGCTCCCCGTACAGGGCCACCAGTTGCCGCTGTCTGGCTGGGCACAAGATCACGAGCCACTCAAACAGGAACAAACTTTATTTGAAAGAACCGCCAATAACACGTCCGCCCGGGAAGCTTCCCGATCCACCCACGCGGCGTTCTGCTGCTCCTTTCCGGAACTCCAGCGCAAGCGCCTCCCCGGAATTCCCTCCTACTGTACTTTCCCAACCAATGGGAACTCTCCAGGAGTCCCGCAGCAGGAGTCCGGTATCCATATGAATGTAATTTTTAACATAATCATATCATCTCAATGGCTAGCTGGCATCACCTTTCAATCAAAAATGCCATGCATCATATTAATTGGCTGTGGCTCCCAGCAGGAATCAGCGTGATGTTGGCCTCATAGAATGAATTTGGCAGTGCTCCCTCTTTTTCTCTATCCTGAAATAACTTGAAAATTATTGGTATTAAATCTTCTTTAAATGTTTTGTAAAACTCCGCTGTATAGCCATCCGTTCCTGGGCTTTTCATGGTTGGTAGTCTTTTGATTGCTTCTTCTGTTTCATCCATTGACATTGGTCTGTTTAAATTGTGTGTATCCTCCTGACTCAGTCTGGGCAAATCATATGACTTAAGAAATTTGTTGATGTCTTCACTATATTCTATTTTATTGGAATATAGGTTTTCCAAATAATTTCTAATTGTCTTCTGTATTTCGGAAGCATCTGTTGTAATATAGCCTTTTTCATCCCATATATTAGTAATTTGAGTTCTCTCTCTTCTTCTCTTCATTAGCATGGCTAAGGGTCTGTCGAACATATATATTTTTTCGAAGAACCACCTTTTAGTTTTGTTAATTTTTTCAATAGTTTCTTTTGTTTCAATTTCGTTGATTTCTGCTCTGATTTTAATTATTTCTTGCCTTCTGCTACATTTTCTGTTGTTTTGCTCTTCCTTTTCTAGGGCTTTGAGTTAAAGTGTGAGCTCATTTATTTGTTCGGTTTTACTTTTTTTCAGGAATGACCTCCAGGCAATGAATTTCCCTCTTAAAACTGCTTTCATTGTGTCCCATAGATTCCGATATGTTGCGTCTGTATTTTCATGTATCTCTAAGAATTTTTTGATTTCCTCCTTTATATCTTCTGTAACGCACTGATCATTCAGTAACATATTGTTCATTTTCCATGTGATGTAGGATTTTTCCTTCCTTCTTTTATCATTGATTTCCAGTTTCATTCCATTATGATCAGATAAAATGCATGGTATTATCTCCACACCTTTATATTTACTGAGGGTTGCCCTATGGCATCATATATTGTCTATTTTTGAGAAGGATCCATGTGCTGCTGAGAAAAAAAGTATATCCACTTGATGATGGTTGATATATTCTATATATGTTAGTTACATGTAGGTTATTGATTGTGATATTGAGTTCTATACTTTCTTTATTCAACTTTTGTTTGAAGGATCTGTCCAATGATGATATATGTGTGTTGAAGTCACCAATAATTATTGTGTTGTGGTCTATTTCATTCTGGAGCTTGAGGAGAATTTGTTTCATGAACAACGTAGCACCATTATTTAGTGCATAAATATTGATAATTGTTATGTCTTGTTAGTGAATGGTTCCTTATAACAGTATATAATGTCCTTCCTTATCCCTTTTGATTAACTTAGTCTTGAAGTCGATTTTATTCGATATGAGGATGTCCACCCCTGCTTGTTTATGAGGATAAGTGTGCATGGTGTATTTTCTCCCAACCTTTCACCTTCAGCCTGTGTGTCTTTGCATTTCAGATGTGTCTCCTGGAGGCAACATATTGTTGGATTTGTTTATTTAATCCAAGTTACCAGCCTATGTCGCTTTATTGGAGACTTTAAGCCATTTACATTCAGAGTTACTATTGATGTATGGTTTGTATGCCAGCCATGTTTGAGTATTCATATTTTTTTTAATTTAGTTTGTTTCTCCATGACAAGCTTTCACCCTGCCTCTGTCATTACCAAGGTACTTCCCACTGATGGTTTTGGTTGTTGTTTTTCATTTCTTTCTTGTGTAGTGTTTTGCTCAAGACGCTTTGCAATGCTTGTTTTCTGGCTTCAAATTCTTTTAGCTTTTGTTTATCATGAAAGATTCTTATTTCGTTGTTGGACCTGATGGTTAATTATGCTGGATACATAATTCTTGGTTGGCATCCATTGTCTTTCAGTGTTTGATATACATTTTTCCAGGATCTTCTCGCTTTCAGGGGTCTGTGATGAAATATCCATTGTTAACCTTATTTGTTTACCACTGAATGTATTCTGCCTCCATTCTCTTGTAGATTTATTATTTTCTCTTTGTTCTGTATATTGGATATCTTCATAACAATGTGTCTTGGCATTGGTCTACTGTGATTTTGTGTGCTCTTGTCCTGTATGCAGCTACAATTTGTATATCCATTTCCTTTTTTATTTCTGGAAAGTTTTCTGTAATTATTTCATTCAGCAGTTTTCTCATTCCCTTGGTTTGAGTCTCTGTACCTTCCTCTATCCTGATGACTCGTAAGTGTGTTTTTTTTTTTTTTTATGTTATCCCAAATCTCTTGGATGTTTTTCGTGTGATTTTTTTGCCAGCCTTTCTGAGTTGGCTGGACTTGTTTCAAGATGATATATTTTGTCTTCATTATCTGACCTTTTGGCTTTTACTTGCTCCACTCTGTTAGTGATACTCTCAATGGAGTTCTTAATTTGGTTTATCATTTCCTTCATTTCTAGAATTATTGTTTGATTTTTTTATAATCTCTATCCTCTGATAAAGATGCTTAACTTTTTCTTTTATCTGTTTATGTAATTCATTTTCAATGTTTTCTTTTACTGTTTGGATTTTCTGTCTCGTATCCTCTTTAAGTTTCCATTCCATCTGTCTAAGGTATTCCTTGAGTTCTTTATATGACCATTTTTCTGATGACTCTAGGTCCTCCTGAATATTTAGGGTGTCCTTCGTGGTTTGTACTCCTTTTCTTTTTTGCTTTTTTATGCTGCTCATGTTATTTCTTGTTCTGTTTGACTGCTTAGTTACTGTTTATTCTTATAAATTTATTTGCTGCTTGGGAGGAAAGATTTTAGAAGGGAAGGGAAAAAGTCACTAAAGAGAATGAGAGTAGGCAGGTAGAATGCAAGGAATGGGAAATAAGAAAATTGAAAAGAAATGAAAAGACAATAGAAAAAATAGAAAATAAAGAAAGAAAATGATTTTTTAAAAAAATGATTATGATAATATAAAATTAAAATTAAAATTTTAAAAAATAATAATAACAAAAGAAAAAATTAAAAAAAAATTAAAAACATTTTAAAAAAGTTAAAGAACAGCAACAAAAAAAATGAAAATAAAAGAAAACAAAAAAAACAAAAACAAAAAAAAAACAAACTAATATAATAATAATAATAATAATAAATGCAGTCATAGATTGCAATAAACTTTTTTTCCATTAGGTAGAGCTGTGCCCACTGGGCCAAGCTTCTCCTTTCAATAGGTGGGAACCAATCACTGTGCAGCAGCTATTCCTCCCACACTGGGTGGGTGTCCAATCCTGAGTGCCCAGGGCCTTCTTTTGTGTTTCCTCAAGCCAGGCCCCACTCACCTGTGACACTCACCACAATACTGGCTACATGCCAGGTCTTCTGCTCCTAGGAGCCCTGTTTTCATGAACGCCTGGGCACAATCTCCCTGTTTGTCTCCCTCAGACCCTAAGTTTTTAGAGCTTAGGCCTGAGAACCCCCAGCGAATTTGCTTGCACTCCGGAAGCCATGCCCCCGGAAGCTGGAGCAAGAGACTTCAGTTTTCAGCACTGGTGGGAGCGGTGGCCTGGAGGTCTGCACCACGAGTCCCGTGCCACTCCTAATTCCCTCGGTCTGGATATCGCGCTCAAGGGAGAGCTGGGAGGGGCTCTTAAGATTTCCCCACAAGTTCGCAAATTTATAGGAATTTGCTTCACTTTCAATCACTTCCTGCTTCAGGACACATGTATTCTTCCATGTTTCTTGACAGGTCTTTTCATGAGACTTCTTTCAAGACACATGACTTTCAATTTCCATAATCACTTTTGAAGCAAAACTCACATAAACTTTATGATAAATTATAACTCTGATATTACCATTAGATGTATAACTGGTTGGAATTAATGATTGCATACCAATATAGGATTTCTTATATATTTTCAGATAAAAATTCAATCCATTATTTAAAGTGAAAAGAGTTATATTATTTATTCACAGAATGGTCTATTCATGCATTATCTCTATATTCATAGACGCAGTGTACACTTCTTTATACCCCCAATACTAATTTATACGTCTTCAAAATATTGCTCCCTGAAATGGTGGAAGAAATACTCATGTCACCTGATCTACTTATACATTTAATCACAGAAATATTCGGAACACAAAATGCAAAGGTCACACTTATGTTTGTACCAAAGCCTAAAAGGAAAGTAAACATGGATTACTAAAAACATCCATGTCCATGTTGCCTAATGCTGTCAAATGTCAATCCTATTGGTGACTACATATTTGTTTCTTCTTAAGATTATATATTCAAACTCAACCCTACTGAAAATGTCTAATCCTATCCCTCACTTTATACATTGCCTGATTTCATTATGGCTCTATTTCTATCTGTTTCCTACATATTTTCCCCAGTTCATCATTGTGACTGACTCTTCACATGTGCTGACATTTACATTCACACTCTAATCGATAACCTATTGCTAATAAACTTTTGTTCCTAATCCTATACTCATTCTTTTTGTAAACCTACCGAATATCTTCCTAATCCGACCGACTATCCTTTTTTGACTGGTTGTTCTCTTCTACATTCAATCAAGCAAGGTACAAGGTCTTATGCCATTGTATACTGATCTATCTGAGACCTCTGTGCAGAATGCAATTCAATGCTAAGTATCACAATCAAGGGTCCAATGCCCTTCTAGGCTTCAAATGTTACCTAGATTTCTGGTTTCACACTTATATTTCACATATATATTCTGGTAAATATCGCAGTTTCAAATACCATTATTCATTCTGCAGGATGATTCCTAAACTAAATCCAACATGTTATTGACCCTAAACATACACTGTTCCCTCAATCTAACTTTACAGAAGAGCAGGGACAGAGTTGGTCTTACAATACAGGAATGTAGGGGATCTTCCACCTGCTGAGAACCTCAAAGGTCCATGCAGACATGATCCCTGGAAAAGAGGTAGGCAGCTATGAAGGACCTGAGAGAGCAAAAGTCATCTTCCATGGCAAACAACCTTGTCAGGATGAAGGGGTGTGTCTGAATCAGCCACTTTCTTCTTAATGTAGAGAAGATGGACCAAACAAGGTCTGTGTGGAGAGCTGTTCCCGTGTGCCTATGGTTGATATGCCATTCTAACTTGTGACAGTGTCACAGGAAGTAGGGGCAGCCTCCATCTCATGGGACCCTTGGAAGCAACTATTAGGACAAAGTGTTTGCCAAGGCATTGACCTATTCAGTTCCTGAAGGAAGTGACCTACCTTACTTCTTTGGTGATGGAACTCTCTGAACTTGGGATCCAGGAAGCCAGGCATCCAGAGCCAGTCCCAGTCCCAGTCCCAGTGGGCTCACTTGTTTAGTTTTACTAATGACAGATTCTGTCTTTTTTGGTACCTACTGATGTGAGGATGGCCAAATGCCAGGAGAGCTCTGAAGACGGGCCTTTTTTTAGTAAGTAGGTAGTGGCTCAACGCTGGCTCCTAACAACTTCACAGAGTTGGCCAAGGAGACCAGATCTGACACAGTACAGGCCATTTCGGGGGAACATAGTAGGGCCCGCCAGTCAGAGGACACTCTGGATATTCACAGACTTACTTGGAGAAGGAGGTGCCTTTGTGTTTGTGGGTGTGAGTTTGTGGTTTTGTCTCATTTTCTTAGAATAGGTAGAAAAGCTGGTATGTCTGGTTTGCAGTGGACTGTTTCTAGATAGTCGTTTGACAAGGCAAGTGTTTCTATGTCTGTGTATAACACTGTGTCCGTGGTTGTAGACATTAGAAAAGAGAATGCATCAATGAATGTGTCCTGTCTAGTAGAAAGCTTCCCAGCATTCATCCTGCCCAATTAATGACTGCACTGCAGGTTGCCTTATCGATGGGCAACACCTAATATCTTCCTAAGTTTCAGATTTCTTCCTGAATTCTGACCAATCTGCAGAATAGTCTCATGGTTTTGTGTCCAAGATAGGTACCACCCCAAGCTCTGTCACATGGCCATGTACTGAATAGCTGAAGGTAATGGCGAGTATCTTAGAAAACTCAGATATCAGTGTGACCAGGTAAGTCTCAGTGGAGAAACCATGTTTTGTGCCTTTTGCTTACCTATTTTTCTGTTTCACTGAATGACAGGAAGGTCTTTGCCTCAGGCCACCCCTTTGTGAAGCATGAAAAAAACAGTTTTCATATGGAAATGATTGGGCATCACCTGTGGCTCTTTGCTTAATTGCTTTGAAAGGGATGTGTCTGAATCAGCCTCTTGGCCCTGTGTGAGGCTTTGGCTTAGATTCTCAGCACCTGATGGATATAAAGAAAGATCCCATGTGTGCATCCAAAACCAAAATGGCAAAATTCAGTCATTGTGGATGATGTCTCTCTCCTTCCTCTATTAGGTTGCAGACAATCATCAAGTGAGTATAGGGATCCTTTGGGTCAAATGAGTTTTTCAAAGCCATGCAGAGGTGCGTGGGTTTTCTCATGATTCCACTTCACATAAAGAATCTAAACCCAACAGTCAGTAGGCCTCAAATTGGAGAAGCAGAGCAGTTGTAATGGCAGGCCTATTTGATCACTCCTGGTTCACAGGTATGGTGTCCAGGCCACCCTGACTTTAGGCAAATGAGGGTCATGGGAGCTTATTTTGGACACTCTCTTGCGCTGTACCCCTCATGGAAATCTCCAGCCAGAGGTTATAATGAGGGTCTATGTGGAAGAAGATGAGGGCCATGTGGGAATGTTTTGGTTTTAATTTTGGTCATTTGTGTGGCAGTTGGAAGGGATGACTGGGTCCACCTCGGCTTGTACTCTGGTGTAATACTCCTTAGAGACTGAGTTGTAGAACTGACCTCAGAGAAGTATTGCCATGGATTGTGTGGGGATGTTAGGAGGCCACGCATGAGAGTCGCCCTTTGAAACTGAGATCTAGGCCAAGGGTGGCTTTCCACATAACACTGAGAATCTCAGCCAGGATATCACATGATTTTATTCTGAAAAACTTGGCAGCCATAGTTGAGAGTCAAAACACACATGGACCTCACATTGTAGACCTCAATGGTCCTGGCTTCATGTGACCTTTTGGCCACTATTTGGGATGCCTTGCCTGTGATTGTTCTCCAGAGCTTTTATTGAAATGAGCTTCCTTAACATTTAATGGTTCCTGAATGAATTGAAACCCACAGTGACTACAACTTCTTCCTTGAATAATGGCTAGATAAATACCATGAAATTTTTGAAATTTCCATGACGAGGTGGCACTGGAAAACCTTTGGATGTCCTGATGCTGATCATAGTATACCAGACAGTGCCTTGATTGACAGGGTTTCATGAAAATGGTGAAGAACAGAGATGCCAGTTAGTTGTTGCCTGATGATTAGTGGGCCTAGAGCAGTGGTGGACAGATGTGTGACAAAACATCTGTGCTGGGGCCACGTGGATCTGCCATTGGCTTCCAAATGGCTTGTGACTGATATGGTTACAGCCAACAGACCCAATAGGTAAAGGCATCTTGTTATATGGAGAGGTTTCAGGGAAATGTTCAGAATCAGGTTGCTATGATCAAGGGGGCAAGCTATGTGGGATAGAAGCCTGGTTATTGCATTCTCCTGCAAACCCTCACCCACCACACGTGACTAAACTCCCTCCAGCAATGTGTCCCAATTGACCTCCTTTATTTCGTGAAGCAAATACCAAACTCCCAGTGCAGCAGCAAGAAACACCACTAAAAGTGGAGGATGAACAAATGTCTTCCCAGTTAACACAGGGAGAAACTTAGCCCCAGTGTCCACAGTTTAGCTACAAAAAAAGAATTCAGCACTGCTGCCACATGTTCAATGAAAAATAAGAAACCATGTCTTACAGGTCACATATATGCAGAACCAGCTTTGATGGTCTCTCTACAAAAGAACTAAATCTCCTGAAAACAACATATATTTCAAGTGACCAACCTCAGAGGCAGTTTCTCAAGAATTCTTTCGGCCAGCAGAGCTCCATGTTTGAGGAGTCTTTTGCCTTACTTTTTTGAACTCTGCTACCACCTCCAAGGTTGTGAACTCCTGAGCATATTCCATTCCAGATATGTATTCACAGATTTTCTAACTCTTCTCCTCTAACTGTGTCTTACTTTGGTAAAAGATAATGTCAAGGCATTGTTCTGGATGAGAGTGGGAAGATTTTGGATAGCACATATTTGCATAGGCATTGGATACATTTTTCAATTTCCCTTCAAAACACTGAATCTCTGACCCTAACCAATTCCCAACTAGACTCTGACTACTAATCCTAATATGATGGAGAAAAATAACAAAAAACAGAAAAGAAGTACAAGCAGTTCAGTGGAGACAAGGTGTATACTAGGACTTGCCTTTTGCATAATATAGGGTAGGAGTTATAAATCTTGCAATTTTTTTTTTGAAATAGTTCTCCATGAGTTTTTAAAGTTAACAAATATGTGAATTCCTTTCTCCCTTTCTCTGTAGCCTATTAAGCACATGTATTTTTATATGCACATATAGATTTCTACCTGGTACCACACGTATATTCTTGTGAGGTGTTTGACTTGGCAGATACAAATTGTGAGAAGAGATCACTCCTCGTAAATGCTGTTGGAACTGAAATTTCAAACTATGGGTGAACTTTCTAGTTGAACAACATTATACATAAATCCATGTTCAGTATAATGAACATTTTTGGATCTGTGTATGATATATATTTCATGATGAATTTTGATTGGCATATATATTGCTAGTTTTTAATGTCTCTCTCTCTCTCTGTATATATATATATATATATATATATATATATATATATATATATATATATATATACTCTCCAGATTTTTCAAAATATGTAATATATGTGACTTATTATACACTCCCTAAATTCATTCATATTCATTTATGTGGATTTATAATCAACTTTTCAAAAGATTATTTTCTAAAATATTCATCCACCTGAAATTCATATTTGTTTCCTATTACTGACAACTAACTTCAGTGAATGGTGTATACAAATCCTAATATTTCTACAGTAACTGACCCAGTTTAACATCAACGCAAGCAGATTCCTATGGGACATGATATATATTTTGACATTCATATTTATTCAACAATGGGACATTATTATTTCTTCAGTTTATGCACATCATAGTATATATATTTCATCCAAAATTTCAAAAATATATAGGAATTTGTTTCACTTTCAATCACTTCCTGCTTCTGAACACATGTATTCCTCCATGTTGCTTTACTGGTCTTTTCATGAGACTTCTTTCCAAACACATTATTTTCGATTTCCAAAATCAATTTTGAAGCGAAACTCACACACTCTTCATGAAAATCCTAATACTAATATTATCATTGATGTATAACTGGTTGTAATGAATGTCTGTATATCAATATTTGATTTCCTGTATATTTTCAGATATCAATTCAATTCATTATTTATAGTGGAATGAGTATATGTTTTACTCAGAGTATGTTCTATTCATGCATTATCTGTATATTCATAGAAACAGGGTACACCTCTTTGTACCCCCAATACTAATTTATACGTCTTCAAAATATTCCTCCCAGAAATGGTGGAAGATATACTCATGTCACCTGATCTACATATATATTTTATCACAGTAATATTATGGACACAAAATGCAAAGGTCACACTTATGATTGTACCAAAGCCTAAATGGAAAGTGAGCATGGATTAGTAATAACATCCATGTAAAGGTTGCCTAATGCTCTCAAATGTCAATCCAATTTGTGACTACAAATTTGTTTCTTGCTAAGATTATATATTCAACCTCAACCCTGTTGAAAATGTCTAATCCTATAACTCACATTATACTTTGCCTGATTTCCTTTTGTCTCAATTGATATTTACTTTCATACATATTTTCCCCAGTTCATCATTGTGAATGACTCTTCACATGTGCTGACATTTACATTCACTCTCTACCCGAAACCCTATTTCTAAAAAACTTTTGGTCCAAATCCTATACTCACTCTTCTTTCTAAACCTTCTGACTATCTTCCTAATCCTACCGATTATCCCTTTTTGACTGCATGTTCTCTTCAACATTCAATCATCCAAGGTAAAGGTCCTATGCCATTGTATAGCGATTAGTCAGAGACATCTGTGCAGAACATAATTCAAAGCTAAGTATCCTACCCAAGGGCCCAATACACTTCTGGGCTTCAAAACTTACATAGATTTGGGTTTTCAAACTTATATTTCACCTTTATATTCTTTTAAATATCGCAGGTTCCCAATAACATTATTCATCCCGCAGAATGATTCCTAACCGAAATCGAACCTGTTATTAACCCTAACCATACGCTGTTCCCTCAATCTAACTTTACAGAGGAGCAGGGACAGAGTTGGTCTTACAATACAGGAATGTAGGGGATCTTCCACCTGCTGAGAACCTCAAAGGTCAATGCAGAAATGATCCTTGGAGAAGTTGTAGGCAGCTATGTAGTACCAAAGAGAGCAAAAGTCTTCTGACATGGTAAAGAACCTGGACAGGATGAAAGGATGTGTCTGAATCAGCCTCTCTCTTCTTAATGTAGAGAAGATGGACCAAAGCATGCCTGTATGGAGAGAAGTTCCCCGGTGCATATGGTTGATATACCATTCTAACTTGTGACAGTGTCACAGAAAGTAGGAACAGCCTCCATCTCATGGGACCCTTGGCAGCAACTGCTAGGACAAAGTGGTTGCCAAGGCAGTGACCTCATTCATTTCATGAAGAAAGTGACTTCACCTAACTTACTTGGTGATGGAACTCTCTGAACTTGGGATCAAGGAAGCCAGGCATCCAGAGCCAGTCCCAGTCACAGTCCCAGTGGGATCACATGTTTGGTTTTACCAAGGGCAGAGAGTCTTTTTTTGGTACCTACTGATGTGAGAATGGCCAAATGCCAGGACAGCTCTGAAGAGGGTCCTTTCCTAAGAAAGCAGGTAGTTGGTCATCGCTGGTTCCTGACAACTTCACAGATTTGGCCACGGAGACCAGATCTGAGACAGGGCAGGCCAGTTCGGGGTAACAATATGGTCCACAGACAGAGGACACTCCCGATAATCACAGACATACTGGGGGAAGGAAGTGCCTTTGTGGGTGTGGGTGTGAGTTTGTGGTTTTGTCTCATGTTCTGAGAATAGGTAGGAAAGGCGGTTTGTTTGGTTTGGAGTGGACTGTTTCTAAAAAGTCGTTTGAAAAGGTGAGTGTTTCTATATCTGTGTATCTCACTGTGTCCGTGGTTGTAGACATGAGAAAAGAGAATGCATCAATGGATATGTCCTGTCTAGAAGAAAGTTTTCCAGCATTCATCCTACCCAATTTATGACTGGACTGCAGGTTGCCTTATGGATGGGCCACCCCTACTATCGTCCTAAGTTCCTGTTTTCTTCCTAAATTTTGGCCACTACCCAGAATAGGCTCATGGTTTTGTGTCCAAGATATGTAACACCTCCAAGCTCTGTGACATGGCCATGTACTGGATAGCTGAATGGAATGGCGAGCATCTCAGGAAACTCAGATATCAGTGTGACCAGGAAAGTCTCAGTGGAGAAACACTGTTTTGGGCCTTCTGCTTACCTATTTTTCTGTTGCCCTGAATGTCAGGAAGGTCCTTACCTCAGGCCACTCCTTTTTGAAGCCTGAAGTAAACAGTTTTTAAATGCAAATGAATGGGCATCACCTGTGGTGCTTTGCTTAATTGCTTTCGAAAGGGATGTGTCTGAATCAGCCGCTTGGCTCTGGGTCAGGCTATGGATTAGATTCTCAGCACCTGATGGATATAAAGAAAGTTCCCATGTGTGTATTGAAAACAAAAATGGTAAAAATATCAGTCATTGTGCATGAAGTTTCCTGCCTTCCTCTGTTAGGTTCCTGACCTCCATCAAGTGAGAATAGGATCCTCTGGGTCAAATTAATTCTTTGAACTCCTGCACAAGTGCTTGGGTTCTCCCATGATGCCAAATCACATAAAGAATCTATACCTGACAGTCAGTAGGCCTCAAATTGGAGAAGCAGAGCAGTATTAAAGGCAGGCCTATTTGATCACTCCTGGTTTACAGGAAGGGTGTCAAGGCCACGCTCACTTTAGGTAAATGACGGGCAAGGGTGCATATTTTGGACATTGTCTTGGGCTGCGCTCCTAATGGAAACCTCCAGCAAGAGTTTATGATGAGTGTCTATATGGAAGAAGATGAGGGTCATGTGGGAAAGTTTTGGTTTCAATTGTGGTCATTTGTATGGCGGTTGGAAAAGATGACTGGGTCCACATGGGCTTGAACTCTGGTGTGATTCTCCTTCGAGACTGAGTTCTGGAACTGACCTCAGAGAAGTATTGCCATTAATTGTGTTGGGATTGTAGGAGGACACGCATGAGAGTCACCCTTGAAACCTGAGATTGGGCCCTGGGTGGCTTTCCACAGAGCACTGAGAATCTCAGCCAGGATATCACATGATTTTATTCTGAAAGACTTGGCAGCTATAGTTAAGAGTCAAAACACACATGGTCCTCACATTTTAGACCTCAATGGGCCTGTCTGCATGTGACATTTTGACCACTCTTTGGGAAGCCTTGCCTGTGAGAGATCTCCAGAGCTTTCATTGAAATGAGCTTCCTCACCATTTCATGGTTCTTGGATGAATGGAAACCCCAAAGTGCCTCCAACTTCATTCTTGAACAATGGATAGATAAATACCATGAAATTTTTGAAATTCCCAATGACCAGGTGGCACTGGAGAACCATTGGATGTCCTATTGCTGCTCATGAGTGTACAAGACAGTGCCTTGATTGACTGGATTTCTTGACAATGGTGTAGAACAGAGATGCCAGTAAGTTGGTGCCTGCTGAGTAGTGAGCCTAGAGCAGTGGTGTGCAGTTGTCTGATAATATATTTGTGGTGTGGCCATGTGGGTGTGTCATTGGCTTCCAAATGGCTTGTGACTGATTTGGTGCAGCCAGCAGAAAATTATATGAAAAGGCATCTGGTTATATGGACAGGTTTCAGGGCAATGTTCAGAATCAGGTTGCTATGGTCAAGGGAGCAAGCAATGTGGGATAGAAGCCTGGTTGGTGCATTCTCCTGAAGACCCTGACCCACCACACCTTACAGGACTCCCACCAGCACTGTGACCCATTTGAAATCCTTGTATGTTGTGAAGCAAATACAAAACACCCAGTGCAGCTGCAAGAAACACCACGAAAATTGGAGGATGACCAAATGGCTTCAAAGTCCACCCAGGGAGACACTTAGCCCCCAGTGGCCACAGTTTATCTACAAAGAGAGAATTCATCACTGCTTCCTCATGTTCATTAGAAAATAAGAAACCATATCCTCCAGGTCACATAGATGCAGACCCAGCTTTGATGGTCTCCGTACACAGGGAGCTAAAGCTCCTGACAACAACATATACTTCAAGTGCCCAACCTCAGAGGCAGTTTCTCAAGAAGTCTTAATGCCAGCATAGCTCCATGTTTGTGGAGTGTTTACACTGTCCCTTACATTTGGAAACTCCTCTACCACCTCCTGAACATTTTCCATTCCAGGTATGTATTCACAGATTTTCTAACTCTTCTTCTCTAATTGTGTCTTACTAGGGGCGAAGATATTGTCAAGGCATTGTTCTGGATAAAAGTGGAAATTTTTTGTAGCACATATTTGCATACACATTGGATTCATTTTCCTATTTTCCATTTGAAATACTTAATAACTGACACTAACCCATACCCTAATAGACTCTTACTACTAATCCTAATATGATGGAGTAAAATAACCCAAACAGAATAGAAATACAAACATTTCAGAGGAGGCATGGTGTATAGTTAGACTTGGCTTTTGCATGATAAAGTGTAGGTGTTATAAATCTAGTTAATTTTTAATTGAAATAGTTCCATGTGTACTTAAAGTTAACAAATATGTGAATTCCTGTCACCCTTTCTCTGTAGCCTATTCAGCACATGTATTTTTATATGCACATATCGAATTCTACCTGGTACCACAGGTACATTCTTGTGAGGTGGCTGACTTGGCAGATAGATATTGTGAGAATAGATCACTCCGCCTAAACGCTGTTGAAACTGAAATTTCAAACTATGGGTGAGCTTCCTAGTTGAACAACATTATACATAAATCCATGTTCAGTAAAATGAATATTTTTGGATCTGTGGATGATATATATTTCATGGTGAATTTCGATTGGCATATGTATTGCTAATTTTTAATGTCTGTGTGTGTGTGTGTGTGTGTGTGTGTGTGTGTGTGTGTGTGTATATATATATATATATATATATATATATATATATATATATATATACACTCTAAATTTTTTTAAAATATAAAATATATGTGTCTTATTATAAACTCCCTAAATTCATTCATATTCATGTATGTGGATTTAGAGTTAACATTTCATAAGATTATTCACGGAAATATTCATCCACCTGAAATACATATTTTTTTCCTAGAAATGAAAACTAACTTCAGTGAATGGTGGATACAAATCCTAATATTTCTACAATAATTGATCCAGTTTCTCATCAATGCAAGTAGATTCCTATGGGACATGATGTGTATTTTGATGTTCATTCTTATTCACCACTGGTATGTTACAATTTCTTCAGTTTATGCACATTATAGGATATATATTTCATCCATACGTTAGCAAAATTATAGGCATTTGTTTCACTTTCAATCATTTTCTGCTTTAGAACACATGTAATCCTCCATGTTTCTTGACTGGTTTGTTTATGAGACTTCATTCCAAACATATTATTTTCGATTTCCATAATCATATTTGAAGCAAAACTCACACACCCTTCATGATAAAATATAACCCTAATATTACTATTAGATGTATAACTGGTTGGAATGAATGATTGTATATCAATATAAGATTTCTTATATATTTTCAGATATCAAATAAATCCATTATTTAAAGTGGAACCAGTTATATTATTTATTCACACTATTGTCTATTCATGCATTGTCTCTATATTCATAGACACAGGGTACACCTCTTTGTAAACCCAATACTAATTTATACGTCTTCAAAATTTTGCTCCCAGTAATGGTGGAAGAAATACTCATGTCATCTGATCTACATATACATTTTATCACAGTAATATTCTCGACACAAAAAGAAAAGGTCACACTTATGTTTGCACCAAAGCCTAAATGTAAAGTGAACATGGATTACTAAAACCATCCATGTCAAGTTTGGCTAATGCTCTCAAAAGTCAATCCTATTTGTGACAACATATTTGTTTCTTGCTAAGTTTATATATTCAAACTCAACCCTGTTGAAAATATCTAATCCTATCTCTCACTTTATACTTTTCCTGGTTTCATAATGTCTCTATTTATATCAGCTTTCCTACATACTTTCCACAGTTCAACATTGTGACTGACTCTTCAATTGTGCTGACATTTACATTCACACTCTAATCCAAACCCTATTGCTAAGGAACTTTTTTCCAAATCCTATACTCACTCTTGTTCTTAAACCTACTGACTATCTTCCTAATCCTACCCATTATCCCTTTTTGACTGGATGTTCTCTTATACATTCAATAATACAAGGTACAGTGTCTAATGCCATTGTATATCGATCTATCTCAGACATCTGTGCAGAACATAATTCAACGCTAAGTATCACAATCAAGGGCCCATCCCCATTCTGCGCTTCAAATCTTATTTAGATTTCTGTTTTCATACATATATTTCACCTATATATACTTATAAATGTCGCAGGTTCCCAGTACCATTATTCATGCAGCAGAATGATTCCTAATTCAAATTGAACATATTATTAACCCTAACCATACACTGTTCCCTCAATCTAACTTTACAGAAGAGCAGGGACAGGGTTGGTCTTACAATACAGGAATATAGGGGATCTTCCACCTCCTGAGAACCTCAAGGTCCATGCAGAAATGATCCCTGGAGAAGATGTAAACAACTATGAAGGACCTGAGAGAGCAAAAGTCAGCATCCATGGCAAACAACCTGGTCAGGATGAAGGGTTGTTTATGAATCAGCCTCTCTCTTCTTATTGTAGAGAAGATGGACCAAACCAGGTTGGTGTGGAGAGCTGTTCCTAGGTGCCTATGGTTGATATACCATTCTACCTTGTGAAAGTGTCACAGAAAGTAGGGGCAGCCTCCATCTCATGGTCGTCTTGGAAGCAACTGTTAGGACAAAGTGGTTACCAAGGCAGTGATCTGATTCAGTTCCTTAAGGAAGTGACCTCACCTCACTTCTTTGTTGATGGAACTCTCTGAACTTGGTATCCAAGAAGCCAGGCACCAAGAGGCAGTCCCAATCCCAATGGTCTCACTTGAATGGATTTACCAAGGACAGAGTCAGTCATTCTTGGTACCTACTGATGTGAGGACAGCCAAAGCCAGGAAAGCTCTGAAGAGGGGCTTTTCCTGAGAAAGTAGGTAGTGGCTCACTGCTGGCTCCTGACAACTTCACAGAGTTGGCCAAGGAGACCAGATCTGAGACAGGACAGGCCATTTCATTGGAACATAGTATGGCCCACCAGTCAGAGGACACTCCGGATAGTCACAGACCTACTTGGGGGAAGGATGTGTCTTTGTGGGAGTGGGTGTGGGTTTGTGGTTTTGTCTCATATTCTGAGAATAGGTAGGAATGGCGGTTTGTTTGGTTTGGAGGGAACTGTTTCTAGTAAGTCATTTGACAAGGCGAGTGTTTCTATGTCTGTTTATACCACTGTGTCCCTGGTTGTAGACATTAGAAAAGAAAATGCATCAATGGGTGAGTCCTGTCTAGTAGAAAGCTTCTCAGCTTTCATCCTGCCCAATTCATGAATGGACTGCGGCTTGACTTATCAATGGGGAACACCTGCTAACTTCTTAAGTTCCTGTTTTCTTCCTGAATTGTGTGCACTCTCCAGAATAGACTCATGGTTTTGTGTCCATGATATGTACCTCCTCAAATCTCTGTGACATGGCCATGTACTGGATAGCTGAAGGGAATGGCGAGCATCTCAGAAAGCTCAGATATCAGTGTGACCAGGAATGCCTCAGTGGAAAAACCCTCCTTTGGACATTTTGCTTACCTATTCTTCTGTTGCCCTGAAAGTCAGGAAGGTCTTTGCATCAGGTGTGTCATGTGGGAGTGTTTTGGTTTTAATTGTGGTCATTTTTGTGGCCGTTGGAAGAGATGACTATGTCCACCTGGGCTTGAACACTTATGTGATTCCCCTTAGAGACTGAGTTCTGGAACTGACCTCAAAGAAGTATTGGCATGTATTGTGTTGGGATTTTAGGAGGCCACGCATGAGAGTCGCACTTGGAAACTGAGATCTAGGCCCAGGGAGGCTTTCGGAAGAGCACTGGAAATTTCAGGAAGGACAACACATGATTTTATTCTTAAAGACTTGGCAGCCATCGTTGCAAGTCAAAACACACATGGACCTCACATTGTGGACCTCAAATGCCTGGCTTAATGTGACCTTTTAGCCTGTCTTTGGGAAGCCTTGCCTGTTAGAATTCTCCAGAGCTTTCATTGAAATGAGCTTCTTCTCCATTTTATGGTTCCTGAATGAATTGAAACCCACAGTGCCTTCAACTTCATTCATGAAAAATGCCTAGATAAATATCATTAAAGTTTGGAAATTCCCATCACCTGGTGGCACTGGAGAACCTTTGGGTGTCCTATTGCTGATCATGAGTGTACCAGACAGTGCCTTGATTGACTGGGTTTCATGAAAATGGTATAGAACAGAGATGCCAGTAACTTGGAGCCTGATGAGTAGTCGGCCTAGAGCAGTGGTGTGCAGGTGTGTGTTAAAACATCTGTGGTGGGGTGATGTGGATATGCCATTGGCTTCCAAATGCCTTGTGACTGATATGGTGCAGCCCCCATACCCTTGTATGTAAAGGCATCTTGTTATATGGAGAGGTTGCAGGGCAATGTTTAGAATCAGATTGCTATGGTCAAGGGGGCAAGCTATGTGGGATATAAGCCAGGTTGGTGCATTCTCCTGCAGACCCTTACCCACCACACGTGACAGAACTCCCTCCATCACTGTGTCCCAGTTGAACTTCTCGTATTTTGTGAAGCAAATACCAAACTCCCCGTGCAGCTGCAAGAAACATCACGAAAAGTGGAGGATGACCAAATGGCTTCACAGTCCACACTGGAAGACACTTAGCCCCCAGTGGCAACAGTTTACCTATAAAGAGAGAATTCAGCCCTGCTGCCTCATCTTCATAGGAAAAAAAGAAAACATGTCCTCCAGGTCATATAGATGCAGACCCACCTTTGATGGTCTCACTACAAAGGAAGCTAAAGCTCCTGTCATCAACATATATTTCAGGTGCCCAACCTCAGAGGCAGTTTTTCAAAAAGTCTTTAGGCCAGCAGAGCTCCATGTTTTTGGAGTTTTTACCCTGTCCCTTACTTTTTGAAACTTCTCTACAAACTCGAAGGTTGTGAACTCCTGAGCATTTTCCATTACCGATATGTATTCACAGATTTTCTAACTCTTCTCCTCTAATTGTGTCTTACTTGGGGTGAAGGAAATGTCAAGGCATTGTTCTGAATGAGAGTTGGAAGATTTTTGGGTAGCACATATTTGCCTACACATTGGATTCATTTTCCAATTTTCCATTCGAAATACTGAATCCCTGACTGTCAAGGGTAGAAGGAATTCTTTTTCAAAGAACAGCCTGACACTTACAAGAAACAGCCACCAGGAGACATCCTGTCTGGAAGACATCCTGTAGCCATATGTGTCCCTGAGACATCCTGTGGCCATCTTTCTTCCAGAAACATCCTGAAGTTATGTCACCTTGTGAAGACATCCAGGAACTGCCGATAAGAGAGTTTTCCCACATCCAGCATTTTAATACCCATGTGTGAACAATAAAATTTTGCAGCTTGATCAGAACTCCTGTGTTGCTCTCATCTCTCGTGTCTCTTGTCCCTTCATTCCTCCCCATCTAGGTTTGCTGCCCATGTTGATGTGTCCTGCCGGCCAGGACATCTGGCGCCCACCGACTGGGGCTCAAGCCATTGACTGAGGGGGAACCCCTTCCTCCTGGAAGACATGGTCAACAGGAGCCCGCGATCGTCTCAGCAGACACCACCCGAAGACATATCCAGGAGGAGGGTGGGAATGATGCACGGTGAGTGACCCACCATGTGACAAGCAGTATCGTCACATGATTTGTTTATTTCAGGCCTCAAGGAGTTCTTCAAGACATGGGGGGCACATGTTAAGAAAAAGGAGTTAAAATTTTTCTTTTCACACATAGGAGCATTGTGTCCATGGTTTCCTCTTGAAGGGACCATTGATGGCAAAAATGGCTTAGAGTAGGAGACTGTTTAAAAGATTATTATGAATCCTTTGGCCCAGAAAAAATGCCAGTTCCCACCTTTTCTTACTGGAACTTAATTAATGAAATTCTTAAAAGTTTTCGCTTTGACAATGGTACCTTACAACTTGTCAGGATTGGGGAAGAGATTATGCAAAAGACCTCTCGTCCCTCCTCTGCATGCCCATCATTAGTATAGACATAGACCCTTCTCAGTCTTCCCAGGACCCTGAGAACCTTCCTGGTCCCCCTCAAAATACGACCCTAATTAATAAGGCTCCAATGATTAAAAACCACCTTTATCCAGTTTTAAATCCCAGAGACACATTGACCCCTGGGAAGGACGCTATCTTGGAGAAGGAAGCAGCTCTCTACCATTCAGAAAACCCGCAACCTCTCAGGACCCTGCCACAGCCTACAGGATTTACACATCCACCTCCCTCCTATATCCCTCCTGCCTTTTGTGCTCTGGCCCTTCAGGGGCCAAGTGCCCCCCCAGATATTTTTTCCCTACTTCCCCTACCTAACCTCGCTCCCTTGCCAGCATCCTTCCAACATAGACGGGAAGAGATGCAACTTTTAAAATAATTAAATTCCCTTGACTCTGAGCTCTCTTCATTAGCCTTAGCTATGGAGTCAATGCAAGCTGGCCCACAGCGGTCTAATACAAAGTCGAAGCCACTCCATCGGCCTGTTCTCACCTTCCCAGTCACCACCAGTCAGATAGATAAGCCTGCCCAGGCTGAGGTCAAAGACTTCGATGAGGAACAAGAGGAGGAAGCGGGGGAAATGGATCAAGGAGATCAGGACTCAGAGGATGAGGAGTTCACCCCTGGGCAGGAAGGAACCCAGAGTCTACAAAAAATTAAGCCTATGTTTTCTTGAAAAACTTAATAAGGCTTGTGCTCACTATGGCCCCACTCTGCCCTACACGTTGGCTTTATTGGAAATCCACAGCGCACAATGGCTTACTCCCAATGATTGGAAATTTTTAGACCAAGCTACCTTCAGTGCCGGAGACTTCCTTTTATGGAATGCAGATTTCGAAGACAATGTCGGGAAACTGCTCAAATAATTTTAACTAAGGCCTCCTCTGAATCTGGGACTTAAGTTTAGCTAGTGGGCAATGCGCCTTTTGACACTAAAAATAACAGGCACGTTTCCCTCCTGGACTCTTGGCGCAGACTCAGATGGCTGGTTTTCCTGCTTGGTGACACCTCCCTCAAAAGGCCTCGGCTACCAATTCCCTGGCAAAAATTTGACAAGTGCCCCATGAGCCTTATAGGTAGTTTGTTCCCCGGCTTAACCTAGCTGCGGAATGCTTGCATGAACCAAGCGAAGGTGAAAGCACCTATGTAAAACATCTTGCCTTTGAAAATGCCAACCCAGCATGTCAGGATGTTCTTCAACCACATAAGGATAAAGGGAAACTTTCTGAATTTATTAGACTCTGTGCAGGCGTGGGTGCAGCCCATGCCATGGGTCTCGCTTTAGGGGCCGCCTTTACCAAGGCGTTTCACAATCCTGGCTCACGTACTTGCTTTACTTGTAAACAACCTGGCCATTTTGCATGTGGGTGTCCGACAGGCAAACAAAGCCTAGGAATAGCGTCTCCTCAAACTGGGGCTTAACCGCCCCCAGCTACCCTTTTCCATAGAAGTGGTAAAGGTCATCACTGGGGCAGTGAGTGTAGATCTAAGACAAATGCCCTCAGACAGCCTATTTCTTCCTGCTTCTCGGGAAACTCCCTGTGGGGCCAGCCCCTGGCCACAACATCCCCCAGGACAAACACAGGAGCAATAAGGTTTGTTCCCTCCCAAACTCCCAACCTACCACAAAATCCTTCTCCACAATTGCCTCCCTCCAACTAGCCACCCCAGGCAGCACAAAATTGGACCTCTGTGCCACCATAGTTACAATATTAGACTCAATGCAAGGGCCCCAGATAATACCCACTGGAATTATGGGTCCCCCTCCATCTCATACATGTGCCCTTATTCTTGGAAGAGCCTCCACTACCATACAAGGTGTTCAGGTCTTCGCTGGCATTAATGATAATGATTTCACTGAAGAAATAAAAATACTGGCCACTGCTCTTAATGGAGTTGCCGCCATCCCAGCAGGAACAAGACTTGCACAATTAATTCTCCTTCCCTTGGATTCAGGAGGCATTTCCACCACCCAAACCTACCTCGGGGGGCTGCCTTCTTAGGCTTCTCTGATGTGTATTGGGTTCAACCCATTTCTCACAATAGACCCACCCTTACCTTACTTACTGAAGGAAAGGAATTCCAAGGAGTTCTAGATATTGGAGCTGATGCCACAATTATTTCTCAAAAATACTAGCCATCAGGTTGGCCCCTCACTCCATCCTTGACTGACCTTAAAGGGATAGGAAAATAAAAAAGTCCTCTGGTCAGCTCAAGGTCTATTAGCTGCACTGATAAAGATGGTAATAAGTCAACTGTCACTCCTTTCGTTGATTCTGACCTCCCTGTTAACGTATAGGGTGGAGATATTTTGAGTCATTGGAAGTTATTCTCGCCAGTCCCAATTCCATGGTGACTCATCAAATGCTTCCTATGAATTTTGTTCCTGGTACAGGCCTGGGGATACTGAAACAAGAACTGGTGGAGCCTATACAACCCAAAAAAAACCAAATACATGTGGACTTGTGTATTCAGATTTTTAGTGTCGGTCCCTGACCCTCCTGTACCCCATGCAGATAAAATTATTTGGGAGACTCAGACTCCTGTGTTGGTGGATCAGTGGCCCCTTACCCAAGAAAAATTGGAGGCTGCCTCCACGTTAGTGCTGGAACAGCTGGCAGCCGGCCATGTAAAGCCCTCAACCTCACCATGGATTACTCCTATTTTTATTATCAAGAAAAAATCAGGCAAGTGGCGCCTTTTACAATATTTGTGTGCCATTAATAAAGTTATGTGCCCGATGGGAGCACTACAGCCAGGCATTCCCACACCAGTGGCGATTCCAAAAACCTATTGTAAAATGGTTATTGACTTAAAAGATTGCTTTTTTACCATTCCTTTACATCCTGAGGATAGACCCTATTTTGCCTTTAGTCTCCCTAGCATTAATTTTCTGGACCCTATGCAGAGATTTCAATGGAAGGTTCTTCCCCAAGGTATGGCCAACAGCCCTAGTCTTTGCCAAAAATTCGTTGCTCAAGCAGTAGACCCTGTGAGAGAGCGATGACCACAAAATTATATTTTACATTATATGGATGATTTGTTAATTGCTGCACCTAATACCCATGACCTTAATAATTGTTACTTGGACTTTTACAAAACCTCACTACCTTGGGACTACAGATACCTCCAGATAAGTTTCAAACACAGGACCCTTATACCTATTTGGGCCTTAAACTTCAAGATAATCAGATCCAAATTCCTAAAATACAACTATGTGTGGACCATATTCACACACTTAATGATTTTCAAATATTACTGGGGGATATTCAATTGCTAGGAACATATTTAAAATTACCCACTTGTGTACTTTTGCCCCTTAATGATATTTTGATAGGTGATTCCCACCCCTCCTCCCCTCAAAAGCTTACTCCCGAGGCATGACATGCATTAAACCAAGCCACAGAAGCCATTGCCCAAAAGTTTGTTACACAAATTTCTTATAACCTTCCTCTGGTTCTGGTTATTTTCCACACTCCTCATACACCCACAGGAATATTTTGGCAGCGAGATCCACATTTTAAAAATAAAGGCTGCCCCTTGCTTTTGGTCCTTGTACCCACCACATCCTCCAAGGTTATTACTGTTTATCTTGCTCAGGTAGCTTCTCTTATTTTTAAAGGTCGTTTGCTTTCTCGACAACATTTTGGCAAAGACCCTGATACTATTTTAATTCCATATACTAAGGACCAAACCCTTACTACAATTTTTACTACAGACATGGATGAATGGGATATTGCCCTATCAGGCTTTTTGGGAACAATTCATAACCACATCCCCAATGACCCCCTTTTAAATTTTGTCCAGTTACATCCATTTATTTTTCCCAAAATTACTCAAAAGGCTCCCATTCCTCAAGCCCTTACCTTTTTTACAGACGGTTCCAGTAATGGCCGTGCAGTCTTTGTTGTCAATAACAAGCCTACCACCTTTGATACTGTCTATCAGTCAGCTCAGTTTGTGGAATTGTTCGCCATAACACAAGTTTTTATAAAGTTTTTTGATAATCTTGTTAATATTTATACAGACAGTGCCTACATTGCTCATTCTGTGCCCCTTCTGGAGATTTCACCCACCATTAAGGCTTCTTCCAATTCCCCCTTTCTGTTTCACCAGCTTCAGCAGCTAATTCAGGCCAGAAAACATCCATTTTCCTTAGGACACATCATGACACACTCTGACCTTCTGAGCCCTCTAACACAAGGTAATGCCCAAGCTGATGCAGCAACACGTTCCATCTTTCCAATTTTTGTTGGCTCCATTCAAAAGGCCATGGAGTTACACAATCTTCACCATCTAAATTCCCAGAGCCATCAATTACTTTGGAAAATTACCAGGCAACATGCATGAGAAATAGTAAAAGCATGCCCTGCTTGCACTGTCTCCCTCCCCATTCAACATTTGGGAGTTAACCCCCGAGCATTACTGCCCAATTAGATTTAGCAAATGGATGTTATTCATTTTCCTGAATTTTGAAAAACCAAATATATATACGTTTCTATAGATACCTTCAGCGGCTTTATTTTTGCATCACCACATTCTTGAGAGGCTACCAAAGATGTCCTTTCTCATCTTGTTTCAGCCTTTTTCGTAATGTGTAAACCAATACATATTAAAACAGATAAATGTCCTGCATATACCAGTGCCAAGTTTAAACAGTTTTGTGCTACCTTGCAATTTTGTCATACTACTGAAATTCCATACAACACTCAGGGCCAAGGCATGTGGAACTTGCCCAGCTTACCTTAAAGACTTGGCTATCCCGTCTTTAGGCTTCCGCCCTTGTATTTACCACTCCCAGGGATCGCCTTAACCATGCATTATTTGCCCTTATTTTTCTTACCCTAGACAGTGAAGGCCATTTGGCCACAGACAGACACTGGCATCCTTCATCCAATTCTGTTCGCACACCTGTTATGTGGTGCAATCCCATTACAAATAAATGAAAACGCCCACATCCTATCCTCATCAGGGGATGAGGCTCAGCTTGTGTTTTGGACCAAGAGCAAGCATCCCCAAGATGGTTACCAGAATGCCTGGTTAAACAGGTAAATTACTTACCCCAACCCAGGGACGGAGGCCCTCCCCCTGAGGACAAATTTTCCTCCATTTCAGATACAGCCAACAATCTGTGCGAGGATCCTGCTTAAGGCACTTCTGCTGAACAGGTTTGAACACAGAGGCCTTGGACCTCTAATTTCCAACATCATGGGGTACCTTTTTGCACCCCCCCGTGAATGCAAAGGAGGATTTTGGACTGAGGCTCACACTAGTTGGACCCAGACTGCTGACTGCATGACTAAGGTGACTTACCTCCGTGCCAAGGTTGATCATAATCTCGGAGGAGTTCATCAGCCTAAATGGGTATGTGTTAACAAGCCAAAGATTATTCCCCCTAGTACAAGTAAAGCTCTCCAAAATTGTTCTGCAACTTGTACGCATACCCAGGCGATGCATGTCTCTTGTAATGCGTCGGCTTCACTTTGTGTTAATAAACAGGGAGAACAATTTTTTGAAGCCTCCCTAACTAAAACTCATGCAGCAGGGGTACCTCTATTCATTATACCCCCATTCTCTTTGACCATGGAGGAGATGGCAAATACACCAAGCTACAGTCAGCTGGGTGCCAAGGCACTCTCGGAAAACCTTCCTACTGGCCCATTAAGGCCCCTACAGGGGTCTCTGATGGTGGAGGACCCACTTATTCTGTCAAGCATCCTCAGATAATCAAACTTTTGAAACCCCAAATCCCTGAGCTCACATATCATCCCTTAATGTAGCCGAAATCCCAGTTCCCAGGTTTAGATACCAATACATTAGATATTTTGCAAACTACCTTCTCCTAGCTTAATAATTCGAACCCCACCCTTGCTGGTGATTGCTGGCTCTGCATGACAACAGGGGCAATCATGCCTATGGCAGTTCCTATTAATTCTATCATGGACAATGATAATACATGCCAACCCGGATTTCCCTCTAAAGTACAGCCTATAGGCAATTTTACATTATTTCTTTTAGGCGCGATGCAGAATAATACCTATGATATTGATGTTCCACTTACTTCCTTTGGAAATTGCTCAACAGTATAAAATTATTCCTCACCCACCCCATCTCTTTGTCCCTCCAATGGCACAGTTTTTATGTGTGGAGGAAACTCGGCCTTCCCACGCTTCCAGCGAATTGGACCATTGGTTGTGTTCTTGCTTTATTACTCCCTGATATAACTATTGTCCCAGGAGATGAACCTCTACCAATTTCTAGCCTAGACACTTTAGTCAAAAGACATAGGTGGGCAATACAGGCTTTACCACTCATTGCCAGCCTTGGAATAACAGCTGCTGTGGGCACAGGTACAGTGACTTAGGCACGGCTATTCACTCTTACCATCGCCTGTCTCAACAACTTATAAATTATGTACAAACTTTATCAGGAACCATTAAAGATTTGCAGGACCAAATAAATTCCCTGGCAGAAGTGTTCCTTCAAAACAGACGAGGCTTAGATTTGCTGACAGCTAACCAGGGAGGTATTTGCTTAGCCTTAGGGGAACGATGCTGCTTTTATGCAAATAAATCAGGCATAGTACGCATTAAAATTAAGAAGCTTCAAGAAGATCCAGAAAAGAGACAAAGGGAACTATTTGAAAATCCCCACTGGATTGGGCATAATGGATTTCTACCCTACCTTCTTCCCCTATTAGTCCCTTTGTTGGGTTTACTTTTAATGGTGTCCATAGGCCGCTGCATTATAAAGAGGCTGGTACAATTTATTAAAAACAGATTAATATTTTGGTTTCTAAGCCCATACAGGTCCACTATCATGGTCTGGAGATGGAAGACAGCACTGCCAACATTTAAAAGAATGTTCAACCCTTCTCACAGGCTTATTAATTTTACATCCCCACAGATCTCTCTTTCTTACAGAAAACTATAAGTAACAGCTCTGAGCAACCATCTTCTACCCTTGCAATAAGGGTTCGTTCTCCATGGGCCCCTGCGCTTGGGGGAGGACACACCCTTGGAATGAGCACGTTAGGCCATAATAACGGAGGGTCCAGGAAGGACTGCAGGAGGATGGATCCACGGATCCCCAAACACAAGACCTCTGAATGACACGCTCTGGTGCATGGCGGTTGGCATGCTATCCCCTCAAAGACGTCTCCTCCAAAAACATGCCAAAGCCAACACGAAATCTCCTAGGAAAGATGCTCGCTCAAATCAGGAGATATTCTAAGGCATCCTAGAGAAACAGAGCCACTATCACCCCCTAAATCCATGGCCTGTAAGGTATGGTCGAATATTTTATATAACAAAAGGGGAGATGTCAGGGGCTAGAAGGAAGTTCTCCTTCAAAAAATAGACTGACACAAGAAACAGCCCCCTGGGACACAACCTGCCTGGGAGACATCCCACAGCCATCTATCTCCTTTTGACATCCGGCTACCATCTGTCTACCTGAAACATCCTGAGGTTATCTCACCCTGTGAAGACATCCAACAACTGCTGATAAGAGAGCTTTCCCATCCGCAGCATATAAATACCCTCTGAGAATAATAAAAGTTTGCAGCATGATCAGAACTCCTGTCTTGCTGTCATCTCTCGTGTCTCTTGTCCCTTCATTCCTCCCCAACTAGGATCGACACCCAAGTTGATGTGTCCTGCAAGCCGGGCCATCTGACACTAACCCATACCCTCCTAGACTCTGATGACAAATCCTAATATGATGGAGAAAAATAACCCAAACAGAATAGAAATACAAGCAGTTCAGAGGAGGCATGGTGTATAGTTGCACTTGCCTTTTGCATGATATAGGGTAGGTGTTATAAATCTAGTTAATTTTTAATTGAAATAGTTCTCCATGTGTTTTTAAAGTTAACAAATATGTGAATTCCTGTCTCCCTTTCTCTGTAGCTGATTCAGCACATGTATTTTTATATGCACATATAGAATCCTACCTGGTATCAGATGTACATTCTTGTGAGGTGGCTGACTTGGAAGATACAAATTGTGAGAAGAGATCACTCCTCCTAAACGCTGTTGGAACAGAAAATTCAACCTATGGGTGAGCCTCCTAGTAGAACAACATTATACATAAATCCATGTTCAGTAAATTAAATATTTTTGCATCTGTGGATGATATATACTTCATGATGAATTTCGATTGGCATATATATTGCTACATTTTATTGTCTGGGTGTGTGTGTTGTGTGTGTGTGTGTGGGGGTGTGTGTATATATATATATATATATATATATATATATATATATATATATACACTCTCCAAATATTTCAAAATATGAAATATATGTGTCTTACATATACTACCTAAATTCATTCATGTTCATGTATGTGGATTTATAATCAACTTTTCACAATATTATTCTCAGAAATATTCATCCACCTGAATTACATATTTGTTTTCTAGTACTGAAAACTAACTTCAGTGAGTGGTGCATACAATCCTAATATTTCTACAGTAACTGACCCAGTTTAACATCAATGCAACTAGATTCCTCTTGGATATGATGTCTATGTTGAAGTTCATTTTATTCAACACTGGTACATTACTATTTGTTCAGTTTATACACATCATAGGATATATATTTCATCAACAACTTCAATAATTTATAGGATTTTGATTCACTTTCAATCATTTCCTGATTCAGAACACATGTATTCCTCCAGGTTACTTGATTGTTTTTTCATGAGACTTCTTTCCAAACGCTTTTTTTTTTTCGATTTCCATAATCATTTTGAAGAAAAACTGACACACTCTTCATGATAAACCATAACCCTAATATTACCATTAGATGTATTTCTGGTTGGAATGAATGATTGCATATAAATATACGATTTTCTGTTTATTTTCAGATATCAATTCAATCGAATATTTAAAGTTGGAACAAGTTATAATATTTAATCACAATATCGTCTATTCATAAATTATCTCTATGTTCATAGACACAGAGTAAATCTTTTTGTAACCCCAATACTAATTTTTTCATCTTCAAAATGTTGCTCCCAGAAATGGTGGAAGAAATACTCATGTCACCTAATCTACATATACATTTTATCACAGTAATATTCTGGACACAAAAAGAAGAGGTCACACTTATGATTGTATCAAAGCCTAAATGAAAAGTGAGCATAGATTACTGAAAACATTCATGTCCAGTGTGCCTAATGCTCTCAAATGTCAATCCTATTGGTGACTACATATTTGTTTCTTCTTAAGACTATATTTTGAACCTCAACCCTGTTGCAAATGTCTAATCCTATCACTCAATTTATACTTTGCCTGATTTCCTAATGTCTCTATTGATGTCTGCTTACCTAAATATTTTCCCCAGTTCACCATTGTGACTGACCCTTCACGTGTGCTGACATTTACATTCACTCTCTACCCGATACACTATTGCTAAAGAACTTTTGGTCCAAATTCTGTACTCAGTCTTCTTCTGAAACTTATCGAATATCTTCCTAATCCTACCGACTATCCCTGTTCTAGTGGATGTTCACTTCTACATTCAATCATCCAAGGTACAAGGTCCTATGCCATTGATTATCGTTTTATCTGAAACACCTGTGCAGAACGTATATCAAAGCTAAGTATCCCAGTCAATAGCGCAATGCCCTTCTGGGCTTCAAATCTTACCTAGATTTTTGTTTTCATACTTATATTTCACCTATATATTCTTATAAATATCACAGGTTCCCAATACCATTATTCATCAATTAGAATAATTCCTAACCCAAATCAAACCTGTTATTAACCCTAACCATACACTGTTCCCTCAATCTAACTTTACAGAAGAGGAGGGACCAAGTTGGTCTTACAATACAGGAATGTAGAAAATCTTCCACCTGTTGTAAAACTCAAAGGTCCATGAAGAAGTGATCCCTGGAGAACATGTAGGCAGCCATGAAGGACCTGAGAGAGCAAACGTCATCTTCCATTGCAAACAACCTGGTCAGGATGAAGGGTTGTGTCTGAATCAGCCTCTCTGTTCATAATGTAGAGAAGATGGACACAAACAGTCCTGTTTGGAGAGCTGTTCCTGGGTGCCTATGGTTCATATACCATTCTAACTTGTGAAAGTGTCACAGGAAGTAGGAGAAGCCTCGATCTCATGGGACCCTTGGAAGCAACTGTTAGGACAAAGTGGTTGCCAAAGCAGTGACCTCATTCAGTTCCTGAAGGAAGTGACCTCACCTCACTTCCTTGGTCATGGAACTCTCGGTACTTGGGATCCAGGAAGCAAGGTACCAAGAGCCTGTCCCAGTCCCAGTCCCAGTGGGCTCACTTGTTTGGATTTACCAAGGTCAGAGTCAGTCTTTCATGGTACCTACAGATATGAGGATGGCCAACTGCCAGGAAAACTCAGAAGAGGGGCCTTTCCTGAGAAAGCAGATAGTGGCTCACCGCTGGCTCCTGACAAGTTCACAGAGTTGGTGATTTCCGGGGATCATAAGTTGGCCCACCAGTCAGAAGACACTCTGGATAGTCACAGACATACTTTGTAGAAGGTGGTGCCTCTGTGGTTGTCGGTGTGGGTTTGTGGTTTTGTCTCATGTTCTGAGAATAGGTAGAAAAGGCGGTTTGTTTGATTTGGAGTGAACTGTTTATAGTAAGTCGTTTGGCAAGCAAGAGTTTCTATGTCTGTGTATCCCACTGTGTCCATGGTTTTAGACATTAGAAAACAGAATGCATCAATTGTTGTGTCCTGTCTAGTAGAAAGCTTCCCAGCATTCATCCTGCCGAATTTATGAATGGATTTCAGCTTGCCTTATCGATGAGCAACATGTGGTATCTTCCAAAATTCCTGCATTCTTCATGAATTCTGGCTACTCTCCAGAATAGGCTCATGGTTTTGTGTCCAAGATATGTAGCAGTTCCAAGCCCTGTGACATGGCCATGTACTGGATAGCTGAAGGAAATGTCGAGCATCTCAAAAACTCAGATATAAGTGTGACCATGATAGTCTAAGTGGAGAAACCCTGCTTTGGGCCTTTTGCTTACCTATTGTTCTGTTGCCCTGAATGTCAGGAAGGTCTTTGCCTCAAGACATTCGTTTGTGAAGCCTGAAGAAAACAGGTTCAAATGGAAATGAATGGACATCACCTGTGGATCTTTGCTTAATTCCTTTGGAAATGGAATTGTCTGAATCAGCCTCTTGGCCCTGTGTGAGGCCGTGGCTTAGATTCTCAACCCCTGAAGAATCTAAAGAAACATCACATGTGTGCATCCAAAACAAAAATGGCCAAAAGTGCAGTTATTGTGGATGAAGTCTCTCCCCATTCTCTGTGAGGTTCCTGACCTCCATCAAGTTAGAATAGGGATCCTTTGGGCCAAATCATTTCTTCAAAGCCCTAAAGAGGCTTGCCCATAATTGCTTGAATTTTCCCGTGACTACAATTCACATAAAGAATCCAAACTGCACAGTCAATACGCCTCAAATTGGAGAAACAGAGAAGTATTAACAGCAGGCCTATATGAACACTCCTGGTTCACAGGAGTGGTGTCCAGGCCACCCTGAATTTAGGCAAATTAGGGCAAGAGAGATTATTTAGGAGACTGTCTTGAACTTCGCCCCTCGTGGAAAATTCCAACGATAGGTAATGATGAGTGTCTATATAAAAGAACATGAGGGCCATGTGGGAGTGTTTTGGTTTTAATTGTGGTTGTTAGTGTGGTGGTTGGAAGAGATGACTGGGTCCACCTTGACATGAACTCTGGTGTTTTTTCCCTTAGAGACTGAGTTCTGGAACTGACCTCAGAAAAGTATTGCCATTTATTGTGTTGGGATTTTAGGAGGCCATGCATGAGAGTCGCCCTTGGAAACTGAGATCAAGGCCCAGGGTGGCTTTCAACAGAGCACTGGGAATCACAGCCAAGATATCACAAAATTTTCTTCTGAAAGACTTGGCAGCCATAGTTGAGAGTCAAAAGACACATGGACCTCACATTGTAGAACTCAATGGGCCTGGCATCATTTGACCTTTTGGCCATTCTTTGGGAAGCATTACCTGTGAGATTTCTCCAGAGCTTTCATTGAAATGAGCTTCGTCAAGATTAATGGTTCTGGAATAAACTGAAACTCACAGTGCCTCCAACGTCATTGTTGAAATATGGCTAGAAAAATACCATGAAATTTTTGAAATTTTCATGACCAGCTGGCACAGGAGAACCTTTGGATGTCCTGTTGCTGATCATGAGTAAAACAGACAGTGCCTTGATTGACTGGTTTTAATAAAAATTGTGTAAAACAGAGATGCCAATAAATTGGAGCCTGATGATTAGTGGGCCTAGAGCATTGGTAGGCAGGTGTGTGATAAAACATCTGTAGTGGGGCCATGTGGATCTGCCATTGGCTTCCAAATGGCGTGTGACTGACATGATGCAGCCAGCAGTCCCTTCTAAGTAAAGGCATGTTGTTATATGGAGAGGTTTCAGGGCAATGTTCAGAATCGATTTGCTATGGTCAATGGGGCAAGCTATGTGATATAGAATCATGGTTGGTGCATTCTCCTGCAGAAATTGAAATACCACATGTGACAGAACTCCCTGCTGCACTGTGTCCCAGTTGAACTCCGTGTATTTCATGAAGCAAATACCAAACTCCCATTGTAGCAGCAAGAAACACCATGAAAATTGGAGGATGAACAAATGGCTTCACAGTCCACACAGGGAGACACTTAGAACACAGTGGCCACAGTTTACCTACAAAGATCAAATTCAGGACTGGTGTCTCATGTTAATTGGAAAATAAGAAACTATGTTTTACAGGTCACATAGGTGCAGACCCAGCTTTGATGATCTCAGTACAAAGGAAGCTAAAGCTCCTGATAACAATATATGTTTCAAGTGCCCAACCTCAGAGGCAATTTCTCAAGAAGTCTTTAGGCCAGCAGAGCTCCATGTTTATGGAGTGTTCACCCTGTCCCTTACTTTTGGAAACTCCTGTACCACCTTCAAGGTAGTGAACTCCTTAGCATATTACATTCCAGATAAGTATTCACTGATTTTCTAATTCTTCTCCTCTAATTATGTCTTACTTGGGGCGAAGATAATGTCAAGCCATTGTTCTGGAGGAGTGGGAAGATTTTGTGTGGCACATATTTGCATACACATTGGATACATTTTCCAATTTTCCATTCGAAATACTGAATCCCTGACTCTAACCCCTACCATACTAGACTCTGACTACTAATCGTAATATGATAGAGAATAATAACCAAAACAGAATAGAAATACAAGCAGTTCAGAGGAGGCATGGTGTATAGTTGGAATTGCCTTTTGCATTATATAGGGTAGGAGTTATAAATCTAGTCATTTTTTTGTTGAAATAGTTCTCCGTGTGTTTTGAAAGTTAACAAATATGTGAATTCCTGTCTCCTTTTCTCTGTAGCCTATTCAGCACATGTAATTTTATATGCACATATAGAATTGTACCTGGTATCACACGTACATTTTTGTGAGGTGACTGACTTGGCAAATACAAATTGTGAGAAGAGATCACTCCTCCTAAATGCTGTTGGAACTGAAAATTCAACCTATGGGTAAGACTCCTAGTTGAACAACATTATACATAAATCCATGTTCAGTATATGAATATTTTTGGGTCTGTGGATGATATGTATTTCATGATGAATTTCGATTGGCATATATATTGCTAGTTTTTAATGTCTGTGTGTGTGTGTGTGTGTGTGTGTGTATATATATATATATATATATATATATATATATATATATATACTCTCCAGATTTTTCAAAATATGAAATATTTGTGTCTTATTTTGCACTCCCTAAATTCATTCATATTCATGTATGTGGATTTATAATCCACTTTTTAAAAAATTATTCTCAGAAATATTCATCCACCTGAAATACATATTTTTTCCTAGTACTGAAACAGTTTTCAGTAAATGGTGCATCCAAATCCTAATATTTCGGCATTGCAAGATGGCTGTGAAGACAGTGTATCACACCCAGTGTACCCTGCCACAACGCAAGTTAATAACGAGTTAGAGCAATGAAAAACTATCTTGTTAGGATCTTACAGGAAAATGGGTGTTTGCCGAAACCTAGAAGAATGATTTCCACCACCGAGGTCCGGTAATTGAATCTCAAACACAAGCCACTTGTGCAACTGGAGATCCATTCTGATTGATCCGCGTGACCTGCCCTGTGTCTACAAATGGTGAGGCACCACCGAGAAGCGACCAGCAAGCAGGGAGAAACGTTGCTGCGGATTCTGTGGAATCCTGCTGGCTGAGCATCCACTGAGCCCCCAGCTGAATTCGGGATTTCAGACGGGGAAGTTAGCAGTACATTTCTATGCCCCAAAGCGGAAACTCCACAAAGGAAACCAACAGCCACCATCTTGGAGAGCTGAAGTAACCACCACCACTCCCTGACAGATTGCAAGAATAAAACAGGTGTGTGTTTCTCAGCTCATCTCACATACAGAGGGGAATTCGCATAAAATATCTCCTAGGCTTTTGGGGGAGGGATAATCAGAGCAAGTCTGCATAAAGACTGGGGAAAACTAGAGGCACCTGACCTTCATCTCCCCTTCCCATCAGCGGCAAAAATGAAACTTGTCTAGCCAGTGCGGGGCGATGGGCAAGCGAAAAAAATTAAAACAATAGAGTTCCAGGGTTCCCAATTGACACCCTCCCCACCCAACAAACGGCAGACCCAGAGAACAGTTTGAGCTGCCGAGAAGCATCACTCAGGAGAAATCTGGTCTAGCAGGAGAAATCAGGACTAGCAGGATAAACCAGGGGACTAGAGGCCAGGCCCTCCTGACTGGTTGGCTGGAGAACGCCGGCCCACTGCCAGTGTGACTGGGCAACTGGAGACCACCTTCCTGCTGGCGCCAGCCCACCTGCTGACGCTATGTCTTGACGGCTGGAGAACGCGCGCCTGCCGGCGACCGAACGCGCAACTGTGTGGCTAGAGATCACCCACTAGCCGAAGACAGACCACAAGCTGCCCGCGCTACTGGGTGGCTGGAGACTGCCGGCCTGCCAGCGACCGGGAGCTGAAACCAACCAGAGACAATCCAGTCCACCCACCCAATTCGGACACTCCGGCAAGGAGCCTGGGGCCCACCACAGCAGAGAGGTGACATCACTGGAGCTCGGCCGTCAGAATTCCTTAACAGTGGAATGCACTTAAGCAGGCATAGTCTACCAACACAAAGGAGAGAAAACAGAGATATATAAACCCATAACAAATCTATAGAAGAGAGCAGAAACACAGCAATCAAATAGAGCTGGAAAATGACGTGAACATCATGAAAAAACAAGGGAAAACAAGGTGTACAAACAATGAAGGACAACGTAATACTACAGGAGAACCTAGAAGCATCAGAAACAGGGATAGAGAAAAAACTTAAGTCATACCTAACTCAGATGGAAAGGAATAAGAGAGAAGACATGAGGCAGCAAGTCTAAGGATAAAAGTATATTTTGAAAATGAATTAAACAAACAAATTCAAATGGCAAAGAACAAGCTTTACCAGGAGATAGAGATCTTTTAAAAAATCATACAGTAATTCTAGATATGCAGGAAACTATAAACCAAATTAAAAACTCAAACAAGAATATTACAAATAGACTAGATCAAGTAGAAGTCAGAACATCAGATAATGAAGACAAAGTTTGTCAACTTGAAAAGAATATAGTCAACACAGAAAACATGCTTAAATCCCATGAGCAACTATTCAAGAGATATGGGATGTCATAAAAAAAACAAAATTGGGAGTCATCGGGATAGAAGAAGGCATAGAAATTCAAACCGAATGAATGAACAACATATTAAATGAAATAATTCTAGAAAACTTCCCAGAGATGAAAGATGGAATGGATTGCCATATCCTGGAAGCCTACAGGACCTCAAACATTCAAAACCATAATAGACAAACTCCAAGACATATAATTATGAAGATAGCCAACATACAGAACAAGGAGAGAATATTAAAAGCTACGAAAGAAAGTAGGCAGATAACATTCAGGGGTAAACCAATAAGGTTAACAATTGATTTTTCATCACAGACTTTGAAAGCGAGAAGATCTTTGAACAATGTATTTCAAACACTGAAAAATAATGGATTCCAACCAAGAATACTGTATCCAACAAAATTAAGCTTCAGATTTGACAATGAAATTAAGTCCTTCCTGATAAATAAAAGCTAAAAGAATTCGCAGACAGAACACCAGCACTGCAAAGCATTTTGAGCAAAATACTACAAGAAGAGGAATTGAAAAATAGTGCCCAAAACTAACAGCGGGAGGTATCTCAGTAAAGGGGTAAGAAAAAAACCAAAAAGTAAAAACTACCCAAATTAAAATAAATAAATAAATAAACATGACTGGAAGTACAAATCATATTTCAATTGTAACCTTAAATGTTAAAAATCTAAACTCACCAATCAAGAGACATAGGCTAGTAACCTGGATCAAAAAAATAAATCCAACAATATGCTGCCTTCGAGAGACTCATATGAAAGGTAAAGACATACACAGGCTGAAAGTGAAAGGTTGGGAAAAATCATACCACTCATATGGCCCTCGGAAGCAAGCAGGAGTGGCCATACTCATATCATATAAAATCAACTTCAAACCTACGTTAATCAAAAGGGATAAAGTAGGACACTATATATTGTTAAAAGGAACCATCCACCAACAAGACATAACAATTATCAATTGGTATGCACCAAACAATTGAGCTGCAACGCTCATAAAACAAACTCGCCTCAAGTTCAAGAGTCAAATAGACTACAACACAATAATTATGGGTGACTTCAACACACCGCTCTTGCCATTAGACAGATCCTCTATAAAAAACTGAATAAAGAAACTATAGAATTCAACAGCACAATCAATAACCTTGACGTAACCGACATATATAGAATACATCAACCATCATCAAGTGGATACACTTTATTCTCAGCAGCACATGGATCCTACTCCAAGTTAGACCATATATTATGCCATTGGGCAACTCTTAGTAAATATAAAGGCGTGGAGAAAATACCATGCACCATATCTGATCATAACGGAATGAAACTGGAAATCAATGATAAAAGAAGGAAGGAAAAATCCTACATCACATGGAAAATGAACAATATTCTACTGAATGATCAATGGGTTACAGAAGATATAAAGGAGGAGATAAAAATATTTTTAGAATCAAATGACAATACAGACACATCATACTGGAATCTATGGGACACAAAGAAGGCAGTTTTAAGAGGGAAATTCATTTCTTGGAGTTCTTTCCTCAAAAAAAAAAATAAAACAACAAATAAATAAACTCACAGTACACATCAAAAACCTAGAAAAGGAAGAGCAAAACAACAGCAAATGTAGTAGAAGACAAGAAATAATTAAAATTAGAGCAGAAATCAACGAAATTGAAACAAAAAAAAACATTGAAAAAATTGATAAAACTAAAAGTTGGTTCTTTGAAAAAATAAATAAGATTTACAGGCCCTTAGCCATGCTAAGGATGAGAAGAAGAGAGGGAACTCAAATTACTAACATACGGAATGAAAAAGACAATATCACAACAGACAGTACACAAATACAGAAGATAATTAGAAAGTATTTTGAAACCCTATATTGCAATAAAATAGAAGATAGTTAAAATATCGATAAATTTCTTAAGTCATACGATCTGCCCAGATTCAGTCAGGAAGACACACACAATTTAAACTGACCAAAAACAAAGGAAGAAATAGAAGAAGCCATCAAAATACTACCAACCAAAAAAAGCCCTGGACCTGATGGGTATAGAGCAGAGTTCAAAAAAACCTTCAAAGAAGAATTAATACCAATAGTTTTCAAGCTATATCAAGAAATAGAAAAATAAGGAGCTCTTCCAAATTCATTCTCGGAGTCCAAAATCACCCTGATCCCAAAACCAGACAAAGACACTTCAAAAAAGAAAACTACAACCAATATCTCTAATGAACTTGGATGCAAAAATTCTCAATGAAATCCGTGTGAATTGAATCCAAAAGCATATCAAAATAGTTGTGCACCATGATCAAGTAGGATTCTTCCCTGGAATGCAAGGCTGGTTCAATATACGGAAATCAATAAATGCTATTCACCACATCAATAGACTTAAGGACAAGAGCCATATGATCATCTCAATAGATGTAGTAAAAACATTCGACACAGTTCAGCATCCCTTTATGTTCAAAACACTAGAAAAACTAGAAATAACAGGAACTTACCTCAACATTGTAAAAGCTATATATGCTAAAACTCAGGCTAGGATCATCCTAAATGGAGAAAACTGAAGGCATTCCCTCTGAAATCTGGAACAAGACAGGGATGCCCTCTATCACCACTTTTATTCAATTTAGTTCTTGAAATACTAGCCAGAGAAATTAGACAGAAAAAAGAAATTAAAGGCATAAAAATAGGAAAAGAAGAACTTGAATTATCGCTATTTGTGGATGACATGGTAATATATTTAACAGACCCAAAAGGGTCTACAAAGAAACTGCTAGAGTTAATAAATGAAGGATATAAAACCAACACGCATAAATCAAAGGCATTCCTGTATATCAGCAACAAAACTTCTGAAATGGAAATGAGGAAAACCACTCCATTCACAATATCCTCAAAGAAAATAAGATACTTGGAAATCAACCTAACAAAAGAGGTGAAAACCACAGAACCCTAAAGAGAGAGATAGAAAAAGATCTTAGAAGATGGAAAAATGTACCCTGTTCATGGATAGGCAGAACTAAATTCATCAAAATGGCGAAATTACCCAAAGTTCTATACAGGTTTAACGCAATGCCAATCAAAATCCCAATGGCATTTCTTGTAGAAATGATAAAGCAATCATGAAATTCATATAGAAAAACAAAAGACACAGAATAGCAAAAGAAATTCTAAGCAGGAAGTGTGAATCGGGAGGTATACCGATACCAGAGTTCAAACTTTACTACAAAGCAATAGTAACAAAAACAGTGTGGTACTGGTACGAAAACAGGCAGGTGGACAAATGGTATAGAATGGAGGACAGAGAAACCAATCCACAAAATTACAACTTTCTTATATTTGATAAAGTGGCTATAAACATGCAATGGATGAAGGATAGCATCTTCAACAAATGGTGCAGGGAAAATTAGAAATCCATATGCAACAAAATGAAACTGAATCCCATTCTCTCACCATGCACAAAAGTTAAATCAAAATAGATCAAGGAGCTAGATATCAAATCAGAGACACTGCGTCTCATAGAAGAAAAAGTTGGCTACGATCTATATACTGTGGGGTCAGGCTCCAAATTCTTTAATAAGACATCAATAGCCCAAGAGTTAATAACAAGAAAAAAACAAATGGGACTTACTTAAACTAAAAAGTTTTTTTCTCAAGAAGAGAAACAATAAGAGAGGTAAATAGAGAGCCTACATCCTGGGAACAAATTTTTACCCCTCACACTTCAGATAGAGCCCTAATATGCAGAATATACAAAGAACTCAAAATATTAAACAATAAGATAACAAATAACCCAATCAACAAATGGGCCGAGGACCTAATCAGACACTTCACAGAGGAGGACATACAATCAATCAACAAGTACATGAAAAAATGCTCACCATCTCTAGCAGTCTGAGAAATGCAAATCAAAACCACCTTAAGATACCATCTTACTCCAGTAAGATGAGCAGCCATTATGAAGTCAAACAACAATAAGTGTTGGCGAGGATGTGGGGAAAAGTGTACACTTGTACACTGCTGGTGGGACTGCAAATTGGTGAGGCCAATTTTGGAAGAAGTATGGATATTCCTGGGAAAGCTGGAAATGGATCCACCATTTGACCCAGCTATCACCCTTCTTGGACTGTTCCCTGAGGATCTTAAAAGAGCATACTATAGGGATACTGCCACATCAATGATCATAGCGGCACAATTCACAATAGCTAGACTGTGGAACCAACTTAGATGCCCTTCAATAGATTAATGGATAAAAAATGTGGCATCTATACACAATGGAGTACTACACAGCACAAAAATGACAAAATCATAGAATTTGCAGGGAAATGGATGGCATTAGAGCATATTATGTTAAGCGAAGCTAACCAGTCCTTAAAAAATAAATGCCAAATGTCTTCTCTGATATAAAGAGAGCAAATAAGAGCAGAACAGGGAGGAAGAGCATGAGGAAAATATTAACATTAAACAAAGACGAATGGGGGGGAGAGAAAGGGAGAGAGAAGGGAAAGCTTATGAAAATTGTAGGAGACCCTCAATGTTACACAAAATCGCATATAAAATGTTGTGAGGGGAAGTGGGGGGGAAACAATGGAGAGAATTGAACAATAGCAGATGAGGTAGAGAGGGAAGATGGGAGGGGAGGAGAGGGTGGATAGTAGGGGATAGGAAAGGTAGCAGAATAAAACAGTCACTAATATGCCATTATGTAAAAGTGTGAATGTGTAACCGATGTGATTCTACAATTCGTATTTGGGGAAAAAATGGGAGTTCATAACCCAATTGAGTCAAATGTATGAAAGATGATATATCTTGAGCTTTGTAATGTTTTGAACAACCAATAAAAATAAATAAATAAATAAAGGTTTAAAATTTAGTGGGAAGAAATCAGCTAAAAATGGGTTCAGATGTATTCATTTTGCTATGCAGAAACTTTGTTTTGTGTAGTTGTAAATATCACAAATTTATTTTACCAGAAAATGCACATAAATTGAGATGAAAGGATAATTCACCTATCTTCATGAAAAATTCATAGCATTTTCTACACTTTTCATACTTCATTTTTTTCGTGAATATTTTGACATGGACAAGGTCTAGTCTTAGGCTATTCTTCCAGAATACTACCTCATCTGACAAGTTCGTACAATGTGTTGGATTGTTCTTTTCATCTTTTATTTAATAGTTTCTAGCTGATAATGTGTATTTTTCTTATCTTTATTTGGACATTATCTTTGCATTTTATGTTTTACTGCGGAAGAGACTCATCAAAAGCTCTTTATTATATGTATCAACAATCAAACATTTAGAGCATGCAATTATTCTTAATTTTGCATGAAAATAAATTTGTACCATTTTTCTTATAAAGATGTAGTATTAATGTCCTACTGTAATAAGTAACTACTTACAAGAAGAATTAAACAATTGACTTAATATCAATTATGAACATGAAAAGTACTAAAATAAGTATTTGGCAATTAATACACAATTGATAGAAATTGAAATCACAAGAACGCCATTTAAAATGTCAGTGCATATGGTCCTTAAATAATAGGTTGTTCAAATAAAATTTCTCTAATTCATAAGAGTTAATATGCCATATTACAGCTTAATGTGATATAAAAACTTAAATTATCAGTATTGATAAATAAGAATGATACTTTTTTACTTAAATATGTTTATTTGATTTTCACTGTAAGATGTTAATTATGGAAGAATTGAGAATTAAGAAAGACTTGGTCTATATTATTTCTAACAGGAAAATCAAAGTACTTTTAAATATATATGTATATATATATATAATATATGTAATGCATATGCATGAATATAGATACATATGTGTAATAAATGTATTGTAATATATCTATCAGGTGATTATAATTTTTAATTTTCTCAAGAAAAAAAATGACTATAAAAAACAGTCTTAAACTTAAATTTCATAGCATACTACTGTTTGTAATGACATGAGAGAAAAATAGATATGGAGGGGAAACGAAAAAGGAAGGGAGAGAAGGGGGAAAATGGGGAAGAAAGTGAGTAAAGAAGAGGGACATGAGTGTATGATGTTAAGATAAAAGTGGAGGGGCTGGGTTTGTGGCTCAGTGGTAACATGCTTTTCTAGCATGTGTAAGGCACATGGTTCTATTCTCAGCACCACATACAAATAAACAAAATGAAGGTCAATCAACAACTGAAAAAATAAAAAATAAAAAAGAAGAAATATTACGAAAATTCCAAGCTTTGATGAATGTTAAATAAAAAAAATTATGTTACATAGCCTTATGTAATTTTAGACTATCCAAAATAGTCACTAAATGTTAGATTATTAGTGCTATAACTAAAAATCCATTGATCTTTCCTCTACATTCTGTGGCATGCTAGTGCTAAAATAAATTGTATTATTAATCCCCCCCAAAATCCTAATATTTCTACAGTAACTGACCCAGTTGAACATCAATGCAAGTAGACATGATGTGCATTTTGACGTTCATTTTTATTCAACACTGGTACATTACTATTTCTTCAGTTTATGCACATCATAGCATATATGTCTCATCAAAATTTCGCAAATTTATAGGCATTTGTTTCACTTTCAATCACTTCCTGCTTCAAAACGTATGTATTCCTCCATGTTTCTTGACTGCTCTTTTCATGAGACTTCTTTCCAAACACATTATTTTCGATTTCCATTATCACATTTGAAGCAAAACTCACAAACCCGTCACAATAAACCATAACACTAATATTACCATTAGATGTGTAACTGGTTGGAATGAATGGTTCTATATCAATATAAGATTTCTTACTTAGTTTCAGATATCAATTCAATCCATTATTTAAAGTGGAACCAGTTATATTATTTATTCACAGTACAGTCTATTCACGAATTATCTCTATATTCATAGACACAGGTACACCTCTTTGAACCCCCAATACTAATTTATACGTCCTCAAAATATAGCTCCCAGAAATGGTGGAAGAAATACTCATGTCACCTGATCTACATATACATTTTATCACAGTAATATTCTGGACACAAAAAGCAAAGGTCACACTTATGATTGTACAAAACCTAAATGGAAAGTGAACATGGATTACTAAAAACATCCATGTCCAGGTTGCCTAATGCTCTCAAATGAAAATCCTATTGGTGACTACATATTTGTTTCTTCCAAAGATTATATATTCAAACTCAACCATGTTGAAAATGTCTAATCCTGTCACTCACTTTATACTTTGCCTGATTTTGTAATGTCTCTATTGATATCTGCTTTCCTACATATTTTCCCCAGTTAATCATTGTGACTTCCTCGTCACATGTGCTGATATTTACATTCACTCTCTTAGCGATACAGTACTTCTAAAGAACTTTTGTTCCAAATCCTACACTCATTCTTCTTCCTAAATTTACCGAATATCTTCCTAATTCTACCGACTATCACTTTTTGACTGGATGTTCTCTTCTACATTCAATCATCCAAGGTGAAAGGTCCTATGCCATTGTATATCGATTTATCTGAAACATCTGTGCAGAATGTAATTCAACGCTAAGTATCCCAATCAAGGGACAAATGACCTTCTGGGCTTCAAATCTTACTTAGATTTCTGTTTTTGTACATATATTTCACCTCTATATTCTTGTAAATATCACAGGTTCCCAATACCATTATTCATGCAGCAGAATGGTTCCTAACCCATATCGAACATGTTAATAACACTAATCATACACTGTTCCCTCAATCTAACTTTGCTGAAGAGCAGCGACAGTGTTGATCTTACAATACAAGAATGTATGGGATCTTCCACCTGCTGAGAACATGAAAGGTACGTGCAGAAATGATCTCTGGAGAAGATGTAGGCAGCTATGAAGGACCTGAGAGAGCAAAAGACATCTCCATGGCAAACAACCTGGAAGGATGAAGGAATGTGTCTGAATCAGCCTCACTCTTCATAATGTAGAGTAGACCAAACCAGGCCTGTGTGGAAAGCTCTTCCCAGGTGCGTATGGTTGATATGCCATTCTAACATATGAAATTGTCACAGGAAGTAGGGGCAGCCTCCATCTCATGGAACCCTTGGAAGCAACTGTTAGGACAAAGTGGTAGCCAAGGCAGTGACCTCATTCAGTTCCTGAAAGAAGTGACCACACCTCACTTCCTTGGTGATGAAAGTCTCTGAACTTGGGATCCAGGAAGCCAGGCACCCAGAGCCATTACCAATCCCAGTCCCAGTGGTCTCAGTTGTTTGAATTTACCAAAGACAGAGTCAGTCTTTCTTCTTACCTGTTAAGGTCTGTAAACAAGTCAGATTGGCACCTGTAATTTTGCTGGAGAAATGTTAGAGTCTGTAAACAAGTCTGGATGGCGCCTGGCAAAATGCCAGAGGGAGTGGTTTGTGAAGTAACAAAAGCGAGCCATTAAGTGTGAAGATTCCTTATTGGTTGACTGCTGTATCTATTTTATGCTAATGAGATAGGCTGTGTAAAATGTATAAATATCGCTCAGATCTTACAATAAACGGCTCTCATTCCTGCTGCATCAACATACACAAGTTATTCGTCACCCCCCAGGTTATTCTGCTGCAGCGGGACTGCGGCAGATGGTGGCCCGTTACGGGGAGCCCTGGGACACTCACGGGTAAGGGTCGAAAAAAGCTTTCTGTCCATAGATAGGACGAGAGCAATCTGCTCGTCCCTAGGCAGATAGGGCGATAGGAAAAATGACCATTTCAAGAAAATGGAGAAGATTGATGCAGTATGTTTGTGTCTTGTTTTGTCTTGAAATGTTGTATTGTCTTTGTGATGAAAATATGGAAGGGATGAGAAGTAAATTGATAAGAGAAAAAGGCACCCCAGTGGAACCAAGAATAGTTAGGGCATGTGTTGATAAAAGCCCAGAAACTCTAGTCAGAAAGAAAAAGAAAGTTCAGAAGAAGAAGGATTATCAGGAAAAAAGTTGCAGCAAAAGGCTATTACTGAATACTTTTTGATACTGGAGGGTGCGTGAAATGACAAGGCGGCTGCCACCTGCCCAAGCCCATCATGGCGCAGTAAGAATTTTCCAAGAGGCAGTTGAGGGCTCTTCCCCGCCCCCCTGCCCGGGGGAGCGGATCACCACTGTGAGCCCAAATCTAGACCTGACCTGGAGCCACAGTCTCGCAGGCTTTTGCTTCCTGTGCCCGGAAGAAGTTTGAGCCCAGGACTCTCCCTGGGGCCATCTGGGGCTGCCCAGGATGCTACAGCTGGCAGAAGATGCCACTGGCATCCCTGAAGTTTGATCATTTCCAAGGCCAGTAACTACAATGGGTCTCCCACACCTGCAGGCTGATGAGTAATGAGTACTATTAAGGCTTATTTCAAATGTAAAAAACCTTGAGATAATGTACTAAAATTGTTCAGAAGGTTGTTTTCTTAGTGAAATGCTACAGGATTTTCTTTAGCCATCCGGAGTTCCTGCCTTCGTCCAAGTGCCAGTGAAAACAAAGGTGGAAGAATTTACAATGCTGCTGAGAACTGGAGGAAACTTCGGCTGAGAACCCAAGGAGACTTCGGAGCTATCGCTGTTTCTGCTACTACAACTTAAGCTAGCTGCCTGGAGAACTTACCTGGACTGTGATTTACCTGAACTCTGAGTTAATCTATTGAGACACTGCTTTATCTGGACTGAGACAACAGACTGTAATCTACAACAACTTGTAACTCGGTATCTTTGCTAACGGTGTCATTGCTGGTATAAGTTTTCCAAGGGCTTCTTGCATGGAGCCATCAATTGGATTGGTATTGTAACATTTTGTATCCTCCCTTTCTGTTTCTAGCAGGTTATTTATGGTGTTTCTGTAAAAAACACTATGGTCCTTATTTAAATTAAACAAAAGGGGGAAATGTTAACGTCTGTAAACAAGTCAGATTGGCACCTGTTATTTTGCTGGAGAAATGTTAGAGCCTGTAAAGAAGTTTGGATGGCGCCTGGCAAAATGCCAGAGGGAGTGGTTTGTGAAGTAACAAAAGCGAGCCATTAAGTGTGGAGATTCCTTATTGTTTGACTGCTGTATCTATTTCATGCTAATTAGATAGGCTGTGTAAAATGTATAAATACCGCTCTTATTCAACAATAAACGGCTTCCAGTCCTGCTGCATCAGTCTACACAAGTTGTTCGTCACCCCCCCCGGTTATTTTGCCCAGCCAGCCGGGCTACGGCACTTACCTACTGATGTGAGGATGGCCAAATGCCAGGGAAGCTCTGAAGATGGTTCTTTCCTGATAAAGCAGGTATTGGCTCACCGCTGACTCCTGACTACTTCAAGAGTTGGCAAAGGAAAGCAGATTTGAGACAGAACAAGCAATTTTGGGGAACATAGTATGGCCCACCAGTCAGAGGACACTCTGGATAGTCACAGACCAACTTGGAGGAAAGAGTTGCCTTTGTGGGTGTGGTTGTGGGTTTGTGTATCCCACTGTGTCTGTGGTTATAGACATTAGAAAAGAGAATGCATCAATGAATGTGTTCTGTCTAGTAGAAAGCTTCTCAGCATTCATCCTGCCAAATTTATGAATGGACTACGACTTTCCTTATGAATGGGCAATACCTGCTATCTTCCTAAGTTCCTGTTTTCTTCCTGAATTCTGGCCACTCTCAAGAATAGGCTCATGGTTTTGTGTAAAAGATATGTACCACCTCCAAACTCTGTAACATGGCCTTGTACTGGATAGATGAAGGGAATGGAGAGGAACTCAGAAAACTCAGATATCAGTGTGACCAGTAAAGTGTCAGTGGAGAAACACTGATTTGGGCCTTTTGTTTACCTATTGTTCCGTTGCCCTGAATGTCTGGAAGGTCTTTGCCTCAGTCCACCCCTTTGTGAAGCCTGAAGAAAACAGTTTTCTAATGGAAAATAATGAGCATCACCTGTGGCTCTTTGCTTAATTGCCATGGAAAGGGATGTGTCTGAATCAGCCTCTTGGCCCTGTGTGAGGCTGTGACTTAGATTCTCACCACCTGATGAATCTAAGGAAAGATCTCATGTGTGCATCCAAAACCAAAATGGAAAAAGAGCAGTCTTGTGGATGAAGTCTCTCGCCTTCCTCTGTAAGGTTCCTGATTTCCATCAAGTGAGAATAGGTATCCTTTGGTTCAAAAAGTTTTTCAAAGCCCTGCAGAGGCAAGCCCATAGGTGCTTGGATTTTCTCATGACTCCAATTCACATAAAGAATCTAAACCCCACAGACATTAGGCTCAAATTGGAGAAGCAGAGCAGTATTAATGGCAGGCCTATTTGATCACTCCTTGTTCACAGATAGGTTGTCAAGCCACCCTGACTTTAGACAAATGAGGGTAGGGAGCATATTTTGGATACTGTCTTCAGCTGCGCCCCTCATGGAAACTTCCAGCCAGAGGTAATGATGAGTGTCTATGTGGAAGTAGTTGAGAGCCATGTGGGAGTATTTTGGTTTTAATTGTGGTCATTTGTTTGGCTGATGGAAGAGATGACTGGGTCCACCTTGGCTTGAACTCTGGTGTGAGTCTTCTTAGAGACTGAGTTTGGAAATTACTGCAGAGATGTATTGCCATGAATTGTGTTGGGATTTTTGGAGGCCACACATGGTAGTGGCCTTTGGAAACTGAGATCTAGGTCCAGGGGGCTTCCCAAAGAGCACTGGGAATCTGAGCCAGAATATCGCATGATTTTATTCTTTAAGACTTGACAGCCATAGTTGAGAGTAAAAACACACATGGACCTCACATTGTAGACCTCAATGGGCCTGGCTTCATTTGATCTTTTGGCCACTCTTAGGGAAGTCTTGCCTGTGAGAGTTCTCCAGATGTTTCATTGAAATGGGCTTTCTCACCATTTGATGTTTCCAGAATGAATTAAATCCCACAGTGCCTCCAACCTCATCCTTGAAAAATGGCTAGATAAACATCATAAAAATTTGAAATTCCCATCACCAGGTGACACTGGATACACTTTGGATTTCCTGTTGCTGGTCATGAGTGTACCAGACAGTGCCTTGATTGACTGGATTTCATGAAAATGGTGTAGAACAGTGATGCAAATAAGTTAAAGTCTGTTGAGTAGTGGGCCTAGAGGAGTGTTTTGCAGGTCTGTGATAAAACTTCTGTGTTGGGATTATGTGGATCTGCCAAAAGGCTTGTAACTGACATGGTGCAGCCAGCAGACCCTTGTATGTAAAGGCATCTTGTTGAATGGAGAGGTTTCAGGTCAATGTTCAGAATCAGGTTGCTATGGTCAAGGGGGCAAGCTATGTGGGATAGAAGCCTGGTTGGTGCATTCTCCTGCAGACCCTGATGCACAACACGTGACAGATCTCCCTCCAGCACTGTGACCCAGTTGAATTTCTTGTATTTCCTGAAGCCAATACCAAACTCCCAGTGCAGCAGCAAGAACACCATGAAAAGTGGAGGATTACCAAATGGCTTCACAGTCCACACGGGGCCACACTTAGCCTTCAGTAGCAAGAGTTTACTTACAAAGAGAGAATTCAGCCTTGCTGCCTCACTTTCTTTGGAAAATAAGAAACCATGTTCTGCAGGTCACATAGATGGAGACCCAGCTTTGGTGGTCTCACTAGAAAGGAAGCCATAGGTCCTGACAACAACATATACTTCAAGTGGCCAACCTCAGAGGCAGGTTCTCCAGAAGTGTTTAGGCTGGCACATCTCCATATTTGTGCAATATTTACCCTGTCCCTTACTTTTGGAAACTCCTCTACCACCTCCAAGATTGTGAACTCGCAATCATGTTCCATTCCTGATATGTATTCACAGATTTTCTAACTCTTCTTCCTTTATTTTGTCTTACTTGGGGCAAAGATAGTGTCAAGGTATTGTTGTGAATGAGAGTAGGAAGATTTTGTGTAGCACATGTTTGCATACACAAATATGTTCTACACCATTTTCATGAAACTCAGTAAATCAAGGCACTGTCTGGTATACTCATAATGAGCAACAGGACATTCAATGTTTCTCCAGTGCCACCTGGTCACAGGAATTTCAAAAATTTCATGGTATTTATCTAGCCATTTTTCAAGCATGAAGTTGGAGGCACTGTGGGTTTCAGTTCATTCAGCAAACATTAAATGGTGAGGAAGCTCATTTCAATGAAATCTCTGGAGAACTCTCACAGGCACGGCTTCCCAAAGAGTGGACAAAAGGTCACATTAGGCCAGGCCCATTGAGGTCTACAATGTGAGGTCCATGTGTGTTTTGACTCTCAACTATGGCTGCCATTTCTTTAAGAATAAAATCATGTGATATCCTTGCTGAGATTCCCAGGCCTCTGTGGAAATCCACCCGGGGCCTAGGTCTCAGTTTCCAAGAGGGACTTTCATGCGTGGCCTCTTAAAATCCTAACAAAATTCATGGCAATGCTTCTCTGAGTTCAGTTCCAAAACCCAGTCTCTAAGGGGAATCACACCAGAGTTCAAGCCCACGTGGACCCAGTTATTTTTTCCAATGCAACACAAATGACCAAAATTAAAACCAAAACACTCCCACATGGCCTTCATCTTATTCCATATAGTCAATCATCTTAACCTCTGGCTGGAGGTTTCCATGAGGGGCGCAGCCCAAGACAGTGTCCAAAATCAGCTCGTTTGCCCCTCATTTGTCTAAAGTCAGGGTAGCCTGGACACCGTTTCTGTGAACCAGGAGTGAACAAATAAGCCTGCCGTTAATACTTCTTTGTTTCTCCAATTTGAGGCCTACTGATTTTAGGTATCGATTCTTTAGGTGATTTAGAGTCATGCGAAAACACAAGCACCTCTGCAGGGCTTTGAAGAACTCATTTGACCCAAAGAATCCCTATTGTCATTTGATGGAGTGCAGGAACCTAACAGAGGAAGGCAAGAGACTTCATCCACAATGAATGACATTTTTTGCCATTTTGGTTTTGGAAGCTCAAATGGGATCATTCTTAAGATCCATCAGGTGCTGAGAATCTAAGTCACAGCCACACACAGGTCCAAGAGGCTGATAAAGAGCCACAGGTGAGGCCCATTCATTTCCATTTGAAAACTGTTTTCTTCAGGCTTCACAAAGGGGTGGCCTGAGGCAAAGACCTTCCTGAGATTCAGTGCAACACAACAATAAGTAAGCAAAAGGCCCAAAGCAGGGTTTCTGCACTGAGACTTTCCTGGTCACACTGATATGTGAGTTTTCTGAGATGCTCGCCATTCTCTTCAGCTATCCAGTACATGGCCATGTCACAGAGCTTGGAGGTGGTACATATTTTGGACACAAATCCATGAGCCTATTCTGGAGAGTGGCCAGAATTCAGGAAGAAAACAACAACTTAGAAAGATAGCAGGTGTTGCACATCGATAAGACAAGCTGCAGTCCATTCATATATTGGGCAGGATGAATTATGGGAAGATTTATACTAGACAGGACACATCCATTAATGCATTCTCTTTTCTAATGTCTACAACAACGGACACAGTGGGATACACAGAAAGAGAAACACTCGCCATGTCAAATGACTTACTAGAAACTGTCCACTCCAAACCAAACAAACCGCCTTTCCTATCTATTCTCAGAACATGAGACAAAACAACAAACCCACACCCACTCCCACAAAGGCACCTCCTTCCCCCAAGTAGGTCTGTGACTATCCGGAGTGTCCTCTGACTGGTGGGCCATACTATGTTCCCCCGAAATGGCCTGTCTTCTCTCAGATCTTGTTTCCTTGACCAACTCTGTGAAGATGTCAGGAAAAAGTGGTTAGCCACTACCTGTTTTCTCAGGAAAGGTCCATCTTCAGAGCTCTCCTGGCATTTGGCCATCCTCACATCATTAGGTACCAAGAAAACTGACTCTGTCCTTGGTAAATCCAAACAAGTGAGCCCACTGGGACTGGGACTGGGACTGCCTCTGGGTGCCTGGCTTCTTGGATACCAAGTTCAGAGAGTTCCATTACCAAGGAAATGAGGTATGTCACATTCTTTGGAACTGAATGAGGTCACTGCCTTGGCAACCACTTTGTCCTAACAGTTGCATCCAAGGGTAACATAAGATGGAGGTTGCCCCTACTTCCTGTGACACTTTCATAAGGTAGAATGTATATCACCATTGGCACCCGGGAACAGCTCTCCACTCAGCCCTGGTTTGGTCCATCTTCTGTACAATAAGAAGAGAGAGAGGCAGATTCAGACACATCCCTTCATCCTGACCAGGTTGTTTGCCATGGAAGATGACTTTTGCTCTCTCAGGTGCTTCATACCTGCCTACAACTTCTCCAGGTATCATTTGTGCATGGACATTTGAGGTTCTCATCAGATGGAAGGTCCCCAACTTTCCTGTATTGTAAGAACCACTCTGTCCCTGCTCTTCTGTAAAATGATTGAGGGAACAGTGTATACTTGGGGTTAAAAACAGGTTTGATTTGGATTACGAGTGATTCTGTGTGATGAATAATGGTATTGGGAACCTGCAATATTTACAAGAATATAGAGGTGAAATATAAGTAGGAAAACAGAAATCTAGGTATGATTCGAAGCCCAGAAGGGTTTTGCCCTTGATTGGGATACTTAGCTTTGAATGATGTTCTGCAAAGATGCCTCAGATAATTTGATATACAATGGCATAAGACCTTGTACATTGGATGATTGAATTTAGAAGAGAACATCCAGTCAAAAAGGGATATTCAGTAGGATTAGGAAGATAGTCGGTAGGTTTAGGAAGAAGAGTGATTATAGGATTTGGACCAAAAGTTCTTTAGCAATAGACTTTCGGTTGTGGAGTGAATGAAAATGTCAGCACATATGAAGAGTCAGTCACTATGTTGAACTGGGGAAAATATGTAGAAAAGCAGATATCAATAGAAACATTACGAAATCAGGCAAAGTATAAAGTGAGTGATAGAATTAGACATTTTCAACAGGGTTGAGTTTGAATATATAAATTAGGAAAAAAACAAATATGTAGTCACCAATAGGATTGACAATTGACAGCAATAGGATTGACAATTGACAGCATTAGGCAACCTGGACATGGATGTTTTTAGAAATCCATGTTCACTTTCCATTTAGGCTTTGGTACAATCATAAGTGTGACCTTTCCATTTTTTGCCCATAATATTACTGTGATAATGAGGTGACATGAGTATTTCTTTCACCATTTCTGGGAGCAATATATTGAAGATGTAAAATGAGAATCGGGGGTACAAAGAGGTGTACCCTGTTTCTAGGAACATAGAGAAAAAGCATGAATAGACAATAGAGTGAGTAAATAATATAACTTTTTTGAACTTTAAATAATGAATTGAACTGATATCTGAAAAATTAAAGGAAATCGTATATTGATATACAATCATTCATTCCAACCAGGTATATATGTAATGGAAATATTTGTGTTTTGGTTTATCATGAAGAGTGTGTGAGTTTTGCTTCAAAATGATTATGGAAATTCAAAATAATGTGTTTGGAAAGAAGTCTCACGAAAAGACCAGTCAAGAAACCCTGACAATACATGTGTTCTGAAGCAAGAAGTGGTGAAAGTTGAAACAAATGCTTATTAATTTGTGAACTTGTGGATGAAATGTATATCCTGTGATGTGCAAAAACTGAAGAAACAATAATGTACCAGTGTCGAATACAAATGAATGACAAATTACATATCATGTCCCATAGGAGTCTACTTGCATTGATGTTAGACTGGGTCAGTTACTGTAGAATAATTAGGATTTGTATGCACCATTCACTGAAGTTAGTTTTCAGTACTATGAAACAAATATGTATTTCAGGTGGATGAATATTTCTGATTATAATCTTGTGAAAAGTGGATTATAAATCCACATACATGAACATGAATGAATTTAGAGAGTGTATATTAGACACATATATTTCATATTTTGAAAAATTTGGAGAGTATATCTATATCTATATCTATATCTATACACACACACACACACACACACAACTCCCAGACATTAAAAAGTACCAATATAAATGCCAATCGAAATTCATCAGTAAATATGTATCATCCACAAATGCAAAAATATTTATTTTACTGAACATGAGTTAATGTATAATGTTGTTCTACTAGGACGCTCTCCTATAAGTTGAATTTTCATTTCCAACAGCATTTAGGAGGAGTGAACTCTTCTCACAATTTGTATCTGCCAAGACAGCCACCTCACAAAAATGTACGTGTGATACCTGGTAGGATTCTATATATGCATATAAATATACGTGTGTGAAGAGACTACAGAAAAAGGAAACAAGAATTCACATATTTGTTAAGTTTAAAACACATGGAGAATATTTCAAATAAATTTGACTAGATTAATAACTCCTACCTTATATAATGCAAATGTCAAGTCCAACTATACAACATGTCTCCTCTGAAGTACTTGTATTTCTAATGTGTTGGGTTAATTTTCTCCATTATATTAGGATGAATAGTCTGAGTCTACTAGGTATGGGTTAGTGTCAGGGATTCAGTATTTCGAATGGAAAATTGGAAAATGAATCCAATGTGTATGTAAATATATGCTGCACAAATATCCTCCCGCTCTCATCCAGAACAATGCCTTGACATTACCTTCACCCCAAGTAAGACACAATTAGAGGAGAAGAGTTACAAAATCAGTGAATACATATCTGGAATGGAAAATGCTCAGGAGTTCACAACCTTGGAGGTGGTAGAGGAGTTTCCAAAACTAAGGGACAGGGTAAACACTCCACAAACATGGAGCTCTGCTGGCCTAAAAACTTTTTGAGAAACTGCCTCTGAGCTTCCACACTTGAAATATATGTTGTTTTCAGGAGATTTGGCTTCCTCTGTAGTGAGACCATCAAAGCTGGGTCTGCATCTATGTGACCTGGAGGACATGGTTTCTTATTTTCCAATGAACAAGATGAAGCAGTGCTGAATCCTCTCTTTGTAGGTAAACTGAGGCCACTGGGGACTAAGTGTCTCCCCGTGTGGACTGTGAAGCCATTTGGTCCTCTTCCACTTTTTGTGGTGTTTTTGCTGCTGCACTGTGAGTTTGGTATTTGTTTCACGAAATACTAGGAGCTAAACTGGGACACAGTGCTGGAGGGAGTTCTGTCACGTGTGGTGGGTCAGGGTCTGCAAGAGAATGCACCAACTAGGCTCCTATCTCTCACAGCTTGCCCCATTGCCCCCTTGTCCATATCAACCTGATTCTTAATTTTCCTCTGAAAACTCTCCATATAACAAGATGCCTTTACATATAAGGGTCTGTTGGCTGCACCATGTCAGTTACAAACCATTTGGAATCCAATGGTAGATCCACATGGCCCTACCACGGATGTTTTATCAAACACCTCCCAACCACTGCTCTAGACACACTACTCAGCAGGCTCCAAATTTCTGGCATCTCTGTTCTACACCATTTTCATGAAACTCAGTAAATCAAGGCACTGTCTGGTATACTCATGATCAGCAACAGGACATCCAATGTTTCTCCAGTGCCACCTGGTCATAGGAATTTCAAAAATTTAATGGTATTTATCTAGCCATTTTTCAAGCATGAAGTTGGAGGCACTGTGGGTTTCAGTTCATTCAGCAAACATTAAATGGTGAGGAAGCTCATTTCAATGAAATCTCTGGAGAACTCTCACAGGCATGGCTTCCCAAAGAGTGGACAAAAGGTCACATTAGGCCAGGCCCATTGAGGTCTACAATGTGAGGTCCATGTGTGTTTTGACTCTCAACTATGGCTGCCATTTCTTTAAGAATAAAATCATGTGATATCCTTGCTGAGATTCCCAGGCCTCTGTGGAAATCCACCCAGGGCCTAGGTCTCAGTTTCCAAGAGCGACTTTCATGCATGGCCTCTTAAAATCCCAACAAAATTCATGGCAATGCTTCTCTGAGTTCAGTTCCAAAACCCAGTCTCTAAGGGGAATCACACCAGAGTTCAAGCCCACGTGGACCCAGTCATTTTTTCCAATGCCACACAAATGACCAAAATTAAAACCAAAACACTCCCACATGGCCCTTATCTTATTTCATATAGTCAATCATCTTAACCTCTGGCTGGAGGTTTCCATGAGGGGCGCAGCCCAAGACAGTGTCCAAAATCAGCTCCTTTGCCCCTCATTTGTCTAAAGTCAGGGTAGCCTGGACACTGTTTCTGTGAACCAGGAGTGAACAAATAAGCCTGCCGTTAATACTTCTGTGTTTCTCCAATTTGAGGCCTACTGATTTTAGTTATCGATTCTTTAGGTGATTTAGAGTCATGCGAAAACACAAGCACCTCTGCAGGGCTTTGAAGAACTCATTTGACCCAAAGAATCCCTATTGTCATTTGATGGAGTGCAGGAACCTAACAGAGGAAGACAAGAGACTTCATCCACAATGAATGAAATTTTTTGCCATTTTGGTTTTGGAAGCTCACATGGGATCATTCTTAAGATCCATCAGGTGCTGAGAATCTAAGTCACAGCCACACACAGGCCCAAGAGGCTGATAAAGACACATCCCTTCCCAAAGCAATTAAGCAAAGAGCCACAGGTGAGGCCCATTCATTTCCATTTGAAAACTGTTTTCTTCAGGCTTCACAAAGGGGTGGCCTGAGGCAAAGACCTTCCTGAGATTCAGTGCAACACAACAATAAGTAAGCAAAAGGACCAAAGCAGGGTTTCTGCACTGAGACTTTCCTGGTCACACTGATATCTGAGTTTTCTGAGATGCTCGCCATTCTCTTCAGCTATCCAGTACATGGCCATGTCACAGAGCTTGGAGGTGGTACATATTTTGGACACAAATCCATGAGCCTATTCTGGAGAGTGGCCAGAATTCAGGAAGAAAACAACAACTTAGAAAGATAGCAGGTGTTGCACATCAATAAGACAAGCTGCAGTCCATTCATATATTGGGCAGGATGAATTATGGGAAGATTTATACTAGACAGGACACATCCATTAATGCATTCTCTTTTCTAATGTCTACAACAACGGACACAGTGGGATACACAGAAAGAGAAACACTCGCCATGTCAAATGACTTACTAGAAACTGTCCACTCCAAACCAAACAAACCGCCTTTCCTATCTATTCTCAGAACATGAGACAAAACAACAAACCCACACCCACTCCCACAAAGGCACCTCCTTCCCCCAAGTAGGTCTGTGACTATCCGGAGTGTCCTCTGACTGGTGGGCCATACTATGTTCCCCCGAAATGGCCTGTCTTCTCTCAGATCTTGTTTCCTTGACCAACTCTGTGAAGATGTCAGGAAAAAGTGGTTAGCCACTACCTGTTTTCTCAGGAAAGGTCCATCTTCAGAGCTCTCCTGGCATTTGGCCATCCTCACATCATTAGGTACCAAGAAAACTGACTCTGTCCTTGGTAAATCCAAACAAGTGAGCCCACTGGGACTGGGACTGGGACTGCCTCTGGGTGCCTGGCTTCTTGGATACCAAGTTCAGAGAGTTCCATCACCAAGGAAATGAGGTATGTCACATTCTTTGGAACTGAATGAGGTCACTGCTTTGGCAACCACTTTGTCCTAACAGTTGCTTCAAAGGGTAACATAAAATGGAGGTTGCCCCCGCTTCCTGTGACACTTTCATAAGGTAGAATGTATATCACCATTGGCACCCGGGAACAGCTCTCCACTCAGGCCTGGTTTGGTCCATCTTCTCTACAATAAGAAGAGAGAGATTCAGATTCAGACACATCCCTTCATCCTGACCAGGTTGTTTGCCATGGAAGATGACTTTTGCTCTCTCAGGTGCTTCATACCTGCCTACAACTTCTCCAGGTATCATTTGTGCATGGACATTTGAGGTTCTCATCAGGTGGAAGGTCCCCAACTTTCCTGTATTGTAAGAACCACTCTGTCCCTGCTCTTCTGTAAAATGATTGAGGGAACAGTGTATACTTGGGGTTAAAATCATGTTTGATTTGTTTTACGAGTGATTCTGTGTGATGAATAATGGTATTGGGAACCTGCAATATTTACAAGAATATAGAGGTGAAATATAAGTAGGAAAACAGAAATCTAGGTATGATTTGAAGCCCAGAAGGGTTTTGCCCTTGATTGGGATACTTAGCTTTGAATGATGTTCTGCAAAGATGCCTCAGATAATTCGATATACAATGGCATAGGACCTTGTACATTGGATGATTGAATTTAGAAGAGAACATCCAGTCAAAAAGGGATATTCAGTAGGATTAGGAAGATAGTCGGTAGGTTTAGGAAGAAGAGTGAGTATAGGATTTGGACCAAAAGTTCTTTAGCAATAGACTTTCGGTTGTTGAGTGAATGTAAATGTCAGCACATATGAAGAGTCAGTCACTATGTTGAACTGGGGAAAATATGTAGAAAAGCAGATATCAATAGAAACATTACGAAATCAGGCAAAGTATAAAGTGAGTGATAGAATTAGACATTTTCAACAGGGTTGAGTTTGAATATATAAATTAGGAAAAAAACAAATATGTAGTCACTAATAGGATTGACAATTGACAGCATTAGGCAACCTGGACATGGATTTTTTTAGAAATCCATGTTCACTTTCCATTTAGGCTTTGGTACAATCATAAGTGTGACCTTTCCATTTTTTGTCCAGAATATTACTGTGATAATGAGGTGACATGAGTATTTCTTTCACCATTTCTGGGAGTAATATATTGAAGATGTAAAATGAGAATCAGGGGTACAAAGAGGTGTACCCTGTTTCTAGGAACATAGAGAAAAAGCATGAATAGACCATACTGTGAATAAATAATATAACTTTTTTGAACTTTAAATAATGAATTGAACTGATATCTGAAAAATTAAAGGAAATCGTATATTGATATACAATCATTCATTCCAACCAGGTATATATGTAATGGAAATATTTGTGTTTAGGTTTATCATGAAGAGTGTGTGAGTTTTGCTTCAAAATGATTATGGAAATTCAAAATAATGTGTTTGGAAAGAAGTCTCATGAAAAGACCAGTCAAGAAACCCTGACAATACATGTGTTCTGAAGCAAGAAGTGGTGAAAGTTGAAACAAATGCTTATTAATTTGTGAACTTGTGGATGAAATGTATATCCTGTGATGTGCAAAAACTGAAGAAACAATAATGTACCAGTGTCGAATACAAATGAATGACAAATTACAGATCATGTCCCATAGGAGTCTACTTGCATTGATGTTAGACTGGGTCAGTTACTGTAGAATAATTAGGATTTGTATGCACCATTCACTGAAGTTAGTTTTCAGTACTAGGAAACAAATATGTATTTCAGGTGGATGAATATTTCTGATTATAATCTTGTGAAAAGTGGATTATAAATCCACATACATGAACATGAAGGAATTTAGAGAGTGTATATTAGACGCATATATTTCATATTTTGAAAAATTTGGAGAGTATATCTATATCTATATCTATATCTATACACACACACACACACACACACACACACACACACACAAACACAAACACTCACAGACATTAAAAATACCAATATAAATGCCAATCGAAATTCATCAGTAAATATGTATCATCCACAAATGCAAAAATATTTATTTTACTGAACATGAGGTAATGTATAATGTTGTTCTACTAGGACGCTCTCCTATAGGTTGAATTTTCATTTCCAACAGCATTTAGGAGGAGTGAACTCTTCTCACAATTTGTATCTGCCAAGACAGCCACCTCACAAAAATGTACGTGTGATACCTGGTAGGATTCTATATATGCATATTAATATACATGTGTGAATAGGCTACAGAAAAGGGAAACAAGAATTCACATATTTGTTAAGTTTAAAAACACATGGAGAATATTTCAATTAAAATTTGACTAGATTTATAACTCCTACCTTATATAATGCAAATGTCAAGTCCAACTATACAACATGTCTCCTCTGAAGTACTTGTATTTCTAATGTGTTGGGTTAATTTTCTCCATTATATTAGGATGAATAGTCTGAGTCTACTAGGTATGGGTTAGTGTCAGGGATTCAGTATTTCGAATGGAAAATTGGAAAATGAATCCAATGTGTATGTAAATATATGCTGCACAAATATCCTCCCGCTCTCATCCAGATAAAGCCTTGACATTACCTTCACCCCAAGTAAGACACAATTAGAGGAGAAGAGTTAAAAAATCAGTGAATACATATCTGGAATGGAAAATGCTCAGGAGTTCACAACCTTGGAGGTGGTAGAGGAGTTTGCAAAACTAAGGGACAGAGTAAACCCTCCACAAACATGGAGCTCTGCTGGCCTAAAAACTTTTTGAGAAACTGCCTCTGAGCTTCCACACTTGAAATATATGTTGTTTTCAGGAGATTTGGCTTCCTCTGTAGTGAGACCATCAAAGCTGGGTCTGCATCTATGTGACCTGGAGGACATGGTTTCTTATTTTCCAATGAACAAGATGAAGCAGTGCTGAATCCTCTCTTTGTAGGTAAACTGAGGCCACTGGGGACTAAGTGTCTCCCCGTGTGGACTGTGAAGCCATTTGGTCCTCCTCCACTTTTTGTAGTGTTTTTGCTGCTGCACTGTGAGTTTGGTATTTGTTTCACGAAATACTAGGAGCTAAACTGGGACACAGTGCTGGATGGAGTTCTGTCACGTGTGGTGGGTCAGGGTCTGCAAGAGAATGCACCAACTAGGCTTCTATCTCTCACAGCTTGCCCCATTGCCCCCTTGTCCATATCAACCTGATTCTTAATTTTCCTCTGAAAACTCTCCATATAACAAGATGCCTTTACATATAAGGGTCTGCTGGCTGCACCATGTCAGTTACAAGCCATTTGGAATCCAATGGTAGATAAACATGGCCCAACCACGGATGTTTTATCAAACACCTCCCCACCATTGCTCTAGACCCACTACTCAGCAGGCTCCAACTTACTGGCATCTCTGTTCTACAACATTTTCATGAAACTCAGTAAATCAAGGCACTGTCTGGTATACTCATGATCAGCAACAGGACATCCAATGTTTCTCCAGTGCCACCTGGTCATAGGAATTTCAAAAATTTCATGGTATTTATCTAGCCATTTTTCAAGCATGAAGTTGGAGGCACTGTGGGTTTCAGTTCATTCAGCAAACATTAAATGGTGAGGAAGCTCATTTCAATGAAATCTCTGAAGAACACTCACAGGCATGGCTTCCCAAAGAGTGGACAAAAGGTCACATTAGGCCAGGCCCATTGAGGTCTACAATGTGAGGTCCATGTGTGTTTTGACTCTCAACTATGGCTGCCATTTCTTTAAGAATAAAATCATGTGATATCCTTGCTGAGATTCCCAGGCCTCTGTGGAAATCCACCCGGGGCCTAGGTCTCAGTTTCCAAGAGCGACTTTCATCCGTGGCCTCTTAAAATCCCAACAAAATTCATGGCAATGCTTCTCTGAGTTCAGTTCCAAAACCCAGTCTCTAAGGGGAATCACACCAGAGTTCAAGCCCACGTGGACCCAGTCATTTTTTCCAATGCCACACAAATGACCAAAATTAAAACCAAAACACTCCCACATGGCCCTCATCTTATTTCACATAGTCAATCATCTTAACCTCTGGCTGGAGGTTTCCATGAGGGGCGCAGCCCAAGACAGTGTCCAAAATCAGCTCGTTTGCCCTTCATTTGTCTAAAGTCAGGGTAGCCTGGACACCGTTTCTGTGAACCAGGAGTGAACAAATAAGCCTGCCGCTAATACTTCTGTGTTTCTCCAATTTGACGCCTACTGATTTTAGGTATCGATTCTTTAGGTGATTTAGAGTCATGCGAAAACACAAGCACCTCTGCAGGGCTTTGAAGAACTCATTTGACCCAAAGAATCCCTATTGTCATTTGATGGAGTGCAGGAACCTAACAGAGGAAGGCAAGAGACTTCATCCACAATGAATGATATTTTTTGCCATTTTGGTTTTGGAAGCTCACATGGGATCATTCTTAAGATCCATCAGGTGCTGAGAATCTAAGTCACAGCCACACACAGGTCCAAAGGCTGATAAAGACACATCTCTTTCCAAAGCAATTAAGCAAAGAGCCACAGGTAAGGCCCATTCATTTCCATTTGAAAACTGTTTTCTTCAGGCTTCACAAAGGGGTGGCCTGAGGCAAAGACCTTCCTGACATTCAGTGCAACACAACAATAAGTAAGCAAAGGCCCAAAGCAGGGTTTCTGCACTGAGACTTTCCTGGTCACAATGATATCTGGGTTTTCTGAGATGCTCGCCATTCTCTTCAGCTATCCAGGACATGGCCATGTCACAGAGCTTGGAGGTGGTACATATTTTGGACACAAATCCATGAGCCTATTTCGGAGAGTGGCCAGAATTCAGGAAGAAAACAACAACTTAGAAAGATAGCAGGTGTTGCACATCGATAAGACAAGCTGCAGTCCATTCATATATTGGGCAGGATGAATTATGGGATGATTTATACTAGACAGGACACATCCATTAATGCATTCTCTTTTCTAATGTCTACAACAACGGACACAGTGGGATACACAGAAACAGAAACACTCGCCATGTCAAATGACTTACTAGAAACTGTCCACTCCAAACCAAACAAACCGCCTTTCCTATCTATTCTCAGAACATGAGACAAAACAACAAACCCACACCCACTCCCACAAAGGCACCTCCTTCCCCCAAGTAGGTCTGTGACTATCCGGAGTGTCCTCTGAATGGTGGGCCATACTATGTTCCCCCGAAATGGCCTGTCTTCTCTCAGATCTTGTTTCCTTGACCAACTCTGTGAAGATGTCAGGAAAAAGTGGTTAGCCACTACCTGTTTTCTCAGGAAAGGTCCATCTTCAGAGCTCTCCTGGCATTTGGCCATCCTCACATCATTAGGTACCAAGAAAACTGACTCTGTCCTTGGTAAATCCAAACAAGTGAGCCCACTGGGACTGGGACTGGGACTGCCTCTGGGTGCCTGGCTTCTTGGATACCAAGTTCAGAGAGTTCCATCACCAAGGAAATGAGGTATGTCACATTCTTTGGAACTGAATGAGGTCACTGCCTTAGCAACCACTTTGTCCTAACAGTTGCTTAAAAGGGTAACATAAAATGGAGGTTGCCCACGCTTCCTGTGACACTTTCATAAGGTAGAATGTATATCACCATTGGCACCCGGGAACAGCTCTCCACTCAGCCCTGGTTTGGTCCATCTTCTGTACAATAAGAAGAGAGAGAGGCAGATTCAGACACATCCCTTCATCCTGACCAGGTTGTTTGCCATGGAAGATGACTTTTGCTCTCTCAGGTGCTTCATACCTGCCTACAACTTCTCCAGGTATCATTTGTGCATGGACATTTGAGGTTCTCATCAGGTGGAAGGTCCCCAACTTTCCTGTATTGTAAGAACCACTCTGTCCCTGCTCTTCTGTATAATGATTGAGGGAACAGTGTATACTTCTGGTTAAAAACAGGTTTGATTTGGGTTACGAATGATTCTGTGTGATGAATAATGGTATTGGGAACCTGCAATATTTACAAGAATATAGAGGTGAAATATAAGTAGGAAAACTGAAATCTAGGTATGATTTGAAGCCCAGAAGTGTTTTGCCCTGGATTGGGATACTTAGCTTTGAATGATGTTCTGCAAAGATGCCTCAGATAATTCGATATACAATGGCATAGGACCTTGTACATTGGATGATTGAATTTAGAAGAGAACATCCAGTCAAAAAGGGATATTCAGTAGGATTAGGAAGATAGTCGGTAGGTTTAGGAAGAAGAGTGAGTATAGGATTTGGACCAAAAGTTCTTTAGCAATAGACTTTCGGTTGTTGAGTGAATGTAAATGTCAGCACATATGAAGAGTCAGTCACTATGTTGAACTGGGGAAAATATGTAGAAAAGCAGATATCAATAGAAACATTACGAAATCAGGCAAAGTATAAAGTGAGTGATAGAATTAGACATTTTCAACAGGGTTGAGTTTGAATATATAAATTAGGAAAAAAACAAATATGTAGTCACCAATAGGATTGACAATTGACAGCAATAGGATTGACAATTGACAGCATTAGGCAACCTGGACATGGATGTTTTTAGAAATCCATGTTCACTTTCCATTTAGGCTTTGGTACAATCATAAGTGTGACCTTTCCATTTTTTGCCCATAATATTACTGTGATAATGAGGTGACATGAGTATTTCTTTCACCATTTCTGGGAGCAATATATTGAAGATGTAAAATGAGAATCGGGGGTACAAAGAGGTGTACCCTGTTTCTAGGAACATAGAGAAAAAGCATGAATAGACAATAGAGTGAGTAAATAATATAACTTTTTTGAACTTTAAATAATGAATTGAACTGATATCTGAAAAATTAAAGGAAATCGTATATTGATATACAATCATTCATTCCAACCAGGTATATATGTAATGGAAATATTTGTGTTTTGGTTTATCATGAAGAGTGTGTGAGTTTTGCTTCAAAATGATTATGGAAATTCAAAATAATGTGTTTGGAAATAAGTCTCACGAAAAGACCAGTCAAGAAACCCTGACAATACATGTGTTCTGAAGCAAGAAGTGGTGAAAGTTGAAACAAATGCTTATTAATTTGTGAACTTGTGGATGAAATGTATATCCTGTGATGTGCAAAAACTGAAGAAACAATAATGTACCAGTGTCGAATACAAATGAATGACAAATTACAGATCATGTCCCATAGGAGTCTACTTGCATTGATGTTAGACTGGGTCAGTTAGTGTAGAATAATTAGGATTTGTATGCACCATTCACTGAAGTTAGTTTTCAGGAAACAAATATGTATTTCAGGTGGATGAATATTTCTGATTAGAATCTTGTGAAAAGTGGATTATAAATCCACATACATGAACATGAATGAATTTAGAGAGTGTATATTAGACGCATATATTTCATATTTTGAAAAATTTGGAGAGTATATCTATATCTATATCTATATCTATACACACACACACACACACACACACACACACACAACTCACAGACATTAAAAATACCAATATAAATGCCAATCGAAATTCATCAGTAAATATGTATCATCCACAAATGCAAAAATATTTATTTTACTGAACATGAGTTAATGTATAATGTTGTTCTACTAGGACGCTCTCCTATTGGTTGAATTTTCATTTCCAACAGCATTTAGGAGGAGTGAACTCTTCTCACAATTTGTATCTGCCAAGACAGCCACCTCACAAAAATGTACGTGTGATACCTGGTAGGATTCTATATATGCATATAAATATACATGTGTGAATAGGCTACAGAAAAGGGAAATTCACATATTTGTTAAGTTTAAAAACACATGGAGAATATTTCAATTAAAATTTGACTAGATTTATAACTCCTACCTTATATAATGCAAATGTCAAGTCCAACTATACAACATGTCTCTGGAGAACCTTTGGATGTCCTGTTGTTTATCATGAGTATACTAGACAGTCCCTTGATTGACTGTGTTTCATGAAAATGATCTAGAACAGACATGCCAGTAAGTTGGTGCCTGCTGAGTAGTGTGCCTAGAGCAGTGGTGTGTATGTGTGTCATAATACATCTCTGATATGGCCATATGGATTTGCCATTGGCTTCCAAATGGCTTGTGACAGACATGGTGAGGTCAGCAGACACTAATATGTAAGGGCGTCTTGTTATATGGAGAGGTTTCATGGCAATGTTAAGAATCAGGTTGCAATAGACAAGGGAAAATGATATGTGGGATAGAAGCCTGATTGGTGCATTCTCCTGCAGACCCTGACCCACCACATGTGGCAGAACTCCATCCAGCACTGTGTCCCTTTTGAACTCCTTGTATTTCGTGAAGCAAATACCAAACTCCCAATGCAGGAGAAAGAAAAACCATGAAAAAGTGGAGGATGACCAAATGGCTTCACAGCCCAGATGGGGAGAGACTTAGCACGCACTGGTCACATTTTACTTAAAAGAGAGAATTCACCACTGCTGCCTCATGTTCATTAGAAAATAAGAAACCATGTCCTCCAGGTCACATAGAATCAGACCCAGCTTTGATGGTCTCACGACAAAGGAAGCTAAAGCTCCTGAAAACAACATATATTTCAAGTGCCCAACCTCAGAGGCAGTTTATCAAGAAGTCCTTTAGGCCAGCAGAGCTCCATGTTTGTGGAGTTTTTAACCTGTCCCTTACTTATGGAAACTTCTCTACCACATCCAAGGTTGTGAACTCATGAGCATTTTCCATTCCAGTTATATATTCACAGATTTTATAACTCTTCTCCACTAATTGTGTCTTACTTGGGGCGAAGGTAATGTCAAGGCATTGTTCTGGATGAGAGAGGGAAAATATTTTGTGTAGCACATATTTGATAGACATTGGATTCTTTTTCCTATTTTCCATTCAAAATACTGAATCCCTGACACTAACACATACCCTACTAGACTCTGACTACTAATCCTAATATGATGGAGAAAAATAACCCAAATAGAACAGAAATACAAGCAGGTCAGAGGAGGCATGGTGTATTTTTGAACTTTTCTTTTGCATAATAAATGGTAGGTGTTATAAATCTAGTGAATTTTTATTTGGAATAGTTTTTCATGTGTTTTTAAAATTAACAAATATGTGAATCCCTGCCTCCCTTTCTCTGTAGCCTATACAGCACATGTATTTTTATATGTACATATTGAATCCTACCTGGTATCACACGTACATTTTTGTGAGGTTGCTGACTCGGCAGATATAAATTGTGTGAAGAGACTACCCCTCTTAAACGCTGTTGGAACTAAAAATTCAACCTATGGGTGAGCTTCCTAGTACAACAACATTATACATAATTCCATGTTCAGTAAAGTATATATTTTTGCATCAGTAGATGTTATATATTTCATTATAAATTTCATTTGGCATATATTGCTACTTTTTATGTTTCTCTGTGTGTTTTTTTGGTATATATATATATATATATATATATATATATATATATATATACTCTCCTGATTTATCAAAACATGAAATATATGTGTCTTATATACACTCTCTACATTCATACATTCTTTCATGTATGCATGAGGAAATATAATCAACTTTTCTCAAGATTATTATTGGAAATATTCATCCACCTGAAATACATATTTGTTTCCTTGTACTGACAACTCACTTCTGTGAATGGTGCATACAAATCCTAATAATTCTACAGTATCTGACCCAGTTTAACATCAATGCAAGTAGATTCCTATGGGACATGATGTGTATTTTGACGTTCATTTATATTCAACACTGCTACATTAATATTTCTGCAGTTTTTGCACATCATAGGATATATATTTCATCCACAAGTTCACAACTTTATAGGTATTTTTTCACTTTTAATCATTTCCTGCTTCAGAACACATGTATTCCTCCCGGTTTCTTGACTGGTCTTTTCATGAGACTTCTCTGCAAACACATTTTTTTTAATTTCATAATCAGTTTTGAAGCAAAACTCACACACTTTTATGATAAACCATAAATCTAATATCACCATTAGAAGCATAACTGTTTGGAATGGATGATTGTATATCAATATTAGGTTTCCTGTATATTTTCAGAAATCAATTCAATCCATTATTTAAAGTTCGAACCAGTTATATTATTTATTCACAGTATGGTCTATTCATGCATTATCTCTATATTCATAGGCACAAGGTACACCTATTTGTACCCCCAATTAATTTATACGTCTTCAAAATATTGCTTTCCTACATATTTTACCCAGTTCATCATTGTGACTGACTCTTCACATGTGCTGACATTTACATTCACTCTCTACCTGAAACCCTATTGCTAAAGAACTTTTGGTCCAAATCCTATACTCACTCTTTTATCTAAACCTACCGACTATTTTCCTAATCCTACTGAATATCCCTTTTTGACTGGATGTTCTCTTCCACATTCAATCATCCAAATTAGAAGGTCCTATGCCATAGTATATTGATTTAACTGAGACAACTGTGCAGGACATAAATCAATGCTAAGTATCCCAATCAAGAACCCAATGCCCTTCTGGGCTTCAAAACTTACCTAGATTTCTGTTTTCATACTTATATTTCACCTATATATTCTTATAAATATCACAGGTTCCTAATACAAATATTCATTCCAGAGAATGATTCCTAACCCAAATTGAACATGTTATTAACCCTAACCATACACTTTTCCCTCAATCTAATTTTACAGAAGAGCAGGGACAGAGTTGGTCTTACAATACAGGAATATAGGCGATCTTCCAGCTGCTGAAAACCTAAAAGGTCCATGCTGAAATGATCCTTGGAGAAGATGTAGGCAGCTATGAAGGACATGAGAGAGCAAAAGTCATCTTCCATGGCAAACAACCTGGTCAGGTTGATGGGATGTGTCTGAATTAGCCTCTCTCTTCCTAATGTAGAGAAGATGGACCAAACCATGCCTGTGTGGAGAGCTGTTCCCCGGTGCCTATGGTTGATATACCATTCTAACATATGAATGAGTCACAGCAAGTAGAGGCAGCCTCCATCTTTTGGGAACCATGTAAGCAACTGTTAAAACAAAGTGGTTTCCAAGGCAGTGACTTCATTCAGATCCTGAAGAAAGTGACATCACCTTACAGTTTTGGTAATGAAAGTCTGTGATCTTGGGATCCAGGAAACCAGGCACACAGAGTCAAACCCACTCCATGTCCCAGTGGGCTAACTTGTTTGGATTTAACAAGACAGAGTCACTCTTTCTTTGTACCTACTGATGTGAGGACAGCCAAATGCCTGGAAACTATGAAGACTGGCCTTTCCAGAGAAAGCAGGTAGTTTCTCACCATGGGCTCCAGACAACTTCACAGAGTTGGCCAAAGAGACCAGATTGGAGACAGGACACGCCATTTTGGGGGAACATAGTATGGCCCACAAGTCAGAGGACACTCCGGATTGTCACAGACCTACTTGGGGAAAGGAGGTGACTTTTTGGGTGTGAGTGTGAGTTTGTGGTTTTGTCTCATGTTCTGAGAATAGTTAGGAAAGCTGGTTTGTTTGTTTTGGAGTGGACTGTGTCTAGTAAGTCCTTTGACAAGGTGAGTGTTTCTGTGTCTATATATCATACTGTGTCCGTGATTGCAGACATTAGAAAAGAGAATGCATCAATGGATGTGTCCTGTCTACAAGAAAGCTTCAAAGCATTCATCCTGTGCAATTAATGAATGGACTGCAGGTTGCCGTATGGATGGGCAACTCCTGCCATCTTTCTAAATTCCTGTTTTCTTCCTGAATTCTGGACACTCTCCAGAATACGCTCATGATTTTGTGTCCAAGATATGTACCACCTCCATCTCTGTGACATGGCCATGTACTGGATAGCTGATGGGAATGGCGAGTATCTCAGAAAACTCAGATATCAGTATGCCCAAGAAAGTCTCAGTGGAGAAACCCTGCTTTGCGCCTTTTGCTTACCTATTCTGTTGCCCTGAATGTCAGGAAGGTCTTTGCCTCAGGCCACACTTTGTGAAGCCTGCAGAAAATAGCTTTCAAATGGAAAAGAATGGTCATTACCTGTGCCTCTTTGCTTAATTGCTTTGGAAATGGATGTTTCTGAATCAGCCTCTCAGCCCTATGTGAGGCTGTGGCTTAGATTCACAGCACATGATGGGTCTAAAGAAAAATCCCATGTGTGCATCCCAAACCAAAATGGACAAAAGAGCTGTCAGAGTAGTTCTTACAATACAGGAAAGTTGGGGACCTTCCACTTGATGAGAACCTCAAATGTCCATGCACAAATGATACCTGGAGAAGTTGTAGGCAGGTATGAAGCACCTGAGAGAGCAAAAGTCATCTTCCATGGCAAACAACCTGGTCAGGATGAAGGGATGTGTCTGAATCTGAATCTCTCTCTTCTTATTGTAGAGAAGATGGACCAAACCAGGCCTGAGTGGAGAGCTGTTCCCGGGTGCAAATGGTTGATATACATTCTACCTTATGAAAGTGTCACAGGAAGTAGGGGCAACCTCCATCTTATGTTACCCTTGGAAGCAACTGTTAGGACAAAGTGGTTGCCAAGGCAGTGACCTCATTCAGTTCCAAAGAATGTGACATACCTCATTTCCTTGGTGATGGAACTCTCTGAACTTGGTATCCAAGAAGCCAGGCACCCAGAGGCAGTCCCAGTCCCAGTCCCAGTGGGCTCACTTGTTTGGATTTACCAAGGACAGAGTCAGTTTTCTTGGTACCTAATGATGTGAGGATGGCCAAATGCCAGGAGAGCTCTGAAGATGGACCTTTCCTGAGAAAACAGGTAGTGGCTAACCACTTTTTCCTGACATCTTCACAGAGTTGGTCAAGGAAAGAAGGTCTGAGAGAAGACAGGCCATTTCGGGGGAACATAGTATGGCCCACCAGTCAGAGGACACTCCGGATAGTCACAGACCTACTTGGGGGAAGGAGGTGCCTTTGTGGGAGTGGGTGTGGGTTTGTTGTTTTGTCTCATGTTCTGAGAATAGATAGGAAAGGCGGTTTGTTTGGTTTGGAGTGGACAGTTTCTAGTAAGTCATTTGACACGGCGAGGGTTTCTGTTTCTGTGTATCCCACTGTGTCTGTTGTTGTAGACATTAGAAAAGAGAATGCATTAATGGATGTGTCCTGTCTAGTATAAATCTTCCCATAATTCATCCTGCCGAATATATGAATGGACTGCAGCTTGTCTTATCGATGTGCAACACCTGCTATCTTTCTAAGTTGTTGTTTTCTTCCTGAATTCTGGCCACTCTCCAGAATAGGCTCATGGATTTGTGTCCAAAAAATGTACCACCGCCAAGCTCTGTGACATGGCCATGTACTGGATACCTGAAGAGAATGGCGAGCATCTCAGAAAACTCAGATATCAGTGTGACCAAAAAAATCTCAGTGCAGAAACCCTGCTTTGGGCCTTTTGCTTACTTATTGTTGTGTTGCACTGAATGTCAGGAAGGTCTTTGCCTCAGGCCACCCCTTTGTGAAGCCTGAAGAAAACAGTTTTCAAATGGAAATGAATGGGCCTCACCTGTGGCTCTTTGCTTAATTGCTTTGGAAAGAGATGTGTCTTTATCAGCCTTTGGACCTGTGTGTGGCTGTGACTTAGATTCTCAGCACCTGATGGATCTTAAGAATGATCCCATGTGAGCTTCCAAAACCAAAATGGCAAAAAATATCATTCATTGTGGATGAAGTCTCTTGCCTTCCTCTGTTAGGTTCCTGCACTCCATCAAATGAGAATAGGGATTCTTTGGGTCAAATGAGTTCTTCAAAGCCCTGCAGAGGTGCTTGTGTTTTCGCATGACTCTAAATCACCTAAAGAATTGATACCTAAAATCAGTAGGCCTGAAATTGGAGAAACAAAGAAGTATTAAAGGCAGGCTTATTTGTTCACTCCTGGTTCACAGAAACGGTGTCCAGGCTACCCTGACTTTAGGCAAATGAGGGGCAAAGGAGCTGATTTTGGACACTGTCTTGGGCTGCGCCCCTCATGGAAACCTCCAGCCAGAGGTTAAGATGATTGACTATATGGAATAAGATGAGGGCCATGTGGGAGTGTTTTGGTTTTGATTTTGGTCATTTGTGTGGCATTGGAAAAAATGACTGGGTACACGTGGGGTTGAACTCTGGTGTGATTCCCCTTAGAGACTGGGTTTTGGAAATGAACTCAGAGAAGCATTGCCATGAATTTTGTTGGGATTTTAAGAGGCCACGCATGAAAGTCGCTCTTGGAAACTGAGACCTAGGCCCCGGGTGGATTTCAACAGAGGACTGGAAATCTCAGCAAGGATATCACATGATTTTATTCTTAAAGAAATGGCAGCCATAGTTGAGAGTCAAAACACACATGGACCTCACATTGTAGACCTCAATGGGCCTGGCCTAATGTGACCGTTTGTCCACTCTTTGGGAAGCCGTGCCTGTGAGAGTTCTCCAGAGATTTCATTGAAATGAGCTTCCTCACCATTTAATGTTTGCTGAATGAACTGAAATCCACAGTGCCTCCAACTTCATGCTTGAAAAATGGCTAGATAAATACCATGAAATTTTTGAAATTCCTATGACCAGGTGGCACTGGAGAAACATTGGATGTCCTGTTGCTGATCATGATTATACCAGACAGTGCCTTGACTTACTGAGTTTCATGAAAATGGTGTAGAACAGAGATGCCAGTAAGTTGGAGCCTGCTGAGTAGTGGGTCTAGAGCAGTGGTGGGGAGGTGTTTGATAAAACATCCGTGGTAGGGCCATGTGGATATACCATTGCATTCCAAATGGCTTGTAACTGACATGGTGCAGCCAGCAGACCCTTATATGTAAAGGCATATTGTTATATGGAGAGTTTTCAGAGGAAAATTAAGAATCAGGTTGATATGGACAAGGGGGCAATGGGGCAAGCTGTGAGAGATAGGAGCCTAGTTGGTGCATTCTCTTGCAGACCCTGACCCACCACACGTGACAGAACTCCCTCCAGCACTGTGTCCCAGTTTAGCTCCTAGTATTTCGTGAAACAAATACCAAACTCACAGTGCAGCAGCAAAAACTCCACAAAAAGTGGAAGAGGACCAAATGGCTTCACAGTCTACACGGGGAGACACTTAGTCCCCAGTGGCCTCAGTTTACCTTCAAAGAGAGGATTCAGCACTGCTTCATCTAGTTCTTTGGAAATAAGAAACCATGTCCTCCAGGTCACATAGATGCAGACCCAGCTTTGATGGTCTCACTACAAAGGAAGCCAAATCTCCTGAAAACAACATATATTTCAAGTGCAAAACTCAGTGGCAGTTTCTCAAAAAGTTTTTACGCCAGCAGAGCTCCATGTTTTTGGAGTGTTTACCCTGTCCCTTAGTTTTGGAAACTGCTCTACCACCTCCAAGGTTGTGAACTCCTGAGCATTTTCCATTCCAGATATGTATTCACTGATTTTGTAACTCTTCTCCTCTAATTGTGTCTTACTTGTGGTGAAGGTAATGTCAAGGCATTGTTCTGGATGAGAGCACTAGGATATTTGTGCAGCATATATTTACATACACATTGGATTCATTTTCCAATTTTCCATTCGAAATACTGAATCCCTGACACTAACCCATACCTAGTAGACTCAGACTATTCATCCTAATATAATGGAGAAAATTAACCCAACACAATAGAAATACAAGCACTTCAGAGGAGACATGTTGTATTGTTGGACTTGACATTTGCATTATATAAGGTAGGAGTTATAAATCTAGTCAAATTTTAATTGAAATATTCTCCATGTGTTTTTAAACTTAACAAATATGTGAATTCTTGTTTCCCTTTTCTGTAGCCTATTCACACATGTATATTTATATGCATATATAGAATCCTACCAGGTATCACACGTACATTTTTGTGAGGTGGCTGCCTTGGCAGATACAAATTGTGAGAAGAGTTCACTCCTCCTAAATGCTGTTGGAAATGAAAATTCAACCTATAGGAGAGCGTCCTAGTAGAACAACATTATACATTAACTCATGTTCAGTAAAATAAATATTTTTGCATTTGTGGATGATATATATTTACTGATGAATTCGATTGGCATTTATATTGGTACTTTTTAATGTCTGTGAGTGTTGTGTGTGTGTGTTTGTGTGTGTGTGTGTGTATATATATAGATATGGATATAGATATAGATATAGATATAGATATACTCTCCAAATTTTTCAAAATATGAAATATATGTGTCTAATATACACTCTCTAAATTCATTCATGTTCATGTATGTGGATTTATAATCCACTTTTCACAAGATTATAATCAGAAATATTCATCCACCTGCAATACATATTTGTTTCCTAGTACTTAAAACTAACTTCAGTGAATTGTGCATACAAATCCTAATTATTCTACAGTAACTGACCCAGTCTAACATCAATGCAAGTAGACTCCTATGGGACATGATATGTAATTTGTCATTCATTTGTATTCGACACTGGTACATTATTATTTCTTCAGTTTTTGAACATCATAAGATATACATTTGCCAAGGCAGTGACCTCATTCAGTTCCAAAGAATGTGACATACCTCATTTCCTTGGTGATGGAACTCTCTGAACTTTGTATCCAAGGAGCCAGGCACCCAGAGGCAGTCCCAGGCCCAGTCCCAGTGGGCTCACTTGTTTGGATTTACCAAAGATAGAGTCAGTCATTCTTGGTACCTACTGAAGTGGGATTACCAAATGCCTGGAGAGCTCTGAATAGGGAGCTTTCCTGAGAAAGCAGGTAGTGGCTCTCCACTTTTTCCTTACAACTTTACAGAGTTGGCCAAGGAAAACAGATCTGAGAGAGGACAGGCCATTTCGGAAGAACAGAGTATGGCCACCAGTCAGAGGACACTCTGGTTAGTCATACACCTATGGGGAAGGAGGTGCCTTTTTGGGAGTGGGTGTGGGTTTGTGGTTTGTCTCATGTTCTGAAAATAGGTAGGAATGGCGGTTTGTTTGTTTTGGAGTGAACTGTTTCCGGTAAGTCATTTGAAGAGGTGAGTGTTTCCATGTCTGTGTATCCCACTGTGCCTGTGGTAGTAGACATGAGAAAAGAGAATGCAGCAATGGATGTGTCATGTCTAGTATAAAGCTTCCCAGCATTCATCCTGCCCAATTTATGAATGGAGTGTGGCTTGCCTTATGCACGGACAACACCTAATACCTTCCTAAGTCCCTGTTTTCTTCCTGAATTCTGGCCACTCTCTAGAATAGGCTCATGGTTATGTGTCCAAGATATGTACCAAATCCAAGGTCTTTGACATGGCCATGTACTGGATACCTGAATGGAATGGCCAGCATCTCAGAAAACTCAGATATCAGTGTGACCAGGAAAGTCTCAGTGGAGATACCCTGCTTTGGGCCTTTTGCTTACCTATTGTTCTGTTGCCCTGAATATCAGGAAGGTCTTTGTCTCATGCAACCCCTTTGTTAAGCCTGAAGAAAACCGTTTTCAAATGGAAATGAATGTGCATCACCTCTGGCTCTTTGCTTAATTTCATTGGAAAAGGATGTGTCTGATTCAGGCCCTTTGCCCTGTTTTAGGCTGTGACTTAGATTCTCAGCACCTGATGGATGTAAAGAAAGATCCCATATGTGCATCTAAACCAAAATGGAAAAACGTTCAATCAATGTGCATGAATTATATTGCCTTCCTTTGTTAGGTTTCTGAAATCCATCATGTCAGAATAGGGATTCTTTGGGTGAAATGAGTTCTTCAAATCTCTGCAGAGGGGCTTGGCTTTTCTTATGACTCCAATTCACAAAAAGAATCTAGACCCCACAGTCAGAGAGCCTCAAATTGGAGAAGCGAAGCAGTATTAAGGGCAGGCCTATTTGATCACTCCTGGTTCACAGGAAGGGTGTCCAAGCCACCCTGACATTCGGCAAATGAGGGGCAAGGGAGCTTATTTTGGACACTGTCTTGGGATGTGCCTCTCATGAAAACCTCCATCCAGATGTTATGATGAGTATCTTTATGGTAGAAGATGAGGGCCATGTAGGAGTGTTTTGGTTATAATTGTGGTCATTTGTGTGGCAGTTGGAAGAGATGACTGGGTCCACCTGGGCATGAATTCTGCTGTGATTCCCCTTAGAGACTGAGTTCTGGAACTGACCTCAGAGAAGTATTGACATGAATTGTGTGGGGATTTTAGGAGGCCAGGAATGAGAGTTGCCATTGGGAACCTGGGATCAAGGCCCAGAGTGGCTTTCCACAGAACACTGGGAATCACAGCCAGGATATTACATGATTTTATTCTGAAAGACTTGGCAGTCATAATTGAGATTCAAAACACACTTGGACCTCGCTTTGTAGACCTCAATGGGCCTGGCTTCATGTGACTTTTTGGCCACTCTTTGGGTAGACTTGCCTGTGAGAGTGCTCCAGAGATTTCCCTGAAATTAGCTTCCTCACCATTTAATGGTTCCTGAATGAATTGAAACCAACATTGCCTCCAAATGCATCTGTGAAAAAATGCTAGATAATTACCATGAAATTTTAGAAATTCCGATGACCAGCTGGCACTGGAGGACCTTTGATGTTCTGTTGATGATCATGAGTATACCAGACAGGGCCTTGATTGACTGGGTTTCATGAAAATGGTGTAGAACAGAGATGCCAGTAAGTTGGGGCCTGGTAAGTAGTGGGCCTAGAGCTGTGTTATGCAAATGTGTGATAAAACATCTGTGGTGGGGCCATGTGGATCTTCCATTGGCTTCCAAATGGCTGTGACTGACATGGTGCAACCATCACACCCATATATGTAAAGGCATATTTTTATATGGAGAGGTTTCAGAGTAATGTTCAGTATCATGTTGCTATTGTCAAGGGGGCAAGCTACTTGAGATAGAACCCTGGTTGGTGCATTCTCCTGGAGACCCTGCCAACCACACCTGACAGAACTCCCTTCAGCACTGTGTCCCATTTGAACTCGTTGTATTTCATGAAGCAAATACCAAACTCCCAGTGCAGCAGCAAGAAACACCACGAAAATTGGAGGATGACCATTGGTTTCACAGTCCACACGGGAAGACCCTTAGCCCTCAGTGGCCAATGTTTACCTACAAAAAGAGAATTCATCACTGCTGCCTCATTTTTATTTGAAAATAAGTAATCATTTCCTCCAGGTCACATAGATGCAGATCCAGCTTTGATGGTTTCACTACAAATAAAGCTAAAGCTCCTGACAACAACATATATTTCAAGTGCCCAACCTCAGAGGCAGATTCTCAAAAAGTCTTTGGCCAGCAGAGCTCCATGTTTGTGGAGTGTTTACCCTGTCTCTTACTTTTGGAAACTCCTCTACCACCTCCAAAGATGTGAAATCTGGAGCATTTTCCATTCTAGATATGTATTCACAGATTTTCTAACTCTTCTCCTCTAATTGGGTCTTACTTGGGGCGAAGGTAATGTCAAGGCATTGTTCTGGAGGAGAGTGGGAAGATTTTTCCGTAGCATATATTTGCATACACATTGGATTCAGTGTCTTATTTTCAATTCAAAATACTGAATACCTGACTCTAACCCATACCCTACCAGACTCTGACTACTAATCCTAATATGATGGAGAAAAATAACCCATAAAGAATAGAAATACAAGCAGTTCAGAGTAGGCATGGTGTATAGATGGACTTGCCTTTTGCATGATACAGAGTTGGAGTTATAAATCTAGTCAATTGTTTGTTGAAATAGTTGTCCTTGTATCTTTAAGGTTAACAAATATGTGAATTGATGTCTCCCTTTCTCTGTATTCTTATATGCACATATAGATTCCTATCTGGTACCACACGTACATTCTTGTGAGGTGGCTGACTTGGCAGATACAAATTGTTAGAAGAGATCACTCCTACTAAACCCTGTTGGAACTGAATATTCAACCTATGGGTGAGCTTGCTAGTTGAACAGCATTATACATAAATCCATGTTCAGTAAAATGAATATTTTTAGATCTGTGGATGGTATATATTTTATAATGAATTTTGATTGACATATATATTGCTACTTTTTTGTCTGTGTGTTTGTTTTATGTATATGTATATATATATGTATATATATATGTGTGTATATATATATATATATATATATATATATATACACTCTCCAGATTTTTCAAAATATGAAATATATGTGTCTTATATTCACTCCCTAAATTCATTCATGTTCATGTATGTGGATTTATAATCAACTATTCACAAGATTATTCTCAAAATATTCATCCACCTGAAATTTGCCCAATGCTCTCAAATGTCAATCCTATTTGTGACTACATATTTGTTTCTTCCTAAGATTATATATTTAAACTCAACCCTGTTCAAAATGTCTAATCCTATCACACACTTTATACTTTGCCTGATTTTGTAATGTCTCTATTGATATATGCTTTCCTACATATTTTCCCCACTTCATCATTGTGACTGACTCTTCACTTGTGCTGACATTTACATTCACTCTCTAATCGAAATCCTATTGCTAAGAAACTTTTGTTCCAAATCTTATACTCACCCTTCTTCCTAAACTTACTGACTATCTTCCTAATGCTACAGACTATCCCTTTTTGACTGGATGTTCTCTTCTACATTCAATCATCCAAGTAAACGTGGTGCGAGCTTCAGAGGAGGAGAGTACCAACAGGCTATCTCATGCAACATCAAAGGGTTTATTGGGTGTCCAGAATGCTGGGGTTCAGAGCTCACCTGAATAGAGCAGATAGCCCTGAGAATAGCTGAAGTAGAGCTTATATACTTTCCCTGGAGAGAGAAGGGAGGGAATTGTATTGATGGGTCAGGGCGAGTGGGCGGTTTGCATGCAACTGGGAGAGGGAGTACATTCTGCAATTTGGCAGCTGGGGATAGAACATTCTGGGAACAAATTTTGCAAACATTTCTCAAGATTTCAACAGTGTTCTGTTAAGCATACAGAAAAACAAGATGTGACAAGTACCTATTTTATTAATATTTCATTCCCCACTTCTTCTTCTGGCTAATTTTAATCATACAAATGATCATTGGAGGGTGTCACATTCAATGTCTGCTAGTGGGGTATTACCATAAGTTTAACTCCTCCAATTTGAGCCTGGAGAAAAGATATTACACGGTTGAGCAAACAGGGTTTTATAGTTAGCAATAATATGAGGATTATTATTGGACCGGCCAGGGTTGATAAAAACGTAGTTAACCAGGGGGACTGTGTGAACCAAGACTCAAGCCACCCTTTTGGGCCCTCTCTCATTTGTTGATGCTCTTCAAGGTGTCTTTTAAATTTACTCATAGATTTTATTACGACTCCAGTATAGTCAGCATAAAAACAACATTCTTCCCTCAATGCAGCACAAAGCCCCCCTTCTCTAATGAAGAGGAGGTCCAACCCTCAACTGTTCTGTAAAACAACTTCAGAGAGAGAGGTTAAAGTTTCATGCAAAGCCCTGAAGGAGGTTTCTAATATCTTACTTTTGCTCTATTGCTGCTTCTAATTGGGTCATCTTTTGTGTCCCATGGACAATGCCACTGGTTCCTCTGCCCACCCGTGCAGCAACTCCTATTCCTAATAGGATGGCTAAAGTGAGGGATATATGTTCCCAGTGGAACCGGTTGTATGCCCCCCCTATTTGATCTTCAAATGAACCTGCATCATGATAGAGCACTTTGGGAAACATCTGCACCATTACACAATTTATCACATATCCTGATCATTTCATGAAAACATAAACGATGTTTAAGTATATAGAATTATGCTGTTGTAGGCACTGACAAAGCAAGGCACCTAAGATAGCACTCAAGAGAGGGAAACAGTCCTATTTGGTAGCAACCGGATTCAGAGGGCATTGCTTATATTGTAATCAATTAATCCCATGAAACTCAAGTTTAGGTAGTTTCAGAATTTTGTACCCAACATATAAGGGATGGGGCTCAGAAGTTCACAGTCTTCAGAAGTTTAAAAAAGCAGTATTTGTTTCTGTTTTTCCTTCTGTTCTGGGCAAGTTAACTTTTCAAGGACACCTGGGAGGAGGAGAGCTTTTTCTTCCATTTCTTATTTTCCCCCTGCCAGCTGTTACCATGGAGCCCGGTTGGTAATTTCTTTATCTTAGAAATGTAGCCATCTCTGTGAAGCCCCAGCTGAAGGCCAGAGGACTTGTTCACATATTTTGTGAAAAACTAGTTAGGGGTTGTCTAGCTTAGAAGTACTGAGATTTTTAGCCAGTGGCCAAGTAGAACAGGGCAATACGAAAGAGAAAGTTTATCTACATTAAAGTCTTTATTGGGACTGTTTTGTTGAAAGTTCAAAACTCAGCCATGGTGAAGACTTCTGAAGAAGGTCATTTAAGACTTTTCTGTGGGCCTGGTACAGAGGGGGAAAGACGGGGAAGGTGGGGCTGAGAGCACCTCCGAGGATCTGCGAATGAGGGAAAAGAGAGATGTAAAAGAATAATGCGAAAGGGTATTGGGAATTTCCTAGCAGCAAACTTGAGCAGTAGATCAGGTAGAGCAGAGTGAAAGACGGGAGTGAGGATCCCAAAATCCTGTGAGGGACTTTAAATTTTAGTAACCTGTTTTCAGTGATGACAAAGCAACTTTAAAGGCCAATTATATTACATCTTGGATAAGGGTCTCAGGGCTCTCCTCAGCTCGTTTGAGCATTGGGTTAGCTGGTAAGAGGACCTGGTGGGACCCGGTGAGGGCACTGACAGGAGATGAGAGGAATGAGTCGGTGGAGCGGTACCTATGTACCTGCTACCTCAGAAAGGGGGCGATGGTCTGAGAACTGGTGGAGCTTTGGGTTTCTGATCTAGTTATTGGAGGGGAGAAATCAAGTTGCTGAGATGGGAGTGACATCAGAGGGTCTGGAACAGAAGGCTGAGGATAATGATATATTGGAGAAGCATAGTTCAGGATGTGAGTGAGGGAGGGAAAAGGCTTCCACATAGGGGAATTTCCTTTCACTCTTTTGAGCACTTGCAGAAGTTAAAAAGGTCATGCAAAATTTGAGGATCTAGAGACCCCTCTGGGTGCCATAGTTTTTGGTTGTCTAATTGGTAATGTGGCCAATGCTGTGTACTGAATTTGATGAAGAATTGGGGTTCCATCAGGCAGCCCCTGTATGCACACATTCCCATGACATACAGAAAAAGTCGGCTTTTCCCCCACACAGCCATTACTCTTTGTGGCTTTGATAGTCTGCCAGGCAAACTTAGTAATCTAGACTAGCCAACCTGCATCTGGCTCGCGTGTCCCTACATCCATAATGTTTGTTTCCATTATCTATGGTACAGAAGGGATTTAATGGTATTTTAGTGGGATCCTCTTCATCAGGGATATCACAATAGGAAATACCTATAGCCAGCTAACAAATGTCTGGGTGGAGAGATGGCCACCAGGTCCCTAAGGGGGCTGTATGCGAGATAGACCATACTTCTTTTCCAGTAGGATTTGTGATCAGCCATCACTGCTTAATGGGCTGATGAGGGTTAGGACTACTTGTAGCCAAGGGGAGAGTATATAACCTTATTCACATTGCGAATACACAATTTGAAACTGTTACCAGTCTTTTTCAGTTTCCAGAAAGATTCTGTACAGGCAGCAGGCTTGAGATGAGAGGTATGGATCCAGGAAGTGATTCTGTTTACGTTTACCACTGTAGGTGTTATAATAGCACCTGGTATGGTCCTTTTCAGCGGGGTACCAGGGATGACACCTGATATCATCTTACATAGATGAAATCTCTTCTTGATATGGATGTGGAATCCCCTGGTTCCCAGTTGGGTAGGCAGTGGCCAGCTGTTTTCACAGGTATTACTGAGTTCTTTCAAGATCTTTAAGTCTGTCAAGCAAGGGGGTGTGGAAAGGATCTTTAGGTCTTACAGTTGGGCTTAGGTCCCCTACTGGAGGAGGGCCACCATAAAGAATTTCACATGTGGTAAGGTTACTCAAAGAAACAAAGGGATTTTTTCTTGCATGAAACATTGCATAAGGCAGGAGCATAGTCCAATCTTATGCTGGTCTCTAAGCTTAATTTCGTTAAGGTCTCTTTAATAGTTCTATTCATTCTTTCTACTTGTCTTGAACTCTGTGGTCTATAAGCACAATTTAACTTCCAATTAATCCCCAGGTTCCTGGCTAACCCCTGACTTACCTGGGTCATGAACATCGGTCAATTGTCAGATCCTATTACCGGCTTAGCTTCCTCCAATGGTAGAGAGGCTTACTCAGCAGCAGCGGAATCACTTAGAGTGTGTTGTGTGTTAGGGGACGAGGGCAGGGGATAAGGAGGGGGAGAAGAGTCCAGTAGAGTCAAATCTGTGACTCAGGGAGAACAGAGGCTGGAGGAGGAGGAGGTTGAGAGGGTTTGAGAGATCATGGGGGAAGGAGTAGGAGCAGAGGTAGGGGCAAGGAAAGGCTTCACCCATGGAGGAGGAGATTTGCAGAGGTCCTGCCAAGTTAAGATATATGGCTGTTGATCCGGATGGCTATGTGGTGCTGGCTGAAAGACAATACCTCTGACTTTTTAAATTAGTGGGAAGTAGAAAGATCCTTCTAGGGGCCATACGACTCCAAAGATGGGCCATTCTGAGGCACAGAGATTCTGCCAGGTCCAGCGTTTTACTAAAAAAAGAAAGATTCTGAGCCCTTAAGCGGACTTTGGTCCAGTGATCAAGGGTCAGGGACAGAGGCATTGACGTGCTCTGTTCCATAATGAAAGTTCCACAAACAGTAAAAGCAAGGACACACGACACAGATAAGACAAGACCATAAAGACAGGCAATGAACGTCCAACACTGAGACCAGGAATGAGTAGCCGGCAAAACCCAATGGTATGGCAATAACGAATCTAAAAGAAAATATCACTGAGTCGAGAAGACTATTGTTCCTTGCTTTCCCGAGTTCTCTGCGGGGTCCTCCAGAGAGGTGCCCTTTGTCTCTGTGACATGTCTCTCAGCCACCGTCGGAGAGAGCCCAGGCTCTTCATCGCCAGCAATTTTGCCAAGCCTTAACAAGAAACCTGAAACCGGAAAGAGGCGCCTTACTTGCTCCAAGAGGAGCCCGTTGGGGTCTCTCCTCCGCCACTGCTGGAACTCGGTGGAACCTCAATATGTAAAGGTCAGGCGAGTGTCAGAGGAAGATACTATCAAGAGACTGTCTCATGCAACAGCAAAGGGTTTATTTGTGGTCCAGCATGCTGGAGCTCAGAGCTAAATTAAATAGAGCAGAGACCTCTGAGAACAGCTTAAGCAGAGCTTATATACTTTCCTTGGAGAGGGAAGAGAGGGAAGTTCAGTGATGGGTAAGGGCGAGTGGGCGGTTTGCATGACACCGAGTGAGGGAGTACATTCTGCAGTTCGGCTGTTGGGAACAGTACATTCTAGAACAAGATTAGCAAACATTTCTCAATATTTCAACAGTGTTTTGTTAAGCATACAGAAAAACAGGAAGTGACAAGTACCTATTTTATTAATTTTATTAACCTTTCACTACCGACTATGCCTTTTTGACTTGATGTTCCTTCTACATTAATTCATGCAACGTACAAGGTGCTATGCCATTGTATTTCGATTTATCTGAGACAACTCTGCAGAACGTAATTCAACACCACGTATCCCTATCAAGGGCCCAATGCCCTTCTGGGCTTCAAATCAGACTTAAATTTCTTTTTTCATACATATATTTCACCTATATATTCTTCTACACATAGCAAGTTCCCAATACGATCATTCATCCAGCAAAATGATTTCTAACCCAAATCGAGCATGTTTTTAACCATAACCGGACACTGTTCCCTCAATCTAACTTTACAGAAGAGCAGGGCAGGAGTTGATATTACAATACAGAAATGTAGAAAAACTTCCACCTGCTGAGAACCTCAAAGGTCCATGCAGAAATGATCCCTGGAGAAGATGTAGGAAGCAATAAAGGACCTGAGAGACCAAAAGTCATCTTCCATGGCAAACAACCCGGTCAGGATAAAAGGTTGTGTCTGAATCAGATTTTTTTTTAATGTAGAGATCATGGACCAAACCAGGCCTGTGTGGAGATCTATTCCTGGGTGCCTTTGGTTGATATACCATTCTAACTTGTGAAAATGTCACAGGAAGTAGGGGCAGCCTCAATCTCTTGGGACCCTTGGAAGCAACAGTTAGGACAAAGTGGCTGCCAAGACAGTGCCCTCATTCAGTTCAGGAAGGAAGTGACCTCACCTCACTTTCTTGGTGATGGAACTCTCTGAACGTGGGATCCAGGAAGCCAGGCACACAGAGCCAGTCCCAGTCCCAGTCCCAGTGGTCTCACTTGTTTGGATTTACCAAGGACAGGGTCAGTATTTTTTGGTACCTACAGATGTGAGGAAGGCCCAATGCCAGGAAAGCTCGGATGCAGGGCTTTTCATGAGAAAGCAGGTAGTAGCTCACCATTGGCTCCTAAGAAGTTCACAGAGTTGGCCAAGGAGACAAGATCTGAGACAGGAAAGGCCATTTTGGGGGAACATATTATGGCCCACAAGTCAGAGGACACTCTGGATAGTCACAAACCTACTTAGGGGAAGGAGGTGCCTTTGTGGGTGTGGTTGTGGGTTTGTGGTTTTGTCTCATTTTCTGAGAATAGGTAGGACAGTCGGTTTGTTTCATTTGAAGTGGACTGTTTCTAGTAAGTCTTTTCACAGGGCGAGTGTTTCTATGTCTGTGTATTCCACTGTTTCCGTGGTTGTAGACATTAGAAAAGAGAATCCATCAATGGATGTGTCGTGTCTAGTAGAAATCTTCTCAGCATTCATATTGCCCCATTTATGAATGGACTGTAGCTTGCCTTATCGATGAGCAACACCTGCTACCTTCCTAAGTTTCTATTTTCGTCCTGAATTCCGGCCAATCTCAAGAATAGGCCCATGGTTTTGTGTCCAAGATATGTACCACCTACAAGCTCTGTGACATGGCCATGTACTGGATAGCTGTAGGGGATGGCGAGCATCTCAGAAAACTCAGATATCAGTGTGACCAGGAAAGTCTCAGAGGAGAAACCCTGCTTTCGGCCTTTTGCTTACCTATTGTTCTGTTGCCCTGAATGTCAGGAAGTTCTTTGCCTCAGGCCACCCCTTTGTGAAGCCTGAAGAAAACAGTTTTCAAATGGAAATGAATGGGCATACCTGTGGCACTTTCCTTAATTGCTTTGGAAAGGGATGTGTCTGAATCATGCCCTTGGCCCTGTGTGTGGCTGTGGCTTAGATTCTCAGCACCTGATGGATCTAAAGAAAGTTACCATGTGTGCATCCAAAAGAAAATTCGCCAAAAGAGCAATTATTGGGAGGAAGTCTCTCGACTTCCTCTGTAAGGTTCCTGACTTCCATCAAGTGAGAATGGGATCCTTTGGGTCAAAAGAGTTCTACAAAACCTGCAGAGGCTAGCCCATTGTGCTTGGGTTTTCTCATGACTAAAATTCACATAAAGAATCTAAACCCCACAGACAGTAGTCCTCAAATTGGAGCGGTATTAACGGCAGGCCTATTTGATCACTTTTGGTTCACCGGATGGGTGTCCAGGCCACCTTGACTTTAGGCAAATGAGGGGCAAAGGAGCTTATTTGGGACACTGTCTTGGTCTGCACCCCTCATGGAAACCTCCAGCCAGATTATGATGAGTGTCTATATGAAAGAAGATGAGGGCCATATGGGAGGGTTCTTGTTTTAATTGTGGTAATTTGTGTGGTAGTTGGAAGAGATGACTGGGTCCACCAGGGCTTGAACTCTGGTGTGATTCCCCTTAGAGACTGAGTTCTGGAACTGACCTCAGAGAAGTATTGCCATGAATAGTGTTGGGATTTTAGGAGACCACGCATGAGAATCGCTTTTGGAAACTGAGATCTAGGCCCAGGATGGCTTTCCACAGAGCTCAGGGATTCTGAGCCAGGATATCACATGTTTTAATTCTTAAAGACTTGGTAGCCATAATTGAGAGTCCAAACACACATCGACCTCACATTGTATACCTCAATGGGCCTGGATTCATGTGTCCTTTTGGCCACTCTTTGGGAAGGCTTGCCTGTGAGTGTTCTGGCCACTCTTTGGGAAGGCTTGCCTGTGAGTGTTCTCCAGAGCTTTCATTGAAATGAGCTTCCTCACCATTTAATGGTTCCTGAATTAAATGAAACCCACAGTGCCTCCAACTTCATCCTTGAAAAATGACTAGATTAATACCATGAAATTTTTGAAATCCCCATGACCAGGTGGCACTGGATAACCTTTAGATATCCTGTTGCTGATCATGAGTATAACAAACAGTGCCTTGATTGACTGAGTTTCGTGAAAATGGTGTAGAACAGAGATGCCAGTAAGTTGGAGCCTGCTGGGTAGTGGGCGTAGAGCAGTGGACTATAGGTGTGTAAATAAATATTTTTGGTAGGACCACCAGGATCTTCCATTGGCTTCCAAATCTTGCGACTGACATGGTGCAGGCAGCAGACCTTTATATGTAAAGGCATCTTGTTATATGTAGAGGTTTCAGGGCAATGTTCAGAATCAGGTTGCTATAGTCAAGGGGAAAGCTATGTGGGATAGAAGCCTGGTTCGTACATTCTCTTGCCGACCCTGACCAACCACACATGACAGAACTCCCTCCAGCATTGTGTCCCAGTTGAACATATTGTATTTCATGAAGCAAATACCAAATTCCCAGTGCAGCAGTAAGAAACACCCTGAAAAGTGGAGGATGACCAAATGGCTTCACAGACCACACGGGAAGACACTTAGCTCCCAGTAGCAACAGTTTACCTACAAAGGGAGTTTTCAGACCTGCTGCCTCATGTTCATTACAAAATAAAGAACCATGTCCTCCAGGTCACATAGATGCAGACCCAGATTGCAGAATCACATCAGTTGCAGAACCATTGATTTAAATATTGCCATACATATATTTCTTGTGCCTAACCTCAGAGGAAGTTTCTCAATAAGTCTTTAGGTCAGCACAGCTCCATGTTTCTGAAGTGTTTACCATCTCCCATACTTTTGTAAACTGTTTTACCACCTCCAGTGTTGTGAACTCCTGAGCATTTTTCATTCCACATATGTATTCACAGGTTTTCTAACTCCTCTCCTCTAATTGTGTCTTACTTTTAGCGATGGTTATGTCAAGGTATTGTTCTGGATAAGAGAGGGAAGATTTTTGTGTATCACATGTTTGCATACACATTAGATTCATTTTCCTATTTTCCATTTGAAATACTGAATCCCTGACACTAACACATACCCTACTAGACTCTGACTACTAATCCTAATATCATGGAGAAAAAAAAACCTAACTGAATAGAAGTACAGTCCTTTTATAGGAAGCATGGTGTATATTTGTATTTGTCTTCCTCTTTATCAAGAGTATGTGTTTTAAATTTAGTAAACTTTTCATTTTAATATTTCTCCATGATTTTTTAAAGTTATCACATATGTAAATTCCTGTCTCCCTTTCTCTGTATCCTATTCAGCACATGTAATTTTTTTATGCATATACAATATCCTACCTGGTATCACACGTACATTCTTGTAAGATCACTGACTTTGGAATATAAAAATTGTGAGAAGAGATGACTCTCCCTAAATAATGATGGAACTGAAAATTCCACCTATGGGTGAGCTTCCTAGTGAAAAACACTATACATAAATCCATGTTCAGTAAAATGAATATTTTTGGATTTGTGAATGAATTATATTTCATGATGAATATCGATTGGCATATATATTGCTAAATATTAATGTGTGTGTGTGTGCATGTGTGTGTGTGTTTGTGCGTGTGTGTGTGTGTATATTCTACGGATTTTTAAAAAATATGAAAAATATGTGTCTTATTATACACTCCCTAAATTCATTCATGTTCATTTATGTTCATTTAAATTCAAATTTTCACAAGATTATTCTCAGTAATATTCATAAACCTGAAATATATTTTGGTTTCCTACTACTGAAAACTTAGTTCAGTGGATGGTGCTTAAAAATCCTAATATTTCTACAGTAACTGACCCAGTTTAACATCAATGCAAGTAGATTGCTATGGGACATGATGTGTAATTTGAAGTTCATTTTTACTCAACACTGGTACATTACTATTTCTTCAGTTTATGGACATCATAGGATGTATTTTTTCATCCAGAACTTCACAAATTTTTTTGGCATTTGGTTCACTTTCAATTACTTACTACTTCAGAACACATGTATTCCTCCATGTTTCTTTACTGGTCTTTTCACTAGACTTCTTTCTAAACACATTATTTTCGATTCCATAATCATTTTTGAAGCAAAACTCACTCTTCACGACAAACCGTAACCCTAATAATACCATTGCATATATAACTCGTTGGAATGATGGTATATATATCAATATAAGATTTCCAATATATTTTCAGATGCAAACTCAATCCATTATTTAATGTTGGATCCAGTTACATACTTTATTCACAATATGGTCTATTCATGCATCATCTCAATAATCATCAACACAAGGTACACCTATTTGTATCCCCAGTACTAATTTATAAGTTTCCAGAATATTACTCCCCTTTATGGTGGAAGAAATACTTATGTCACCTGATCTACATATACATTTTACCACAGTAGTATTCTGGACACAAAATGCAAAGGTCACACATATGATTGTACCAAAGCCTAAATGGAAAGTGACCATGGATTACTAAAAGCATCTATGTCCAGGGTGCCTACTGCTCTCAAATGTCAATCCTATTGGTTACTACATATTTGTTTCTTCCTAAGATTATATATTTAACCTCAAGCCTGTTGAAAATATCTAATCCTATCACTCACTTTATACTTTTACTGATTTCCTAATGCCCCTATTGATATCTGCTTTCCTACATATTTTTCCCAGTTCATCATTGTGACTGTCTCTTCACATGTGCTGACATTTACATTCACGCTCTAACTGAAAACCAATTGCTAAAGAACTTTTGGTCCAACTCCGAGACTCACTCTTCTTCCTAAACCTACTGACTATCTTCCTAATCCTACAGACTATCCCTTTGTGACTGGATGTTCTCTTCTACTTTCAATCATCCGAGGTGTAGGGTCCTATGCCATTGTATATTGATTTATCTGAGACCTCGGTGCAGAACATAATTCAATCTAAGTATACCAATCAAGGGCCCAATGCCTTTCTGGGCTTCAAATCTTTCCCAGATCTCTGATCTCATACATATATTTCACATTTATATTCTTATAAATATCACAGGTTCCCAATACCGTAATTCATCCAGCAGAATGACTCCTAACCCAAATCGAACATGCTATTAACACTAACCATACACTGTTTCCTCAATCTCACTTTACAGAAGAGCAGGGACAGAGTTGGTCTTAAAATCCAGGAAGGAAGGGTATCATCCACCAGCTGAGAACATCAAAAGTCCCTGCAGAAATAATCCCTTGAGTAGGTGTAGGCAGGTATGAAGGATCTGAGAGAGCAAAAGTCATCTTCCATGGCAAACAACCTGGTCAGGTTGAAGGGATGTGTCTGAATTAGCCTCTCTCTTCCTAATGTAGAGAAGATGGACCAAACCATGCCTGTGTGGAGAGCTGTTCCCCGGTGCCTATGGTTGATATACCATTCTAACTTATGAATGAGTCACAGCAAGTAGAGGCAGACTCCATCTTTTGGAACCTTGGAAGCAACTGTTAAAACAAAGTGGTTTCCAAGGCAGTGACTTCATTCAGTTCTTGAAGGAAGTGACCTCACCTTACATTATTGGTGATGAAAGTCTGTGATCTTGGGATCCAGGAAACCAGGCACACAGAGTCAAACCCACTCCATGTCCCAGTGGGCTCACTTGTTTGGATTTAACAAGACAGAGTCACTCTTTCTTGGTACCTACTGATGTGAGGACAGCCAAATGCCTGGAAACTATGAAGACTGGCCTTTCCAGAGAAAGCAGATAGTTTCTCACCACGGGCTCCTGACAACTTCACAGAGTTTGCTAAAGAGACCAGATCGGAGACAGGACACGCCATTTTTGGGGAACATAGTATGGCCCACAAGTCAGAGGACACTCCGGATAGACACAGACCTACTTGGGGGAAAGAGGTGCCTTTTTGGGTGTGAGTGTGAGTTTGTGGTTTTGTCTCATGTTCTGAGAATAGTTAGGAAAGCTGGTTTGTTTGTTTTGGAGTGGACTGTTTCTAGTAAGTCCTTTGACAACGTGAGTGTTTCTGTGTCTATATATCATACTGTGTCCGAGATTGTAGACAGTAGAAATGAGAATGCATCAATGGATGTGTCCTGTCTATGAGAAAGCTTCAAAGCATTCATCCTGTGCAATTTATGAATGGACTGCAGGTTGCCGTATGGATGGGCAACTCCTGCTATCTTTCTAAATTCCTGTTTTCTTCCTGAATTCTGGACACTCTCCAGAATACGCTCATGATTTTGTGTCCAAGATATGTACCACCTCAATCTCTGTGACATGGCCATGTACTGGATAGCTGATGGGAATGGTGAGTATCTCAGAAAACTCAGATATCACTATGCCCAAGAAAGTCTCAGTGGAGAAACCCTGCTTTGGGCCTTTTGCTTACCATTCTGTTGCCCTAAATGTCAGGAAGGTCTTTGCCTCAGGCCACACTTTGTGAAGCCTGAAGAAAATAGTTTTCAAATGGAATTGAATGGTCATTACCTGTGCCTCTTCGGTTAATTGCTTTGGAAATGGATGTGTCTGAATCAGCCTCTTGGCCCTATGTGAGGCTGTGGCTTAGATTCACAGCACATGATGGGTCTAAAGAAAAATCCCATGTGTGCATCCAAAACCAAAATGGACAAAAGAACTGTCATGGTGGATAGAGTCTCTCGCCTTCCTCTGTAAGGTTCCTGACCTCCATTAAGTGAGAATAGGGATCATTTGGGTCAAGTGAATTCTTTAAAGTTCTGCAGAGGCTATCCCATAGGTTCGTGGGTTTTCTCATGACTCCAATTCACATCTATGTTTACAGAAGAGCAGGACAGTGTTGGTCTTACAATACAGGAATGCAGTGGATCTTCCATCTGTTGAGAACCTCAAAGCTCCATGCAGAAATGATCTCTGGAGAAGATGTAGGCAGCTATGTAAGACCTGAGAGAGCAAAAATCATCTTCCATGGCAAACAACCTGGTCAGGATTAAGGGTTGAGTCAGAATGAGCCTATCTCTTCTTAATGTAGAGAAGATGGACCAAACCCGGCCTGTGTGGAGAGCTGTTCCCTTTTGCCTACGGGTGATATACCATTCTAACTTGTGAAAGTGTCACAGGAAGTAGGGGCAGCCCTCATCTCATGGGACCGTTGGAAGCAATTGTTATGACAAAGTGGTTGCCAAGGCAGTGATCTCATTCAGTTCCTGAAGGACGTGATCTCATCTCACTTCCATGGTGATGGAACTCTCTGAACTTGGGATACAGAAAGCCAGGCACCCAGAGCCAGTCTCAGTTCTAGTCCCAGTGGTCTCACTTTTTTGGATTTACAAAGGACAGAGTCAGTCTTTCTTGATACCTACTGATGTGAGGATGGCCAAATGCCAGGAAAGCTCGGAAGAGGGGCTCTTCCTGAGAAAGCAGATAGTGGCTCACTCCTGGCTTCTAACAACTTCACATTGTTGACCAAGAAGACCAGATCTGAGACAGGTCAGGCCATTTCGGAGCATCATAGTATGGCAAATCAGTCAGAGCACACTCCGGAGAGTCACAGACCTATTTGGGGGAAGGAGGTGCCATTGCGGGTGTGGGTTTGTGGTTTTGTCTCATGTTCTGAGAATAGTTAGAAAAGGCGGTTTGTTTGGTTTGGAGTGAACTGTTTCTAGTAAGTCGTTTGACAATGCAAGTGTTTCTATGTCTGTGTATCCCACTGTGTCCGTACTTGTAGACATTAGAAAAGAGAATGCATCAATGGATGTGTCCTGTCTCATAGAAAGCTTCCCAGCATTCATCCAGCACAATTTATGAATTGAATGCGGCTTGCCTTATTGATGGGCGATACCTGCTACCTTCCTAAGTTGCTGTTTTCTTCCTGAATTATGGCCAATCTCCAGAATAGGCTCATGGTTTTGTGTCCAAGATATGTACTACCTCCAAGCTCTGTGACATGGCCATGTACTGGATAGCTGAATGGAATGGCGAGCATCTCAGAAAACTCAGATATCAGTGTGACCAGTAAAGTCTCAGTGGAGAATCCCTGCTTTGGGCCATTTGCTTACCTATTGTTCTGTTGCCCTGAGAGTCAGGAAGGTCTTTGTCTCAGGCCAACCCTTTGTGAATCCTGAAGGAAAGATTTTTCAAATGGAAATGAATATGCTTTACCTTTGGCTCTTCCCTTAATTGATTTGGAAAGAGAGGAGTGTGAATCAGCCTCTTGGCCCAGTGTGATTCTTTGACTTAGATTCTCAGTACCTGATTGATCTAAAGAAAGATCCCATGGGTGCATAAAATCCAAAATGGCATAAAGAGCAGTCATTGTTGATGAAGTATTTTGCCTTCCTCTGTAAGGTTCCTGAATTCCATCAAGTGAGAATAGGGATCTTTTGGGTCAAATGAGTTCTTCAAATCTATTCAGAGCCTATCCAATAGGTGCTTGAGTTTTCTCATCTTTCCAATTCACATAAAGAATCTGTACCCGACACTCAGTAGGACTCAAATTGGAGAAGCAGAGCAGTATTAAGGGCAGGCCTATTTGATCACTCCTGGTACACAGGAAGGGTGTACAGGCCACTGGGAATTTAGGCAAATGAGGGGCAACAGAGCTTATTTTGGACACTGTCTTGGGCTACGCTAATGCTATCAAATGTCAATCCTATTGTTGACTTCATATTTGTTTTATCCTAAGCTCATATATTCATCCTCAACCCTGTTGAAAATATCTAATCCCATCACTCACTTTATTCTTTTCCTGATTTTCTAATGTCTCTATTGATATCTGCTTTCCTACATATTTTGCCCTGTGCATCATTGTGACTGACTCTTCACTTGTGTTGACGTTTACATTGACTCTCTAACCAAAACCCTATTGCTAAAGAACTTTTGTTCCAAATCCTATACTCACTTTTCTTCCTAAACTTACCGACTATCTTTCTAATCCAACTGACTATAACTTTTTGAATGGATGTTCTCTTCTACATTCAATGATCCAAGTACAGTTCAGGTTTCTATTCAACCGGGTGAGGGAGTAGATTCTGCAGTTTGGCAATTGGGGACAGCACATTCTGGCAACAAGATTAGCAAAGAGTTCTCAAGATTTCAACAGTGTTTCGTTAAGTGTACAGAAAAACAGGAAGTGACAAGTACATATTTTATTAACCTTTCATTCCCCACTTCTTTTTCTGGCTACTTTTAATCATAAAAGTGATCTTTGTGGGGTGTCACATTCTATGTCTGCTAGTGGGGTATTACCATAATTTTAATTTGTCCAACTTGAGCTTGGAGAAAAGAAATTACATGGTTGAGGAAACAGGGTTTTATAGTTAGTAATAATATGAGGATTATTATTGGACCGGCCAGGGTTGATAAAAACGTAATTAACCAGGGGGACTGTGTAAAAAAAGACTCAAACTACCCTTTCTGTGCCTCTCTCTCTCTCGTTGTTGCTCTTCAAGGCATCTTTTTAATTTACTCATAGATTTTTTTACAACTCCAGTATTGTCGACATAAAAACAACATTCTTCCCTCAATGAAGCACAAAGGCCCCCCTCTGTCATGAAAAGGAGGTCCAACCCTCGACTGTTCTGTAAAACAACTTCAGAGAGAGAGGTTAAAGATTCCTGCAAAGCTGTGATGGAGGTTTCTAAAATCTTTAAGTTTTGATCTATTGCTGCTTCTAATTGGGTCACTTGTTGTGTCCCATGGACCAGAGCAGTGGTTCTTGTGCCCAACCCTGCAGCAACTCCTATTCGTAATAGAATGGCTAAGGTGAGGGACATATGTTCCCAGCGGAACCGGGTTGTATGTCCCCCTCTTTGATCTTCAGATGAACCTGCGTCATGATAGAGCACTCTGGGAAACATCTGCACCATTTCACAATTAATCACATCTGTTGACCATTTCATGAAAACATAAACAATGTTTAAGTATATAGAATTATACTGTTGTAGGGACGGACAAGGCAAGGCACCTAAGATAGCACCAAAGACACGGAAACAGTCTTTTTTGGTTTCAACCAGATTCAGAGGGCATTGCTTCTGTTGTAATCAATTAATCCCCTGAAACCCAAGTTACGTAGTTTCAGAATTTTGTACCCAACACGTAAGGGAAGGGGCTCAGAAGTTCACAGTCTGCAGAAGTTCACAAAAAGCAGTTTTTGTTTCTGTTTTTTCCTCAGTTTGGGCAAGTTAACTTTTCAAGGAAACCTGGGTGGGGGTGTCTTCCCTTTCTTTTTTTCCCCCTTCCAGCTGTTTCCATACAGCCCAGTTTGTAACTTCTTTATCTTAGAAATGTAGCCATCTCTGTGAAGCCCCAGCTCAAGGCCAGAGGACTTTTTTTCAAATATTTTGTGAAAAACTAGTAAGGGTGTGTCTAGATCAGGAGTGCTGAATTTTTTAGCCAGTTGCCAAGGAGACCAGGGCAACACAAAAATAGGAAGTTTATCTACAGTGAACTCTTTTATCGGGATTCTTTTGCTGAAAGTCCTAAATCAGCCATGGTGAAGACTTCTGGAGAAGGTCAGTTAAGACTTTTCTGTGGGCCTGGTACCGAGGGGGACAATTTGGAAGGCAGGGATAAGAGCAGCTCTGTGGATCTGAGAATGAGGAAGGAGAGATGTAAAAGAATATTGGGAGAGGGCTTTGGGATCTTAATAGCAACAAAAACTTGAGCAGTAGAACAGATAGAACAGAGGGGGAGACGGGAGTGAGATTCCAAAAAGCCTGTGAGGGACTTTAAATTCTTAGTAACCTGTTTTTAGTGATGACAAAGCAACATTAAAGGCCATTTTCATTACATCTTGTATTAGGGTCTGAGGATTCTTCTCAGCGGGTTTGAGCTTTGCATTAGGTTGTAAGAGGACTGGGTGGGACCCGGTGCGGGCACTGACAGGAGAGGAGAGGAGTGAGTGAATGGAGTGGTACCTCAGTACCTGCAACCTCAGCAAGGGAGCAATGGTCTGAGAACCAGTCGAGATTTGGGTTTTTGATCTAGATATTGGAGGGAAGAAATCAAGTTGCTGAGGTGGGAGTGACAGCAGAGAGTCTGGAGCACAAGGCTGAGGGTGAGCATCTATTGGAGAAGCATAGTTCAGGATGTGAGCAAAGGAGAGAGAATGCCTCCACATAGCGGAATCTCCATTCACCCTTTTGAGCATTTGCAGAAGTTAAAAAGGTCACACAGAATTTGAGGATCTAGAGACCCCTCTGGGGGCCATCGGTTTTGGTTATCTAATTCGTAATATGGCCAATGCTGTGTACAGAATTTGATGAGGAGTTTGGGTTCCATCTGACAGTCCCTGTATGCTCACATCCCCATGACTTACAATAGAAGTCTGCTCTCCCCCCCCCACAGCCGTGACTGTTTGTGGCTTTGATAGTCTGCCGGGCAAACATAGTAATCTAGGCTAGCCAACCTGCATCTGGCTCACGTGTCCCTACATCTATAATGTTTGTTTCCATTATCTATGGTACGGAAGGGATTTAATGGAATTTTAGTGGGATCCTGTTAATCAGGGATATCCCAATAGGAAAGACCTATAGCCAGCTGACAAATGACTGGGTGGAGAGATGGCCACCAGGTTCGTAAGGGGGCTGTATTCGAGATAGGCCATACTTCGTGTCCAGTAGGATTTGTGATCAGCCATCGCAGCTTAAGGGGCTGATTAGGGTTAAGACTACTGGTCGTCAAGGGGAGAATAAATATCTTCCAGGATCTTCTTTACAACCATTTGCAATGTTTCTTTTTTCTTCTTTTTTATTTCTTTTTGTGTGTGTGTGTGGGGAAGGCTTCAATACATCCTGAAAATGTATGTTCAAAGACTAGGAGTTATTTAAGTCCATACCTTACTGGCTTAATTTCAGTAAAGTACACTTCCCAGAATTGTCCTCGTCTGGTTCCTCATAGGTGCTTTCCTGCAGGAAGCTTGGAAGTGTAAGCTTTAACCAATTAATGGACCTGACAGGCTTTTGTTACCCATTCAGTTATTTCCTTTTGCTGTGAGTAGGTTAGTGGAAAACTCTGTTCTTGATCCTTCACGAATGAATGCAGTTTCTTTGAACAAAGGTGAGTGAGTTGATGAACATTTGCTACTGACATAGTTAGAGCCATGATTATAGGAGTAGTTACTGAAGAATTAAAAAATTCCACTTGAGGGCCTTCAGGGTTAAAAGTTATTTTGGCCCAGAGCTTGGTGAGCAGAACTCTGCCCATCAATGGGGCCAGGCATTCTGGGATTACTAGGAAGGAGTGATGGATTTTTCCTTTTCCCTGGTCCATGGTCCTCGTAGTTGTCAAAGCCCGATATTTACTTCTGTTAGACTCTTGAATTAGAGACCTTTTATTCGGTAGAGGGTCCAATGGGCCTTACGGGCTGAGTATATTCACCCTGCATCTACTTCAAAGTTTATTGTGTTCCCCTCCACTTCAAAAGTTACCTTGAGGTCAGGGAGAGGATCTGAGCCCGGACTTTCTTAGTATTCCTCCAGAGTCAGAATATCTGGCTGGCATGGCTGTCTCTTTCTAGGGCACTCTTTGGCCCAGTGTCCTTTTTCTTTAGAGTAGGCACATTGATCTGAGGCCAGGGGTGGCCTCTAGTGTGTGCCCAGGTATCCCTTCCTGTCTCTCTGTTTCTTAATTTCTGGCCTATTTCTTGTTGTGACCAGGACCTTAGTCAATGCCTTAGTCTGTCTTTTGTTTCTTTTATCCTCACTCAGCTCCCTTCTCTTCCTCAGTTTCTCTCTTAAAGTATACCTTCTCGGGTTCTCTGAATAAATCCCTCAAAGTCATATCTTGTAATCCATCTAAGCATTGTAACTTTCTTTTAATATCCAGGGCAGCTTTCCCAATAAAGGCCATTGTGACAGATGCCTTTTGATCCTCTGCCTGAGGATCGAAAGGAGTATGTCTCTTATATGCCTACATAATTATCTCTAAGAACATAGAGGGAGATTCATCAGGCCCTTAAATAATCTCTCTTACCTTGGCCAAATTAGTTGGTCACCTAGCGGCCACTAAGATACCCACTATTAGAGCCCGGCGATAAGTGGACAGATGCTCCCTACCTTCAAAGGTGTTGGGGTCCCAGTTGGGTCGTTTCAAGAGAAAGCCGGCTTTGAATATATTGGGAAGTTTTGTCGGTCACGCATTTGGTCCGAGGATACTTTTTTCTAGCATCCAGGAGGATTCTCTTTTGTTCCTCTGTCATGAAGAGAGTCCCTAGGAGTTGTTGGCAGTCATCTCAAGAAGGTTGGTGTGAAAACATCAATGACTTCACCAGACCTGAGAGCCAGGTTGGGTCCTCGGTAAAAGGGGGATTGTTATTTTTCCATTTATATAGGTCTGAAGAGGAGAAGGCCAATACTGGTAGGCTTGCATTTTTTCCCTATGGCCATCGTCAATCATTGGTCCTTAGGGATGGAGGGAAGCAACACGGGAGTTCCAGGGTTTTCAATCATTTGCCACCGGCGAGTTCCTTTAGCAACTCCAGCTTCCTCCAGGGGAGGAGGGGCTGTGTGTGACGCAGGGGAGTTATCTGGAAGGCCCTGGGCTGGCTTAGCGTCCTCCAATTGCGGAGAGGCTGAGTCAGCAGCTGGAGAATCACTTAGAGGGTGTTGGGGGTTGTAGGACAAGGGTAGAAGATAAGGAGGGGGACGAGAGTCCAGTAGAGTCAAATCTTGTGACTCAGGGAGAACAGAGGGTGGAGGAGGAGGAGGAGCAGAGGGGTTGAGAGATCGTGGGGGAAGGAGTAGGAACGGGGACACAGCAAGGAAAGGCTTCACCCACGGAGGAGGAGATTTGCAGAGGTCCTGCCAAGCTAAGGTATATTCCTGTTTATCAGTATGGCTATGTGGCCCTGGCTGTAAGACAATATCTCTGACTTTTTAAATTAGTGGGAAGTAGAAAGATCCTTCTAGGGGCCATCCTAATCCAAAGGTGGGCCATTCTGTGGCACACAGAGTCTGCCAGGTCCAGCGTTTTACTAAAAAAGAAACATTCTGAGCCCTTAAGCGGACTTTGGTCCATAGATCAAGGTTCAGGGACAGAGGCATTGAAGTGATCTGTCCCATAATGAAAGATACACAAACAGTAAAAGCAACGACACAGGACACAGACAAGAGAAAACAATAAAGACAGGCAATGGACGTCCAACACTGAGACCAAGACTGAGCAGGTGGCAAAACCCGATGGGCTGGCAATACCGAATCTGAAACAAAGTATCACTGAGTCGAGGAGACTATTATTCCTTGATTCCCGAGTCCTCTGTGGCGTCCCCCAGGGACTTGGTTTGTGGCTCTGTGACACGTCTGCCAGCCACCATCAAAGAGAGCTCACACACTTCATCGACAGCCATTTTGCCAAGCCCTAACCTGAAACCTGAAACCAGAAAGAGGTGCCTTACTTACCCTGAGAGTAGCCCATTGGGGTCTCTCGTTCACCACTGCTGGATTTCGGTGGAACCTCCATATATAAATATCGGAAGAGCATTGGGGGAAGAGACCACCAAGAGACTCTCTCATGCAAAAACAAAGGGTTTATTGGGGGTCCAGCATGCTGGGGCTCAGAGCTCATTTGAATAGAGCAGAGAACCCTGAGAACAGCTTAAGCAGAGCTTATATACTTTCCTTGAAGAGGGCAGGGAGGAAAGTTTATTGATGGGCCTGGGCGGGTGAGCAGTTTGCGTGCAACTGGGTGAGGGAGTACATTCTGAAGTTTGGCAGTTGGGGACAGCACATTCTGGGAAAAAGATTAGAAATCACTTCTCAAGATTTCAACAGTGTTTTATTAAGCATACAGTAAAACAGGAAGTGACAAGAATCTATTTTATTAACATTTCACTACCGACTATACTTTGCCAGATTTCCTAAAGTCTCTATTGATATCTGCATTCCTACATATTTTCCCCAGTTCATCATTGTGATTAATTCTTCACATGTGCTGACATTTACATTCACTCAATACCCGAAACCCTATAGCTAAAGAACTTTTGGTCCAAATCCTATACTCACTCTCCTTTATAAACATACCGACTATCTTCCTAATACTACTGACTATCCATTTTGACTGGAAGTTCTCTTTGAAAATCAATCATCCAAGTTACAAGGTCCTATGCTTAATACCCAATCAAAAGCCCAATGCCCTTCTGGGCTTCAAATCTTACCTAGATTTTTGTTTTCAGATTCATATATTTTACCTATATATTCTTGAAAATATCGCAGGTTCCCAATACCATTATTCATCCAGCAGAATGATTTCTATTCCAAATCAAACCTGTTATTAACCCTAACCATACACTGTTCCCTCAATCTAACTTTAGAGAAGAGCAAGGACAGAGTTGGTCTTAAAATACAGGAATTTAGGGGATCTTCCAACTGCTGAGAAACTCAAAGGTCTATGCGCAAATGATCCCTAGAGAAGTTGTAGACACCTATGAAGGAACTGAGAGAGCAAAAGTCATCTTTCATTGCAAACAACCTGGTCAGCATGAAGGGATGTGTCTGAATCAGCCTCTCTCTTCTTTATGTAGAGAAGAAGGACCAAACGAGGCCTCTGTGGAGAGCTGTTCCTGGTTACCAATGTTTGATATACCATTCTAACTTGTGAAAGTGTCAAAGGAATTAGGGACAGCCTCCATTTCATGGGACCTTTGGAAGCAAATGTTAGGACAACGTGCTTGCCAAGGCATTGACCTCATTCAGTTCCTGAAGGAAGTGACCTCACCTCACATTCTTGGTGATGGAACTCTCTGAACTTGGGATACAGGCATCCAGGCACACAAATCTAGTCCCAGGCCCAGTCCCAGTGGTCTCACTTCTTTTGATTTACCAAAGACAGAGTCAGTCTTTCTTGGTATCTACTGATGTGAGGATGGCCAAATGCCAGGAAAGCTCTGAAGAGTGGCCTTTCCTGAGTAAGCAGGAAGTGGCTCACCGTTGTCTCCTGACAACTTCACAGAGTTGGCCAAGGAAACCAGATCTGAGACAGAACAGGCCATTTGATGGGAACATAGTACGGCCCACCAGTCAGAGGTCACACCCGATAGTCAGAGACCTACTTTGGGAAAGGAGGTGAATTTGTGGGTGTGAGTGTGTGTTTGTGATTTTGTCTCATGTTCTGAGAATAGGTAGGAAAGGCAGTTTGTTTGGTTTGGAGTGGACGATTTCTAACAAGTGATTTGACAAGGCGAGTGTTTTTATGTCTGTGTATCCCACTGTGTCCATGGTTGTAGACATTAGAAAAGAGAATGCAATGCATCAAAGGATGTGTCCAGGCTAGTAGAAAGCTTACCAGAATTCTTTCTGCCCAATGTATGAAAGGAATGCGGCTTGCCTTATGGATGGGTAACACCTGCTATCTTCCTAAGTTCCTGTTTTCTTCCTGAATTCTGGCCACTCTCCAGAATAGGCTCATGATTTTGTGACCAAGTTATGTACCACCTCCAAGCTCTGTGACATGGCCATGTACTGGATAGCTGAAGGGAATGGCGAGCGTCTCAGAAAATTCAATATCAGTGTGACCAGGAAAGTCTCAGTGGAGAAACACTGCTTTGGGCCGTTTGCTAACCTAATGTTCTGTTGCCCTGAATGTCAGGAAGGTCTTTGCCTCATGCCACCCCTTTGTGAAGCCTGAAGAAAACAGTTTTCAAATGGAAATGAATATGGATCACCTGTGGCTCTTTGCTTAATTGCTTTGAAAAGGGATGTGTCTGAATCAGCCTCTTGGCCCTGTGTGAGGTTGTGGCTTAGATACTCAGCACGTGGTGGATGTAAAGAGAGATCCCATGTGTGCATCCAAAACCAAAATGGCCAAAAAGCAGTCCTTGTGGATGAAGTCTGTCCCCTTCCTCTTTAAAGTTCTTGAACTCCATCAAGTGAGAATAGGGATCCTTTGGGTCAAATGGGTTCTTCAAAGACCTGCAGAGGAGCTTGTGTTTTCTCATGACTGCAAATCACATAAAAATATATACCTGACACTCAGTTTTCCACAAATTGGAGAAGCATAGAAGTATTAACGTCTAGCATATTTGATCACTCCTGTTTCACATGAAGGGTGTCCAGACCACCCTGAATTTACGCCAATGAGGGGCAAGGGAGTTATTTTGGACACTCTCTTGGACTCCGCCACTCATGGAAACCTTCAACCAGAGGTTGTGATTAGAGTCTATATGGAAGAAGATGAGGGCCATATGGGAGGGTTTTGGTTTTAATTTTGGTCATTTGTGTCCGGTTGGAAGATATGACTGGGACCACCTGGGCTTGAACTCTGGTGTGATTCCCCTTAGAGACTGAATTCAGAGAAGTATTGCCATGAATTTTGTTGGGATTTTAGGAGTCCACCCATGAGAATCACCCTTGGAAACTGAGATCTAGGCCCAGGGTGGCTTTCCACAGAGCCCTGGGTATCTCAGCCAGAAGATCACATGATTTAATTCTGAAAGACTTGTCAGCCATTGTTGAGAGTCACAACACCCATGGACGTCACATTGTAGACCTCAATAGGCCTGGCTTCATGTGACATTTTGGCCACTCTTTGGGAAGACTTGCCTGTGAGAGTTCTACAGAGCATTCATTGAAATGAGCTTCCTCACCATTTAAAGGTTCCTGAATGAATTGAAACCCACAGTGCCTGCAACGTCATCCTTGAAAAATGCCTAGATAAATACCATGAAATTTTTGAAATTCCCATGACCAGGTGGCACTGGAGAAACTTTGGATGTCCTGTTGCTGATCGTAAATATGCAAGACAGTGCCTTGATTGAGTGGGTTTCATGAAAATGGTGTAGAACAGAGATGCCAATATGTTGGAACCTGCTGAGTAGTGGGCCTAGAGCAGTGGTAGGCAGGTGTGTGATAAAAAATTTGTGGTGGGGCCATGTGGATCTGCCATTGGATCCCAAATGGCTTGTGACTTACATGGTGAAGCCAGCAAACCCTTCCATGTAAAGGCTTCTGGTTATATGGAGATGTTTCCGGGCAATGTTTAGAATCAGGTTACTATGGACATGGGGCCAAGCTATGTGGGATAGAAACCTGGTTGGTGCATTCTCCTGCAGACCCTGACCAACCACACATGAAAGAATTGCCTCCAGAACTGTGTCCCAGTTGAACTTCTTTTATTTCATGAAGCAAATGCCAAAGTCCCAGTGCAGCAGCAAGAAACACCACGAAAATTGGAGGATGACCAAATCGCTTCCCAGTCCACATGGGAATACCCTTAGCCCCCAGTGGCCACAGTTTACTTACAAAGAGAGAATTCAGCACTGCTGCCTCATGTTCATTGGAAAATAAGAAACCATGTCCTCCAGGTCACATAGATGCAGACACAGCTTTGATAGTCTCACTAAAAAGAAGCTAAAGCTCCTGACAACAACATATATTTCAAGTGCCCAAACTCAGAGGCAGTTTCTCAAGAAGTATTTAGGCCAGCAGAGCTCCATGTTTATGGAGTGTTTACCCTGTCCCATACTAGGGAAACTCCTCTACCACTTCCAAGGTTGTAAACTCCTGAGCATATTATTCACAGATTTTATTACTCTTCTCCTCTAATTGTGTCTTACTTTGGGCGAAAAAAATATCAAGAAATTGTTCTGGATGAGAGTGGGAAGATTTTGTTTAGCACATATTTGCATACACATTGGATTCATTTTTCTATTTTACATTTGAAATACTGAATCCCTGACACTAACACATGCTCTGCTAGATTCTGAATACTAATCCTAATATGATGGAGAAAAATAACGGAAACAGAATAGAAATACAAGCAGTTCAGAGGAGGCATGTTGTATACTTGGACTTGCCTTTTGCATTATATAGGGTAGGAGTTATAAATCTAGTCAATTTTTTGTTGAAATAGTTTTCCATGTGCTTTTAAAGTTAACAAATATGTGAATTCCTGTCTCCCTTTCTCTGTATTCTATTCAGCACATGTATTTTTATATGCACATATAGAATCCTACCTGGTATCACACGTACATTCTTGTGAGTTACATGACTTGGTAGATACAAAGTGTGAGAAGAGATCACTCCTCTTAAACGCTGTTTGACCTGAAAATTCAACCTATGGGCGAGCTTCCTAGTTGAAAAAAGTTATACATAAATCCATATCCAGTAAAATGAATATTTTTGGATCTGTGGATGATACATATTTCACGGTGTAATTTGATTGGCATATATATTGCTAATTTTTAAAATCTGTGTGTGGATATAAATATATATATATATATATATATATATATATATATATATATATATATATTCTCTCCAGATATTTCAAAATATTTAATATATGTGTCTTATTATACACTCCCTAAATTCATTCATGATTATGTATATGGATTTATAATCAAATTTTCACAAGATTATTCTCAGAAATATTCATTCACCTGATATACGTATTTTTTTCCTAGTATTGAAAACTAACTTCAGTGAATGGTGCATATAAATCCTAATATTTCTACAGTAACTGATCCATTTTCACATCAATGCAAGTAGATTCCTATGGGACATGATAAGTATTTTGAAGTTCATTTTTATTCAAAACTAGTACATTACTATTTCTTCAGTTTATGCACATTATTGGATATATATTTCATCCACAAGTTCACAAATTTATAGGCATTTATTTCACTTTCAATCACTTTCTGCTTCAGAAAACACGTGTTCCGCCATGTTTCAAACTGGTCTTTTCATGAGACTTCTTTCCAAACACATTATTTTTGATTTCCATAATCACTTTTGAAGCAAAACTCACACACTCTTCATGATAAACCATAACCTTAGGATTACAATTAGACGTATAACTAGTTGTAATGAATGATTATATATCAATATATGATTTCTTATGTATTTTCAGATATCAATTCAATACATTATTTAAAGTAGAACCAGTTATATTATTTATTAACTGTATGGTCTATTCATGCATTATCTCTATATTCATAGTCACAGGGTACACCTATTTTTACCCTCAATACTAATTTATACGTTTTCAAAATATTCCTCAAAAAATGGTGGAAGAAATACTCATGTCACCTGATCTATATATACATTTTATCACAGTAATATTCTGGACAAAAAAATCAAAGGTCACCCTTAAGGTTGTACCAAAGCCTAAATGGAAAGTGAGCATGGATTACTAAAACCTTCCATGTCCAGGTGGCCTAATGCTCTCAAATGTCAATCTTATTGGTGACTACATTTTTGTTTCTTCCTAAGATTATATATTCAACCTCAAGCCTGTTGAAAATGTCTAATCCTATCACTCACTTTATACTTTGCCTGATTTAGTAATGTCTCTATTTATATCTATTTTCCTACATATTTTCCCCTGTTCATCATTGTGACTGACTCTTCACTTGTGCTGACATTTACATTCACTGTCTACCTGAAACCCTATTGCTTAAGAACTTTTGGTCTAAATCCTATTCTCACTCTTCTTTGTAAACCTACTGACTATCTTTCTAATCCTACCGACAATCCCTTTTTGAGTGGGTGTTCTATTCGACATTCAATCATCCAAGGTACAAGCTCCTATGCCATTGTATATAGATTTATCTGAGACATTTTTGCAGAAAATAATTCAAAGCTAAGTGTACCAATTAAGGGCCCAATGCCCTTCTGGACTTCATATCTTCCCTAGATTTCTGTTTTTATACTTATATTTCACCTATATATTCTTGTAAATATCATAGTTTCCCAATACCATTATTCGTCATGCAGAAGGATTCCTAACCCCAAATTGAACATGTTACTAACCCAAACCATACACTGTTCTCTCAATCGAACTTTACAGAACAGCAGGGGCAGGGTTGCTCTTAAAATACAGGAATGTAGGGCATGTTCCACCTGTTGAGAACATCAAAGGTCCATGCAGAAATAATCCCTTGAGAAGATGTAGGCAGCTACGAAAGACCTGAGAGAGAAAAGTCATCTTCTATGGCAAACAACCTTGTCAGCATGAAGGGATGTGTATGAATCAGCCTCTCTCTTCTTAATGTAGAGAAGATGGACCAAACCAGTCCTAGGTGGAGAGCTGTTCCCGGGTGCCCATGGTTTATATACCATTCTAACTTGTGAAAGTGTCACAGGAAGTAGGGGCAGCCTCCATCTCATGGGACTCTTGAAAGCAACTGTTAGGACAAAGTGGTTGTCAAGGCAATGACCTCATTCAGTTCCTGAAGAAGTGATCTACCTCACTTCCTTGGTGATGGAACTCTCTTAACTTGGGATCCAGGAAGCCAGGCACCCAGAGCCAGTCCAGTCCCAGACCCAGTAGGCTCACTTGTTTGAATTTACCAAGGAGAGTGTCAGTCTTTCTTGGTACCAACATATGTGAGGATGGCCAAATACCATGAGAGCTCTGAATAGGGGCCTTTCCTGAGAAAGTAGGTAGTGGTTCACCGCAGGCTCCTGACAACTTCACAGAGTTGGCCAAGGAGACCAGATCTGAGATAGGACAGGCCATTTTGGGGGAACATAGTATGGCCCACCACTCAGAGGAAACTCCGGATAGTCACAGAGTTACATGGGGGAAGGAGGTGTCTTTGTGGGGTGGGTGTGATTTTGTGGTTTTGTCTCATGATCTGAGAATAAGTAGCAAAGACGGTTTGTTTGATTTGGAGTGGTCTTCTTCTAGTAAGTCGTTGGACAAGGCAAGTGTTTCTATTTCTGTGTATCCCACTGTGTCCGTGGTTGTAGACATTAGAAAATAGAATGCAACAATTGATATGTCCTGTATAGTAGAAAGATTCCCGGCATTCATCCTGCCCAATTTATGAATGGACTGCAGCTTGCCTTATCCATGGGCAACACCTGCTACCTTCCTAAGTTCCTGTTTCTTCCAGAATTCTCACCACTCTCCAGAATAGTCTCATGGTTTTGTGTCCAAAATATGTACCACCTCCAAGCTCTGTGACATTGCCATGTCCTGGATAGCTGAAGGGAACGGCGAGCATCTCAGAAAACTCAGATATCAGTGTGACCAAGAAAGTCTCAGTGGAGAAACCATGCTTTCGGCCTTTTGCTTATCAATTGTTCTGTTTCCCTGAATGTCAGGAAGGTCTTTGCCTCAGGCCACCCCTTTGTGAAGCCTGAAGAAAACAGTTTTCAAATGGAAATGAATAGGCATCACCTGTGGCTCTTTGCTTAATTGCTTTGGAAAGGGATGTGTCTGAATCAGCCTCTTGGCCCTGTGTGAGGTTGTGGCTTAGATTCTCAGCACCTGATGGATGTAAAGAGAGATCCCATGTGTGCATCCAAAACCAAAATGGCCAAAAGAGCAATTATTGTGAATGAAGTCTCTCGCATTCATTTGTAAGGTTCCTGACCACCATCAAGTGAGAATACGGATCCTTTGGTTCAAATGAGTTATGCACAGCCCTGCAGAGGCTAACCCATAGGTTTTTGGGTTTTCTCATGGCTCCAAATCATATAAAGAATCTATACCTGACAGTCAGTAGGCCTCAAATTGGAGATGCAGAGCAGTATTAACAGCTGGCCTATCTGATCACTCCTGGTTCACCGGATGGGTGTCCAGGCCACCTTGACTTTAGGCAAATGAGGGGCAAGGGAGCTTATTTTTGACACTGTCTTGGGCTGCACCCCTCATGAAAAACTCCAGCCAGAGGTTATGATAAGTGTCTATATGGAAGAAGATGAGGGCCATGTGGGAGTGTTTGGTTTTAATTGTGGTCATTTGTTTGGCGGTTGGAAGAGATAACTGGATCCACCTGGGCTTGAATTCTGGCATGATTCCTCTTAGAGACTGAGTTCTGGAATTTACCTCAAAGAAGTATTGCCATGAAATGTGTTGGGATTTTAGAAGGCCACGCATGAGATGCGCCCTTGAAAACTGAGATCGAGGGCCAGGGTGTCTTTCCACAGTGCAGTGAGAATCTCAGCCAGGATATCACATGATTTTATTTTGAAAGACTTGGCAGCCATAATTGAGAGTCTAAACACAAATGGAACTCATATTGTAGACCTCAATGATCCTGGCTTCATGTGACCTTTTGGCCACTTTTTGGGAAGCCTTGCCTGTGAGATTTCTCCAGAGATTTCATTTAAATGAGCTTCCTCACCACATAATGGTTCCTGCATTAATTGAAACGCACAGTGACTCCAACTTCATCCTTCAAAAATGGTTAAATAAATACTATCAAATTTCTGAAATTCCCATTACCAGGTGGCACTGGAGAACCTTTGGATATCCTGTTGCTGAACATGAGTGAAATAATTCCCCACGCAATGACACTTCACCGGGAGAATTCCAAATTTATTGCTAAAAGCTGTGTGCTTATATAGAACTAAGGGGGAGATGGTATGGCTTACATAAATGGCAGCAACCCGTTTATTGACAAGTTCTTTCAAATATCAGCTCCAGAGCCCAGGAATTAGTTCTCTTTGGGGCTAAGGTTCCCCACAAGCGAGATTTGAAATTGGCGCTGGCGGGAGAGTTCACAAGGGCGGGAACTTTTTGTGCCACTGCAGAAATGAAGAAGGTAGGAAGAAGAAGTCCTTAGGCGCCATGTTGGGGTTTTTCTCTGCGGTATGGCTGCCATTTATTCTTTTCCCAACATTCCACCCTTTTTGTTTTCTTAGGAAGTGGGGTGTCGTTTGTCAGATTTGGCTGCTTCCTGCTGTGTGGGGGTGGTGTGGGGCCTAGAAAGAGAAGTGGAGGAATGCTCAGGGGGCAGGTATGGGGATATCATGGCAGCCAGAAATAAAACCCAGTGGCTATAGACAGCTATTTTCATAGGGGTGAAGTCAATGAATGTTCCCTGAAGCCAAAGATGTCGATGGCATGGAACCAGTCCTGGATGGAAGAGATTGTTGGTATCAGCCACTGGTCCTGTAACAGAGACTCAAGGAAATACTGGAAGCGTTGCCTGGACATGGTGTCGCCAGCACCTGAAGAAGATCAGAGCGAATAAAAACAGAATGAAGATAAAAATTAAAGCAAATGTCAATTTTTGGCAGAAGTTCCATGTGGGGGGACTGACATAGAAGAGGCCAAGAACCATGAGAAAGCTTAGAAGGTGGTAAAGACTATGAATCCAGGATGGCAGATTAAGAGGTTCTCCGAGCTCGTTGTCTCCCGCTGTCTAATACCCGTTGCATTCCATCGTGCCTGGTAGTGAGCTTCATCACTGAGTGAACTGTTCTCTTGGAGATGTTGGGGATTCATCGGTCATCAGAGGCTGGTAGTGACTAAGCAAAAGCTGGTTGAAAGTTTGATTAGGAATTTTATGCAGTTGGGTTTGAAGGCACTTCATTATGCAGGGCAAGAGAGCACAAAAAAGGAGCATCCAAATAAGGGGATCCAAGATATGTAGTAAGTACATGGCAAGATAGGATTGGAAGAACCCCATTATGGGATTGGAGGAGGTAGGTTTGAGCAATTGGGTCGATAATTCCTGCAATTTAACAACATTTTTTTTATTAGCCCAGATTCATTAACATAATAGCAAAATTCCTCTCTGAGGAATAGGCATGTAACCCCTTTTTCTGCAGTGAGAAGATCAATTGCCATTTGGTTCTGTAAAGCCACTTGTGCCAATGAAGTAACCTGCCGCTGCAAGGAACCCAGAGACTCAGCCATGGTATTGAGTGTTTCCTGCAGTTTTTGTTGAAGGTCATTGGATCCCATAGAGCATGACCTATAGCTCCACCAGAGAGTCCGAGACCTGTCACTGAGGTTGTTAAAATGAGGCCTACCAGAACCGGCAGAAAGACTACCCTACGGGTGCGGGAAGGTAGGGCCAACTGTCAGAATTCGGTGGGAGTATACAAAGATGGCTGAGGAACTACAGTAACCAAGAAACAGGCGCCAGAGACATTGATGGTTGAGGTACTTAAAGAACCATTACACCAGAGGAAATGTCCAGGTTGCATAAACACAGGGCTCTATGGGGTGCTGTAGCTCAAGAAACAAATGGGTAAAGGATTCATTATTGGCAGGTGGAAACAGATGAAAGGAAATAAAGTATTGGTGGAATAACTTTCCCACAGTGGGATACGTGTCACATGTAGGGGTTGTCCTTTTTAGAGAAATTGTAGGGTTTTGCTGGAATATTTCCTTCCGCTAATGGGACTGCTGCTAGAAGTGGACGACTAAGTGAAGCACAGAGAAAGCACTGAGAAGTAGGCACAGAAAGAGGGGTGGAGTTTAATAATCAAAAAGTTTGGTGTAGCAAATTGAGCCATGTGGGAGGGGGACCTGAGAGGGTTGAAGGCTCTGAATCCTCTTTGGATGAGCTATGGATATGATCTCAAAGTTTTGATTCTGAGTCCTTAATGTGTTCGACTACCTGGATGTTTGCCTTAGGTTGCGTAATCAGGGTGCGGCCAATAGTCATCCACCCTGTGGGTCTGACTGAGGTTGTCCGAGCATAGACAGCAAACTCAACATAGCCCCATCGTTTGGCCTTGGGGTCAGGTTTACCTAAAGTATACCATCCATTGTTACTGGATGAAGAGCCTTTATGCCACTTTATGTAACTAGAAGTCCACCCTTCAGGGTAACCAAATGAGTGGTAAGAATAGCTACCACGTTCATCATGGAACATGCATGACCAATAGGGGCACCCATTATATATCTCAGGCCACCAATGACAATAGTCTTTTGTTTGATCAAAAAGGAAGCAAATGAAAGGCCAGTTCCAGCTACCAGGGACGAAGGTCCTTGAAGGTGACAATTTTAGGGAAATAGAGGTGCAGTTGTGGATGAAGCAAGTAGTTGCATCCACTGTGCAGACCTTCTGCATGCCATGTTCTGAGTATCGTTCCCGAAAAGTGAATAAATGCATGGTAGGTGAGGAGGGTAAAGACCAGTCCTGACAGAGCACAGAAAATAAGCAGAGCACAAAAAACAAGCAGTTAGAGAAGACTAGGGTGTTGGGAGAGCTCATTGTGCCTTCTTTAAGAGGAATTGGGCTGCAAGGAAAACCGTGTGAGCCACAACTAAAATGGGTGAGATGGGTGTGGAGAGCAGGAGTAAAGGGGAGGTTCAGTAGGTGATTCTTGGAGTTCCTCTGGGGTGGCCCTGTCTTCAGCAGGTGGGGCCTCCTGGTGATGTGGCTTCAACCTAGACATGTGAATCCAGGGAGTGAGACAGTTGTCTGGTAAGGAGAGTTTGGCGGCGGTAAGGGTAAAGAGAATGACAGGATAGGGGAATTCCCATTTTGCGGCAAGAGTCCCTTTTTCCTCTGGGGTATTATAATAGACTAGACTAACAGGTGTTAAGGGAGGAGTGTTTGGAGAGGAGACTGGGTCCGGAAGAAGCATCTGTGGATGATATATATTTACTGATGAATTTCGATTGGCATTTATATTGGTACTTTTTAATGTCTGTGAGTGTTGTGTGTGTGTGTGTGTGTGTGTGTGTGTGTATAGATATAGATATAGATATACTCTCCAAAGTTTTCCAAATATGAAATATATGTGTCTAGTATACACTCTCTAAATTCATTCATGTTCATGTATGTGGATTTATAATCAACTTTTCACATGATTATAATCAGAAATATTCATCCACCTGAAATACATATTTGTTTCCTAGTACTGACTACTAACTTCAGTGAAGGGTGCATACAAATCCTAATTATTCTACAGTATCTGACCCAGTCTAACATCAATGGAAGTAGACTCCTATGGGACATGATATGTAATTTGTCATTCATTTGTATTCGACACTGGTACATTATTGTTTCTTCAGTTTTTGCACATCATAGGATATACATTTCATCCACAAGTTCACAAATTAATAGGCATTTGTTTCAACATTAATCACTTCTTGCTTCAGAACACATGTATTGTCAGGGTTTCTTGACTGGTCTTTTCATGAGACTTCTTTCCAAACACATTATTTTGAATTTCCATAATCATTTTGAAGCAAAACTCACACACTCTTCATGATAAACCAAAACACTAATATTTCCATTAGATATATAACTGGTTGGAATGAATGATTGTATATCAATATACAATTTCCTTTTATTTTTCAGATATCAGTTCAATTCATTATTTAAAGTTCAAAAAAGTTATATTATTTATTCACAGTATGGTCTATTCGTGGTTTTTCTCTATGTTCATAGAAACAGGGTACACCTATTTGTACCCCCGATTCTAATTTTACATCTTCAATATATTGTTCCCAGAAATGGTGAAAGAAATACTCATGTCACCTCGTTATCACAGCAATATTCTGGACAAAAAATGGAAAGGTCACACTTATGATTGTACCAAAGCCTAAATGGAAAGTGAACATGGATTTCAAAAACATCCATGTCCATGTTGCCTAATGCTGTCAATTGTCAATCCTATTGGTGACTACATATTTGTTTTTTCCTAATTTATATATTGAAACTCAACCCTGTTGAAAATGTCTAATTCTATCTCTCACTTTATACTTTGCCTGATTTCGTAATGTTTCCATTGATATCTGCTTTTCTACATATTTTCCCCAGTTCAACATAGTGTCTGACTCTTCATATGTGCTGACATTTACATTCACTCTATAACAAAAAGTCTATTGCTAAAGAACTTTTGGTCCAAATCCTATACTCACTCGTCTTCCTAAACCTACCGAATATCTTCCTAATCCTACTGAATATCCCTTTTTGACTGGATGTTCTCTTCTAAATTCAATCATCCAATGAACAAGGTCCTATGCCATTGTATATCAAATTATCTGAGACATCTTTGCAGAACATAATTCAAAGCTAAGTATCCCAATCAAGGGCAAAACCCTCTGGGCTTCAAATCATACCTAGATTTCTGTTTTCCTACTTATATTTCACCTCTATATTCTTGTAAATATTGCAGGTTCCCAATCCCATTATTCATCGCACAGAATCATTCATCACCAAATCAAACCTGTTTTTAACCCCAGGTATACACTGTTCCCTCAAACATTTTACAGAAGAGCAGGGACAGAGGGGTTCTTACAATACAGGAAAGTTGGGGATCTTCCACCAGATGAGAACCTCAAATGTCCATGCACAAATGATACATGGAGAAGTTGTAGGCAGGTATGAAGCTCCTGAGAGAGCAAAAGTCATCTTCCATGGCAAACAACCTGGTCAGGATGAAGGGATGTGTGTGAATCTGCCTCTCTCTTCTTTTTGTAGACAAGGTGGAACAATCCAGGCCTGAGTGGAGAGCTGTTCCCGGGTGCCAATGGTTGATATACATTCTACCTTATGAAAGTGTCACAGGAAGTAGGGGAAACCTCCATCTTATGTAACCCTTGGAAGCAACTGTTAGGACAAAGTGGTTGCCAAGGCAGTGACCTCATTCAGTTCCAAAGAATGTGACATACCTCATTTCCTTGGTGATGGAACTCTCTGAACTTGGTATCCAAGAAGCCAGGCACGCAGAGGCAGTCCCCAGTCCCAGCCCCAGTGGGCTCACTTGTTTGGATTTACCAAGGACAGAGTCAGTTTTCTTGGTACCTAATGATGTGAGGATGGCCAAATGCCAGGAGAGATCTGAAGATGGACCTTTCCTGAGAAAACAGGTAGTGGCTAACCACTTTTTCCTGACTTCTTCACAGAGTTGGTCAAGGAAACAAGATCTGAGAGAAGACAGGCCATTTCGGGGGAACATAGTATGGCCCACCAGTCAGAGGACACTCCGGATAGTCACAGACCTACTTGGGGGAAGGAGGTGCCTTTGTGGGAGTGGGTGTGGGTTTGTTGTTTTGTCTCATGTTCTGAGAATAGACCGAAAAGGCGGTTTGTTTGGTTTGGAGCAGACAGTTTCTAGTAAGTCATTTGACAAGGCCAGTGTTTCTGTTTATGTGTATCCCACTGTGTCCGTTGTTGTAGACATTAGAAAAGAGAATGCATTAATGGATGTGTCCTGTCTAGTATAAATCTTCCCTATAATTCATCCTGCCCAATATATGAATGGACTGCAGCTTGTCTTATCGATGTGCAACAACTGCTATCTTTCTAAGTTGTTATTTTCTTCCTGAATTCTGGCCACTCTCCAGAATGAGCTCAGGGATTTGTGTCCAAAATATGTACCACCTCCAAGCTCTGTGACATGGCCATGTAAAGGATAGTTGAAGAGAATGGCGAGCATCTCAGAAAACTCAGATATCAGTGTGACCAGTAAAGTCTCAGTGCAGAAACACTGCCTTGGGATTTTGCTTACTTATTGTTGTGTTGCACTGAATGTCAGGAAGGTCTTTGCATCAGGCCACCACTTTGTGAAGCCTGAAGAAAACAGTTTTCAAATGGAAATGAATGGGCCTCACCTGTGGCTCTTTGCTTAATTGCTTTGGAAAGGGATGTGTCTTTATCAGCCTCTTGGACCTGTGTGTGGCTGTGACTTAGATTCTCAGCACCTGATGGATCTTAAGAATGATCCCATGTGAGCTTCCAAAATTAAATGGCAAAAAATATCATTCATTGTGGATGAAGACTCTTGCCTTCCTCTGTTAGGTTCCTGCACTCCAACAAATATGAATAGGGATTCTGTGAGTCAAATGAGTTCTTCAAAGCCCTGCAGAGGTGCTTGTGTTTTCCCATGACTCTAAATCACCTAAAGAATCGATACCTAAAATCAGTAGCGATCAAATTGGAGAAACATAGAAGTATTAATGGCAGGCTTATTTGTTCACTCCTGGTTCACAGCAACGGTGTCCAGGCTACCCTGACTTTAGGCAAATGAGGGGCAAACGAGCTGATTTTGGACACTGTCTTGGGCTGCACCCCTCATGGAAACATCCAGCCAGAGGTTAAGATGATTGACTATATGGAAAAAGGTGAGGGCCATGTGGGAGTGTTTTGGTTTTAATGTTGGTCATTTGTGTGGCATTGGAAAAAATTACTGGGTCCACGTGGGCTTGAACTCTGGTGTGATTCCCCTTAGACACTGGGTTTTGGAACTGAACTCAGAGAAGCATTGCCATGAATTTTGTTGGGATTTTAAGAGGCCATGCATGAAAGTCGCTCTTGAAAACTGAGACCTAGGCCCCGGGTAGATTTCCACAGAGCCCTGGGAATCTCAGCAAGGATATCACATGATTTTATTCTTAAAGAAATGGCAGCCATAGTTGAGAGTCAAAACACACATGCACCTCACATTGTAGACCTCAATGGGCCTGGCCTAATGTGACCTTTTGTCCATTCTTTGGGAAGCCTTGCCTGTGAGATTTCTCCAGAGATTTCATTGAAATGAGCTTCCTCACCATTTAATCTTTGCTGAATGAATTGAAACCCACAGTGCCTCCAACTTCAATCTTGAAAAATGGCTAGATAAATACCATGAAATTTTTGAAATTCCTATGACCAGGTGGCACTGGAGAAACATTGGATGTCCTATTGCTGATCATGAGTATACCAGACAGTGCCTTGATTTACTGAGTTTCATGAAAATGGTGTAGAACAGAGATGCCAGTAAGTTGGAGCCTGCTGAGTAGTGGGTCTAGAGCAGTGCTGGGGAGGTGTTTGATAAAACATCCGTGGTAGGGCCATGTGGATCTACCATTGGATTCCAAATGGCTTGTAACTGACATGGTGCTGCCAGCAGACCCTTATATGTAAAGGCATCTTGTTATATGGAGAGTTTTAAGAGGAAAATTAAGAATCAGGTTGATATGGACAAGGGGGCAATGGGGCAAGCTGTGAGAGATAGAAGCCTAGTTGGTGCATTCTCTTGCAGACCCTGACCCACCACACGTGACAGAACTCCCTCCAGCACTGTGTCCCAGTTTAGCTGCTAGTATTTCGTGAAACAAATACCAAACTCACAGTGCAGCAGCCTAAAAACCACAAAAAGTGGAGGAGGACCAAATGGCTTCACAGTCCACACGGGGAGACGAGGAGACACTTAGTCCCCAGTGGCCTCAGTTTACCTATAAAGAGAGGATTCAGCACTGCTTCATCTTGTTCATTGGAAAATAAGAAACCATGTCCTCCAGGTCACATAGATGCAGACCCAGCTTTGATGGTCTCACTACAAAGGAAGCCAAATCTCATGAAAACAACATATATTTCAAGTGCGGAAGCTCAGAGGCAGTTTCTCAAAAAGTTTTTAGGCCAGCAGAGTTACATGTTTGTGGAGTGTGTACCATGTCACTTACTTTTGGAAACTCCTAAACCACCTCCAAGGTTGTGAACTCCTGAGCATTTTCCATTCCAGATATGTATTCACTGATTGTGTAACTCTTCTCCTCTAATTGTGTCTTACTTGGGGTGAAGGTAATGTCAAGGCATTGTTTTGGATGAGAGCGGGAAGATATTTGTGCAGCATATATTTACATACACATTGGATTCTTTTTCCAATTTTTCATTCGAAGTACTGAATCCCTGACGCTAACCCATACCTGGTAGACTCAGACTATTCATCCTAATATAATGGGGAAAATTAACCCAACACAATAGAAATACAAGCACTTCAGAGGAGACATGTTCTATAGTTGGACTTGACATTTGCATTATATAAGGTAGGAGTTATACATCTAGTCAAATTTTAATTGAAATATTCTCCATGTGTTTTTAAACTTAACAAATATGTGAATACTTGTTTCCAATTTCTGTAGCCTATTCACACATGTATATTTATATGCATATATAGAATCCTACCAGGTATCACACGTACATTTTTGTAAGGTGGATGTCTTGGCAGATACAAATTGTGAGAAGTGTTCACTCCTCCTAAATGCTGTTGGAAATGAAAATTCAACATATAAGAGAGCGTCCTAGAAGAACAACATTATACATAAACTCATGTTAAGTAACATAAATATTTTTGCATCTGTGGATGATATATATTTACTGATGAATTTCGATTGGCATTTATATTGGTACTTTTTAATGTCTGTGAGTGTTGTGTGTGTGTGTGTGCGTGTGTGTGTGTGTGTGTGTATAGATATAGATATAGATATACTCTCCAAAGTTTTCCAAATATGAAATATATGTGTCTAGTACACACTTTATAAATTCATTCATGTTCATGTATGTTGATTTATAATCAACTTTTCACATGATTATAATCAGAAATATTCATCCACCTGAAATACATATTTGTTTCCTAGTACTGACTACTAACTTCAGTGAAGGGTGCATACAAATCCTAATTATTCTACAGTATCTGACCCAGTCTAACATCAATGCAAGTAGACTCCTATGGGACATGATATGTAATTTGTCATTCATTTGTATTCGACACTGGTACATTATTGTTTCTTCAGTTTTTGCACATCATAGGATATACATTTCATCCACAAGTTCACAAATTAATAGGCATTTGTTTCAACATTAATCACTTCTTGCTTCAGAACACATGGATTGTCAGGGTTTCTTGACTTGTCTTTTCATGAGACTTCTTTCCAAACACATTATTTTGAATTTCCATAATCATTTTGAAGCAAAACTCACACACTCTTCATGATAAACCAAAACACTAATATTTCCATTAGATATATAACTGGTTGGAATGAATGATTGTATATCAATATACAATTTCCTTTTATTTTTCAGATATCAGTTCAATTCATTATTTAAAGTTCAAAAAAGTTATATTATTTATTCACAGTATGGTCTATTTGTGGTTTTTCTCTATGTTCATAGAAACAGGGTACACCTATTTGCACCCCCGATTCTAATTTTACATCTTCAATATATTGCTCCCAGAAATGGTGAAAGAAATACTCATGTCACCTCATTATCACAGTAATATTCTGGACAAAAAATGGAAAGGTCACACTTATGATTGTACCAAAGCCTAAATGGAAAGTGAACATGGATTTCTAAAAACATCCATGTCCAGGTTGCCTAATGCTGTCAATTGTCAATCCTATTGGTGACTACATATTTGTTTTTTCCTAATTTATATATTGAAACTCAACCCTGTTGAAAATGTCTAATTCTATCCCTCACTTTATACTTTGCCTGATTTCGTAATGTTTCCATTGATATCTGCTTTTCTACATATTTTCCCAGTTCAACATAGTGTCTGACTCTTCATATGTGCTGACATTTACATTCACTCTATAACCAAAAGTCTATTGCTAAAGAACTTTTGGTCCAAATCCTATACTCACTCGTCTTCCTAAACCTACCGACTATCTTCCTAAACCTACTGAATATCCCTTTTTGACTGGATGTTATCTTCTAAATTCAATCATCCAATGTACAAGGTCCTATGCCATTGTATATCAAATTATCTGAGACATCTTTGCAGAACATAATTCAAAGCTAAGTATCCCAATCAAGGGCAAAACCCTTCTGGGCTTCAAAGCATACCTAGATTTCTTTTTTCATACTTATATTTCACCTCTATATTCTTGTAAATATTGCAGGTTCCCAATCCCATTATTCATCGCACAGAATCATTCGTCACCAAATCAAACCTGTTTTTAACCCCAAGTATACACAGTTCCCTCAATCATTTTACAGATGAGCAGGGACAGAGGGGTTCTTACAATACAGGAAAGTTGGGGATCTTCCACCAGATGAGAACCTCAAATGTCCATGCACAAATGATACCTGGAGAAGTTGTAGGCAGGTATGAAGCACCTGAGAGAGCAAAAGTCATCTTCCATGGCAAACAACCTGGTCAGGATGAAGGGATGTGTCTGAATCTGCCTCTCTCTTCTTACTGTAGACAAGGTGGAACAATCCAGGCCTGAGTGGAGAGCTGTTCCCGGGTGCCAATGGTTGATATACATTCTACCTTATGAAAGTGTCACAAGAAGTAGGGGAAACCTCCATCTTATGTAACCCTTGGAAGCAACTGTTAGGACAAAGTGGTTGCCAAGGCAGTGACCTCATTCAGTTCCAAAAAATGTGACATACCTCATTTCCTTGGTGATGGAACTCTCTGAACTTTGTATCCAAGAAGCCAGGCACCCAGAGGCAGTCCCAGTCCCAGGCCCAGTGGGCTCACTTGTTTGGATTTACCAAGGACAGAGTCAGTTTTCTTGGTACCTAATGATGTGAGGATGGCCAATTGCCAGGAGAGCTCTGAAGATGGACCTTTCCTGAGAAAACAGGTAGTGGCTAACCACTTTTTCCTGACATCTTCACAGAGTTGGTCAAGGAAACAAGATCTGAGAGAAGACAGGCCATTTCGGGGGAACATAGTATGGCCCACCAGTCAGAGGACACTCCGGATAGTCACAGACCTACTTGGGGGAAGGAGGTGCCTTTGTGGGAGTGGGTGTGGGTTTGTTGTTTTGTCTCATGTTCTGAGAATAGACCGAAAAGGCGGTTTGTTTGGTTTGGAGCAGACAGTTCCTAGTAAGTCATTTGACAAGGCTAGTGTTTCTGTTTATGTGTATCCCACTGTGTCCGTTGTTGTAGACATTAGAAAAGAGAATGCATTAATGGATGTGTCCTGTCTAGTATAAATCTTCCCTATAATTCATCCTGCCCAATATATGAATGGACTGTAGCTTGTCTTATCGATGTGCAACACCTGCTATCTTTCTAAGTTGTTGTTTTCTTCCTGAATTCTGGCCACTCTCCAGAATGGGCTCAGGGATTTGTGTCCAAAATATGTACCACCTCCAAGCTCTGTGACATGGCCATGTAAAGGATAGTTGAAGAGAATGGCGAGCATCTCAGAACACTCAGATATCAGTGTGACCAGGAAAGTCTTAGTGCAGAAACACTGCTTTGGGCTTTTTGCTTACTTATTGTTGTGTTGCACTGAATGTCAGGAAGGTCTTTGCCTCAGGCCACCCCTTTGTGAAGCCTGAAGAAAACAGTTTTCAAATGGAAATGAATGGGCCTCACCTGTGGTTCTTTGCTTAATTGCTTTGGAAAGGGATGTGTCTTTATCAGCCTCTTGGTCCTGTGTGTGGCTTAGACTTAGATTCTCAGCACCTGATGGATCTTAAGAATGATCCCATGTGAGCTTCCAAAACTAAATGGCAAAAAAATATCATTCATTGTGGATGAAAACTCTTGCCTTCCTCTGTTAGGTTCCTGCACTCCAACAAATATGAATAGGGATTCTGTGAGTCAAATGAGTTCTTCACAGCCCTGCAGAGGTGCTTGTGTTTTCCCATGACTCTAAATCACCTAAAGAATCGATACCTAAAATCAGTAGCCCTCAAATTGGAGAAACCTAGAAGTATTAACGGCAGGCTTATTTGTTCACTCCTGGTTCACAGCAACGGTGTCCAGGCTACCCTGACTTTAGGCAAATGAGGGGCAAACGAGCTGATTTTGGACACTCTCTTGGGCTGCACCCCTCATGGAAACCTCCAGCCAGAGTTTAAGATGATTGACTATATGGAATAAGGTGAGGGCCATGTGGGAGTGTTTTGGTTTTAATGTTGGTCATTTGTGTGGCATTGGAAAAAATGACTGGTTCCACGTGGGCTTGAACTCGTGTGTGATTCCCCTTAAACACTGGGTTTTGCAACTGAAAGTCAAGGAAGCATTGCTATGAATTTTGTTGGGATTTTAAGAGGTCACCCATGAAAGTCGCTCTTGGAAACTGAGACCTAGGCCCCGGGTAGATTTCCACAGAGGCCTGGGAATCTCAGCAAGGATATCACATGATTTTATTCTTAAAGAAATGGCAGCCATAGTTGAGAGTCAAAACACACATGCTCCTCACATTGTAGACCTCAATGGTCCTGGCCTAATATGACCTTTTGTCCATTCTTTGGGAAGCCTTGCCTGTGAGATTTCTCCAGAGATTTCATTGAAATGAGCTTCCTCACCATTTAATCTTTGCTGAATGAACTGAAACCCACAGTGCCTCCAACTTCATGCTTGAAAAATGGCTAGATAAATACCATGAAATTTTTGAAATTCCTATGACCAGGTGGCACTGGAGAAACATTGGATGTCCTATTGCTGATCATGAGTATACCAGACAGTGCCTTGATTTACTGAGTTTCATGAAAATGGTGTAGAACAGAGATGCCAGTAAGTTGGAGCCTGCTGAGTAGTGGGTCTAGAGCAGTGCTGGGGAGGTGTTTGATAAAACATCCGTGGTAGGGCCATGTGGATCTACCATTGGATTCCAAATGGCTTGTAACTGACATGGTGCTGCCAGCAGACCCTTATATGTAAAGGCATCTTGTTATATGGAGAGTTTTAAGAGGAAAATTAAGAATCAGGTTGATATGGACAAGGGGGCAATGGGGCAAGCTGTGAGAGATAGAAGCCTAGTTGGTGCATTCTCTTGCAGACCCTGACCCACCACACGTGACAGAACTCCCTCCAGCACTGTGTCCCAGTTTAGCTGCTAGTATTTCGTGAAACAAATACCAAACTCACAGTGCAGCAGCCTAAAAACCACAAAAAGTGGAGGAGGACCAAATGGCTTCACAGTCCACACGGGGAGACGGGGAGACACTTAGTCCCCAGTGGCCTCAGTTTACCTATAAAGAGAGGATTCAGCACTGCTTCATCTTGTTCATTGGAAAATAAGAAACCATGTCCTCCAGGTCACATAGATGCAGACCCAGCTTTGATGGTCTCACTACAAAGGAAGCCAAATCTCATGAAAACAACATATATTTCAATTGCGGAAGCTCAGAGGCAGTTTCTCAAAAAGTTTTTAGGCCAGCAGAGTTACATGTTTGTGGAGTGTGTACCATGTCCCTTACTTTTGGAAACTCCTAAACCACCTCCAAGGTTGTGAACTCCTGAGCATTTTCCATTCCAGATATGTATTCACTGATTGTGTAACTCTTCTCCTCTAATTGTGTCTTACTTGGGGTGAAGGTAATGTCAAGGCATTGTTTTGGATGAGAGCGGGAGGATATTTGTGCAGCATATATTTACATACACATTGGATTCTTTTTCCAATTTTTCATTCGAAGTACTGAATCCCTGACACTAACCCATACCTAGTAGACTCAGACTATTCATCCTAATATAATGGGGAAAATTAACCCAACACAATAGAAATACAAGCACTTCAGAGGAGACATGTTCTATAGTTGGACTTGACATTTGCATTATATAAGGTAGGAGTTATACATCTAGTCAAATTTTAATTGAAATATTCTCCATGTGTTTTTAAACTTAACAAATATGTGAATACTTGTTTCCAATTTCTGTAGCCTATTCACACATGTATATTTATATGCATATATAGAATCCTACCAGGTATCACACGTACATTTTTGTAAGGTGGATGTCTTGGCAGATACAAATTGTGAGAAGTGTTCACTCCTCCTAAATGCTGTTGGAAATGAAAATTCAACCTATAAGAGAGCGTCCTAGAAGAACAACATTATACATAAACTCATGTTCAGTAACATAAATATTTTTGCATCTGTGGATGATATATATTTACTGATGAATTTCGATTGGCATTTATATTGGTACTTTTTAATGTCTGTGAGTGTTGTGTGTGTGTGTGTGTGTGTGTGTGTGTGTGTGTGTGTATAGATATAGATATAGATATACTCTCCAAAGTTTTCCAAATATGAAATATATGTGTCTAGTATACACTCTCTAAATTCATTCATGTTCATGTATGTTGATTTATAATCAACTTTTCAGAAGATTATAATCAGAAATATTCATCCACCTGAAATACATATTTGTTTCCTAGTACTGACTGCTAACTTCAGTGAAGGGTGCATACAAATCCTAATTATTCTACAGTATCTGACCCAGTCTAACATCAATGCAAGTAGACTCCTATGGGACATGATATGTAATTTGTCATTCATTTGTATTCTACACTGGTACATTATTGTTTCTTCAGTTTTTGCACATCATAGGATATACATTTCATCCACAAGTTCACAAATTAATAGGCATTTGTTTCAACATTAATCACTTCTTGCTTCAGAACACATGTATTGTCAGGGTTTCTTGACTGGTCTTTTCATGAGACTTCTTTCCAAACACATTATTTTGAATTTCCATAATCATTTTGAAGCAAAACTCACACACTCTTCATGATAAACCAAAACACTAATATTTCCATTAGATATATAACTGGTTGGAATGAATGATTGTATATCAATATACAATTTCCTTTTATTTTTCAGATATCAGTTCAATTCATTATTTAAAGTTCAAAAAAGTTATATTATTTATTCACAGTATGGTCTATTCGTGGTTTTTCTCTATGTTCAAAGAAACAGGGTACACCTATTTGTACCCCCGATTCTAATTTTACATCTCCAATATATTGCTCCCAGAAATGGTGAAAGAAATACTCATGTCACCTCATTATCACAGTAATATTCTGGACAAAAATTGGAAAGGTCACACTTATGATTGTACCAAAGCCTAAATGGAAAGTGAACATGGATTTCTAAAAACATCCATGTCCAGGTTGCCTAATGCTGTCAATTGTCACTCCTATTGGTGACTACATATTTGTTTTTTCCTAATTTATATATTGAAACTCAACCCTGTTGAAAATGTCTAATTCTATCCCTCACTTTATACTTTGCCTGCTTTCGTAATGTTTCCATTGATATCTGCTTTTCTACATATTTTCCCCAGTTCAACATAGTGTCTGACTCTTCATATGTGCTGACATTTACATTCACTCTATAACCAAAAGTCTATTGCTAAAGAACTTTTGGTCCAAATCCTATACTCACTCGTCTTCCTAAACCTACCGACTATCTTCCTAATCCTACTGAATATCCCTTTTTGACTGGATGTTCTCTTCTAAATTCAATCATCCAATGTACAAGGTCCTATGCCATTGTATATCAAATTATCTGAGACATCTTTGCAGAACATAATTCAAAGCTAAGTATCCCAATCAAGGGCAAAACCCTTCTGGGCTTCAAAGCATACCTAGATTTCTTTTTTCATACTTATATTTCACCTCTATATTCTTGTAAATATTGCAGGTTCCCAATCCCATTATTCATCGCACAGAATCATTCGTCACCAAATCAAACCTGTTTTTAACCCCAAGTATACACTGTTCCCTCAATCATTTTACAGAAGAGCAGGGACAGAGGGGTTCTTACAATACAGGAAAGTTGGGGATCTTCCACCAGATGAGAACCTCAAATGTCCATGCACAAATGATACATGGAGAAGTTGTAGGCAGGTATGAAGCTCCTGAGAGAGCAAAAGCCATCTTCCATGGCAAACAACCTGGTCAGGATGAAGGGATGTGTCTGAATCTGCCTATCTCTTCTTATTGTAGACAAGGTGGAACAATCCAGGCCTGAGTGGAGAGCTGTTCCCGGGTGCCAATGGTTGATATACATTCTACCTTATGAAAGTGTCACAGGAAGTAGGGGAAACCTCCATCTTATGTAACCCTTGGAAGCAACTGTTAGGACAAAGTGGTTGCCAAGGCAGTGACCTCATTCAGTTTCAAAGAATGTGACATACCTCATTTCCTTGGTGATGGAACTCTCTGAACTTGGTATCCAAGAAGCCAGGCACCCAGAGGCAGTCCCAGTCCCAGGCCCAGTGGGCTCACTTGTTTGGATTTACCAAGGACAGAGTCAGTTTTCTTGGTACCTAATGATGTGAGGATGGCCAATTGCCAGGAGAGCTCTGAAGATGGACCTTTCCTGAGAAAACAGGTAGTGGCTAACCACTTTTTCCTGACTTCTTCACAGAGTTGGTCAAGGAAACAAGATCTGAGAGAAGACAGGCCATTTCGGGGGAACATAGTATGGCCCACCAGTAAGAGGACACTCCGGATAGTCACAGACCTACTTGGGGGAAGGAGGTGCCTTTGTGGGAGTGGGTGTGGGTTTTGTTGTTTTGTCTCATGTTCTGAGAATAGATCGAAAAGGCAGTTTATTTGGTTTGGAGCAGACAGTTTCTAGTAAGTCATTCACAAGGCGAGTGTTTCTGTTTATGTGTATCCCACTGTGTCCGTTGTTGTAGACATTAGAAAAGAGAATGCATTAATGGATGTGTCCTGTCTAGTATAAATCTTCCCTATAATTCATCCTGCCCAATATATGAATGGACTGCAGCTTGTCTTATCGATGTGCAACACCTGCAATCTTTCTAAGTTGTTGTTTTCTTCCTGAATTCTGGCCACTCTCCAGAGTGGGCTCAGGGATTTGTGTCCAAAATATGTACCACCTCCAAGCTCTGTGACATGGCCATGTAAAGGATAGTTGAAGAGAATGGCGAGCATCTCAGAAAACTCAGATATCAGTGTGACCAGGAAAGTCTTAGTGGAGAAACACTGCTTTGGGCTATTTGCTTACTTATTGGTGTGTTGCACTGAATGTCAGGAAGGTCTTTGCCTCAGGCAACCCCTTTGTGAAGCCTGAAGAAAACAGTTTTCAAATGGAAATTAATGGGCCTCACCTGTGGTTCTTTGCTTAATTGCTTTGGAAAGGGATGTGTCTTTATCAGCCTCTTGGTCTGTGTGTGGCTGTGACTTAGATTCTCAGCACCTAATGGATCTTAAGAATGATCCCATGTGAGCTTCCAAAACCAAAATGGCAAAAAATATCATTCATTGTGGATGAAGACTCTTGCCTTCCTCTGTTAGGTTCCTGCACTCCAACAAATGAGAATAGGGATTCTGTGAGTCAAATGAGTTCTTCAAAGCCCTGCAGAGGTGCTTGTGTTTTCGCATGACTCTAAATCACCTAAAGAATGGATACCTAAAATCAGTAGCCCTCATATTGGAGAAACATAGAAGTATTAACGGCAGGCTTATTTGTTCACTCCTGGTTCACAGCAACGGTGTCCAGGCTACCCTGACTTTAGGCAAATGAGGGGCAAACGAGCTGATTTTGGACACTGTCTTGGGCTGCACCCCTCATGGAAACCTCCAGCCAGATGTTAAGATGATTGACTATATGGAATAAGGTGAGGGCCATGTGGGAGTGTTTTGGTTTAATGTTGGTCATTTGTGTGGCATTGGAAAAAATGACTGGTTCCACGTGGGCTTGAACTCTGGTGTGATTCCCCTTAAACACTGGGTTTTGGAACTGAACTCAGAGAAGCATTGCTATGAATTTTGTTGGGATTTTAAGAGGCCACGCATGAAAGTCGCTCTTGGAAACTGAGACCTAGGCCCCGGGTAGATTTCCACAGAGGCCTGGGAATCTCAGCAAGGATATCACATGATTTTATTCTTAAATAAATGGCATCCATAGTTGAGAGTCAAAACACACATGCACCTCACATTGTAGACCTCAATGGGCCTGGCCTAATGTGACCTTTTGTCCATTCTTTGGGAAGCCTTGCCTGTGAGATTTCTCCAGAGATTTCATTGAAATGGGCTTCCTCACCATTTAATGTTTGCTGAATGTATTGAAACCCACAGTGCCTCCAACTTCATGCTTGAAAAATGGCTAGATAAATACCATGAAATTTTTGAAATTCCTATGACCAGGTGGCACTGGAGAAACATTGGATGTCCTATTGCTGATCATGAGTATACCAGACAGTGCCTTGATTTACTGAGTTTCATGAAAATGGTGTAGAACAGAGATGCCAGTAAGTTGGAGCCTGCTGAGTAGTGGGTCTAGAGCAGTGGTGGGGAGGTGTTTGATAAAACATCCGTGGTAGGGCCATGTGGATCTACCATTGGATTCCAAATGGCTTGTAACTGACATGGTGCTGCCAGCAGACCCTTATATGTAAAGGCATCTTGTTATATGGAGAGTTTTAAGAGGAAAATTAAGAATCAGGTTGATATGGACAAGGGGGCAATGGGGCAAGCTGTGCGAGATAGAAGCCTAGTTGGTGCATTCTCTTGCAGACCCTGACCCACCACACGTGACAGAACTCCCTCCAGCACTGTGTCTCAGTTTAGCTGCTAGTATTTCGTGAAACAAATACCAAACTCACAGTGCAGCAGCCTAAACACCACAAAAAGTGGAGGAGGACCAAATGGCTTCACAGTCCACGCGGGGAGACGGGGAGTCACTTAGTCTCTAGTGACCTTAATTTACCTAAAAAGAGAGGATTCAGCACTGCTTCATCTTGTTCATTGGAAAATAAGAAACCATGTCCTCCAGGTCACATAGATGCAGACCCAGCTTTGATGGTCTCACTACAAAGGAAGCCAAATCTCATGAAAACAACATATATTTCAAGTGCGGAAGCTCAGAGGCAGTTTCTCAAAATTTTTTAGGCCAGCAGAGCTCCATGTTTGTGGAGTGTTTACCCTGTCCCTTACTTTTGGAAACTCCTCTACCACCTCCAAGGTTGTGAACTCCTGGGCATTTTCCATTCCAGATATGTATTCACTGATTTTGTAACTCTTCTCCTCTAATTGTGTCTTACTTGGGGTGAAGGTAATGTCAAGGCATTGTTCTGGATGAGAGCGTGAGGATATTTGTGCAGCATATATTTACATACACATTGGATTCATTTTCCAATTTTCCATTTGAAGTACTGAATCCCGGACACTAAAACTTACCTAGTAGACTCAGACTATTCATCCTAATATAATGGGGAAATTTAACCCAACACAATAGAAATACAAGCACTTCAGAGGAGACATGTTGTATAGTTGGACTTGACATTTGCATTATATAAGGTAGGAGTTATAAATCTCGTCAAATTTTAATTGAAATATTCTCCATGTGTTTTTAAGCTTAACAAATATGTGAATTCTTATTTCCCTTTTCTGTAGCCTATTCACACATGTATATTTATATGCATATATAGAATCCTACCAGGTATCACACATACATTTTTGTGAGGTGGCTGTCTTGGCAGATACAAATTGAGAGAAGTGTTCACTCCTCCTAAATGCTGTTGGAAATGAAAATTCAACCTATAGGAGAACGTCCTAGTAGAACAAAATTATGCATAAACTCATGTTCAGTAAAATAAATATTTTTGCATCTGTGGATGATATATATTTACTGATGAATTTCGATTGGCATTTATATTGGTACTTTTTAATGTCTGTGAATGTTGTGTGTGTGTGTGTGTCTGTGTGTGTGTGTGTGTGTCTGTGTGTGTGTGTGTCTGTGTGTGTGTATAAACATAGATATATATATATATACTCTCCAAATTTTTCAAAATATGAAAAAATGTGTCTAATATATACTCTCTAAATTCATTCATGTACATGTATGTGGATTTATAATCAACTTTTCACAAGATTATAATCAGAAATATTCATCCACCTGAAATACATATTTGTTTCATAGTACTGAAACCTAACTTCAGTGAATGGTGCATACAAATCCTAATTACTCTACAGTAACTGACCCAGTCTAACATCAATGCAAGAAGACTCCTATGGGACATGATATGTAATTTGTCATTCATTTGTATTCGACACTGGTACATTATTGTTTCTTCAGTTTTTGCACATCATACGATATACATTGCATCCACAAGTTCACAAATTCATAGGCATTTGTTTCAACTTTAATGACTTCTTGCTTCAGAACACATGTATTGTCAGGGTTTCTTGACTGGTCCTTTCATCAGACTTCTTTCCAAACACATAATTTTGAATTTCCATAATCATTTTGAAGCAAAACTCACACACTCTTCATGATAAACCAAAACACTAATATTTCCAATAGATATATAACTGGTTGGAATGAATGATTGTATATCAATATACGATTTCCTTTAATTTTTCAGATATCAGTTCAATTCTATATTTAAAGTTGAAAAAATTATATTATTTATTCACAGTATGGTCTATTCATGCTTTTTTTCTATGTTCATAGAAACAGGGTACACCTCTTTGTACCCCGATTCTAATATTACATCTTCAATATATTGCTCCCAGAAATGGTGAAAGAAATACTCATGTCACCTCATTATCACAGTAATATTCTGGACAAAAAATGGAAAGGTCACACTTATGATTGTACCAAAGCCTAAATGGAAAGTGAACATGGATTTCTAAAAACATCCATATCCAGGTTGCCTAATGCTGTCAATTGTCAATCCTATTGGTGACTACATATTTGTTTTTTCCTATTTATATATTCAAACTCAACACTGTTGAAAATGTCTAATTCTATCCCTCACTTTATACTTTGCCTGATTTCGTAATGTTTCTATTGATATCTGCTTTTCTACATATTTTCCCCAGTTCAACATAGTGACTGACTCTTTATATGTGCTGACATTTACATTCACTCTATAACCAAAAGTCTATTGCTAAAGAACTTTTGGTCCAAATCCTGTACTCACTCTTCTTCCTAAACCTACCGACTATCTTCCTAATCCTACTGAATATCCCTTTTTGACCTGATGTTCTCTTCTAAATTCTATCATCCAATGTACAACGTCCTATGCCATTGTAATTCGAATTATCTGAGACATCTTTGCAGAACATAATTCAAAGCTAAGTATCCCAATCAAGGGCAAAACCCTTCTGGGATTCAAAGCATACCTAGATTTCTGTTTTCATACTTATATTTCACCTCTATATTCTTGTAAATATTGCAGGTTCCCAATGCCATTATTCATCGCACAGAATCATTCGTCACCAAATCAAACCTGTTTTTAACTCCAAGTATACACTGTTCCCTCAATCATTTTACAGAAGAGCAGGGACAGAGGGGTTCTTACAATACAGGAAAGTTGGGGATCTTCCACCAGATGAGAACCTCAAATGTCCATGCACAAATGATACCTGGAGAAGTTGTAGGCAGGTATGAAGCACCTGAGAGAGCAAAAGTCATCTTCCATGGCAAACATCCTGGTCAGGATGAAGGGATGTGTCTGAATCTGCCTCTCTCTTCTTACTGTAGACAATGTGGAACAATCCTGGCCTGAGTGGAGAGCTGTTCCAGGGTTCCAATGGTTGATATACATTCTACCTTATGAAAGTGACACAGGAAGTAGGGGAAACCTCCATCTTATGTAACCCTTGGAAGCAACCGTTAGGACAAAGTGGTTGCCAAGGCAGTGACCTCATTCAGTTCCAAAGAATGTGACATACCTCATTTCCTTGGTGATGGAACTCTCTGAACTTGGTATCCAAGAAGCCAGGCACCCAGAGGCAGTCCCAGTCCCAGGCCCAGTGGGCTCACTTGTTTGGATTTACCAAGGACAGAGTCAGTTTTCTTGGTACCTAATGATGTGAGGATGGCCAAATGCAAGGAGAGCTATGAATATGGACCTTTCCTGAGAAAACAGGTAGTGGCTAACAACTTTTTCCTGACATCTTCACAGAGTTGGTCAAGGAAACATGATCTGAGAGAAGACAGGCCATGTCGAGGGAACATAGTATGGCCCAGCAGTCAGAGGATACTTCGGATAGTCAAAGACCTACTTGGGGGCAGGAGGTGCCTTTGTGGGAGTGGGTTTGGGTTTGTTGTTTTGTCTCATGTTCTGAGAATAGATAGGAAAGGCGTTTTGTTTGGTTTGGAGTGGACAGTTTCTAGTAAGTCATTTGACAAGGCGAGTGTTTCTGTTTATGTGTATCCCACTGTGTCCGTTGTTGTAGACATTAGAAAAGAGAATGCATTAATGGATGTGTCCTGTCTAGTATAAATCTTCCCTATAATTCATCCTGCCCAATATATGAATGGACTGCAGCTTGTCTTATCGATGTGCAACACCTGTTATCTTTCTAAGTTGTTGTTTTCTTCCTGAATTCTGGCCACTCTCCAGAATAGGCTCATGGATTTGTGTCCAAAATATGTACCACCTCCAAGCTCTGTGACATGGCCATATAAAGGATAGTTGAAGAGAATGGCGAGCATCTCAGAAAACTCAGATATCAGTGTGACCAGGAAAGTCTCAGTGCAGAAACACTGCTTTGGGCTTTTTGCTTACTTATTGCTGTGTTGCACTGAATGTCAGGAAGGTCTTTGCCTCAGGCCACCCCTTTGTGAAGCCTGAAGAAAACAGTTTTCAAATGGAAATGAATGGGCCTCACCTGTGGCTCTTAGCTTAATTGCTTTGGAAAGGGATGTGTCTTTATCAGCCTCTTGGACCTGTGTGTGGCTGTAGCATAGATTCTCAGCACCTGATGGATCTTAAGAATGATCCCATGTGAGCTTCCAAAACCACAATGGCAAAAAATATCATTCATTTTGGATGAAGTCTCTTGCCTTCCTCTGTTAGGTTGCTGCACTCCATCAAATGAGAATAGGGATTATTTAGGTCAAATGAGTTCTTCAAAGCCCTGCAGAGGTGCTTGTGTTTTCGCTTGACTCTAAATCACCTAAAGAATTGATACCTAAAATCAGTAGACCTCAAATTGGAGAAACATAGAAGTATTAACGGCAGGTTTATTTGTTCACTCCTGGTTCACAGAAACGGTGTCCAGCCTACCCTGACTTTAGGCAAATGAGGGGCAAACGAGCTGATTTTGGACACTGTCTTGGGCTGCGCCCCTCATGGAAACCTCCAGCCAGATGTTAAGATGATTGACTATATGGAATAAGATGAGGGCTATGTGGGAGTGTTTTGGTTTTAATGTTGCTCATTTGCGTGGCATTGGAATAAATGACTGTGTCCACGTGGGCTTGAACTCTGGTGTGATTCCCCTTAGAGACTGGGTTTTGGAACTGAACTCAGAGAAGCATTGCCATGAATTTTGTTGGGATTTTAAGAGGCCATGCATGAAAGTCGCTCTTGGAAACTGAGACCTAGGCCCCGGGTGGATTTCCACAGACGCCTGGGAATCTCAGCAAGGATATCACATGATTTTATCCTTAAAGAAATGGCAGCCATAGTTGAGAGTCAAAACACACATGGACCTCACATTATAGACCTCAATGGGCCTCGCCTAATGTGACCTTTTTTCCACTCTTTGGGAAGCCTTGCCTGTGAGAGTTCTCCAGAGATTTTATTGAAATGAGCTTCCTCACCATTTAATCTTTGCTGAATGAATTGAAACCCACAGTGCCTCCAACTTCATGCTTGAAAAATGGCTAGATAAATACCATGAAATTTTTGAAATACCTATGACCAGGTGGTACTGGAGAAACATTGGATGTCCTTTTGCTGATCATGATTATACCAGACAGTGCCTTGATTTACTGAGTTTCATGAAAATGGTGTAGAACAGAGATGCCAGTAGTTTGTAGCCTGCTGAGTAGTGGGTCTAGAGCAGTGGTGGGGAGGTGTTTGATAAAACATCCGTGGTAGGGCCATGTGGATCTACCATTGGATTCCAAATGGCTTGTAACTGACATGGTGCTGCCAGCAGACCCTTATATGTAAAGGCATCTTGTTATATGGAGAGTTTTCAGAGGAAAATTAAGAATCAGGTTGATATGGAAAAGGGGGCAATGGGGAAAGCAGTGAGAGATAGAAGCCTACTTGGTGCATTCTCTTGCAGACCCTGACCCACCACACGTGACAGAACTCCCTCCAGCACTGTGTCCCAGTTTAGCTCCTAGTATTTCGTGAAACAACTACCAAACTCACAGTGCAGCAGCAAAAACTCCACAAAAAATGGAGGAGGACCAAATGGCTTCACAGTCCACACGGGGAGACACTTCGTCCCCAGTGGCCTCAGTTTACCTATAAAGAGAGGATTCAGCACTGCTTCATCTTGTTCATTGGAAAATAAGAAACCATGTCCTCCAGGTCACATAGATGTAGAGCCAGCTTTGATGGTCTCACTACAAAGGAAGCCAAATCTCCTGAAAACAACATATATTTCAAGTGCGGAAGCTCAGAGGCAGTTTCTCAAAAAGTTTTTAGGCCAGCAGAGCTCCATGTTTGTGGAGTGTTTACCCTGTCCCTTACTTTTTGAAACTCCTCTACCGCCTCCAGAATGTGAACTCCTTAGCATTTTCCATTCCAGATATGTATTCACTGATTTTGTAACTCTTCTCCTCTAGTTGTGTCTTACTTGTGGTGAAGGTAATGTCAAGGCATTGTTCTGCATGAGAGCGGGAGGATATTTGTGCAGCGTATATTTACATACACATTGGATTCATTTTCCAATTTGTCATTCGAAGTACTGAATCCCTGACAATAACCCATACCTAGTAGACTCAGACTATTCATCCTAATATAATCGTGAAAATTAACCCAACACAATAGAAATACAAGCACTTCAGAGGAGACATGTTGTAGAGTTGGACTTGACATTTGCCTTATATAAGGTTGGAGTTATAAATCTAGTCAAATTTTAATTGAAATATTCTCCATGTGTTTTTAAACTTAACAAATATGTGAATTCTTGTTTCCCTTTTCTGTAGCCTATTCACACATGTATATTTATATGCATATATAGAATCCTACCAGGTATCACACGTACATTTTTATGAGGTGGCTGCCTTGGCAGATACAAATTGTGAGAAGAGTTCACTCCTCCTAAATGCTGTTGGAAATGAAAATTCAACCTATAGAAGAGCGTCCTAGTAGAACAACATTATACATTAACTCATGTTCAGTAAAATAAATATTTTTGCATTTGTGGATGATATATATTTACTGATGAATTCGATTGGCATTTATATTGGTACTTTTTAATGTCTGTGAGTGTTGTGTGTGTGTGTTTGTGTGTGTGTGTGTGTGTATATATATAGATATGGATATAGATATAGATATAGATATAGATATACTCTCCAAATTTTTCAAAATATGAAATATATGTGTCTAATATACACTCTCTAAATTCATTCATGTTCATGTATGTGGATTTATAATCCACTTTTCACAAGATTATAATCAGAAATATTCATCCACCTGCAATACATATTTGTTTCCTAGTACTTAAAACTAACTTCAGTGAATTGTGCATACAAATCCTAATTATTCTACAGTAACTGACCCAGTCTAACATCAATGCAAGTAGACTCCTATGGGACATGATATGTAATTTGTCATTCATTTGTATTCGTCACTGGTACATTATTATTTCTTCAGTTTTTGAACATCATAAGATATACATTTGCCAAGGCAGTGACCTCATTCAGTTCCAAAGAATGTGACATACCTCATTTCCTTGGTGATGGAACTCTCTGAACTTTGTATCCAAGGAGCCAGGCACCCAGAGGCAGTCCCAGGCCCAGTCCCAGTGGGCTCACTTGTTTGGATTTACCAAAGATAGAGTCAGTCATTCTTGGTACCTACTGAAGTGGGATTACCAAATGCCTGGAGAGCTCTGAATAGGGAGCTTTCCTGAGAAAGCAGGTAGTGGCTCTCCACTTTTTCCTTACAACTTTACAGAGTTGGCCAAGGAAAACAGATCTGAGAGAGGACAGGCCATTTCGGAAGAACAGAGTATGGCCACCAGTCAGAGGACACTCTGGTTAGTCATACACCTATGGGGAAGGAGGTGCCTTTTTGGGAGTGGGTGTGGGTTTGTGGTTTGTCTCATGTTCTGAAAATAGGTAGGAATGGCGGTTTGTTTGTTTTGGAGTGAACTGTTTCCGGTAAGTCATTTGAAGAGGTGAGTGTTTCCATGTCTGTGTATCCCACTGTGCCTGTGGTAGTAGACATGAGAAAAGAGAATGCAGCAATGGATGTGTCATGTCTAGTATAAAGCTTCCCAGCATTCATCCTGCCCAATTTATGAATGGAGTGTGGCTTGCCTTATGCACGGACAACACCTAATACCTTCCTAAGTCCCTGTTTTCTTCCTGAATTCTGGCCACTCTCTAGAATAGGCTCATGGTTATGTGTCCAAGATATGTACCAAATCCAAGGTCTTTGACATGGCCATGTACTGGATACCTGAATGGAATGGCCAGCATCTCAGAAAACTCAGATATCAGTGTGACCAGGAAAGTCTCAGTGGAGATACCCTGCTTTGGGCCTTTTGCTTACCTATTGTTCTGTTGCCCTGAATATCAGGAAGGTCTTTGTCTCATGCAACCCCTTTGTTAAGCCTGAAGAAAACCGTTTTCAAATGGAAATGAATGTGCATCACCTCTGGCTCTTTGCTTAATTTCATTGGAAAAGGATGTGTCTGATTCAGGCCCTTTGCCCTGTTTTAGGCTGTGACTTAGATTCTCAGCACCTGATGGATGTAAAGAAAGATCCCATATGTGCATCTAAACCAAAATGGAAAAACGTTCAATCAATGTGCATGAATTATATTGCCTTCCTTTGTTAGGTTTCTGAAATCCATCATGTCAGAATAGGGATTCTTTGGGTGAAATGAGTTCTTCAAATCTCTGCAGAGGGGCTTGGCTTTTCTTATGACTCCAATTCACAAAAAGAATCTAGACCCCACAGTCAGAGAGCCTCAAATTGGAGAAGCGAAGCAGTATTAAGGGCAGGCCTATTTGATCACTCCTGGTTCACAGGAAGGGTGTCCAAGCCACCCTGACATTCGGCAAATGAGGGGCAAGGGAGCTTATTTTGGACACTGTCTTGGGATGTGCCTCTCATGAAAACCTCCATCCAGATGTTATGATGAGTATCTTTATGGTAGAAGATGAGGGCCATGTAGGAGTGTTTTGGTTATAATTGTGGTCATTTGTGTGGCAGTTGGAAGAGATGACTGGGTCCACCTGGGCATGAATTCTGCTGTGATTCCCCTTAGAGACTGAGTTCTGGAACTGACCTCAGAGAAGTATTGACATGAATTGTGTGGGGATTTTAGGAGGCCAGGAATGAGAGTTGCCATTGGGAACCTGGGATCAAGGCCCAGAGTGGCTTTCCACAGAACACTGGGAATCACAGCCAGGATATTACATGATTTTATTCTGAAAGACTTGGCAGTCATAATTGAGATTCAAAACACACTTGGACCTCGCTTTGTAGACCTCAATGGGCCTGGCTTCATGTGACTTTTTGGCCACTCTTTGGGTAGACTTGCCTGTGAGAGTGCTCCAGAGATTTCCCTGAAATTAGCTTCCTCACCATTTAATGGTTCCTGAATGAATTGAAACCAACATTGCCTCCAAATGCATCTGTGAAAAAATGCTAGATAATTACCATGAAATTTTAGAAATTCCGATGACCAGCTGGCACTGGAGGACCTTTGATGTTCTGTTGATGATCATGAGTATACCAGACAGGGCCTTGATTGACTGGGTTTCATGAAAATGGTGTAGAACAGAGATGCCAGTAAGTTGGGGCCTGGTAAGTAGTGGGCCTAGAGCTGTGTTATGCAAATGTGTGATAAAACATCTGTGGTGGGGCCATGTGGATCTTCCATTGGCTTCCAAATGGCTGTGACTGACATGGTGCAACCATCACACCCATATATGTAAAGGCATATTTTTATATGGAGAGGTTTCAGAGTAATGTTCAGTATCATGTTGCTATTGTCAAGGGGGCAAGCTACTTGAGATAGAACCCTGGTTGGTGCATTCTCCTGGAGACCCTGCCAACCACACCTGACAGAACTCCCTTCAGCACTGTGTCCCATTTGAACTCGTTGTATTTCATGAAGCAAATACCAAACTCCCAGTGCAGCAGCAAGAAACACCACGAAAATTGGAGGATGACCATTGGTTTCACAGTCCACACGGGAAGACCCTTAGCCCTCAGTGGCCAATGTTTACCTACAAAAAGAGAATTCATCACTGCTGCCTCATTTTTATTTGAAAATAAGTAATCATTTCCTCCAGGTCACATAGATGCAGATCCAGCTTTGATGGTTTCACTACAAATAAAGCTAAAGCTCCTGACAACAACATATATTTCAAGTGCCCAACCTCAGAGGCAGATTCTCAAAAAGTCTTTGGCCAGCAGAGCTCCATGTTTGTGGAGTGTTTACCCTGTCTCTTACTTTTGGAAACTCCTCTACCACCTCCAAAGATGTGAAATCTGGAGCATTTTCCATTCTAGATATGTATTCACAGATTTTCTAACTCTTCTCCTCTAATTGGGTCTTACTTGGGGCGAAGGTAATGTCAAGGCATTGTTCTGGAGGAGAGTGGGAAGATTTTTCCGTAGCATATATTTGCATACACATTGGATTCAGTGTCTTATTTTCAATTCAAAATACTGAATACCTGACTCTAACCCATACCCTACCAGACTCTGACTACTAATCCTAATATGATGGAGAAAAATAACCCATAAAGAATAGAAATACAAGCAGTTCAGAGTAGGCATGGTGTATAGATGGACTTGCCTTTTGCATGATACAGAGTTGGAGTTATAAATCTAGTCAATTGTTTGTTGAAATAGTTGTCCTTGTATCTTTAAGGTTAACAAATATGTGAATTGATGTCTCCCTTTCTCTGTATTCTTATATGCACATATAGATTCCTATCTGGTACCACACGTACATTCTTGTGAGGTGGCTGACTTGGCAGATACAAATTGTTAGAAGAGATCACTCCTACTAAACCCTGTTGGAACTGAATATTCAACCTATGGGTGAGCTTGCTAGTTGAACAGCATTATACATAAATCCATGTTCAGTAAAATGAATATTTTTAGATCTGTGGATGGTATATATTTTATAATGAATTTTGATTGACATATATATTGCTACTTTTTTGTCTGTGTGTTTGTTTTATGTATATGTATATATATATGTATATATATATGTGTGTATATATATATATATATATATATATATACACTCTCCAGATTTTTCAAAATATGAAATATATGTGTCTTATATTCACTCCCTAAATTCATTCATGTTCATGTATGTGGATTTATAATCAACTATTCACAAGATTATTCTCAAAATATTCATCCACCTGAAATTTGCCCAATGCTCTCAAATGTCAATCCTATTTGTGACTACATATTTGTTTCTTCCTAAGATTATATATTTAAACTCAACCCTGTTCAAAATGTCTAATCCTATCACACACTTTATACTTTGCCTGATTTTGTAATGTCTCTATTGATATATGCTTTCCTACATATTTTCCCCACTTCATCATTGTGACTGACTCTTCACTTGTGCTGACATTTACATTCACTCTCTAATCGAAATCCTATTGCTAAGAAACTTTTGTTCCAAATCTTATACTCACCCTTCTTCCTAAACTTACTGACTATCTTCCTAATGCTACAGACTATCCCTTTTTGACTGGATGTTCTCTTCTACATTCAATCATCCAAGTAAACGTGGTGCGAGCTTCAGAGGAGGAGACTACCAACAGGCTATCTCATGCAACATCAAAGGGTTTATTGGGTGTCCAGAATGCTGGGGTTCAGAGCTCACCTGAATAGAGCAGATAGCCCTGAGAATAGCTGAAGTAGAGCTTATATACTTTCCCTGGAGAGAGAAGGGAGGGAATTGTATTGATGGGTCAGGGCGAGTGGGCGGTTTGCATGCAACTGGGAGAGGGAGTACATTCTGCAATTTGGCAGCTGGGGATAGAACATTCTGGGAACAAATTTTGCAAACATTTCTCAAGATTTCAACAGTGTTCTGTTAAGCATACAGAAAAACAAGATGTGACAAGTACCTATTTTATTAATATTTCATTCCCCACTTCTTCTTCTGGCTAATTTTAATCATACAAATGATCATTGGAGGGTGTCACATTCAATGTCTGCTAGTGGGGTATTACCATAAGTTTAACTCCTCCAATTTGAGCCTGGAGAAAAGATATTACACGGTTGAGCAAACAGGGTTTTATAGTTAGCAATAATATGAGGATTATTATTGGACCGGCCAGGGTTGATAAAAACGTAGTTAACCAGGGGGACTGTGTGAACCAAGACTCAAGCCACCCTTTTGGGCCCTCTCTCATTTGTTGATGCTCTTCAAGGTGTCTTTTAAATTTACTCATAGATTTTATTACGACTCCAGTATAGTCAGCATAAAAACAACATTCTTCCCTCAATGCAGCACAAAGCCCCCCTTCTCTAATGAAGAGGAGGTCCAACCCTCAACTGTTCTGTAAAACAACTTCAGAGAGAGAGGTTAAAGTTTCATGCAAAGCCCTGAAGGAGGTTTCTAATATCTTACTTTTGCTCTATTGCTGCTTCTAATTGGGTCATCTTTTGTGTCCCATGGACAATGCCACTGGTTCCTCTGCCCACCCGTGCAGCAACTCCTATTCCTAATAGGATGGCTAAAGTGAGGGATATATGTTCCCAGTGGAACCGGTTGTATGCCCCCCCTATTTGATCTTCAAATGAACCTGCATCATGATAGAGCACTTTGGGAAACATCTGCACCATTACACAATTTATCACATATCCTGATCATTTCATGAAAACATAAACGATGTTTAAGTATATAGAATTATGCTGTTGTAGGCACTGACAAAGCAAGGCACCTAAGATAGCACTCAAGAGAGGGAAACAGTCCTATTTGGTAGCAACCGGATTCAGAGGGCATTGCTTATATTGTAATCAATTAATCCCATGAAACTCAAGTTTAGGTAGTTTCAGAATTTTGTACCCAACATATAAGGGATGGGGCTCAGAAGTTCACAGTCTTCAGAAGTTTAAAAAAGCAGTATTTGTTTCTGTTTTTCCTTCTGTTCTGGGCAAGTTAACTTTTCAAGGACACCTGGGAGGAGGAGAGCTTTTTCTTCCATTTCTTATTTTCCCCCTGCCAGCTGTTACCATGGAGCCCGGTTGGTAATTTCTTTATCTTAGAAATGTAGCCATCTCTGTGAAGCCCCAGCTGAAGGCCAGAGGACTTGTTCACATATTTTGTGAAAAACTAGTTAGGGGTTGTCTAGCTTAGAAGTACTGAGATTTTTAGCCAGTGGCCAAGTAGAACAGGGCAATACGAAAGAGAAAGTTTATCTACATTAAAGTCTTTATTGGGACTGTTTTGTTGAAAGTTCAAAACTCAGCCATGGTGAAGACTTCTGAAGAAGGTCATTTAAGACTTTTCTGTGGGCCTGGTACAGAGGGGGAAAGACGGGGAAGGTGGGGCTGAGAGCACCTCCGAGGATCTGCGAATGAGGGAAAAGAGAGATGTAAAAGAATAATGCGAAAGGGTATTGGGAATTTCCTAGCAGCAAACTTGAGCAGTAGATCAGGTAGAGCAGAGTGAAAGACGGGAGTGAGGATCCCAAAATCCTGTGAGGGACTTTAAATTTTAGTAACCTGTTTTCAGTGATGACAAAGCAACTTTAAAGGCCAATTATATTACATCTTGGATAAGGGTCTCAGGGCTCTCCTCAGCTCGTTTGAGCATTGGGTTAGCTGGTAAGAGGACCTGGTGGGACCCGGTGAGGGCACTGACAGGAGATGAGAGGAATGAGTAGGTGGAGCGGTACCTATGTACCTGCTACCTCAGAAAGGGGGCGATGGTCTGAGAACTGGTGGAGCTTTGGGTTTCTGATCTAGTTATTGGAGGGGAGAAATCAAGTTGCTGAGATGGGAGTGACATCAGAGGGTCTGGAACAGAAGGCTGAGGATAATGATATATTGGAGAAGCATAGTTCAGGATGTGAGTGAGGGAGGGAAAAGGCTTCCACATAGGGGAATTTCCTTTCACTCTTTTGAGCACTTGCAGAAGTTAAAAAGGTCATGCAAAATTTGAGGATCTAGAGACCCCTCTGGGTGCCATAGTTTTTGGTTGTCTAATTGGTAATGTGGCCAATGCTGTGTACTGAATTTGATGAAGAATTGGGGTTCCATCAGGCAGCCCCTGTATGCACACATTCCCATGACATACAGAAAAAGTCGGCTTTTCCCCCACACAGCCATTACTCTTTGTGGCTTGATAGTCTGCCAGGCAAACTTAGTAATCTAGACTAGCCAACCTGCATCTGGCTCGCGTGTCCCTACATCCATAATGTTTGTTTCCATTATCTATGGTACAGAAGGGATTTAATGGTATTTTAGTGGGATCCTCTTCATCAGGGATATCACAATAGGAAATACCTATAGCCAGCTAACAAATGTCTGGGTGGAGAGATGGCCACCAGGTCCCTAAGGGGGCTGTATGCGAGATAGACCATACTTCTTTTCCAGTAGGATTTGTGATCAGCCATCACTGCTTAATGGGCTGATGAGGGTTAGGACTACTTGTAGCCAAGGGGAGAGTATATAACCTTATTCACATTGCGAATACACAATTTGAAACTGTTACCAGTCTTTTTCAGTTTCCAGAAAGATTCTGTACAGGCAGCAGGCTTGAGATGAGAGGTATGGATCCAGGAAGTGATTCTGTTTACGTTTACCACTGTAGGTGTTATAATAGCACCTGGTATGCTCCTTTTCAGCGGGGTACCAGGGATGACACCTGATATCATCTTACATAGATGAAATCTCTTACTTGATATGGATGTGGAATCCCCTGGTTCCCAGTTGGGTAGGCAGTGGCCAGCTGTTTTCACAGGTATTACTGAGTTCTTTCAAGATCTTTAAGTCTGTCAAGCAAGGGGGTGTGGAAAGGATCTTTAGGTCTTACAGTTGGGCTTAGGTCCCCTACTGGAGGAGGGCCACCATAAAGAATTTCACATGTGGTAAGGTTACTCAAAGAAACAAAGGGATTTTTTCTTGCATGAAACATTGCATAAGGCAGGAGCATAGTCCAATCTTATGCTGGTCTCTAAGCTTAATTTCGTTAAGGTCTCTTTAATAGTTCTATTCATTCTTTCTACTTGTCTTGAACTCTGTGGTCTATAAGCACAATTTAACTTCCAATTAATCCCCAGGTTCCTGGCTAACCCCTGACTTACCTGGGTCATGAACATCGGTCAATTGTCAGATCCTATTACCGGCTTAGCTTCCTCCAATGGTAGAGAGGCTTACTCAGCAGCAGCGGAATCACTTAGAGTGTGTTGTGTGTTAGGGGACGAGGGCAGGGGATAAGGAGGGGGAGAAGAGTCCAGTAGAGTCAAATCTGTGACTCAGGGAGAACAGAGGCTGGAGGAGGAGGAGGTTGAGAGGGTTTGAGAGATCATGGGGGAAGGAGTAGGAGCAGAGGTAGGGGCAAGGAAAGGCTTCACCCATGGAGGAGGAGATTTGCAGAGGTCCTGCCAAGTTAAGATATATGGCTGTTGATCCGGATGGCTATGTGGCGCTGGCTGAAAGACAATACCTCTGACTTTTTAAATTAGTGGGAAGTAGAAAGATCCTTCTAGGGGCCATAGGACTCCAAAGATGGGCCATTCTGAGGCACAGAGATTCTGCCAGGTCCAGCGTTTTACTAAAAAAAGAAAGATTCTGAGCCCTTAAGCGGACTTTGGTCCAGTGATCAAGGGTCAGGGACAGAGGCATTGACGTGCTCTGTTCCATAATGAAAGTTCCACAAACAGTAAAAGCAAGGACACACGACACAGATAAGACAAGACCATAAAGACAGGCAATGAACGTCCAACACTGAGACCAGGAATGAGTAGCCGGCAAAACCCAATGGTATGGCAATAACGAATCTAAAAGAAAATATCACTGAGTCGAGAAGACTATTGTTCCTTGCTTTCCCGAGTTCTCTGCGGGGTCCTCCAGAGAGGTGCCCTTTGTCTCTGTGACATGTCTCTCAGCCACCGTCGGAGAGAGCCCAGGCTCTTCATCGCCAGCAATTTTGCCAAGCCTTAACAAGAAACCTGAAACCGGAAAGAGGCGCCTTACTTGCTCCAAGAGGAGCCCGTTGGGGTCTCTCCTCCGCCACTGCTGGAACTCGGTGGAACCTCAATATGTAAAGGTCAGGCGAGTGTCAGAGGAAGATACTATCAAGAGACTGTCTCATGCAACAGCAAAGGGTTTATTTGTGGTCCAGCATGCTGGAGCTCAGAGCTAAATTAAATAGAGCAGAGACCTCTGAGAACAGCTTAAGCAGAGCTTATATACTTTCCTTGGAGAGGGAAGAGAGGGAAGTTCAGTGATGGGTAAGGGCGAGTGGGCGGTTTGCATGACACCGAGTGAGGGAGTACATTCTGCAGTTCGGCTGTTGGGAACAGTACATTCTAGAACAAGATTAGCAAACATTTCTCAATATTTCAACAGTGTTTTGTTAAGCATACAGAAAAACAGGAAGTGACAAGTACCTATTTTATTAATTTTATTAACCTTTCACTACCGACTATGCCTTTTTGACTTGATGTTCCTTCTACATTAATTCATGCAACGTACAAGGTGCTATGCCATTGTATTTCGATTTATCTGAGACAACTCTGCAGAACGTAATTCAACACCACGTATCCCTATCAAGGGCCCAATGCCCTTCTGGGCTTCAAATCAGACTTAAATTTCTTTTTTCATACATATATTTCACCTATATATTCTTCTACACATAGCAAGTTCCCAATACGATCATTCATCCAGCAAAATGATTTCTAACCCAAATCGAGCATGTTTTTAACCATAACCGGACACTGTTCCCTCAATCTAACTTTACAGAAGAGCAGGGCAGGAGTTGATATTACAATACAGAAATGTAGAAAAACTTCCACCTGCTGAGAACCTCAAAGGTCCATGCAGAAATGATCCCTGGAGAAGATGTAGGAAGCAATAAAGGACCTGAGAGACCAAAAGTCATCTTCCATGGCAAACAACCCGGTCAGGATAAAAGGTTGTGTCTGAATCAGATTTTTTTTTAATGTAGAGATCATGGACCAAACCAGGCCTGTGTGGAGATCTATTCCTGGGTGCCTTTGGTTGATATACCATTCTAACTTGTGAAAATGTCACAGGAAGTAGGGGCAGCCTCAATCTCTTGGGACCCTTGGAAGCAACAGTTAGGACAAAGTGGCTGCCAAGACAGTGCCCTCATTCAGTTCAGGAAGGAAGTGACCTCACCTCACTTTCTTGGTGATGGAACTCTCTGAACGTGGGATCCAGGAAGGCAGGCACACAGAGCCAGTCCCAGTCCCAGTCCCAGTGGTCTCACTTGTTTGGATTTACCAAGGACAGGGTCAGTATTTTTTGGTACCTACAGATGTGAGGAAGGCCCAATGCCAGGAAAGCTCGGATGCAGGGCTTTTCATGAGAAAGCAGGTAGTAGCTCACCATTGGCTCCTAAGAAGTTCACAGAGTTGGCCAAGGAGACAAGATCTGAGACAGGAAAGGCCATTTTGGGGGAACATATTATGGCCCACAAGTCAGAGGACACTCTGGATAGTCACAAACCTACTTAGGGGAAGGAGGTGCCTTTGTGGGTGTGGTTGTGGGTTTGTGGTTTTGTCTCATTTTCTGAGAATAGGTAGGACAGTCGGTTTGTTTCATTTGAAGTGGACTGTTTCTAGTAAGTCTTTTCACAGGGCGAGTGTTTCTATGTCTGTGTATTCCACTGTTTCCGTGGTTGTAGACATTAGAAAAGAGAATCCATCAATGGATGTGTCGTGTCTAGTAGAAATCTTCTCAGCATTCATATTGCCCCATTTATGAATGGACTGTAGCTTGCCTTATCGATGAGCAACACCTGCTACCTTCCTAAGTTTCTATTTTCGTCCTGAATTCCGGCCAATCTCAAGAATAGGCCCATGGTTTTGTGTCCAAGATATGTACCACCTACAAGCTCTGTGACATGGCCATGTACTGGATAGCTGTAGGGGATGGCGAGCATCTCAGAAAACTCAGATATCAGTGTGACCAGGAAAGTCTCAGAGGAGAAACCCTGCTTTCGGCCTTTTGCTTACCTATTGTTCTGTTGCCCTGAATGTCAGGAAGTTCTTTGCCTCAGGCCACCCCTTTGTGAAGCCTGAAGAAAACAGTTTTCAAATGGAAATGAATGGGCATACCTGTGGCACTTTCCTTAATTGCTTTGGAAAGGGATGTGTCTGAATCATGCCCTTGGCCCTGTGTGTGGCTGTGGCTTAGATTCTCAGCACCTGATGGATCTAAAGAAAGTTACCATGTGTGCATCCAAAAGAAAATTCGCCAAAAGAGCAATTATTGGGAGGAAGTCTCTCGACTTCCTCTGTAAGGTTCCTGACTTCCATCAAGTGAGAATGGGATCCTTTGGGTCAAAAGAGTTCTACAAAACCTGCAGAGGCTAGCCCATTGTGCTTGGGTTTTCTCATGACTAAAATTCACATAAAGAATCTAAACCCCACAGACAGTAGTCCTCAAATTGGAGCGGTATTAACGGCAGGCCTATTTGATCACTTTTGGTTCACCGGATGGGTGTCCAGGCCACCTTGACTTTAGGCAAATGAGGGGCAAAGGAGCTTATTTGGGACACTGTCTTGGTCTGCACCCCTCATGGAAACCTCCAGCCAGATTATGATGAGTGTCTATATGAAAGAAGATGAGGGCCATATGGGAGGGTTCTTGTTTTAATTGTGGTAATTTGTGTGGTAGTTGGAAGAGATGACTGGGTCCACCAGGGCTTGAACTCTGGTGTGATTCCCCTTAGAGACTGAGTTCTGGAACTGACCTCAGAGAAGTATTGCCATGAATAGTGTTGGGATTTTAGGAGACCACGCATGAGAATCGCTTTTGGAAACTGAGATCTAGGCCCAGGATGGCTTTCCACAGAGCTCAGGGATTCTGAGCCAGGATATCACATGTTTTAATTCTTAAAGACTTGGTAGCCATAATTGAGAGTCCAAACACACATCGACCTCACATTGTATACCTCAATGGGCCTGGATTCATGTGTCCTTTTGGCCACTCTTTGGGAAGGCTTGCCTGTGAGTGTTCTCCAGAGCTTTCATTGAAATGAGCTTCCTCACCATTTAATGGTTCCTGAATTAAATGAAACCCACAGTGCCTCCAACTTCATCCTTGAAAAATGACTAGATTAATACCATGAAATTTTTGAAATCCCCATGACCAGGTGGCACTGGATAACCTTTAGATATCCTGTTGCTGATCATGAGTATAACAAACAGTGCCTTGATTGACTGAGTTTCGTGAAAATGGTGTAGAACAGAGATGCCAGTAAGTTGGAGCCTGCTGGGTAGTGGGCGTAGAGCAGTGGACTATAGGTGTGTAAATAAATATTTTTGGTAGGACCACCAGGATCTTCCATTGGCTTCCAAATCTTGCGACTGACATGGTGCAGGCAGCAGACCTTTATATGTAAAGGCATCTTGTTATATGTAGAGGTTTCAGGGCAATGTTCAGAATCAGGTTGCTATAGTCAAGGGGAAAGCTATGTGGGATAGAAGCCTGGTTCGTACATTCTCTTGCCGACCCTGACCAACCACACATGACAGAACTCCCTCCAGCATTGTGTCCCAGTTGAACATATTGTATTTCATGAAGCAAATACCAAATTCCCAGTGCAGCAGTAAGAAACACCCTGAAAAGTGGAGGATGACCAAATGGCTTCACAGACCACACGGGAAGACACTTAGCTCCCAGTAGCAACAGTTTACCTACAAAGGGAGTTTTCAGACCTGCTGCCTCATGTTCATTACAAAATAAAGAACCATGTCCTCCAGGTCACATAGATGCAGACCCAGATTGCAGAATCACATCAGTTGCAGAACCATTGATTTAAATATTGCCATACATATATTTCTTGTGCCTAACCTCAGAGGAAGTTTCTCAATAAGTCTTTAGGTCAGCACAGCTCCATGTTTCTGAAGTGTTTACCATCTCCCATACTTTTGTAAACTGTTTTACCACCTCCAGTGTTGTGAACTCCTGAGCATTTTTCATTCCACATATGTATTCACAGGTTTTCTAACTCCTCTCCTCTAATTGTGTCTTACTTTTAGCGATGGTTATGTCAAGGTATTGTTCTGGATAAGAGAGGGAAGATTTTTGTGTATCACATGTTTGCATACACATTAGATTCATTTTCCTATTTTCCATTTGAAATACTGAATCCCTGACACTAACACATACCCTACTAGACTCTGACTACTAATCCTAATATCATGGAGAAAAAAAAACCTAACTGAATAGAAGTACAGTCCTTTTATAGGAAGCATGGTGTATATTTGTATTTGTCTTCCTCTTTATCAAGAGTATGTGTTTTAAATTTAGTAAACTTTTCATTTTAATATTTCTCCATGATTTTTTAAAGTTATCACATATGTAAATTCCTGTCTCCCTTTCTCTGTATCCTATTCAGCACATGTAATTTTTTTATGCATATACAATATCCTACCTGGTATCACACGTACATTCTTGTAAGATCACTGACTTTGGAATATAAAAATTGTGAGAAGAGATGACTCTCCCTAAATAATGATGGAACTGAAAATTCCACCTATGGGTGAGCTTCCTAGTGAAAAACACTATACATAAATCCATGTTCAGTAAAATGAATATTTTTGGATTTGTGAATGAATTATATTTCATGATGAATATCGATTGGCATATATATTGCTAAATATTAATGTGTGTGTGTGTGCATGTGTGTGTGTGTGTGTGCGTGTGTGTGTGTGTATATTCTACGGATTTTTAAAAAATATGAAAAATATGTGTCTTATTATACACTCCCTAAATTCATTCATATTCATTTATGTTCATTTAAATTCAAATTTTCACAAGATTATTCTCAGTAATATTCATAAACCTGAAATATATTTTGGTTTCCTACTACTGAAAACTTAGTTCAGTGGATGGTGCTTAAAAATCCTAATATTTCTACAGTAACTGACCCAGTTTAACATCAATGCAAGTAGATTGCTATGGGACATGATGTGTAATTTGAAGTTCATTTTTACTCAACACTGGTACATTACTATTTCTTCAGTTTATGGACATCATAGGATGTATTTTTTCATCCAGAACTTCACAAATTTTTTTGGCATTTGGTTCACTTTCAATTACTTACTACTTCAGAACACATGTATTCCTCCATGTTTCTTTACTGGTCTTTTCACTAGACTTCTTTCTAAACACATTATTTTCGATTCCATAATCATTTTTGAAGCAAAACTCACTCTTCACGACAAACCGTAACCCTAATAATACCATTGCATATATAACTCGTTGGAATGATGGTATATATATCAATATAAGATTTCCAATATATTTTCAGATGCAAACTCAATCCATTATTTAATGTTGGATCCAGTTACATACTTTATTCACAATATGGTCTATTCATGCATCATCTCAATAATCATCAACACAAGGTACACCTATTTGTATCCCCAGTACTAATTTATAAGTTTCCAGAATATTACTCCCCTTTATGGTGGAAGAAATACTTATGTCACCTGATCTACATATACATTTTACCACAGTAGTATTCTGGACACAAAATGCAAAGGTCACACATATGATTGTACCAAAGCCTAAATGGAAAGTGACCATGGATTACTAAAAGCATCTATGTCCAGGGTGCCTACTGCTCTCAAATGTCAATCCTATTGGTTACTACATATTTGTTTCTTCCTAAGATTATATATTTAACCTCAAGCCTGTTGAAAATATCTAATCCTATCACTCACTTTATACTTTTCCTGATTTCCTAATGCCCCTATTGATATCTGCTTTCCTACATATTTTTCCCAGTTCATCATTGTGACTGTCTCTTCACATGTGCTGACATTTACATTCACGCTCTAACTGAAAACCAATTGCTAAAGAACTTTTGGTCCAACTCCGAGACTCACTCTTCTTCCTAAACCTACTGACTATCTTCCTAATCCTACAGACTATCCCTTTGTGACTGGATGTTCTCTTCTACTTTCAATCATCCGAGGTATAGGGTCCTATGCCATTGTATATTGATTTATCTGAGACCTCGGTGCAGAACATAATTCAATCTAAGTATACCAATCAAGGGCCCAATGCCTTTCTGGGCTTCAAATCTTTCCCAGATCTCTGATCTCATACATATATTTCACATTTATATTCTTATAAATATCACAGGTTCCCAATACCGTAATTCATCCAGCAGAATGACTCCTAACCCAAATCGAACATGCTATTAACACTAACCATACACTGTTTCCTCAATCTCACTTTACAGAAGAGCAGGGACAGAGTTGGTCTTAAAATCCAGGAAGGAAGGGTATCATCCACCAGCTGAGAACATCAAAAGTCCCTGCAGAAATAATCCCTTGAGTAGGTGTAGGCAGGTATGAAGGATCTGAGAGAGCAAAAGTCATCTTCCATGGCAAACAACCTGGTCAGGTTGAAGGGATGTGTCTGAATTAGCCTCTCTCTTCCTAATGTAGAGAAGATGGACCAAACCATGCCTGTGTGGAGAGCTGTTCCCCGGTGCCTATGGTTGATATACCATTCTAACTTATGAATGAGTCACAGCAAGTAGAGGCAGACTCCATCTTTTGGGAACCTTGGAAGCAACTGTTAAAACAAAGTGGTTTCCAAGGCAGTGACTTCATTCAGTTCTTGAAGGAAGTGACCTCACCTTACATTATTGGTGATGAAAGTCTGTGATCTTGGGATCCAGGAAACCAGGCACACAGAGTCAAACCCACTCCATGTCCCAGTGGGCTCACTTGTTTGGATTTAACAAGACAGAGTCACTCTTTCTTGGTACCTACTGATGTGAGGACAGCCAAATGCCTGGAAACTATGAAGACTGGCCTTTCCAGAGAAAGCAGATAGTTTCTCACCACGGGCTCCTGACAACTTCACAGAGTTTGCTAAAGAGACCAGATCGGAGACAGGACACGCCATTTTTGGGGAACATAGTATGGCCCACAAGTCAGAGGACACTCCGGATAGACACAGACCTACTTGGGGGAAAGAGGTGCCTTTTTGGGTGTGAGTGTGAGTTTGTGGTTTTGTCTCATGTTCTGAGAATAGTTAGGAAAGCTGGTTTGTTTGTTTTGGAGTGGACTGTTTCTAGTAAGTCCTTTGACAACGTGAGTGTTTCTGTGTCTATATATCATACTGTGTCCGAGATTGTAGACAGTAGAAATGAGAATGCATCAATGGATGTGTCCTGTCTATGAGAAAGCTTCAAAGCATTCATCCTGTGCAATTTATGAATGGACTGCAGGTTGCCGTATGGATGGGCAACTCCTGCTATCTTTCTAAATTCCTGTTTTCTTCCTGAATTCTGGACACTCTCCAGAATACGCTCATGATTTTGTGTCCAAGATATGTACCACCTCAATCTCTGTGACATGGCCATGTACTGGATAGCTGATGGGAATGGTGAGTATCTCAGAAAACTCAGATATCACTATGCCCAAGAAAGTCTCAGTGGAGAAACCCTGCTTTGGGCCTTTTGCTTACCTATTCTGTTGCCCTAAATGTCAGGAAGGTCTTTGCCTCAGGCCACACTTTGTGAAGCCTGAAGAAAATAGTTTTCAAATGGAATTGAATGGTCATTACCTGTGCCTCTTCGGTTAATTGCTTTGGAAATGGATGTGTCTGAATCAGCCTCTTGGCCCTATGTGAGGCTGTGGCTTAGATTCACAGCACATGATGGGTCTAAAGAAAAATCCCATGTGTGCATCCAAAACCAAAATGGACAAAAGAACTGTCATGGTGGATAGAGTCTCTCGCCTTCCTCTGTAAGGTTCCTGACCTCCATTAAGTGAGAATAGGGATCATTTGGGTCAAGTGAATTCTTTAAAGTTCTGCAGAGGCTATCCCATAGGTTCGTGGGTTTTCTCATGACTCCAATTCACATCTATGTTTACAGAAGAGCAGGGACAGTGTTGGTCTTACAATACAGGAATGCAGTGGATCTTCCATCTGTTGAGAACCTCAAAGCTCCATGCAGAAATGATCTCTGGAGAAGATGTAGGCAGCTATGTAAGACCTGAGAGAGCAAAAATCATCTTCCATGGCAAACAACCTGGTCAGGATTAAGGGTTGAGTCAGAATGAGCCTATCTCTTCTTAATGTAGAGAAGATGGACCAAACCCGGCCTGTGTGGAGAGCTGTTCCCTTTTGCCTACGGGTGATATACCATTCTAACTTGTGAAAGTGTCACAGGAAGTAGGGGCAGCCCTCATCTCATGGGACCGTTGGAAGCAATTGTTATGACAAAGTGGTTGCCAAGGCAGTGATCTCATTCAGTTCCTGAAGGACGTGATCTCATCTCACTTCCATGGTGATGGAACTCTCTGAACTTGGGATACAGAAAGCCAGGCACCCAGAGCCAGTCTCAGTTCTAGTCCCAGTGGTCTCACTTTTTTGGATTTACAAAGGACAGAGTCAGTCTTTCTTGATACCTACTGATGTGAGGATGGCCAAATGCCAGGAAAGCTCGGAAGAGGGGCTCTTCCTGAGAAAGCAGATAGTGGCTCACTCCTGGCTTCTAACAACTTCACATTGTTGACCAAGAAGACCAGATCTGAGACAGGTCAGGCCATTTCGGAGCATCATAGTATGGCAAATCAGTCAGAGCACACTCCGGAGAGTCACAGACCTATTTGGGGGAAGGAGGTGCCATTGCGGGTGTGGGTTTGTGGTTTTGTCTCATGTTCTGAGAATAGTTAGAAAAGGCGGTTTGTTTGGTTTGGAGTGAACTGTTTCTAGTAAGTCGTTTGACAATGCAAGTGTTTCTATGTCTGTGTATCCCACTGTGTCCGTACTTGTAGACATTAGAAAAGAGAATGCATCAATGGATGTGTCCTGTCTCATAGAAAGCTTCCCAGCATTCATCCAGCACAATTTATGAATTGAATGCGGCTTGCCTTATTGATGGGCGATACCTGCTACCTTCCTAAGTTGCTGTTTTCTTCCTGAATTATGGCCAATCTCCAGAATAGGCTCATGGTTTTGTGTCCAAGATATGTACTACCTCCAAGCTCTGTGACATGGCCATGTACTGGATAGCTGAATGGAATGGCGAGCATCTCAGAAAACTCAGATATCAGTGTGACCAGTAAAGTCTCAGTGGAGAATCCCTGCTTTGGGCCATTTGCTTACCTATTGTTCTGTTGCCCTGAGAGTCAGGAAGGTCTTTGTCTCAGGCCAACCCTTTGTGAATCCTGAAGGAAAGATTTTTCAAATGGAAATGAATATGCTTTACCTTTGGCTCTTCCCTTAATTGATTTGGAAAGAGAGGAGTGTGAATCAGCCTCTTGGCCCAGTGTGATTCTTTGACTTAGATTCTCAGTACCTGATTGATCTAAAGAAAGATCCCATGGGTGCATAAAATCCAAAATGGCATAAAGAGCAGTCATTGTTGATGAAGTATTTTGCCTTCCTCTGTAAGGTTCCTGAATTCCATCAAGTGAGAATAGGGATCTTTTGGGTCAAATGAGTTCTTCAAATCTATTCAGAGCCTATCCAATAGGTGCTTGAGTTTTCTCATCTTTCCAATTCACATAAAGAATCTGTACCCGACACTCAGTAGGACTCAAATTGGAGAAGCAGAGCAGTATTAAGGGCAGGCCTATTTGATCACTCCTGGTACACAGGAAGGGTGTACAGGCCACTGGGAATTTAGGCAAATGAGGGGCAACAGAGCTTATTTTGGACACTGTCTTGGGCTACGCTAATGCTATCAAATGTCAATCCTATTGTTGACTTCATATTTGTTTTATCCTAAGCTCATATATTCATCCTCAACCCTGTTGAAAATATCTAATCCCATCACTCACTTTATTCTTTTCCTGATTTTCTAATGTCTCTATTGATATCTGCTTTCCTACATATTTTGCCCTGTGCATCATTGTGACTGACTCTTCACTTGTGTTGACGTTTACATTGACTCTCTAACCAAAACCCTATTGCTAAAGAACTTTTGTTCCAAATCCTATACTCACTTTTCTTCCTAAACTTACCGACTATCTTTCTAATCCAACTGACTATAACTTTTTGAATGGATGTTCTCTTCTACATTCAATGATCCAAGTACAGTTCAGGTTTCTATTCAACCGGGTGAGGGAGTAGATTCTGCAGTTTGGCAATTGGGGACAGCACATTCTGGCAACAAGATTAGCAAAGAGTTCTCAAGATTTCAACAGTGTTTCGTTAAGTGTACAGAAAAACAGGAAGTGACAAGTACATATTTTATTAACCTTTCATTCCCCACTTCTTTTTCTGGCTACTTTTAATCATAAAAGTGATCTTTGTGGGGTGTCACATTCTATGTCTGCTAGTGGGGTATTACCATAATTTTAATTTGTCCAACTTGAGCTTGGAGAAAAGAAATTACATGGTTGAGGAAACAGGGTTTTATAGTTAGTAATAATATGAGGATTATTATTGGACCGGCCAGGGTTGATAAAAACGTAATTAACCAGGGGGACTGTGTAAAAAAAGACTCAAACTACCCTTTCTGTGCCTCTCTCTCTCTCGTTGTTGCTCTTCAAGGCATCTTTTTAATTTACTCATAGATTTTTTTACAACTCCAGTATTGTCGACATAAAAACAACATTCTTCCCTCAATGAAGCACAAAGGCCCCCCTCTGTCATGAAAAGGAGGTCCAACCCTCGACTGTTCTGTAAAACAACTTCAGAGAGAGAGGTTAAAGATTCCCGCAAAGCTGTGATGGAGGTTTCTAAAATCTTTAAGTTTTGATCTATTGCTGCTTCTAATTGGGTCACTTGTTGTGTCCCATGGACCAGAGCAGTGGTTCTTGTGCCCAACCCTGCAGCAACTCCTATTCGTAATAGAATGGCTAAGGTGAGGGACATATGTTCCCAGCGGAACCGGGTTGTATGTCCCCCTCTTTGATCTTCAGATGAACCTGCGTCATGATAGAGCACTCTGGGAAACATCTGCACCATTTCACAATTAATCACATCTGTTGACCATTTCATGAAAACATAAACAATGTTTAAGTATATAGAATTATACTGTTGTAGGGACGGACAAGGCAAGGCACCTAAGATAGCACCAAAGACACGGAAACAGTCTTTTTTGGTTTCAACCAGATTCAGAGGGCATTGCTTCTGTTGTAATCAATTAATCCCCTGAAACCCAAGTTACGTAGTTTCAGAATTTTGTACCCAACACGTAAGGGAAGGGGCTCAGAAGTTCACAGTCTGCAGAAGTTCACAAAAAGCAGTTTTTGTTTCTGTTTTTTCCTCAGTTTGGGCAAGTTAACTTTTCAAGGAAACCTGGGTGGGGGTGTCTTCCCTTTCTTTTTTTCCCCCTTCCAGCTGTTTCCATACAGCCCAGTTTGTAACTTCTTTATCTTAGAAATGTAGCCATCTCTGTGAAGCCCCAGCTCAAGGCCAGAGGACTTTTTTTCAAATATTTTGTGAAAAACTAGTAAGGGTGTGTCTAGATCAGGAGTGCTGAATTTTTTAGCCAGTTGCCAAGGAGACCAGGGCAACACAAAAATAGGAAGTTTATCTACAGTGAACTCTTTTATCGGGATTCTTTTGCTGAAAGTCCTAAATCAGCCATGGTGAAGACTTCTGGAGAAGGTCAGTTAAGACTTTTCTGTGGGCCTGGTACCGAGGGGGACAATTTGGAAGGCAGGGATAAGAGCAGCTCTGTGGATCTGAGAATGAGGAAGGAGAGATGTAAAAGAATATTGGGAGAGGGCTTTGGGATCTTAATAGCAACAAAAACTTGAGCAGTAGAACAGATAGAACAGAGGGGGAGACGGGAGTGAGATTCCAAAAAGCCTGTGAGGGACTTTAAATTCTTAGTAACCTGTTTTTAGTGATGACAAAGCAACATTAAAGGCCATTTTCATTACATCTTGTATTAGGGTCTGAGGATTCTTCTCAGCGGGTTTGAGCTTTGCATTAGGTTGTAAGAGGACTGGGTGGGACCCGGTGCGGGCACTGACAGGAGAGGAGAGGAGTGAGTGAATGGAGTGGTACCTCAGTACCTGCAACCTCAGCAAGGGAGCAATGGTCTGAGAACCAGTCGAGATTTGGGTTTTTGATCTAGATATTGGAGGGAAGAAATCAAGTTGCTGAGGTGGGAGTGACAGCAGAGAGTCTGGAGCACAAGGCTGAGGGTGAGCATCTATTGGAGAAGCATAGTTCAGGATGTGAGCAAAGGAGAGAGAATGCCTCCACATAGCGGAATCTCCATTCACCCTTTTGAGCATTTGCAGAAGTTAAAAAGGTCACACAGAATTTGAGGATCTAGAGACCCCTCTGGGGGCCATCGGTTTTGGTTATCTAATTCGTAATATGGCCAATGCTGTGTACAGAATTTGATGAGGAGTTTGGGTTCCATCTGACAGTCCCTGTATGCTCACATCCCCATGACTTACAATAGAAGTCTGCTCTCCCCCCCCCACAGCCGTGACTGTTTGTGGCTTTGATAGTCTGCCGGGCAAACATAGTAATCTAGGCTAGCCAACCTGCATCTGGCTCACGTGTCCCTACATCTATAATGTTTGTTTCCATTATCTATGGTACGGAAGGGATTTAATGGAATTTTAGTGGGATCCTGTTAATCAGGGATATCCCAATAGGAAAGACCTATAGCCAGCTGACAAATGACTGGGTGGAGAGATGGCCACCAGGTTCGTAAGGGGGCTGTATTCGAGATAGGCCATACTTCGTGTCCAGTAGGATTTGTGATCAGCCATCGCAGCTTAAGGGGCTGATTAGGGTTAAGACTACTGGTCGTCAAGGGGAGAATAAATATCTTCCAGGATCTTCTTTACAACCATTTGCAATGTTTCTTTTTTCTTCTTTTTTATTTCTTTTTGTGTGTGTGTGTGGGGAAGGCTTCAATACATCCTGAAAATGTATGTTCAAAGACTAGGAGTTATTTAAGTCCATACCTTACTGGCTTAATTTCAGTAAAGTACACTTCCCAGAATTGTCCTCGTCTGGTTCCTCATAGGTGCTTTCCTGCAGGAAGCTTGGAAGTGTAAGCTTTAACCAATTAATGGACCTGACAGGCTTTTGTTACCCATTCAGTTATTTCCTTTTGCTGTGAGTAGGTTAGTGGAAAACTCTGTTCTTGATCCTTCACGAATGAATGCAGTTTCTTTGAACAAAGGTGAGTGAGTTGATGAACATTTGCTACTGACATAGTTAGAGCCATGATTATAGGAGTAGTTACTGAAGAATTAAAAAATTCCACTTGAGGGCCTTCAGGGTTAAAAGTTATTTTGGCCCAGAGCTTGGTGAGCAGAACTCTGCCCATCAATGGGGCCAGGCATTCTGGGATTACTAGGAAGGAGTGATGGATTTTTCCTTTTCCCTGGTCCATGGTCCTCGTAGTTGTCAAAGCCCGATATTTACTTCTGTTAGACTCTTGAATTAGAGACCTTTTATTCGGTAGAGGGTCCAATGGGCCTTACGGGCTGAGTATATTCACCCTGCATCTACTTCAAAGTTTATTGTGTTCCCCTCCACTTCAAAAGTTACCTTGAGGTCAGGGAGAGGATCTGAGCCCGGACTTTCTTAGTATTCCTCCAGAGTCAGAATATCTGGCTGGCATGGCTGTCTCTTTCTAGGGCACTCTTTGGCCCAGTGTCCTTTTTCTTTAGAGTAGGCACATTGATCTGAGGCCAGGGGTGGCCTCTAGTGTGTGCCCAGGTATCCCTTCCTGTCTCTCTGTTTCTTAATTTCTGGCCTATTTCTTGTTGTGACCAGGACCTTAGTCAATGCCTTAGTCTGTCTTTTGTTTCTTTTATCCTCACTCAGCTCCCTTCTCTTCCTCAGTTTCTCTCTTAAAGTATACCTTCTCGGGTTCTCTGAATAAATCCCTCAAAGTCATATCTTGTAATCCATCTAAGCATTGTAACTTTCTTTTAATATCCAGGGCAGCTTTCCCAATAAAGGCCATTGTGACAGATGCCTTTTGATCCTCTGCCTGAGGATCGAAAGGAGTATGTCTCTTATATGCCTACATAATTATCTCTAAGAACATAGAGGGAGATTCATCAGGCCCTTAAATAATCTCTCTTACCTTGGCCAAATTAGTTGGTCACCTAGCGGCCACTAAGATACCCACTATTAGAGCCCGGCGATAAGTGGACAGATGCTCCCTACCTTCAAAGTTGTTGGGGTCCCAGTTGGGTCGTTTCAAGAGAAAGCCGGCTTTGAATATATTGGGAAGTTTTGTCGGTCACGCATTTGGTCCGAGGATACTTTTTTCTAGCATCCAGGAGGATTCTCTTTTGTTCCTCTGTCATGAAGAGAGTCCCTAGGAGTTGTTGGCAGTCATCTCAAGAAGGTTGGTGTGAAAACATCAATGACTTCACCAGACCTGAGAGCCAGGTTGGGTCCTCGGTAAAAGGGGGATTGTTATTTTTCCATTTATATAGGTCTGAAGAGGAGAAGGCCAATACTGGTAGGCTTGCATTTTTTCCCTATGGCCATCGTCAATCATTGGTCCTTAGGGATGGAGGGAAGCAACACGGGAGTTCCAGGGTTTTCAATCATTTGCCACCGGCGAGTTCCTTTAGCAACTCCAGCTTCCTCCAGGGGAGGAGGGGCTGTGTGTGACGCAGGGGAGTTATCTGGAAGGCCCTGGGCTGGCTTAGCGTCCTCCAATTGCGGAGAGGCTGAGTCAGCAGCTGGAGAATCACTTAGAGGGTGTTGGGGGTTGTAGGACAAGGGTAGAAGATAAGGAGGGGGACGAGAGTCCAGTAGAGTCAAATCTTGTGACTCAGGGAGAACAGAGGGTGGAGGAGGAGGAGGAGCAGAGGGGTTGAGAGATCGTGGGGGAAGGAGTAGGAACGGGGACACAGCAAGGAAAGGCTTCACCCACGGAGGAGGAGATTTGCAGAGGTCCTGCCAAGCTAAGGTATATTCCTGTTTATCAGTATGGCTATGTGGCCCTGGCTGTAAGACAATATCTCTGACTTTTTAAATTAGTGGGAAGTAGAAAGATCCTTCTAGGGGCCATCCTAATCCAAAGGTGGGCCATTCTGTGGCACACAGAGTCTGCCAGGTCCAGCGTTTTACTAAAAAAGAAACATTCTGAGCCCTTAAGCGGACTTTGGTCCATAGATCAAGGTTCAGGGACAGAGGCATTGAAGTGATCTGTCCCATAATGAAAGATACACAAACAGTAAAAGCAACGACACAGGACACAGACAAGAGAAAACAATAAAGACAGGCAATGGACGTCCAACACTGAGACCAAGACTGAGCAGGTGGCAAAACCCGATGGGCTGGCAATACCGAATCTGAAACAAAGTATCACTGAGTCGAGGAGACTATTATTCCTTGATTCCCGAGTCCTCTGTGGCGTCCCCCAGGGACTTGGTTTGTGGCTCTGTGACACGTCTGCCAGCCACCATCAAAGAGAGCTCACACACTTCATCGACAGCCATTTTGCCAAGCCCTAACCTGAAACCTGAAACCAGAAAGAGGTGCCTTACTTACCCTGAGAGTAGCCCATTGGGGTCTCTCGTTCACCACTGCTGGATTTCGGTGGAACCTCCATATATAAATATCGGAAGAGCATTGGGGGAAGAGACCACCAAGAGACTCTCTCATGCAAAAACAAAGGGTTTATTGGGGGTCCAGCATGCTGGGGCTCAGAGCTCATTTGAATAGAGCAGAGAACCCTGAGAACAGCTTAAGCAGAGCTTATATACTTTCCTTGAAGAGGGCAGGGAGGAAAGTTTATTGATGGGCCTGGGCGGGTGAGCAGTTTGCGTGCAACTGGGTGAGGGAGTACATTCTGAAGTTTGGCAGTTGGGGACAGCACATTCTGGGAAAAAGATTAGAAATCACTTCTCAAGATTTCAACAGTGTTTTATTAAGCATACAGTAAAACAGGAAGTGACAAGAATCTATTTTATTAACATTTCACTACCGACTATACTTTGCCAGATTTCCTAAAGTCTCTATTGATATCTGCATTCCTACATATTTTCCCCAGTTCATCATTGTGATTAATTCTTCACATGTGCTGACATTTACATTCACTCAATACCCGAAACCCTATAGCTAAAGAACTTTTGGTCCAAATCCTATACTCACTCTCCTTTATAAACATACCGACTATCTTCCTAATACTACTGACTATCCATTTTGACTGGAAGTTCTCTTTGAAAATCAATCATCCAAGTTACAAGGTCCTATGCTTAATACCCAATCAAAAGCCCAATGCCCTTCTGGGCTTCAAATCTTACCTAGATTTTTGTTTTCAGATTCATATATTTTACCTATATATTCTTGAAAATATCGCAGGTTCCCAATACCATTATTCATCCAGCAGAATGATTTCTATTCCAAATCAAACCTGTTATTAACCCTAACCATACACTGTTCCCTCAATCTAACTTTAGAGAAGAGCAAGGACAGAGTTGGTCTTAAAATACAGGAATTTAGGGGATCTTCCAACTGCTGAGAAACTCAAAGGTCTATGCGCAAATGATCCCTAGAGAAGTTGTAGACACCTATGAAGGAACTGAGAGAGCAAAAGTCATCTTTCATTGCAAACAACCTGGTCAGCATGAAGGGATGTGTCTGAATCAGCCTCTCTCTTCTTTATGTAGAGAAGAAGGACCAAACGAGGCCTCTGTGGAGAGCTGTTCCTGGTTACCAATGTTTGATATACCATTCTAACTTGTGAAAGTGTCAAAGGAATTAGGGACAGCCTCCATTTCATGGGACCTTTGGAAGCAAATGTTAGGACAACGTGCTTGCCAAGGCATTGACCTCATTCAGTTCCTGAAGGAAGTGACCTCACCTCACATTCTTGGTGATGGAACTCTCTGAACTTGGGATACAGGCATCCAGGCACACAAATCTAGTCCCAGGCCCAGTCCCAGTGGTCTCACTTCTTTTGATTTACCAAAGACAGAGTCAGTCTTTCTTGGTATCTACTGATGTGAGGATGGCCAAATGCCAGGAAAGCTCTGAAGAGTGGCCTTTCCTGAGTAAGCAGGAAGTGGCTCACCGTTGTCTCCTGACAACTTCACAGAGTTGGCCAAGGAAACCAGATCTGAGACAGAACAGGCCATTTGATGGGAACATAGTACGGCCCACCAGTCAGAGGTCACACCCGATAGTCAGAGACCTACTTTGGGAAAGGAGGTGAATTTGTGGGTGTGAGTGTGTGTTTGTGATTTTGTCTCATGTTCTGAGAATAGGTAGGAAAGGCAGTTTGTTTGGTTTGGAGTGGACGATTTCTAACAAGTGATTTGACAAGGCGAGTGTTTTTATGTCTGTGTATCCCACTGTGTCCATGGTTGTAGACATTAGAAAAGAGAATGCAATGCATCAAAGGATGTGTCCAGGCTAGTAGAAAGCTTACCAGAATTCTTTCTGCCCAATGTATGAAAGGAATGCGGCTTGCCTTATGGATGGGTAACACCTGCTATCTTCCTAAGTTCCTGTTTTCTTCCTGAATTCTGGCCACTCTCCAGAATAGGCTCATGATTTTGTGACCAAGTTATGTACCACCTCCAAGCTCTGTGACATGGCCATGTACTGGATAGCTGAAGGGAATGGCGAGCGTCTCAGAAAATTCAATATCAGTGTGACCAGGAAAGTCTCAGTGGAGAAACACTGCTTTGGGCCGTTTGCTAACCTAATGTTCTGTTGCCCTGAATGTCAGGAAGGTCTTTGCCTCATGCCACCCCTTTGTGAAGCCTGAAGAAAACAGTTTTCAAATGGAAATGAATATGGATCACCTGTGGCTCTTTGCTTAATTGCTTTGAAAAGGGATGTGTCTGAATCAGCCTCTTGGCCCTGTGTGAGGTTGTGGCTTAGATACTCAGCACGTGGTGGATGTAAAGAGAGATCCCATGTGTGCATCCAAAACCAAAATGGCCAAAAAGCAGTCCTTGTGGATGAAGTCTGTCCCCTTCCTCTTTAAAGTTCTTGAACTCCATCAAGTGAGAATAGGGATCCTTTGGGTCAAATGGGTTCTTCAAAGACCTGCAGAGGAGCTTGTGTTTTCTCATGACTGCAAATCACATAAAAATATATACCTGACACTCAGTTTTCCACAAATTGGAGAAGCATAGAAGTATTAACGTCTAGCATATTTGATCACTCCTGTTTCACATGAAGGGTGTCCAGACCACCCTGAATTTACGCCAATGAGGGGCAAGGGAGTTATTTTGGACACTCTCTTGGACTCCGCCACTCATGGAAACCTTCAACCAGAGGTTGTGATTAGAGTCTATATGGAAGAAGATGAGGGCCATATGGGAGGGTTTTGGTTTTAATTTTGGTCATTTGTGTCCGGTTGGAAGATATGACTGGGACCACCTGGGCTTGAACTCTGGTGTGATTCCCCTTAGAGACTGAATTCAGAGAAGTATTGCCATGAATTTTGTTGGGATTTTAGGAGTCCACCCATGAGAATCACCCTTGGAAACTGAGATCTAGGCCCAGGGTGGCTTTCCACAGAGCCCTGGGTATCTCAGCCAGAAGATCACATGATTTAATTCTGAAAGACTTGTCAGCCATTGTTGAGAGTCACAACACCCATGGACGTCACATTGTAGACCTCAATAGGCCTGGCTTCATGTGACATTTTGGCCACTCTTTGGGAAGACTTGCCTGTGAGAGTTCTACAGAGCATTCATTGAAATGAGCTTCCTCACCATTTAAAGGTTCCTGAATGAATTGAAACCCACAGTGCCTGCAACGTCATCCTTGAAAAATGCCTAGATAAATACCATGAAATTTTTGAAATTCCCATGACCAGGTGGCACTGGAGAAACTTTGGATGTCCTGTTGCTGATCGTAAATATGCAAGACAGTGCCTTGATTGAGTGGGTTTCATGAAAATGGTGTAGAACAGAGATGCCAATATGTTGGAACCTGCTGAGTAGTGGGCCTAGAGCAGTGGTAGGCAGGTGTGTGATAAAAAATTTGTGGTGGGGCCATGTGGATCTGCCATTGGATCCCAAATGGCTTGTGACTTACATGGTGAAGCCAGCAAACCCTTCCATGTAAAGGCTTCTGGTTATATGGAGATGTTTCCGGGCAATGTTTAGAATCAGGTTACTATGGACATGGGGCCAAGCTATGTGGGATAGAAACCTGGTTGGTGCATTCTCCTGCAGACCCTGACCAACCACACATGAAAGAATTGCCTCCAGAACTGTGTCCCAGTTGAACTTCTTTTATTTCATGAAGCAAATGCCAAAGTCCCAGTGCAGCAGCAAGAAACACCACGAAAATTGGAGGATGACCAAATCGCTTCCCAGTCCACATGGGAATACCCTTAGCCCCCAGTGGCCACAGTTTACTTACAAAGAGAGAATTCAGCACTGCTGCCTCATGTTCATTGGAAAATAAGAAACCATGTCCTCCAGGTCACATAGATGCAGACACAGCTTTGATAGTCTCACTAAAAAGAAGCTAAAGCTCCTGACAACAACATATATTTCAAGTGCCCAAACTCAGAGGCAGTTTCTCAAGAAGTATTTAGGCCAGCAGAGCTCCATGTTTATGGAGTGTTTACCCTGTCCCATACTAGGGAAACTCCTCTACCACTTCCAAGGTTGTAAACTCCTGAGCATATTATTCACAGATTTTATTACTCTTCTCCTCTAATTGTGTCTTACTTTGGGCGAAAAAAATATCAAGAAATTGTTCTGGATGAGAGTGGGAAGATTTTGTTTAGCACATATTTGCATACACATTGGATTCATTTTTCTATTTTACATTTGAAATACTGAATCCCTGACACTAACACATGCTCTGCTAGATTCTGAATACTAATCCTAATATGATGGAGAAAAATAACGGAAACAGAATAGAAATACAAGCAGTTCAGAGGAGGCATGTTGTATACTTGGACTTGCCTTTTGCATTATATAGGGTAGGAGTTATAAATCTAGTCAATTTTTTGTTGAAATAGTTTTCCATGTGCTTTTAAAGTTAACAAATATGTGAATTCCTGTCTCCCTTTCTCTGTATTCTATTCAGCACATGTATTTTTATATGCACATATAGAATCCTACCTGGTATCACACGTACATTCTTGTGAGTTACATGACTTGGTAGATACAAAGTGTGAGAAGAGATCACTCCTCTTAAACGCTGTTTGACCTGAAAATTCAACCTATGGGCGAGCTTCCTAGTTGAAAAAAGTTATACATAAATCCATATCCAGTAAAATGAATATTTTTGGATCTGTGGATGATACATATTTCACGGTGTAATTTGATTGGCATATATATTGCTAATTTTTAAAATCTGTGTGTGGATATAAATATATATATATATATATATATATATATATATATATATATATATATATTCTCTCCAGATATTTCAAAATATTTAATATATGTGTCTTATTATACACTCCCTAAATTCATTCATGATTATGTATATGGATTTATAATCAAATTTTCACAAGATTATTCTCAGAAATATTCATTCACCTGATATACGTATTTTTTTCCTAGTATTGAAAACTAACTTCAGTGAATGGTGCATATAAATCCTAATATTTCTACAGTAACTGATCCATTTTCACATCAATGCAAGTAGATTCCTATGGGACATGATAAGTATTTTGAAGTTCATTTTTATTCAAAACTAGTACATTACTATTTCTTCAGTTTATGCACATTATTGGATATATATTTCATCCACAAGTTCACAAATTTATAGGCATTTATTTCACTTTCAATCACTTTCTGCTTCAGAAAACACGTGTTCCGCCATGTTTCAAACTGGTCTTTTCATGAGACTTCTTTCCAAACACATTATTTTTGATTTCCATAATCACTTTTGAAGCAAAACTCACACACTCTTCATGATAAACCATAACCTTAGGATTACAATTAGACGTATAACTAGTTGTAATGAATGATTATATATCAATATATGATTTCTTATGTATTTTCAGATATCAATTCAATACATTATTTAAAGTAGAACCAGTTATATTATTTATTAACTGTATGGTCTATTCATGCATTATCTCTATATTCATAGTCACAGGGTACACCTATTTTTACCCTCAATACTAATTTATACGTTTTCAAAATATTCCTCAAAAAATGGTGGAAGAAATACTCATGTCACCTGATCTATATATACATTTTATCACAGTAATATTCTGGACAAAAAAATCAAAGGTCACCCTTAAGGTTGTACCAAAGCCTAAATGGAAAGTGAGCATGGATTACTAAAACCTTCCATGTCCAGGTGGCCTAATGCTCTCAAATGTCAATCTTATTGGTGACTACATTTTTGTTTCTTCCTAAGATTATATATTCAACCTCAAGCCTGTTGAAAATGTCTAATCCTATCACTCACTTTATACTTTGCCTGATTTAGTAATGTCTCTATTTATATCTATTTTCCTACATATTTTCCCCTGTTCATCATTGTGACTGACTCTTCACTTGTGCTGACATTTACATTCACTGTCTACCTGAAACCCTATTGCTTAAGAACTTTTGGTCTAAATCCTATTCTCACTCTTCTTTGTAAACCTACTGACTATCTTTCTAATCCTACCGACAATCCCTTTTTGAGTGGGTGTTCTATTCGACATTCAATCATCCAAGGTACAAGCTCCTATGCCATTGTATATAGATTTATCTGAGACATTTTTGCAGAAAATAATTCAAAGCTAAGTGTACCAATTAAGGGCCCAATGCCCTTCTGGACTTCATATCTTCCCTAGATTTCTGTTTTTATACTTATATTTCACCTATATATTCTTGTAAATATCATAGTTTCCCAATACCATTATTCGTCATGCAGAAGGATTCCTAACCCCAAATTGAACATGTTACTAACCCAAACCATACACTGTTCTCTCAATCGAACTTTACAGAACAGCAGGGGCAGGGTTGCTCTTAAAATACAGGAATGTAGGGCATGTTCCACCTGTTGAGAACATCAAAGGTCCATGCAGAAATAATCCCTTGAGAAGATGTAGGCAGCTACGAAAGACCTGAGAGAGAAAAGTCATCTTCTATGGCAAACAACCTTGTCAGCATGAAGGGATGTGTATGAATCAGCCTCTCTCTTCTTAATGTAGAGAAGATGGACCAAACCAGTCCTAGGTGGAGAGCTGTTCCCGGGTGCCCATGGTTTATATACCATTCTAACTTGTGAAAGTGTCACAGGAAGTAGGGGCAGCCTCCATCTCATGGGACTCTTGAAAGCAACTGTTAGGACAAAGTGGTTGTCAAGGCAATGACCTCATTCAGTTCCTGAAGAAGTGATCTACCTCACTTCCTTGGTGATGGAACTCTCTTAACTTGGGATCCAGGAAGCCAGGCACCCAGAGCCAGTCCAGTCCCAGACCCAGTAGGCTCACTTGTTTGAATTTACCAAGGAGAGTGTCAGTCTTTCTTGGTACCAACATATGTGAGGATGGCCAAATACCATGAGAGCTCTGAATAGGGGCCTTTCCTGAGAAAGTAGGTAGTGGTTCACCGCAGGCTCCTGACAACTTCACAGAGTTGGCCAAGGAGACCAGATCTGAGATAGGACAGGCCATTTTGGGGGAACATAGTATGGCCCACCACTCAGAGGAAACTCCGGATAGTCACAGAGTTACATGGGGGAAGGAGGTGTCTTTGTGGGGTGGGTGTGATTTTGTGGTTTTGTCTCATGATCTGAGAATAAGTAGCAAAGACGGTTTGTTTGATTTGGAGTGGTCTTCTTCTAGTAAGTCGTTGGACAAGGCAAGTGTTTCTATTTCTGTGTATCCCACTGTGTCCGTGGTTGTAGACATTAGAAAATAGAATGCAACAATTGATATGTCCTGTATAGTAGAAAGATTCCCGGCATTCATCCTGCCCAATTTATGAATGGACTGCAGCTTGCCTTATCCATGGGCAACACCTGCTACCTTCCTAAGTTCCTGTTTCTTCCAGAATTCTCACCACTCTCCAGAATAGTCTCATGGTTTTGTGTCCAAAATATGTACCACCTCCAAGCTCTGTGACATTGCCATGTCCTGGATAGCTGAAGGGAACGGCGAGCATCTCAGAAAACTCAGATATCAGTGTGACCAAGAAAGTCTCAGTGGAGAAACCATGCTTTCGGCCTTTTGCTTATCAATTGTTCTGTTTCCCTGAATGTCAGGAAGGTCTTTGCCTCAGGCCACCCCTTTGTGAAGCCTGAAGAAAACAGTTTTCAAATGGAAATGAATAGGCATCACCTGTGGCTCTTTGCTTAATTGCTTTGGAAAGGGATGTGTCTGAATCAGCCTCTTGGCCCTGTGTGAGGTTGTGGCTTAGATTCTCAGCACCTGATGGATGTAAAGAGAGATCCCATGTGTGCATCCAAAACCAAAATGGCCAAAAGAGCAATTATTGTGAATGAAGTCTCTCGCATTCATTTGTAAGGTTCCTGACCACCATCAAGTGAGAATACGGATCCTTTGGTTCAAATGAGTTATGCACAGCCCTGCAGAGGCTAACCCATAGGTTTTTGGGTTTTCTCATGGCTCCAAATCATATAAAGAATCTATACCTGACAGTCAGTAGGCCTCAAATTGGAGATGCAGAGCAGTATTAACAGCTGGCCTATCTGATCACTCCTGGTTCACCGGATGGGTGTCCAGGCCACCTTGACTTTAGGCAAATGAGGGGCAAGGGAGCTTATTTTTGACACTGTCTTGGGCTGCACCCCTCATGAAAAACTCCAGCCAGAGGTTATGATAAGTGTCTATATGGAAGAAGATGAGGGCCATGTGGGAGTGTTTGGTTTTAATTGTGGTCATTTGTTTGGCGGTTGGAAGAGATAACTGGATCCACCTGGGCTTGAATTCTGGCATGATTCCTCTTAGAGACTGAGTTCTGGAATTTACCTCAAAGAAGTATTGCCATGAAATGTGTTGGGATTTTAGAAGGCCACGCATGAGATGCGCCCTTGAAAACTGAGATCGAGGGCCAGGGTGTCTTTCCACAGTGCAGTGAGAATCTCAGCCAGGATATCACATGATTTTATTTTGAAAGACTTGGCAGCCATAATTGAGAGTCTAAACACAAATGGAACTCATATTGTAGACCTCAATGATCCTGGCTTCATGTGACCTTTTGGCCACTTTTTGGGAAGCCTTGCCTGTGAGATTTCTCCAGAGATTTCATTTAAATGAGCTTCCTCACCACATAATGGTTCCTGCATTAATTGAAACGCACAGTGACTCCAACTTCATCCTTCAAAAATGGTTAAATAAATACTATCAAATTTCTGAAATTCCCATTACCAGGTGGCACTGGAGAACCTTTGGATATCCTGTTGCTGAACATGAGTGAAATAATTCCCCACGCAATGACACTTCACCGGGAGAATTCCAAATTTATTGCTAAAAGCTGTGTGCTTATATAGAACTAAGGGGGAGATGGTATGGCTTACATAAATGGCAGCAACCCGTTTATTGACAAGTTCTTTCAAATATCAGCTCCAGAGCCCAGGAATTAGTTCTCTTTGGGGCTAAGGTTCCCCACAAGCGAGATTTGAAATTGGCGCTGGCGGGAGAGTTCACAAGGGCGGGAACTTTTTGTGCCACTGCAGAAATGAAGAAGGTAGGAAGAAGAAGTCCTTAGGCGCCATGTTGGGGTTTTTCTCTGCGGTATGGCTGCCATTTATTCTTTTCCCAACATTCCACCCTTTTTGTTTTCTTAGGAAGTGGGGTGTCGTTTGTCAGATTTGGCTGCTTCCTGCTGTGTGGGGGTGGTGTGGGGCCTAGAAAGAGAAGTGGAGGAATGCTCAGGGGGCAGGTATGGGGATATCATGGCAGCCAGAAATAAAACCCAGTGGCTATAGACAGCTATTTTCATAGGGGTGAAGTCAATGAATGTTCCCTGAAGCCAAAGATGTCGATGGCATGGAACCAGTCCTGGATGGAAGAGATTGTTGGTATCAGCCACTGGTCCTGTAACAGAGACTCAAGGAAATACTGGAAGCGTTGCCTGGACATGGTGTCGCCAGCACCTGAAGAAGATCAGAGCGAATAAAAACAGAATGAAGATAAAAATTAAAGCAAATGTCAATTTTTGGCAGAAGTTCCATGTGGGGGGACTGACATAGAAGAGGCCAAGAACCATGAGAAAGCTTAGAAGGTGGTAAAGACTATGAATCCAGGATGGCAGATTAAGAGGTTCTCCGAGCTCGTTGTCTCCCGCTGTCTAATACCCGTTGCATTCCATCGTGCCTGGTAGTGAGCTTCATCACTGAGTGAACTGTTCTCTTGGAGATGTTGGGGATTCATCGGTCATCAGAGGCTGGTAGTGACTAAGCAAAAGCTGGTTGAAAGTTTGATTAGGAATTTTATGCAGTTGGGTTTGAAGGCACTTCATTATGCAGGGCAAGAGAGCACAAAAAAGGAGCATCCAAATAAGGGGATCCAAGATATGTAGTAAGTACATGGCAAGATAGGATTGGAAGAACCCCATTATGGGATTGGAGGAGGTAGGTTTGAGCAATTGGGTCGATAATTCCTGCAATTTAACAACATTTTTTTTATTAGCCCAGATTCATTAACATAATAGCAAAATTCCTCTCTGAGGAATAGGCATGTAACCCCTTTTTCTGCAGTGAGAAGATCAATTGCCATTTGGTTCTGTAAAGCCACTTGTGCCAATGAAGTAACCTGCCGCTGCAAGGAACCCAGAGACTCAGCCATGGTATTGAGTGTTTCCTGCAGTTTTTGTTGAAGGTCATTGGATCCCATAGAGCATGACCTATAGCTCCACCAGAGAGTCCGAGACCTGTCACTGAGGTTGTTAAAATGAGGCCTACCAGAACCGGCAGAAAGACTACCCTACGGGTGCGGGAAGGTAGGGCCAACTGTCAGAATTCGGTGGGAGTATACAAAGATGGCTGAGGAACTACAGTAACCAAGAAACAGGCGCCAGAGACATTGATGGTTGAGGTACTTAAAGAACCATTACACCAGAGGAAATGTCCAGGTTGCATAAACACAGGGCTCTATGGGGTGCTGTAGCTCAAGAAACAAATGGGTAAAGGATTCATTATTGGCAGGTGGAAACAGATGAAAGGAAATAAAGTATTGGTGGAATAACTTTCCCACAGTGGGATACGTGTCACATGTAGGGGTTGTCCTTTTTAGAGAAATTGTAGGGTTTTGCTGGAATATTTCCTTCCGCTAATGGGACTGCTGCTAGAAGTGGACGACTAAGTGAAGCACAGAGAAAGCACTGAGAAGTAGGCACAGAAAGAGGGGTGGAGTTTAATAATCAAAAAGTTTGGTGTAGCAAATTGAGCCATGTGGGAGGGGGACCTGAGAGGGTTGAAGGCTCTGAATCCTCTTTGGATGAGCTATGGATATGATCTCAAAGTTTTGATTCTGAGTCCTTAATGTGTTCGACTACCTGGATGTTTGCCTTAGGTTGCGTAATCAGGGTGCGGCCAATAGTCATCCACCCTGTGGGTCTGACTGAGGTTGTCCGAGCATAGACAGCAAACTCAACATAGCCCCATCGTTTGGCCTTGGGGTCAGGTTTACCTAAAGTATACCATCCATTGTTACTGGATGAAGAGCCTTTATGCCACTTTATGTAACTAGAAGTCCACCCTTCAGGGTAACCAAATGAGTGGTAAGAATAGCTACCACGTTCATCATGGAACATGCATGACCAATAGGGGCACCCATTATATATCTCAGGCCACCAATGACAATAGTCTTTTGTTTGATCAAAAAGGAAGCAAATGAAAGGCCAGTTCCAGCTACCAGGGACGAAGGTCCTTGAAGGTGACAATTTTAGGGAAATAGAGGTGCAGTTGTGGATGAAGCAAGTAGTTGCATCCACTGTGCAGACCTTCTGCATGCCATGTTCTGAGTATCGTTCCCGAAAAGTGAATAAATGCATGGTAGGTGAGGAGGGTAAAGACCAGTCCTGACAGAGCACAGAAAATAAGCAGAGCACAAAAAACAAGCAGTTAGAGAAGACTAGGGTGTTGGGAGAGCTCATTGTGCCTTCTTTAAGAGGAATTGGGCTGCAAGGAAAACCGTGTGAGCCACAACTAAAATGGGTGAGATGGGTGTGGAGAGCAGGAGTAAAGGGGAGGTTCAGTAGGTGATTCTTGGAGTTCCTCTGGGGTGGCCCTGTCTTCAGCAGGTGGGGCCTCCTGGTGATGTGGCTTCAACCTAGACATGTGAATCCAGGGAGTGAGACAGTTGTCTGGTAAGGAGAGTTTGGCGGCGGTAAGGGTAAAGAGAATGACAGGATAGGGGAATTCCCATTTTGCGGCAAGAGTCCCTTTTTCCTCTGGGGTATTATAATAGACTAGACTAACAGGTGTTAAGGGAGGAGTGTTTGGAGAGGAGACTGGGTCCGGAAGAAGCATCTGTGGATGATATATATTTACTGATGAATTTCGATTGGCATTTATATTGGTACTTTTTAATGTCTGTGAGTGTTGTGTGTGTGTGTGTGTGTGTGTGTGTGTGTATAGATATAGATATAGATATACTCTCCAAAGTTTTCCAAATATGAAATATATGTGTCTAGTATACACTCTCTAAATTCATTCATGTTCATGTATGTGGATTTATAATCAACTTTTCACATGATTATAATCAGAAATATTCATCCACCTGAAATACATATTTGTTTCCTAGTACTGACTACTAACTTCAGTGAAGGGTGCATACAAATCCTAATTATTCTACAGTATCTGACCCAGTCTAACATCAATGGAAGTAGACTCCTATGGGACATGATATGTAATTTGTCATTCATTTGTATTCGACACTGGTACATTATTGTTTCTTCAGTTTTTGCACATCATAGGATATACATTTCATCCACAAGTTCACAAATTAATAGGCATTTGTTTCAACATTAATCACTTCTTGCTTCAGAACACATGTATTGTCAGGGTTTCTTGACTGGTCTTTTCATGAGACTTCTTTCCAAACACATTATTTTGAATTTCCATAATCATTTTGAAGCAAAACTCACACACTCTTCATGATAAACCAAAACACTAATATTTCCATTAGATATATAACTGGTTGGAATGAATGATTGTATATCAATATACAATTTCCTTTTATTTTTCAGATATCAGTTCAATTCATTATTTAAAGTTCAAAAAAGTTATATTATTTATTCACAGTATGGTCTATTCGTGGTTTTTCTCTATGTTCATAGAAACAGGGTACACCTATTTGTACCCCCGATTCTAATTTTACATCTTCAATATATTGTTCCCAGAAATGGTGAAAGAAATACTCATGTCACCTCGTTATCACAGCAATATTCTGGACAAAAAATGGAAAGGTCACACTTATGATTGTACCAAAGCCTAAATGGAAAGTGAACATGGATTTCAAAAACATCCATGTCCATGTTGCCTAATGCTGTCAATTGTCAATCCTATTGGTGACTACATATTTGTTTTTTCCTAATTTATATATTGAAACTCAACCCTGTTGAAAATGTCTAATTCTATCTCTCACTTTATACTTTGCCTGATTTCGTAATGTTTCCATTGATATCTGCTTTTCTACATATTTTCCCCAGTTCAACATAGTGTCTGACTCTTCATATGTGCTGACATTTACATTCACTCTATAACAAAAAGTCTATTGCTAAAGAACTTTTGGTCCAAATCCTATACTCACTCGTCTTCCTAAACCTACCGAATATCTTCCTAATCCTACTGAATATCCCTTTTTGACTGGATGTTCTCTTCTAAATTCAATCATCCAATGAACAAGGTCCTATGCCATTGTATATCAAATTATCTGAGACATCTTTGCAGAACATAATTCAAAGCTAAGTATCCCAATCAAGGGCAAAACCCTCTGGGCTTCAAATCATACCTAGATTTCTGTTTTCCTACTTATATTTCACCTCTATATTCTTGTAAATATTGCAGGTTCCCAATCCCATTATTCATCGCACAGAATCATTCATCACCAAATCAAACCTGTTTTTAACCCCAGGTATACACTGTTCCCTCAAACATTTTACAGAAGAGCAGGGACAGAGGGGTTCTTACAATACAGGAAAGTTGGGGATCTTCCACCAGATGAGAACCTCAAATGTCCATGCACAAATGATACATGGAGAAGTTGTAGGCAGGTATGAAGCTCCTGAGAGAGCAAAAGTCATCTTCCATGGCAAACAACCTGGTCAGGATGAAGGGATGTGTGTGAATCTGCCTCTCTCTTCTTTTTGTAGACAAGGTGGAACAATCCAGGCCTGAGTGGAGAGCTGTTCCCGGGTGCCAATGGTTGATATACATTCTACCTTATGAAAGTGTCACAGGAAGTAGGGGAAACCTCCATCTTATGTAACCCTTGGAAGCAACTGTTAGGACAAAGTGGTTGCCAAGGCAGTGACCTCATTCAGTTCCAAAGAATGTGACATACCTCATTTCCTTGGTGATGGAACTCTCTGAACTTGGTATCCAAGAAGCCAGGCACGCAGAGGCAGTCCCCAGTCCCAGCCCCAGTGGGCTCACTTGTTTGGATTTACCAAGGACAGAGTCAGTTTTCTTGGTACCTAATGATGTGAGGATGGCCAAATGCCAGGAGAGATCTGAAGATGGACCTTTCCTGAGAAAACAGGTAGTGGCTAACCACTTTTTCCTGACTTCTTCACAGAGTTGGTCAAGGAAACAAGATCTGAGAGAAGACAGGCCATTTCGGGGGAACATAGTATGGCCCACCAGTCAGAGGACACTCCGGATAGTCACAGACCTACTTGGGGGAAGGAGGTGCCTTTGTGGGAGTGGGTGTGGGTTTGTTGTTTTGTCTCATGTTCTGAGAATAGACCGAAAAGGCGGTTTGTTTGGTTTGGAGCAGACAGTTTCTAGTAAGTCATTTGACAAGGCCAGTGTTTCTGTTTATGTGTATCCCACTGTGTCCGTTGTTGTAGACATTAGAAAAGAGAATGCATTAATGGATGTGTCCTGTCTAGTATAAATCTTCCCTATAATTCATCCTGCCCAATATATGAATGGACTGCAGCTTGTCTTATCGATGTGCAACAACTGCTATCTTTCTAAGTTGTTATTTTCTTCCTGAATTCTGGCCACTCTCCAGAATGAGCTCAGGGATTTGTGTCCAAAATATGTACCACCTCCAAGCTCTGTGACATGGCCATGTAAAGGATAGTTGAAGAGAATGGCGAGCATCTCAGAAAACTCAGATATCAGTGTGACCAGTAAAGTCTCAGTGCAGAAACACTGCCTTGGGATTTTGCTTACTTATTGTTGTGTTGCACTGAATGTCAGGAAGGTCTTTGCATCAGGCCACCACTTTGTGAAGCCTGAAGAAAACAGTTTTCAAATGGAAATGAATGGGCCTCACCTGTGGCTCTTTGCTTAATTGCTTTGGAAAGGGATGTGTCTTTATCAGCCTCTTGGACCTGTGTGTGGCTGTGACTTAGATTCTCAGCACCTGATGGATCTTAAGAATGATCCCATGTGAGCTTCCAAAATTAAATGGCAAAAAATATCATTCATTGTGGATGAAGACTCTTGCCTTCCTCTGTTAGGTTCCTGCACTCCAACAAATATGAATAGGGATTCTGTGAGTCAAATGAGTTCTTCAAAGCCCTGCAGAGGTGCTTGTGTTTTCCCATGACTCTAAATCACCTAAAGAATCGATACCTAAAATCAGTAGCGATCAAATTGGAGAAACATAGAAGTATTAATGGCAGGCTTATTTGTTCACTCCTGGTTCACAGCAACGGTGTCCAGGCTACCCTGACTTTAGGCAAATGAGGGGCAAACGAGCTGATTTTGGACACTGTCTTGGGCTGCACCCCTCATGGAAACATCCAGCCAGAGGTTAAGATGATTGACTATATGGAAAAAGGTGAGGGCCATGTGGGAGTGTTTTGGTTTTAATGTTGGTCATTTGTGTGGCATTGGAAAAAATTACTGGGTCCACGTGGGCTTGAACTCTGGTGTGATTCCCCTTAGACACTGGGTTTTGGAACTGAACTCAGAGAAGCATTGCCATGAATTTTGTTGGGATTTTAAGAGGCCATGCATGAAAGTCGCTCTTGAAAACTGAGACCTAGGCCCCGGGTAGATTTCCACAGAGCCCTGGGAATCTCAGCAAGGATATCACATGATTTTATTCTTAAAGAAATGGCAGCCATAGTTGAGAGTCAAAACACACATGCACCTCACATTGTAGACCTCAATGGGCCTGGCCTAATGTGACCTTTTGTCCATTCTTTGGGAAGCCTTGCCTGTGAGATTTCTCCAGAGATTTCATTGAAATGAGCTTCCTCACCATTTAATCTTTGCTGAATGAATTGAAACCCACAGTGCCTCCAACTTCAATCTTGAAAAATGGCTAGATAAATACCATGAAATTTTTGAAATTCCTATGACCAGGTGGCACTGGAGAAACATTGGATGTCCTATTGCTGATCATGAGTATACCAGACAGTGCCTTGATTTACTGAGTTTCATGAAAATGGTGTAGAACAGAGATGCCAGTAAGTTGGAGCCTGCTGAGTAGTGGGTCTAGAGCAGTGCTGGGGAGGTGTTTGATAAAACATCCGTGGTAGGGCCATGTGGATCTACCATTGGATTCCAAATGGCTTGTAACTGACATGGTGCTGCCAGCAGACCCTTATATGTAAAGGCATCTTGTTATATGGAGAGTTTTAAGAGGAAAATTAAGAATCAGGTTGATATGGACAAGGGGGCAATGGGGCAAGCTGTGAGAGATAGAAGCCTAGTTGGTGCATTCTCTTGCAGACCCTGACCCACCACACGTGACAGAACTCCCTCCAGCACTGTGTCCCAGTTTAGCTGCTAGTATTTCGTGAAACAAATACCAAACTCACAGTGCAGCAGCCTAAAAACCACAAAAAGTGGAGGAGGACCAAATGGCTTCACAGTCCACACGGGGAGACGAGGAGACACTTAGTCCCCAGTGGCCTCAGTTTACCTATAAAGAGAGGATTCAGCACTGCTTCATCTTGTTCATTGGAAAATAAGAAACCATGTCCTCCAGGTCACATAGATGCAGACCCAGCTTTGATGGTCTCACTACAAAGGAAGCCAAATCTCATGAAAACAACATATATTTCAAGTGCGGAAGCTCAGAGGCAGTTTCTCAAAAAGTTTTTAGGCCAGCAGAGTTACATGTTTGTGGAGTGTGTACCATGTCACTTACTTTTGGAAACTCCTAAACCACCTCCAAGGTTGTGAACTCCTGAGCATTTTCCATTCCAGATATGTATTCACTGATTGTGTAACTCTTCTCCTCTAATTGTGTCTTACTTGGGGTGAAGGTAATGTCAAGGCATTGTTTTGGATGAGAGCGGGAAGATATTTGTGCAGCATATATTTACATACACATTGGATTCTTTTTCCAATTTTTCATTCGAAGTACTGAATCCCTGACGCTAACCCATACCTGGTAGACTCAGACTATTCATCCTAATATAATGGGGAAAATTAACCCAACACAATAGAAATACAAGCACTTCAGAGGAGACATGTTCTATAGTTGGACTTGACATTTGCATTATATAAGGTAGGAGTTATACATCTAGTCAAATTTTAATTGAAATATTCTCCATGTGTTTTTAAACTTAACAAATATGTGAATACTTGTTTCCAATTTCTGTAGCCTATTCACACATGTATATTTATATGCATATATAGAATCCTACCAGGTATCACACGTACATTTTTGTAAGGTGGATGTCTTGGCAGATACAAATTGTGAGAAGTGTTCACTCCTCCTAAATGCTGTTGGAAATGAAAATTCAACATATAAGAGAGCGTCCTAGAAGAACAACATTATACATAAACTCATGTTAAGTAACATAAATATTTTTGCATCTGTGGATGATATATATTTACTGATGAATTTCGATTGGCATTTATATTGGTACTTTTTAATGTCTGTGAGTGTTGTGTGTGTGTGTGTGCGTGTGTGTGTGTGTGTGTGTATAGATATAGATATAGATATACTCTCCAAAGTTTTCCAAATATGAAATATATGTGTCTAGTACACACTTTATAAATTCATTCATGTTCATGTATGTTGATTTATAATCAACTTTTCACATGATTATAATCAGAAATATTCATCCACCTGAAATACATATTTGTTTCCTAGTACTGACTACTAACTTCAGTGAAGGGTGCATACAAATCCTAATTATTCTACAGTATCTGACCCAGTCTAACATCAATGCAAGTAGACTCCTATGGGACATGATATGTAATTTGTCATTCATTTGTATTCGACACTGGTACATTATTGTTTCTTCAGTTTTTGCACATCATAGGATATACATTTCATCCACAAGTTCACAAATTAATAGGCATTTGTTTCAACATTAATCACTTCTTGCTTCAGAACACATGGATTGTCAGGGTTTCTTGACTTGTCTTTTCATGAGACTTCTTTCCAAACACATTATTTTGAATTTCCATAATCATTTTGAAGCAAAACTCACACACTCTTCATGATAAACCAAAACACTAATATTTCCATTAGATATATAACTGGTTGGAATGAATGATTGTATATCAATATACAATTTCCTTTTATTTTTCAGATATCAGTTCAATTCATTATTTAAAGTTCAAAAAAGTTATATTATTTATTCACAGTATGGTCTATTTGTGGTTTTTCTCTATGTTCATAGAAACAGGGTACACCTATTTGCACCCCCGATTCTAATTTTACATCTTCAATATATTGCTCCCAGAAATGGTGAAAGAAATACTCATGTCACCTCATTATCACAGTAATATTCTGGACAAAAAATGGAAAGGTCACACTTATGATTGTACCAAAGCCTAAATGGAAAGTGAACATGGATTTCTAAAAACATCCATGTCCAGGTTGCCTAATGCTGTCAATTGTCAATCCTATTGGTGACTACATATTTGTTTTTTCCTAATTTATATATTGAAACTCAACCCTGTTGAAAATGTCTAATTCTATCCCTCACTTTATACTTTGCCTGATTTCGTAATGTTTCCATTGATATCTGCTTTTCTACATATTTTCCCAGTTCAACATAGTGTCTGACTCTTCATATGTGCTGACATTTACATTCACTCTATAACCAAAAGTCTATTGCTAAAGAACTTTTGGTCCAAATCCTATACTCACTCGTCTTCCTAAACCTACCGACTATCTTCCTAAACCTACTGAATATCCCTTTTTGACTGGATGTTATCTTCTAAATTCAATCATCCAATGTACAAGGTCCTATGCCATTGTATATCAAATTATCTGAGACATCTTTGCAGAACATAATTCAAAGCTAAGTATCCCAATCAAGGGCAAAACCCTTCTGGGCTTCAAAGCATACCTAGATTTCTTTTTTCATACTTATATTTCACCTCTATATTCTTGTAAATATTGCAGGTTCCCAATCCCATTATTCATCGCACAGAATCATTCGTCACCAAATCAAACCTGTTTTTAACCCCAAGTATACACAGTTCCCTCAATCATTTTACAGATGAGCAGGGACAGAGGGGTTCTTACAATACAGGAAAGTTGGGGATCTTCCACCAGATGAGAACCTCAAATGTCCATGCACAAATGATACCTGGAGAAGTTGTAGGCAGGTATGAAGCACCTGAGAGAGCAAAAGTCATCTTCCATGGCAAACAACCTGGTCAGGATGAAGGGATGTGTCTGAATCTGCCTCTCTCTTCTTACTGTAGACAAGGTGGAACAATCCAGGCCTGAGTGGAGAGCTGTTCCCGGGTGCCAATGGTTGATATACATTCTACCTTATGAAAGTGTCACAAGAAGTAGGGGAAACCTCCATCTTATGTAACCCTTGGAAGCAACTGTTAGGACAAAGTGGTTGCCAAGGCAGTGACCTCATTCAGTTCCAAAAAATGTGACATACCTCATTTCCTTGGTGATGGAACTCTCTGAACTTTGTATCCAAGAAGCCAGGCACCCAGAGGCAGTCCCAGTCCCAGGCCCAGTGGGCTCACTTGTTTGGATTTACCAAGGACAGAGTCAGTTTTCTTGGTACCTAATGATGTGAGGATGGCCAATTGCCAGGAGAGCTCTGAAGATGGACCTTTCCTGAGAAAACAGGTAGTGGCTAACCACTTTTTCCTGACATCTTCACAGAGTTGGTCAAGGAAACAAGATCTGAGAGAAGACAGGCCATTTCGGGGGAACATAGTATGGCCCACCAGTCAGAGGACACTCCGGATAGTCACAGACCTACTTGGGGGAAGGAGGTGCCTTTGTGGGAGTGGGTGTGGGTTTGTTGTTTTGTCTCATGTTCTGAGAATAGACCGAAAAGGCGGTTTGTTTGGTTTGGAGCAGACAGTTCCTAGTAAGTCATTTGACAAGGCTAGTGTTTCTGTTTATGTGTATCCCACTGTGTCCGTTGTTGTAGACATTAGAAAAGAGAATGCATTAATGGATGTGTCCTGTCTAGTATAAATCTTCCCTATAATTCATCCTGCCCAATATATGAATGGACTGTAGCTTGTCTTATCGATGTGCAACACCTGCTATCTTTCTAAGTTGTTGTTTTCTTCCTGAATTCTGGCCACTCTCCAGAATGGGCTCAGGGATTTGTGTCCAAAATATGTACCACCTCCAAGCTCTGTGACATGGCCATGTAAAGGATAGTTGAAGAGAATGGCGAGCATCTCAGAACACTCAGATATCAGTGTGACCAGGAAAGTCTTAGTGCAGAAACACTGCTTTGGGCTTTTTGCTTACTTATTGTTGTGTTGCACTGAATGTCAGGAAGGTCTTTGCCTCAGGCCACCCCTTTGTGAAGCCTGAAGAAAACAGTTTTCAAATGGAAATGAATGGGCCTCACCTGTGGTTCTTTGCTTAATTGCTTTGGAAAGGGATGTGTCTTTATCAGCCTCTTGGTCCTGTGTGTGGCTTAGACTTAGATTCTCAGCACCTGATGGATCTTAAGAATGATCCCATGTGAGCTTCCAAAACTAAATGGCAAAAAAATATCATTCATTGTGGATGAAAACTCTTGCCTTCCTCTGTTAGGTTCCTGCACTCCAACAAATATGAATAGGGATTCTGTGAGTCAAATGAGTTCTTCACAGCCCTGCAGAGGTGCTTGTGTTTTCCCATGACTCTAAATCACCTAAAGAATCGATACCTAAAATCAGTAGCCCTCAAATTGGAGAAACCTAGAAGTATTAACGGCAGGCTTATTTGTTCACTCCTGGTTCACAGCAACGGTGTCCAGGCTACCCTGACTTTAGGCAAATGAGGGGCAAACGAGCTGATTTTGGACACTCTCTTGGGCTGCACCCCTCATGGAAACCTCCAGCCAGAGTTTAAGATGATTGACTATATGGAATAAGGTGAGGGCCATGTGGGAGTGTTTTGGTTTTAATGTTGGTCATTTGTGTGGCATTGGAAAAAATGACTGGTTCCACGTGGGCTTGAACTCGTGTGTGATTCCCCTTAAACACTGGGTTTTGCAACTGAAAGTCAAGGAAGCATTGCTATGAATTTTGTTGGGATTTTAAGAGGTCACCCATGAAAGTCGCTCTTGGAAACTGAGACCTAGGCCCCGGGTAGATTTCCACAGAGGCCTGGGAATCTCAGCAAGGATATCACATGATTTTATTCTTAAAGAAATGGCAGCCATAGTTGAGAGTCAAAACACACATGCTCCTCACATTGTAGACCTCAATGGTCCTGGCCTAATATGACCTTTTGTCCATTCTTTGGGAAGCCTTGCCTGTGAGATTTCTCCAGAGATTTCATTGAAATGAGCTTCCTCACCATTTAATCTTTGCTGAATGAACTGAAACCCACAGTGCCTCCAACTTCATGCTTGAAAAATGGCTAGATAAATACCATGAAATTTTTGAAATTCCTATGACCAGGTGGCACTGGAGAAACATTGGATGTCCTATTGCTGATCATGAGTATACCAGACAGTGCCTTGATTTACTGAGTTTCATGAAAATGGTGTAGAACAGAGATGCCAGTAAGTTGGAGCCTGCTGAGTAGTGGGTCTAGAGCAGTGCTGGGGAGGTGTTTGATAAAACATCCGTGGTAGGGCCATGTGGATCTACCATTGGATTCCAAATGGCTTGTAACTGACATGGTGCTGCCAGCAGACCCTTATATGTAAAGGCATCTTGTTATATGGAGAGTTTTAAGAGGAAAATTAAGAATCAGGTTGATATGGACAAGGGGGCAATGGGGCAAGCTGTGAGAGATAGAAGCCTAGTTGGTGCATTCTCTTGCAGACCCTGACCCACCACACGTGACAGAACTCCCTCCAGCACTGTGTCCCAGTTTAGCTGCTAGTATTTCGTGAAACAAATACCAAACTCACAGTGCAGCAGCCTAAAAACCACAAAAAGTGGAGGAGGACCAAATGGCTTCACAGTCCACACGGGGAGACGGGGAGACACTTAGTCCCCAGTGGCCTCAGTTTACCTATAAAGAGAGGATTCAGCACTGCTTCATCTTGTTCATTGGAAAATAAGAAACCATGTCCTCCAGGTCACATAGATGCAGACCCAGCTTTGATGGTCTCACTACAAAGGAAGCCAAATCTCATGAAAACAACATATATTTCAATTGCGGAAGCTCAGAGGCAGTTTCTCAAAAAGTTTTTAGGCCAGCAGAGTTACATGTTTGTGGAGTGTGTACCATGTCCCTTACTTTTGGAAACTCCTAAACCACCTCCAAGGTTGTGAACTCCTGAGCATTTTCCATTCCAGATATGTATTCACTGATTGTGTAACTCTTCTCCTCTAATTGTGTCTTACTTGGGGTGAAGGTAATGTCAAGGCATTGTTTTGGATGAGAGCGGGAGGATATTTGTGCAGCATATATTTACATACACATTGGATTCTTTTTCCAATTTTTCATTCGAAGTACTGAATCCCTGACACTAACCCATACCTAGTAGACTCAGACTATTCATCCTAATATAATGGGGAAAATTAACCCAACACAATAGAAATACAAGCACTTCAGAGGAGACATGTTCTATAGTTGGACTTGACATTTGCATTATATAAGGTAGGAGTTATACATCTAGTCAAATTTTAATTGAAATATTCTCCATGTGTTTTTAAACTTAACAAATATGTGAATACTTGTTTCCAATTTCTGTAGCCTATTCACACATGTATATTTATATGCATATATAGAATCCTACCAGGTATCACACGTACATTTTTGTAAGGTGGATGTCTTGGCAGATACAAATTGTGAGAAGTGTTCACTCCTCCTAAATGCTGTTGGAAATGAAAATTCAACCTATAAGAGAGCGTCCTAGAAGAACAACATTATACATAAACTCATGTTCAGTAACATAAATATTTTTGCATCTGTGGATGATATATATTTACTGATGAATTTCGATTGGCATTTATATTGGTACTTTTTAATGTCTGTGAGTGTTGTGTGTGTGTGTGTGTGTGTGTGTGTGTGTGTGTGTGTATAGATATAGATATAGATATACTCTCCAAAGTTTTCCAAATATGAAATATATGTGTCTAGTATACACTCTCTAAATTCATTCATGTTCATGTATGTTGATTTATAATCAACTTTTCAGAAGATTATAATCAGAAATATTCATCCACCTGAAATACATATTTGTTTCCTAGTACTGACTGCTAACTTCAGTGAAGGGTGCATACAAATCCTAATTATTCTACAGTATCTGACCCAGTCTAACATCAATGCAAGTAGACTCCTATGGGACATGATATGTAATTTGTCATTCATTTGTATTCTACACTGGTACATTATTGTTTCTTCAGTTTTTGCACATCATAGGATATACATTTCATCCACAAGTTCACAAATTAATAGGCATTTGTTTCAACATTAATCACTTCTTGCTTCAGAACACATGTATTGTCAGGGTTTCTTGACTGGTCTTTTCATGAGACTTCTTTCCAAACACATTATTTTGAATTTCCATAATCATTTTGAAGCAAAACTCACACACTCTTCATGATAAACCAAAACACTAATATTTCCATTAGATATATAACTGGTTGGAATGAATGATTGTATATCAATATACAATTTCCTTTTATTTTTCAGATATCAGTTCAATTCATTATTTAAAGTTCAAAAAAGTTATATTATTTATTCACAGTATGGTCTATTCGTGGTTTTTCTCTATGTTCAAAGAAACAGGGTACACCTATTTGTACCCCCGATTCTAATTTTACATCTCCAATATATTGCTCCCAGAAATGGTGAAAGAAATACTCATGTCACCTCATTATCACAGTAATATTCTGGACAAAAAATGGAAAGGTCACACTTATGATTGTACCAAAGCCTAAATGGAAAGTGAACATGGATTTCTAAAAACATCCATGTCCAGGTTGCCTAATGCTGTCAATTGTCACTCCTATTGGTGACTACATATTTGTTTTTTCCTAATTTATATATTGAAACTCAACCCTGTTGAAAATGTCTAATTCTATCCCTCACTTTATACTTTGCCTGCTTTCGTAATGTTTCCATTGATATCTGCTTTTCTACATATTTTCCCCAGTTCAACATAGTGTCTGACTCTTCATATGTGCTGACATTTACATTCACTCTATAACCAAAAGTCTATTGCTAAAGAACTTTTGGTCCAAATCCTATACTCACTCGTCTTCCTAAACCTACCGACTATCTTCCTAATCCTACTGAATATCCCTTTTTGACTGGATGTTCTCTTCTAAATTCAATCATCCAATGTACAAGGTCCTATGCCATTGTATATCAAATTATCTGAGACATCTTTGCAGAACATAATTCAAAGCTAAGTATCCCAATCAAGGGCAAAACCCTTCTGGGCTTCAAAGCATACCTAGATTTCTTTTTTCATACTTATATTTCACCTCTATATTCTTGTAAATATTGCAGGTTCCCAATCCCATTATTCATCGCACAGAATCATTCGTCACCAAATCAAACCTGTTTTTAACCCCAAGTATACACTGTTCCCTCAATCATTTTACAGAAGAGCAGGGACAGAGGGGTTCTTACAATACAGGAAAGTTGGGGATCTTCCACCAGATGAGAACCTCAAATGTCCATGCACAAATGATACATGGAGAAGTTGTAGGCAGGTATGAAGCTCCTGAGAGAGCAAAAGCCATCTTCCATGGCAAACAACCTGGTCAGGATGAAGGGATGTGTCTGAATCTGCCTATCTCTTCTTATTGTAGACAAGGTGGAACAATCCAGGCCTGAGTGGAGAGCTGTTCCCGGGTGCCAATGGTTGATATACATTCTACCTTATGAAAGTGTCACAGGAAGTAGGGGAAACCTCCATCTTATGTAACCCTTGGAAGCAACTGTTAGGACAAAGTGGTTGCCAAGGCAGTGACCTCATTCAGTTTCAAAGAATGTGACATACCTCATTTCCTTGGTGATGGAACTCTCTGAACTTGGTATCCAAGAAGCCAGGCACCCAGAGGCAGTCCCAGTCCCAGGCCCAGTGGGCTCACTTGTTTGGATTTACCAAGGACAGAGTCAGTTTTCTTGGTACCTAATGATGTGAGGATGGCCAATTGCCAGGAGAGCTCTGAAGATGGACCTTTCCTGAGAAAACAGGTAGTGGCTAACCACTTTTTCCTGACTTCTTCACAGAGTTGGTCAAGGAAACAAGATCTGAGAGAAGACAGGCCATTTCGGGGGAACATAGTATGGCCCACCAGTAAGAGGACACTCCGGATAGTCACAGACCTACTTGGGGGAAGGAGGTGCCTTTGTGGGAGTGGGTGTGGGTTTTGTTGTTTTGTCTCATGTTCTGAGAATAGATCGAAAAGGCAGTTTATTTGGTTTGGAGCAGACAGTTTCTAGTAAGTCATTCACAAGGCGAGTGTTTCTGTTTATGTGTATCCCACTGTGTCCGTTGTTGTAGACATTAGAAAAGAGAATGCATTAATGGATGTGTCCTGTCTAGTATAAATCTTCCCTATAATTCATCCTGCCCAATATATGAATGGACTGCAGCTTGTCTTATCGATGTGCAACACCTGCAATCTTTCTAAGTTGTTGTTTTCTTCCTGAATTCTGGCCACTCTCCAGAGTGGGCTCAGGGATTTGTGTCCAAAATATGTACCACCTCCAAGCTCTGTGACATGGCCATGTAAAGGATAGTTGAAGAGAATGGCGAGCATCTCAGAAAACTCAGATATCAGTGTGACCAGGAAAGTCTTAGTGGAGAAACACTGCTTTGGGCTATTTGCTTACTTATTGGTGTGTTGCACTGAATGTCAGGAAGGTCTTTGCCTCAGGCAACCCCTTTGTGAAGCCTGAAGAAAACAGTTTTCAAATGGAAATTAATGGGCCTCACCTGTGGTTCTTTGCTTAATTGCTTTGGAAAGGGATGTGTCTTTATCAGCCTCTTGGTCTGTGTGTGGCTGTGACTTAGATTCTCAGCACCTAATGGATCTTAAGAATGATCCCATGTGAGCTTCCAAAACCAAAATGGCAAAAAATATCATTCATTGTGGATGAAGACTCTTGCCTTCCTCTGTTAGGTTCCTGCACTCCAACAAATGAGAATAGGGATTCTGTGAGTCAAATGAGTTCTTCAAAGCCCTGCAGAGGTGCTTGTGTTTTCGCATGACTCTAAATCACCTAAAGAATGGATACCTAAAATCAGTAGCCCTCAAATTGGAGAAACATAGAAGTATTAACGGCAGGCTTATTTGTTCACTCCTGGTTCACAGCAACGGTGTCCAGGCTACCCTGACTTTAGGCAAATGAGGGGCAAACGAGCTGATTTTGGACACTGTCTTGGGCTGCACCCCTCATGGAAACCTCCAGCCAGATGTTAAGATGATTGACTATATGGAATAAGGTGAGGGCCATGTGGGAGTGTTTTGGTTTAATGTTGGTCATTTGTGTGGCATTGGAAAAAATGACTGGTTCCACGTGGGCTTGAACTCTGGTGTGATTCCCCTTAAACACTGGGTTTTGGAACTGAACTCAGAGAAGCATTGCTATGAATTTTGTTGGGATTTTAAGAGGCCACGCATGAAAGTCGCTCTTGGAAACTGAGACCTAGGCCCCGGGTAGATTTCCACAGAGGCCTGGGAATCTCAGCAAGGATATCACATGATTTTATTCTTAAATAAATGGCATCCATAGTTGAGAGTCAAAACACACATGCACCTCACATTGTAGACCTCAATGGGCCTGGCCTAATGTGACCTTTTGTCCATTCTTTGGGAAGCCTTGCCTGTGAGATTTCTCCAGAGATTTCATTGAAATGGGCTTCCTCACCATTTAATGTTTGCTGAATGTATTGAAACCCACAGTGCCTCCAACTTCATGCTTGAAAAATGGCTAGATAAATACCATGAAATTTTTGAAATTCCTATGACCAGGTGGCACTGGAGAAACATTGGATGTCCTATTGCTGATCATGAGTATACCAGACAGTGCCTTGATTTACTGAGTTTCATGAAAATGGTGTAGAACAGAGATGCCAGTAAGTTGGAGCCTGCTGAGTAGTGGGACTAGAGCAGTGGTGGGGAGGTGTTTGATAAAACATCCGTGGTAGGGCCATGTGGATCTACCATTGGATTCCAAATGGCTTGTAACTGACATGGTGCTGCCAGCAGACCCTTATATGTAAAGGCATCTTGTTATATGGAGAGTTTTAAGAGGAAAATTAAGAATCAGGTTGATATGGACAAGGGGGCAATGGGGCAAGCTGTGCGAGATAGAAGCCTAGTTGGTGCATTCTCTTGCAGACCCTGACCCACCACACGTGACAGAACTCCCTCCAGCACTGTGTCTCAGTTTAGCTGCTAGTATTTCGTGAAACAAATACCAAACTCACAGTGCAGCAGCCTAAACACCACAAAAAGTGGAGGAGGACCAAATGGCTTCACAGTCCACGCGGGGAGACGGGGAGTCACTTAGTCTCTAGTGACCTTAATTTACCTAAAAAGAGAGGATTCAGCACTGCTTCATCTTGTTCATTGGAAAATAAGAAACCATGTCCTCCAGGTCACATAGATGCAGACCCAGCTTTGATGGTCTCACTACAAAGGAAGCCAAATCTCATGAAAACAACATATATTTCAAGTGCGGAAGCTCAGAGGCAGTTTCTCAAAATTTTTTAGGCCAGCAGAGCTCCATGTTTGTGGAGTGTTTACCCTGTCCCTTACTTTTGGAAACTCCTCTACCACCTCCAAGGTTGTGAACTCCTGGGCATTTTCCATTCCAGATATGTATTCACTGATTTTGTAACTCTTCTCCTCTAATTGTGTCTTACTTGGGGTGAAGGTAATGTCAAGGCATTGTTCTGGATGAGAGCGTGAGGATATTTGTGCAGCATATATTTACATACACATTGGATTCATTTTCCAATTTTCCATTTGAAGTACTGAATCCCGGACACTAAAACTTACCTAGTAGACTCAGACTATTCATCCTAATATAATGGGGAAATTTAACCCAACACAATAGAAATACAAGCACTTCAGAGGAGACATGTTGTATAGTTGGACTTGACATTTGCATTATATAAGGTAGGAGTTATAAATCTCGTCAAATTTTAATTGAAATATTCTCCATGTGTTTTTAAGCTTAACAAATATGTGAATTCTTATTTCCCTTTTCTGTAGCCTATTCACACATGTATATTTATATGCATATATAGAATCCTACCAGGTATCACACATACATTTTTGTGAGGTGGCTGTCTTGGCAGATACAAATTGAGAGAAGTGTTCACTCCTCCTAAATGCTGTTGGAAATGAAAATTCAACCTATAGGAGAACGTCCTAGTAGAACAAAATTATGCATAAACTCATGTTCAGTAAAATAAATATTTTTGCATCTGTGGATGATATATATTTACTGATGAATTTCGATTGGCATTTATATTGGTACTTTTTAATGTCTGTGAATGTTGTGTGTGTGTGTGTGTCTGTGTGTGTGTGTGTGTGTCTGTGTGTGTGTGTGTCTGTGTGTGTGTATAAACATAGATATATATATATATACTCTCCAAATTTTTCAAAATATGAAAAAATGTGTCTAATATATACTCTCTAAATTCATTCATGTACATGTATGTGGATTTATAATCAACTTTTCACAAGATTATAATCAGAAATATTCATCCACCTGAAATACATATTTGTTTCATAGTACTGAAACCTAACTTCAGTGAATGGTGCATACAAATCCTAATTACTCTACAGTAACTGACCCAGTCTAACATCAATGCAAGAAGACTCCTATGGGACATGATATGTAATTTGTCATTCATTTGTATTCGACACTGGTACATTATTGTTTCTTCAGTTTTTGCACATCATACGATATACATTGCATCCACAAGTTCACAAATTCATAGGCATTTGTTTCAACTTTAATGACTTCTTGCTTCAGAACACATGTATTGTCAGGGTTTCTTGACTGGTCCTTTCATCAGACTTCTTTCCAAACACATAATTTTGAATTTCCATAATCATTTTGAAGCAAAACTCACACACTCTTCATGATAAACCAAAACACTAATATTTCCAATAGATATATAACTGGTTGGAATGAATGATTGTATATCAATATACGATTTCCTTTAATTTTTCAGATATCAGTTCAATTCTATATTTAAAGTTGAAAAAATTATATTATTTATTCACAGTATGGTCTATTCATGCTTTTTTTCTATGTTCATAGAAACAGGGTACACCTCTTTGTACCCCGATTCTAATATTACATCTTCAATATATTGCTCCCAGAAATGGTGAAAGAAATACTCATGTCACCTCATTATCACAGTAATATTCTGGACAAAAAATGGAAAGGTCACACTTATGATTGTACCAAAGCCTAAATGGAAAGTGAACATGGATTTCTAAAAACATCCATATCCAGGTTGCCTAATGCTGTCAATTGTCAATCCTATTGGTGACTACATATTTGTTTTTTCCTATTTATATATTCAAACTCAACACTGTTGAAAATGTCTAATTCTATCCCTCACTTTATACTTTGCCTGATTTCGTAATGTTTCTATTGATATCTGCTTTTCTACATATTTTCCCCAGTTCAACATAGTGACTGACTCTTTATATGTGCTGACATTTACATTCACTCTATAACCAAAAGTCTATTGCTAAAGAACTTTTGGTCCAAATCCTGTACTCACTCTTCTTCCTAAACCTACCGACTATCTTCCTAATCCTACTGAATATCCCTTTTTGACCTGATGTTCTCTTCTAAATTCTATCATCCAATGTACAACGTCCTATGCCATTGTAATTCGAATTATCTGAGACATCTTTGCAGAACATAATTCAAAGCTAAGTATCCCAATCAAGGGCAAAACCCTTCTGGGATTCAAAGCATACCTAGATTTCTGTTTTCATACTTATATTTCACCTCTATATTCTTGTAAATATTGCAGGTTCCCAATGCCATTATTCATCGCACAGAATCATTCGTCACCAAATCAAACCTGTTTTTAACTCCAAGTATACACTGTTCCCTCAATCATTTTACAGAAGAGCAGGGACAGAGGGGTTCTTACAATACAGGAAAGTTGGGGATCTTCCACCAGATGAGAACCTCAAATGTCCATGCACAAATGATACCTGGAGAAGTTGTAGGCAGGTATGAAGCACCTGAGAGAGCAAAAGTCATCTTCCATGGCAAACATCCTGGTCAGGATGAAGGGATGTGTCTGAATCTGCCTCTCTCTTCTTACTGTAGACAATGTGGAACAATCCTGGCCTGAGTGGAGAGCTGTTCCAGGGTTCCAATGGTTGATATACATTCTACCTTATGAAAGTGACACAGGAAGTAGGGGAAACCTCCATCTTATGTAACCCTTGGAAGCAACCGTTAGGACAAAGTGGTTGCCAAGGCAGTGACCTCATTCAGTTCCAAAGAATGTGACATACCTCATTTCCTTGGTGATGGAACTCTCTGAACTTGGTATCCAAGAAGCCAGGCACCCAGAGGCAGTCCCAGTCCCAGGCCCAGTGGGCTCACTTGTTTGGATTTACCAAGGACAGAGTCAGTTTTCTTGGTACCTAATGATGTGAGGATGGCCAAATGCAAGGAGAGCTATGAATATGGACCTTTCCTGAGAAAACAGGTAGTGGCTAACAACTTTTTCCTGACATCTTCACAGAGTTGGTCAAGGAAACATGATCTGAGAGAAGACAGGCCATGTCGAGGGAACATAGTATGGCCCAGCAGTCAGAGGATACTTCGGATAGTCAAAGACCTACTTGGGGGCAGGAGGTGCCTTTGTGGGAGTGGGTTTGGGTTTGTTGTTTTGTCTCATGTTCTGAGAATAGATAGGAAAGGCGTTTTGTTTGGTTTGGAGTGGACAGTTTCTAGTAAGTCATTTGACAAGGCGAGTGTTTCTGTTTATGTGTATCCCACTGTGTCCGTTGTTGTAGACATTAGAAAAGAGAATGCATTAATGGATGTGTCCTGTCTAGTATAAATCTTCCCTATAATTCATCCTGCCCAATATATGAATGGACTGCAGCTTGTCTTATCGATGTGCAACACCTGTTATCTTTCTAAGTTGTTGTTTTCTTCCTGAATTCTGGCCACTCTCCAGAATAGGCTCATGGATTTGTGTCCAAAATATGTACCACCTCCAAGCTCTGTGACATGGCCATATAAAGGATAGTTGAAGAGAATGGCGAGCATCTCAGAAAACTCAGATATCAGTGTGACCAGGAAAGTCTCAGTGCAGAAACACTGCTTTGGGCTTTTTGCTTACTTATTGCTGTGTTGCACTGAATGTCAGGAAGGTCTTTGCCTCAGGCCACCCCTTTGTGAAGCCTGAAGAAAACAGTTTTCAAATGGAAATGAATGGGCCTCACCTGTGGCTCTTAGCTTAATTGCTTTGGAAAGGGATGTGTCTTTATCAGCCTCTTGGACCTGTGTGTGGCTGTAGCATAGATTCTCAGCACCTGATGGATCTTAAGAATGATCCCATGTGAGCTTCCAAAACCACAATGGCAAAAAATATCATTCATTTTGGATGAAGTCTCTTGCCTTCCTCTGTTAGGTTGCTGCACTCCATCAAATGAGAATAGGGATTATTTAGGTCAAATGAGTTCTTCAAAGCCCTGCAGAGGTGCTTGTGTTTTCGCTTGACTCTAAATCACCTAAAGAATTGATACCTAAAATCAGTAGATCTCAAATTGGAGAAACATAGAAGTATTAACGGCAGGTTTATTTGTTCACTCCTGGTTCACAGAAACGGTGTCCAGCCTACCCTGACTTTAGGCAAATGAGGGGCAAACGAGCTGATTTTGGACACTGTCTTGGGCTGCGCCCCTCATGGAAACCTCCAGCCAGATGTTAAGATGATTGACTATATGGAATAAGATGAGGGCTATGTGGGAGTGTTTTGGTTTTAATGTTGCTCATTTGCGTGGCATTGGAATAAATGACTGTGTCCACGTGGGCTTGAACTCTGGTGTGATTCCCCTTAGAGACTGGGTTTTGGAACTGAACTCAGAGAAGCATTGCCATGAATTTTGTTGGGATTTTAAGAGGCCATGCATGAAAGTCGCTCTTGGAAACTGAGACCTAGGCCCCGGGTGGATTTCCACAGACGCCTGGGAATCTCAGCAAGGATATCACATGATTTTATCCTTAAAGAAATGGCAGCCATAGTTGAGAGTCAAAACACACATGGACCTCACATTATAGACCTCAATGGGCCTCGCCTAATGTGACCTTTTTTCCACTCTTTGGGAAGCCTTGCCTGTGAGAGTTCTCCAGAGATTTTATTGAAATGAGCTTCCTCACCATTTAATCTTTGCTGAATGAATTGAAACCCACAGTGCCTCCAACTTCATGCTTGAAAAATGGCTAGATAAATACCATGAAATTTTTGAAATACCTATGACCAGGTGGTACTGGAGAAACATTGGATGTCCTTTTGCTGATCATGATTATACCAGACAGTGCCTTGATTTACTGAGTTTCATGAAAATGGTGTAGAACAGAGATGCCAGTAGTTTGTAGCCTGCTGAGTAGTGGGTCTAGAGCAGTGGTGGGGAGGTGTTTGATAAAACATCCGTGGTAGGGCCATGTGGATCTACCATTGGATTCCAAATGGCTTGTAACTGACATGGTGCTGCCAGCAGACCCTTATATGTAAAGGCATCTTGTTATATGGAGAGTTTTCAGAGGAAAATTAAGAATCAGGTTGATATGGAAAAGGGGGCAATGGGGAAAGCAGTGAGAGATAGAAGCCTACTTGGTGCATTCTCTTGCAGACCCTGACCCACCACACGTGACAGAACTCCCTCCAGCACTGTGTCCCAGTTTAGCTCCTAGTATTTCGTGAAACAACTACCAAACTCACAGTGCAGCAGCAAAAACTCCACAAAAAATGGAGGAGGACCAAATGGCTTCACAGTCCACGCGGGGAGACACTTCGTCCCCAGTGGCCTCAGTTTACCTATAAAGAGAGGATTCAGCACTGCTTCATCTTGTTCATTGGAAAATAAGAAACCATGTCCTCCAGGTCACATAGATGTAGAGCCAGCTTTGATGGTCTCACTACAAAGGAAGCCAAATCTCCTGAAAACAACATATATTTCAAGTGCGGAAGCTCAGAGGCAGTTTCTCAAAAAGTTTTTAGGCCAGCAGAGCTCCATGTTTGTGGAGTGTTTACCCTGTCCCTTACTTTTTGAAACTCCTCTACCGCCTCCAGAATGTGAACTCCTTAGCATTTTCCATTCCAGATATGTATTCACTGATTTTGTAACTCTTCTCCTCTAGTTGTGTCTTACTTGTGGTGAAGGTAATGTCAAGGCATTGTTCTGCATGAGAGCGGGAGGATATTTGTGCAGCGTATATTTACATACACATTGGATTCATTTTCCAATTTGTCATTCGAAGTACTGAATCCCTGACAATAACCCATACCTAGTAGACTCAGACTATTCATCCTAATATAATCGTGAAAATTAACCCAACACAATAGAAATACAAGCACTTCAGAGGAGACATGTTGTAGAGTTGGACTTGACATTTGCCTTATATAAGGTTGGAGTTATAAATCTAGTCAAATTTTAATTGTAATATTGTCCATGTGTTTTTAAACTTAACAAATATGTGAATTCTTGTTTCCCTTTTCTGTAGCCTATTCACACATGTATATTTATATGCATATATAGAATCCTACCAGGTATCACACGTACATTTTTGTGAGGTGGCTGTCTTGGCAGATACAAATTGTGAGAAGAGTTCACTCCTCCTAAATGCTTTTGGAAATGAAAATTCAACCTATAGGAGAGCGTCCTATTAGAAAAACATTATATATAAACTCATGTTTAGTAAAATAAATATTTTTTGCATTTGTGGATGATATATATTTACTGATGAATTTCGATTGGCATTTATATTGGTACTTTTTAATGTCTGTGAGTGTTGTGTGTGTGTGTGTGTGTGTGTGTGTATATATATATATATATATATATATATATATATATATATATATAGATAGATAGATATAGATATAGATATATAGATTTAAATATAGATATACTCTCCAAATTTTTCAAAGTATGAAATATATGTGTCTTATTTTGCACTTCCTAAATTTTTCATATTCATGAATGTGGATTTATAATTATCTTTTCACAAGATTATTCTCAGAAACATTCATATACCCTACGAGACTCTTACCACTAATACTAATATAATGGAGAAAAAGAACCCAAACAGAATAGATACAAGCATTTCAGAAGAGACATGGTGTATAGTTGGACTTGCCTTTTGCATAATATAAGGTAGGAGTTATAAATCTATTCAATTTATTGAAATAATTTTCCATGTGTTATTTTTTTTGACACAACACAAAATTTAATCTTTGAAAAATAAATAAAGTTGACACTTCCTTAACCAAGCTAATGAAGAAAAAAAACCTCAAATTACTAAAATTAAGGATCATAAAGGAACTTTTACAGAGTACACAACTAAAATACAGAGAATAATTGAAAACTAATTTGAAAATTTATAGTCTAATAAATTAAAATACCATGATGACATCAATAAAATTTTAGAGATATACCCAAACTTAATTAGTAGGACGTGAACAATTTAAACAAATCAATTTCAAGCAATGAAATAGAAGTTGCTGTCAACAGCCTACCAATCAAGCAAAGCCCAGGAACAGACAGATTCTCAGCCATGTTCTACAAGACCTTCAAAGAAGCATTCATCACAATACTCCTCAAATTATTCCATAAAATAGAAAAGGATGGAATTCCTCCAAACTCATTCCATGAGGCTATTATCACTCACATACCAAAATCAGACAAAGACACATCAAGGAAAGAAATCTTCAGAGCAATATTCCTGACAAAGATATATACAAAAATTCTCAATAAAATTCTTTTTTTTAAGCCAAAGTTAATCAAAAGGGATAAAGAGGGACACTACACACTATTCCATGTGTTTTTAAAGTTAAGAAATATATGAATTCCTGTCTCCCTTTCTCTGTAGCCTATTAAGCACATGTATTTTTATATGCACAAATAGAATCCTACCTGGTTTCACACGTACATTCTTGTAAGGTGGCTGACTTGGCAGATACTATTTGTGAGAAGAGATCACTCCTCCTAAACGCTGTTGGTACAGAAAATTCAACCCATGGGTGAGCTTCCTAGATGAACAACATTATACATACATCCATGTTCAGTAAAATGAATATTTTGGGATATGCGGATGAGTTATTTTTCATGATGAATTTCGATTGACATATATATTGCGACATTATAATGTGTGTGTGTTTGTCTCTCTCTCTCTCTCTCTCTCTATATATATATATATATATATATATATATATATATATATATATATATGTAGTCTCCAGATTTTCCAAAATATGAAATATATCTTCTTATACACCACCTGAATTCATTCATATTCATATATGTGGATTTATAATCAACTTTTAACAAGTTTATTCTCAGAAATATACATCCACTGAAATACATATTTGTTTCCTAGTACTGAAAACTAAATTCAGGGAAGGGTTCTTACAAATCCTAATATTTCTAGACTAACTGACCAAGTTTAACATCAATGCAAATACATTCCTATTGGATATGATGTGTTTTTTAAAGTTCATTTTTATTCAAACTTGGTGCGTTATTATTTATTCAGTTTATGGACATCATAAAATATATCCTTTCATTCACAAGTTCACAAATTTATAAATATTTGGTTTACTTTCAATCACTTCCTCCTTTGGAACACATATATTCCTCTATGTTTCTTGACTGGTCTTTTCACTAGACTTCTTTCTAAACACATTATTTTCGATTCCATTATCATTTTTGAAGCAAAACTCACACACTATTCATGATAAACGGTAACCCTAATAATACCATTAGATATATAACTTGTTGGAATGAATGTACATATATCAATATATGATTTCGTCTATATTTTCAGATATTAAAACAATCCATTATGTAAATTTGGAACCAGTCACATAATTTTTTCACAGTATGGTCTATTAATGCATCATCTCTATATTCATCAACACAGGGTAAACCTCTTAGTATCCCCAGTACTAATTTATATGTTTTCAAAATATTGCTCCCAGAAAAGGTGGAAGAAATACTCATGTCACCTGATCTACATATACATATTATCACAGTAATATTCTGGACACAAAATGCAAAGGTCACCATTATGATTGCAATAAAGCCTCAATGGAATGTGAACATGGATTACTAAAAACATCCATGTCCAGTTTGCCTAATGCTCTCAAATGTCAATCCAATTGGTGACTACATTTTTCTTTCTTTTTAAGATTATGTATTCAACCTCAACCCTGTTGAAAATGTCAAATCTTATCACTCACGTTATACTTTGCCTGATTTCCTAATGTCTCTATTGATGTCTGCCTTCCTACATATTTTTCCCAGTTCATCATTGTGCCCAACTTTTCACATATGGTGCCATTTATATTCACTCTCTAACCGAAACCTATTGCTAAAGAACTTTTGGTCCAAATCCTAGACTCACTCTTCCTCCTAAACCTACTGACTATCTTTCTAATCCTACACACTATCCCTTTTTCACTGGATGTTCTCTTCTACATTCAATGATCTGAGGTACAGGGTCTTATGCCATTGTATATCGATTTGCATCGACCTCGGTGCAAAACATTACTCAAGCTAAGGATCCCAATCAAGAGCCCAAATCCTTCTGGGCTTCAAATATTACCTAGATTTCTGTTTTCATACTTATATTTTACCTCTATATTCTTATAAATATTGCTGGTTCCCAATACCATTATTCATCCAGCAGAATGATTCCTAAGCCAAATGGAACATGCTATTAACCCTAACCATACAATGTTCCCTCAATCTCACTTTACAGAAGAGCAGGGATAAAGTTGATATTACAATACAGGAAGTTAGGAGATCTTCCACCTGCTGAGTACCTCAAAATCCATGCAGAAATAATCCCTGGAGAAGATGTAGGCAGCTATGAAAGACCTGAGAGAACAAAAGTCATATTCCATGGCAAACAACATGGTCAGGATGAAAGGATGTGTCTGAGTCAGCCTCTCTATTCTTAATGCAGGGAAGATGGACCAAAGCAGGCCTGTGTGGAGATCTGTTCCCAGGTGACTATGGTTTCTATACCATTCTAACATGTGAAAGTATCACAGGAAGTAGGGCAGCCTCCATGTCAGGAGACACTATGATGCAACTGTTAGGACAAAGTAGTGGCCAAGACAGGGACCTCATTTATTTCCTGAAGGTAGTGACCTCACCTCATTTCCTTGGCGATGGAACTCTCTGAATTTTGTGATCCAGGAAGCCAGGCACCAGAGCCAGTCCAAGTCCCAGTCGCAGTGGGCTCACTTGTTTGGATTTACTAAGGACAGAGTCAGTCTTTCTTGGTACCTACTGATGTAAGGGTTGCCAAATACTAAGAAAGCTCTGAAGAGGGGTCTTTCCTGAGAGGACAGGAATTGGCTCACCACTGCCTCCTGACAACTTCACAGAGTTGACCAAGGAGACCAGATCTGAGACAGAAAGGCCATTTGTGGGGAACATCGTATGGCCTACCAGTCAGAGGACACTCCAGATAGTGACAGACCTACTTGGGGGAAGGAGTTGCATTTGTGGGTGTTGGTTTGTGTTTGTGGTTTTTTTCCATGTTCTGAGAATAGGTAAAAAAGGAGGTTTGTTTGGATTGGAGTGGACTGTTTCCAGTAAGTCATTTGACAAGGAGACTGTTTCTATGTCCGTGTATCCCACTGTGTTTTTCTTTGTGGATATTAGAAAAAAAAATAGCTCATTGGGTGTGTCCTGTCTAGTAGAAAGCTTCCCAGCATGCATCCTTTCCAATTAATGAATGGACTGAGGCTTGCCTTATCCATGGGCAACACCTGCTATCTACCTAATTTTCCATTTTTTCATGAATTCTGGCCACTCTCAAGATTAGTATCATGTATTTTTGTACAAGATATGTACCACCTCCAAGCTCTGTGACATGGCCATGTACTGGATAGCTGAAGGGAATGGCGAGCAACTCAGAAAACTCACATATTAGAGTAACAAGGAAAGTCTCCGTGGAGAAACCCTGCTTGGGGCCTTTTGATTACCTATTGTTCTGTTGCTCTGAATGTCAGAAAGGTCTTTGCCTCAGGCCACCCCTTTGTGAAGCCTGAAGAAAACAGTTTTCAAATGGAAATGAATGGGCATCACCTGTGGCTCTTTGCTTCATTGCTTTGGAAATGGATGTATCTGAATCAGCCTCTTGGCCCTGTGTGAGCCTGTGGTTTAGATTTTCAGCACCTGATGAATCTAAAGAAAGATCCCATGTGGGCATCCAAAACCTAAATGGAAAAAAGATCAGTCATTGTGGATGAAGCCTCTCGACTTCCTCTGTAAGATTCCTGACCTCCATCAAGTGAGAATAGGGATTATTTGTGTCAAATAAGTTCTTCAAAGGGCTGCAGAGGGGAGACAATAGGTGCTTGGGTTTTCTTATAACTCCAATTCACACTAAAAATCTATACCCCACAGTCAGTAGGCCTCAAATTTGAGAAGTGGAGTAGTATTAACGGCAGGCCTATTTGATCACTTCTGGTTCACACTAAGGTTGTCCAGGCCACCCTGACTTTAGGCAAATGAGGGACAAGGGAGATTATTTTTGACACTGTCTTGGGCTGTGCCCCTCATGGAAACCTCCAGCTAGAGGTTATGATTAGTGTCTATATAAAAAGATGAAGAGGGCCATGTGAGAGTGTTTTGGTTTTAATTGTCATCATTTGTGTGGCAATTTGAAGAGATGCCTGGGTCCACCTGGGCTTGAACTCTGTTGTGATTCCCCTTAGAGACTGAGTTGTGTAACTGACCTCAGAGAAGTATTGCCATGAATTGTGTTGGGATTTCAGGAGGCCACACATGAGATTCACCATTGGAATCTGAGATCTTGGCCCAGGGTGACTTTACACAGAGCACTGGGAATCTAAGCCAGGATATCACAAGATTTTATTCTGAAAGATTCCAGCCATAGTTAAAACACCAACAGGGAATCTTTAGATCACTTATAAGCAAATTAAAAAACAAAATTTTTTAACAAGAGTAAAAATACTTAGTTAATGTAATGCTACCCTGAATTTTTTGGGTGAGTTTTACTTTATATTCCCTGTTTGAGATCCTAGTAAACTTGAGAGAAAAAAAAAAGAAAAAAAACAAAACTTTTGAACATAACTTTAAATGAAATAAAATCTGACCTACTGCTTTCGTAGTCATTCTCACATGTAGTAAGATGGGACACAGAGCCTTATCTCAGGTAAGACAGGGCTCTTTATAAATCATAAGTGTTTTAGTTCTAAAGCTGATCTTCGTTTTTTAATATCCTTTTACAAAGTTTACATAAATTGTTTGAGGTCACATGAACATTAGCTAACACCATATAATATCACTTTTGAAACATGAATTAAAGAATGGCTGAATGTTTTTAACATTCAAATAGATTAGGCTCTCATTAATTTAAAAATACATTTAAATTGTTGCACAATGTAAAGTGTAACATAAAACTTTACATATCTTATTGATAACAGGTAAATAAATCCCCAATATATATTTTATTTACCATACAACTTCAGAACACCAGCTTGATATAATGCTCTTTTAATGTTTCTACCTTATCGAGTTGTATAACTGGAAGATATGAGCACATTAATAGCATCACAGTTACATTGATGTTTCTACATTAACCAAGTTTATCTTTTAAAGAAATGGCAGTACAGTGCTCTAAAATAACAGTTCTGTTTTAAACAGTTGTTTAATTTTTATGGTTGCTTGCTCTGGAAAAAATAAGACTTAATAAACACAATGTTATGAGTAATCTTATGTTTTAAGAAATTTTTGTCTCTTTAACACATGACTAATTTTTACAATCTTACACAGACTTTAGTAGAAAGTCTGTATAAGATTGTAAACATTTTATACAGATTTTGTACTAAAAATTGATAGACCTTAGTATATCAATCAGATATCAAACAAAAACACTCATGAATGAGTAAATCCAAATCAAATTTACTTTACTTTTTAATCAAAATATTAGACAAATGTATTGAACAGTGTAAACCATTTTTTGGTTGAAGGAAAAGTCCTAGAACAAAGTCATATAGACCTTTGGTAGACAATAATATTTTATTAGATTTTTGAACACCTAGAAAAACTTATAGGCATAAATTTGAAGACATTTATATTTATCTGTTTATCCAATCTAAATTGAAACATTTAAACCACGTGAATTAAAGATCTGTGGTCCACTTTTTAAAATTTGTTTTTATGAGCGCTTTTTTGTATGAGTGCTCCTTATATATGTTAATTTGTGTATCATTTGAATGATATACGGACATATGTGTATATATATATATATATATATATATATATATATAGAGAGAGAGAGAGAGAGAGAGAGAGAGAGAGAGAGAGAGAGAGTGAGAGAGAGAGAGAGACATAAAACACATAACAAAAGTTTGCACACCTAATAATAGTGAAGGCCTTGTAGCTTTTCACAGGTGAAATCACCATTGCAATGTTTTTAAAACTCCACAGTTGGTCAAAGATAAAACTGATCAGAAAAACATTAACCTAGGTCTGTAGGATCAAAATCATAAACTCAAAAAAAAAAAGAATCTAAGAAAAAATTATGAGTCCTAGAAAAAATGACTGGCCGGTAATTAGTAAATACCATACAATTTACCATTTTTTTCCCTTAGGCCTCAGATCAGTCTCCTACTGAGCTTACAGGAGACTTTCATTTGCATTTCAACAGAAGTCCTGGCTGAGGTCTGGAAGGAGCAGGAAAAAACTGCTATTCTGAGCAGACACCTCAGGCCTAAGGCATTTTAACCATAATTTTCTGGTTAGGATGTTGAAAATTATGCTACAAGTTTAAGATACAATTCACAAAATTTTATATCTTTACATCTTGTTTTGTCAACAGATATCATACTATGATTTACTATCCTTGTCCAAATTAATGCACTGGTAAACACAGTGACATTTTCCCAGGCTACCCAATTCAGAATTGGAGAAAAAAAGACTGCATGATTGGGAAGTTACTTGCCAACTTGGAAGTAGAGTTCTTTAGTTTTCCATCCTAAGTATTTAAGTTCTCTGGCATGAATTATCTGAAATCAAAAACTAAACAATTACCTAAACCCGACTTTTAACTGCAATATCGTGCAATGCTTCAAAAAACGCATTCAGATACCAGATTTTTACAATAAAACATCATCATTTAGACACACATTCAGCTAAGATCATTCTCAAGAAACAATTTATAATATAAACACATTATTGCACATGTCTTAAAGTGCCAAAAACAAAGGCACAAGACAGACAGAAAGGAACTCCAGAATATGGCTGACAGACAGAAGCCTTTAAAACAGAGCAGATAAGAGAAAAATCTCCTGCACCAGTGGCACCACAGATGTCCCCACAAGGGGACCAGATGTTTTCACAGAGAAGCTACCTGAAATGTAAAATCAAGGGTCTCCATGGTGACTTTACTGCATTTAGTGTCCCCTTTTTATTTTTCTCTTTTAAAAGAAGACAGAGGTGTCATAATTCTTACAGTGCAGGGAAGGAAGGAGGGAATTCCCTGAAGCAACAGGGCTTTGGCAGTTGCTGTGGTCCCTCAGTCCCTCCTTTTACTTACAGGATTAGCTCTTCTGTTTCGGGTCCACTCCAAGCATGCACCATCTCCTAACATTTCAGTCGTCAGCTCTCAAAAAGTTCTGGGACGGGGCCGGGTATCAAAATTTGTAACTTAAAGTTCGGTTTCTGACCCTGAAGCAAATTAATGCTAATTTAATAATGAGGACAGGGTTTTGAGAAAAAGAAAATGGAGGTTTATTGCTTTGCTAACAAAGGAAAAACAAGGGGACTCTGCCAAAAGGTTGTGACTCTCATGATCTGGAGGGACAAGGGATTTTAAAGAGTTTCACTTGTTAACCTGGGGTATACTCAGTTTTTCGTTCCCCAGCAGGCATTGCCCTGTGCAGTGGGTGTGCTCCAGGCAGCCAGCTAGATGCTTCTTTCTTCCTGCTTAACAAAGGTGGGTAAAGTTCATCACAGTTCCTTAAAACACAGTCGAAAGGGTGTCAGGCTTACTTGCTTTGTTACCCTTTTTCACGTCCAATATCCTTAAAATTTTACCACAGAAATCAAACAAAAAAACGCACAAAAAAAACAACAAAAAACATATAGACCACAGAACAAAACACAGAAAAACAGAATCCTGGTGCCGAAACAGAAAAACAGAGGAGCAATGCAACATCTTGCTAAAACTCCAGGGTAGGAGCATGTGTGTGCCCAACGGCACCTCTCTACCCTTCCAGAGGAATTCCCTACAGAACAGAACAGAGGACAGCATGATTCTCATTACTGTCCTGGACAGGAGTGTATGTGAGCCTCCCCAGGCCACCTCTCTGTCATCAGAAGAGATCTCCCTTAACCAGATATCAGATGTTATAAAGGCGCCACTTACCTATGGAGGCCTCCTCCACCAGGGGCTTGATAATAGTTTTAGTGTGGTGGTTCACTGCAGTGCTCCCCAGACTGACGGCTCACTCCAAGGCCTTGGAACATCTCAAGTTGTGCACCTCCTAGAGTGGTTCTCCAGCCCAGTGCCCTGGAGGGAAGGCCAGCTTCAGAATTTTCAGCAGTCTGGTTTTGTGATCTGCTCGGGCAGGGTCATCTCACTGGGGAACTCCAAAATTTTGGACTAGGATGCAAGAAAAGACCACTGACTCCAATTAAAATCAAATTAAGACAAGCTTATTATTTCAACAGGCTGGGCTGCCTCTCCTTCCCAAAATGGCGGGAACAAGACAGCAACCCCAGCTTTCCTACAGCCCAGCTATATAGCCCAGAAAGTTACACAAACGGGTGGTTACAGATAACAAAACTTTGAAAGCATCACACTAATGGTAGTTTACATTTTTTTTTTTTTGCTGGCCCCAATATCAGAAATAATGAGGACCATTAGGGCCTCAGAGAGGGTTGTTGTCTGGCCAGGGAAGGCCAATATTTATGAGGTGTCACTAAAGTTTCAGAAAGTACTGTTATCTGGTCAGAGAGCCAGGTGTGGATGAGTTCAAGGCACGGGCAGGCGTTCCAAGCAGGTTCAGAATTTGCAGTAATTTAGAGTAAAGCCAAAATTATCTTTTCACGGCTTTGTGGCAAGATGGTTCCCAATTTTAATAAAAAATCAGGTTGGGTCTATCAAGCCTCTCCCTTACTTTTGGAAACTCCTCTGCAAACTCCAATGTTGTGAACTCCCGAGCATTTTAATTCCAGATATGTATTCACAGAATTTCTAACTCTTCTATTCCAATTGTGTCTTTCATGGGGCGAAGGTAATATCAAGTCATTGTTCTGGATGAGAGTGGAAATATTTTTGTGTAGCACATATTTGCATACACATTTAGGAGATCACTCCTCCTAAACACTGTTGGAACAGAAAATTCAAACTATGGGGGAGCTTCTTAGTTGAACAACATTATTCCTGAATCCAAGTTCATTAAACAAATAGTTTTGGATCAGTGGATGATATATATTTCAAGATGAATTTCAATTGGCATATACTATGCTACATTTTAATGTCTGTGTGTGTTTTTTGTTTATAATGTTCTGCGATTTATATGGATTTAAAATCAAGTTTCCACAAGATTATTCTCAGAATATTCATCCACCTGAAATACATATTTGTTTCCTAGTACTGAAAACTAACTTCAGTAAATGGTGCATAAAAATCCTAATATGTCTACAGTAACTGACCCAGATTAATATCAATGCAAGTAGATTCCTAGGGGACATGATGTGTATTTTGATGTTCATTTTTATTTAACACTGCTACATTACTATTTCTGCAGCTTATGCACATCATACTGTATATATTTCATTCAAAAGTTCGCAAATTTATATGCATGTGTTTCACATTCAATCACTTCCTGCTTCAGAACACATGAATTCCTTCAGGTTTCTTGACTATTCTTTTCATGATACTTCTTTCCAAACACATTATTTTTGATTTCCATAATCACGTTTGAAGCAAAACTCACACACTTTTCAGGATAAAATATAACCCTAATATTACCATTAGATGTATAAGTGGTTGGAATGAATGATTGCATATCAATATGAGATTTCTTTTATATTTTCAGATATCAATTCAATCCATTATTTAAAGTGGAACCAGTTATATTATTTATACACAGTATGGTCTATTCATGCATAATCTGCATATTCATAGACACAGGGTACACCTATTTGTACCCCAAATACTAAATTATACGTCTACAAAACATTGCTCCAGAAACGGTGGAAGAAATATTCATGTCACCTGATCTACACATACATTTTATCACAATAATATTCTGGACACAAAATGCAATGGTCACACTTATGATTTTAAAAAAGCCTAAATGGAAAGTGAACATGGATTACAAAAAAACATCCAAGTCCTGGTTACCTAATGCTCTCGAATTCAATCCTATTTGTGACAACATATTTGTTTCTTCCTAAGATTATATATTCAAACTCAACCCTGTTGAAAATGTCTAAACCAATTACACACTTTATACTTTTGCTGATTTCCTAATGTCTCTATTTATGTCTGCTTTCCTACATATTTTCCCCTGTTCATCATTGTGACTGACTCTTCACATGTGCTGACATTTACATTCACTCTCTACCCGAAACCCTATTTGTAAAGAACTTTTGGTCCAAATCCTATACTCACTCTTCTTTATAAACCTGCTGACTACCCTGGTAATCCTACGGACTATTCCTTTATGACTAGATGTTCTGTTTGTTATTCAATCATCCGAGGTACAAGATCCAATTTCATTGTATATTGACTTATCTGAGACATCTGTGCAGAATATAATTCAAAGCTAAGTATCCCACTCAAGGGCCCAATGCCCTACTTGGCTTCAAATCTTCCCTAGATTTCTGTTATATTTTACCTATATATTCTTGTAAATATCACAGGTTTCCAATACCATTATTCATCCAGCAGAATGATTGCTAACCAAAATTGAACATATTATTAACCCTAACCATACACTGTTCCCTCAATCTAACTTTAGAGCAGTGCAGGGACAGAGTTGGTCTTACAAAAGAGGAATGTTGGGGATCTTCCACCTGCTGAGAATATCAAAGATCCATGCAGAAATGATCCCCGAAGAAGATGTAGACTGCTATGAAGGACCTGAGAGAGCAAAAGTTAGCTTCCATGGCAAACAACCTGGTCACTATGAAGGGATATGTCTGAATAAGCCTCTCTCTTTTTAATATAGAGCAAATGGACCAAACCAGGCCTGTGTGGAGATCTTTTCCCCGGTACCAATGGTTGATATACCATTCTAACTTGTGAAAGTGTCACAGGAAGAAGGGGCAGCCTCCATCTCATGGGACCCTTGGAAGCAACTGTTAGGACAAAGTGGTTGCCAAGGCTGTGAGCTCATTCACTTCATGAAGGAAGTGACCTACCTCACTTTCTTGGTGATGGAACTCTCTGAACTTGGGATCCCTGAAAACAGGCAGCCAGAGTCAGGCCCAATAACAGTCACAGAAGTCTCACTTTTTGGATTTACCAAGGAGAGAGTCAATCTTTCTTGGTATCTACAGTTGTGAGGATGGCCAAATGCCAGGAAAGATCTGAATTGGGGTCTTTCCTGAGAAAGCAGGTATTGGCTCACCGCTGGCTCCTGACAACTTCACAGAGTGGGCCAAGGAGTCCAGATTTGAGAATAGAGAAGCCATTTCAGGGGAACATAGTATGGCCCACAAGGCAGAGGACACTCTTGATAGTCACAGACCCTCTTGGGGGAAAAAGGTGCCTTTGTGGGAATGAGTGTGTGTATGTGGTTTTGTCTCATGCTCTGAGAATAGGTAGGAAAGGCGGTTTCTTTGGTTTAGAATGGACTGTTTCTAGTAAGTCATTTGACAAAGCAAGTGTTTCTATGTCTGTGTATCCAACTGTGTCCATGGTTGTAGACATTACAAAAGAAAATGCATCAATGGATGTGTCCTGTCTAGGAGAAAGCTTCCCCACATTCATCCTGCCCAATTTATGAAAGGACGGAGGCTTGCCTTATTGATGGGCAAGACCTGCTGTCTTCCTAAGTTTCTGTTTTCTTCTTGAATTCTGGCCACTCTCCAGAATAGACTCATGGTTTTGTGACCAAGATATGTAGCACCTCAAAGCTCTGTGACATGGCCGTGTACTGGATAGCTGAAGGGAATGGCGAGAATCTCAGGAAACTCAGAAATCTGTGTGATCATGAGTGTCTCAGTGGAGAATCCCTGCTTTGGGCCTTTGCTTACCTATTGTTCTGTAGCACTGAATGTCAGGAAGGTCTTTGCCTAAGGCACCACTTTGTGAAACCTGAATAAAACAGTTTTCTAATGGAAATGAATGAGCATCACCTGTCTCTCTTTGAGTAATTGCTTTTGAAAGGGAGGTGTCTGAGCCAGTCTGTTGGCTGTGTGTGAGGCTGTGGCTTGCATTCTCAGCCCCTGATGGATCTAAAGAAAGATGCCATGTGTGCATCCAAAACCAAAATGGCCAAAAGAGCAGTCATTGTGGATAAAATCTCTTGCCTTCCTCTGTAAGGTTCCTGACCTCTATCAAGTGAGAATAGGAATCCTTTGGGTCAAATGACTTCTTCAAAGCCCTGCGGAGGCTAGCCAATAGGTGCTTGGGTTTTCTCATGACCCCAATGCACATAAAGAATCTAAACCCCACAGTCAGTAGGCCTCAAATTGGAGAAGCTGAGCAGTATTAATGGTAGGCCTTTTTGATCACTTCTGGTTCACAGAAGGGGTGTCCAGGCCACTCTGACTTTATGGAAATGATGAGCAAGAGTGCGTATTTTGGACACTGTCTTGTCCTGCGCTCCTCATAGAAACCTCCAGCTAGAGGTTATGATGAGTGTCTATATGGAAGAAGATGAGAGCCATGTGGGACTATTTTGGTTTTAATTGTGGTCATTTGTGTGGCAGTTGGAAGAGATGACTGGGTCCACCTGGGTTTGAACTCTGGTGTGAATCCCCTTAGAGACTGAGTTCTGGAAGTGACCTCAGAGAAGTATTGCCATGAATCGAGTTGGGATTTTAGGAAGCCATGCATGAGAGTCGCCCTTATAAACTTAGATCAAGGTCCAGGGTGGCTTTCCACAGAGCACTGGGAATCTCAGCCAAATTATCCCATGATTTTATTCTTAAATACTTGGCAGCCATACTTGAGAGTCAAAACACACATGGAACTCACATTGTAGACCTCAATAGGCCTGGCTTCATGTAACCTTTTGGCCACTCTATGGGAAGCGTTGCCTATGAAAGTTCTCCAGAGTTTCACTGAAATGAGCTTCCTCAACATTTAATGGTTCTTGAAAGCCACAGTGCCTCCCAACTACATCCTTGAAAAATGGCTAGATAAATACTTTGAAATTTTTGAAATTCCCATGACCAGGTGGCACTGGAGTATCTTTGGATGTCCTGCTGCTGATCATGAGTGTACCAGAGAGTGCCTTGATTGACTGGAATTTATAAAAATAATGTAGAACAGAGATGGTAGTAAGTTGGAGCCTGCTGAGTAGTGGGCCTAGAGCAGTGGTAGCCACGTGTGTGATAAAACATCTGTGGTGGGTCCATGTGATTAGCCCGTTTGCTTCCAAATGGCTTGTGACTGACATGGTGCAGCCAGCAGACCCTTATTTGTAAAGGCATCTTTTTTATTTGGAGAGCTTTCAAGGTAATAATCAGAATTAGGTTGATATGGTCAAGGGTGCAAGCTATGTGAGAAAGAAGCCTGGTTGTTTCATTCTCCTGCAGACCCTAACCCACCACACGTGACAGAACTCCCTCTAGCACTGTGTCCCAGTTGAACTTGTTGTTCAAAAATCCCAGTGCAGCAGCAAGAACCAAAAGCCCCAGTGCAGCAGCAAGAACCACCACAAAAATTTGAGGAGGACCAAATGGCTTCACAGTCCACACGGGATGAAACTTAGCCTCCAGTGGCCACACTTTACCTACAAAGAGAGAATTCAGCACTGCTGCCTCAGGTTCATTTGAAAATAAGAATCAATGTTCTCCAGGTCATATAGATGCAGACCCAGCTTTGATGGTCTCACTACAAAAGAAGCTAAAACTCCTTAATACAACATATATTTCAAGTGCCCAGCTTCAGAGGCAGTTTCTCAAGAAGTCTTTAGGCCAGCAGAGCTCAATGTTTGTGGAGTGTTTACCATGTCCCTTACTTTTGGAAACTGCTCTACCACCTCCAAGGTTGTGAACTCCTGAGCATATTCCATTCCAGATTTGCATTCACAGATTTTCTAACTCTTCTCCTCTAATTGTGTCTTACCTGGGGTGAAGGTAATGTCAAGGCATTGTTGTGGATGAGAGTGGGAAGATTTTTGTGTAGCACATATTTGCATACACATTGGATTCATTTTCCAATTTCCCATTAAAAATACTGAATCCCTGACACTAACCCATACCCTACTAGACTCTGACTACTAATCCTAATATGATGGAGAAAAATAACCCAAACAGAATAGAAATACAAGCAGTACAGAGAAGGCATGGTGTATAGTTGGACTTGCCTTTTGCATTATGTAGGGTAGGTGTTATAAATCTAGATAATTTTTAATTGAAATAGTTATCCATGTGTTTTTAAAGTTAACAAATATGTGAATTTCTATCTCCCTTTCTCTGTAGCCTATTCAGCAAATGTATTTTTATATGCACATATAGAATCCTAGCTGGTATCACATGTACATACTTGTTTGGAGGCTGATGTGGCAGATAAAAATTATGAGAAGAGATAACTCCTCGTAAATGCTGTTGGATCTTAAAATTCAACCTATGGGTGATCTTCCTAGTTGAACAACATTATTCATAAATCCATGTTCAGTAAAATTAATATTTTTGGATCAGTGGACGATATATATTTCACCATGAATTTCGATTGGCATATATACTGCTACTCTTTAATGTCTGTGTGTGTTTTGTGTTTGTGTGTGTATATATATATATATATATATATATATATATATATATATATATATACAATCTCCAGATTTTTTAAAATATAAAATATATGTGTCTTATTATACACTCCCTAAATACATTCATATTCATGTATGTGGATTTATAATCAAATTTTTACAAGATTATTCTCAGAAATATTCATCCCCCTGAAACACATATTTGTTTACTAGTACTGAAAACTAACTTCAATGAAAGGTGCATACAAATCCTAATATTTCTGCAGTAACTTACCCAGGTTAATATCAATGCAAGTAGATTCCTATGGGACATGATGTGTATTTTGACATTCATTTTTATTCAACACTGGTACAGTACTATTTTTTCAGTTTATGCACATCAAAGGATAAATGTTTCATCCAAAATTTCAAAATTTAAAACTTTTGATTCACTTTCAATCACTTCCTGCTTCAGAACACATGTATTCCTCCATGTTTCTTGACTGGTCTTTCATGAGACTTCTTTGCAAACACATTATTTCCGATTTGCATAATCAATTTTGAAGCAAAACTCACACACTCTTCATGATCAACCGTAACACTAATATTACCATTAGATGTACAACTGGTTGTAATGAATGTATGTATGCCAATATCAATATAAGATTTCCTGTATATTTTCAGATATCAATTTATTCCAATTCCAATTTCTAATGTTGGGTCCAGTTATATTATTTATTCACAGTTTGGTCTATTCATTCATCATCTCTATATTCATCAAAACAGGGTACACCTATTTTTTTCCCCAATACTAATTTATAGGTTGTAAAAATATTGCTCCCCATAATGGTGGAAGAAATACTCATATCACCTGATCTACATATACATTTTTATCACAGTAATATTCTGGACACAAATGTAAAGGTAACACTTATGATTGTACCAAAACCTAAATTGAACGTGAATATATATTACTAAAACCATCCATGTCCAGGTCGCCTAATGCTCTCAAATTTCAATCCTATTGGTGACTACATATTTGTTTCTTCTAATATCATATATTCAACCTCAACCCTGTTGAAAATGTCTAATCCTGTTACTCACTTTATACTTTGCCTGATTTCCTAATGTCTCTATTTTATATCTGCTTTCCTACATATTTTCCCCAGTTCATCATTGTGACTGACTCTTCATATGTGCTGATATTTTCATTCAGTCTCTAAACGAAACCCTATTGCTAAAGAACTATATTTCCAACTCAAAGACTCACTCTTCAACCTAAACCTACTATTTTCCTAATCCTACTGACTATCTCTTTTTGACTGGATGTTCTCTTCGACATTCAGGCATCTGAGGTACTAGGTTTTATTCCATTGTATGTAGATTTACCTGCGACCACATTGCAGAATGTAATTCAAAGCTAAATATCATAATCAAGGGCCCAATGCCCTTCCTGGCTTCAAATCTTACCTAGATTTCTCTTTTCATACTTATATTTCAAATACATATTCTTATAAATATTTCAGGTTCCCAATACCATTATTCATCCAGCAGAATGATTCCTAACACAAATAAAACATGTTGTTAACCCTAACCATACACTGTTCCCTCAATCTAAATTTACAGAGGGAAGGGACAGAGTTGGTCTTACAGTAAAGAAATGTAGGGGGTCTTCCACCTACTGAGACCCTCAAAGTTCCATGCTGAAATGATCACTGGAGAATATATACGCAGCTATGAAGGACCTGAGAGAGCAAAAGTCATGTTCAATGGCAAACAACCTGGTCAGGATGAAGGTTTCTGTCTGAATCAGCCTCTCTATTCTTAATGTAGAGAAGATGGAAAAAACCAGGCCTGTGTGGGTAGCTGTTCCCGGGTGCCTATGGTTGATATAAGATTCTAACTTGTGAAAGTGTCACAGGAATTAGGGACAGCCTCCTTTTCATGTGAGACTTGGAAGCCACTGGTTGGACAAAGTGATTGCCAAGGCAGTGACCTCATTCAGTTCCTGAAGGAAGTGACCTCACATCACTTCCTTAGTGAAGGAAATCTCAGAACTTGAGATTCATGAAGCCAGGCACCCAGAGTCAGTCCCAGTCCCAGTCCCAGTGGTCTCACTTGTTTGGATTTACCAAGGACAGAGTAAGTCTTTCTTGGTACCTATTGATGTGAGGATTGCAAAATGCCAGTAAAGCTCTGAAGAGGGGCCTTTCCTGAGAAAGCAGGTAGTGGCTCACCTCTGGGTCCTGACACCTTCACAGAGTTGGCCAAGGAGACCAGATCTGAGACATTTCAGGCCATTTAGGGGGAAAATAATATGGCCCACCAGTCAGAGGACACTCCGGATAGTAACAGACCTTCTTGGGGGAAGGAGCTGCCTTTGTGGGTGTTGGTTTGTGGTTTTGTCTCATTTTCTGAGAATAGGTAGGCAAGGCGCTTTATGTGCTGTGGAATGAACTGTTTATTGTAAGTCATTTGACAAGGTGAGTGTTTCTATGTCTGTTTACCTCACTGTGTCCGTGGTTGTACTCATTAGAAAAAAAGAATGCATCAATGGATGTGTCCTGTCTAGTAGAAATCTTCCCAGAATTCATCCTGCCCAATTTATGAATGGAGTTCAGATTGCCTTATCAATGGGTAACACCTGCAATCTTCCTAAGTTACAGTTTTCTTCCAGAATTCTGGCCCCTCTCCAGAATATTCTCATGGTTTTGTCTCTAAGGTATGTACCACCTCCAAGCTCTGTGACATGGCCATGTACTGGATAGCTCAAGTGAATTGTGAGCATCTCAGAAAAATCAGAAATATGTGTGACCACTAAATCTCAGTGGAGAAACCCTGCTTTGGGCCTTTTTTTTTTAATTAATTTTTATTGTAGGTTGTTCAAAACATTACATAGTTCTTGATATATCATATTTCACACTTTTATTCAAGTGGGATATGCACTCCTTTTGCTTACCTATTATTCTGTTGCTATGAATGTCACGAAGTTCTTTGCCTCGGGCCACCAATTTGTGAAGCCTGAAGAAAACAGTTTTCAAATGGAAATGAATGGGCATCACCTAGGGCTCTTTGCTTAATTGCTTTGGAAAGGGGTGTGTCTGAATCAGCCTCTTGGCCCTGTGTGAGGCTGTGGCTTAGATTCTCAGCACCTGATGGATCTAAAGAAAGATCCCATGGATGCATACAGAACCAAAATAGCCAAAAGAGCTGTCATTGTGGATGAAGACTCTCGCCTTCCTTTCAAAGGTTCCTGACATCTATCAAGTGAGAATAGGGATCCTTTGGGTCAAGTGAGTTATTCAAAGCCCTGCAGAGGCTAGCCCATACGTGCTTGGGTGTTCTCATTACTCCAATTCACATAAAGAATCTAAACCCCACAGTCAGTAGGCCTCAAATTGGAGAAGCCAAGCAGTATTAATGGCAGACCTATTTGATCACTCCTCATTCACAGTCAGGGTTTCCAGGCCACACTGATTTTAGGCAAATCGGGGGAAAGGTAGGTTATTTTGGACATTGTCTTGGTCTGTGTCCCTCATGGAAAACTCCATCCAGAGGTTATGATGAGGGTCTACATGGAAGAAGATAAGGGCCATGTGGGAGAATTTTGTTTTGAATTGTGGTAAGTTGTGTGGCAGTTGGAAGAGATGCCTGGGTTTACCTGGGCTTTAACTCTGGTGTGATTCCCCTTAGAGTCTGAGTTCTGGAACTGACCTCAGAGAAGCATTGTCATCAATTGTGTTTGAATTTTACTAGGCCATGCATGAGAGTTGCCCTTGGAACCTGAGATCTAGGCCCAGAGTGGCTTTCCACAGAGCACTGGGAATCTCAGCCAGGATATCACATGATTTTATTCTGAAAGACTTTGCAGCCACAGTTGAGTCAAAACACGCATGGACCTCACATTGTAGACCTCAATGGGCCTGGCTTCATGTGACCTTTTGGCTACTCTTTGGGAAGCCTTGCCTGTGAGTGTTCTCTAGAGCTTTCATTGAAATGAGCTTCCTCAACATTTAATGGTTCCTGAATGAATTGAAACCCCCAGAGCCTCCAACTTCATCCTTGACAAATGGCTTGATAAATACCATGAAATTTGTGAAATTCCCATGACCAGGTGGCACTGGAGAACTTTTGGATGTCCTGTTGCTGATGATGAGTGTACCAGACAGTGCCTTGATTTACTGGGTTTCATGAAATTTGTGTAGAACAGTGATGCCAGTAAGTTGGATCCTGCTCATTAGTGGGCCTAGAGCAGTGGTGTGAAGGTGTGTGATAAAACATGTGTGGTGGTGACATGTGGATCTGCCATTGGCTTCCCAAAGGCTTGTGACTGACATGGTACAGCCAGCAGACCCTTCTATGCAAAGGTGTTTTTTATATAGAGAGGTTTCAGGGCAATGTTCAGAATCAGGTTGCTATGGAAATGGGGGCAACTTATGTGGAATTGAATCCTGGTTGGTGCATTCTCATGCAGACCGTGACCCTCCACACGGGACAGAACTCTCTCCAGCACTGTGTCCCAGTTTAGCTCCTTGTATTTCATGAAGCAAATACCAAACTCCCAGTGCACCTGTGAGAAACACCACGAAAATTGGAGAATGACCAAATGGCTTCACAGTCCACACGTGGAGACACTTACAACCCAGTGACCATAGTTAAACTACAAAGAGAGTATTCAGCATGGCTGCCTCATGTTCATTGGAAAATTAGAAACAATATCCTCCAGGTCACATTGTTGCACACCCAGATTTGATGGTCTCCCAACAAAGGAAGCTAAAGCTCCTAACAACAACATATATTTTTAAGTGCCCAACCTCAGAGGAAGTTTCTCAAGAAGTCTTTACACCAGCAGAGCTCCATGTTTGAGAAATGTTTACCCTGTCCCTTACTTTTGAAAACTCCTCTACCACCTCGGAGGTTGTGAACTCCTGAGCATTTTTCATTCCTGATATATATTCACAGATTTTCTAACTTTTCTCCTCTAATTGTGTCTTACTCGGAATAAAGGCAATGTCAAGGCAATGTTCTGGATGAGAGTGTGAACATTTTTTTGTAGCACATATTTACATACACATTGCATTCATTTTACAATTTTCCATTCAAAATACTGAATCTCTGACATGAACCCATACCCTACTAGACTCTGACTACTACTCCTAATATGATGGAGAAAAATAACACAAACAGAATAGGAATACAAGCAGTTAGGAGAAATCATAGTGTATAGTTGTACTTGTATTTTGCATGATTAATGGTAGGTGTTATAAATCTAGTCAATATTTAATTTAAATAGTTCTCCATGTGTTTTTAAGGTTAACAAATATGTGAATTCCTGTCTCCCTTTCTCTGTATCCTATTTAACACATGTACTTTTAAATGCACATATAGAATCATACCTGGTATCACATGTACATTTTTGTGAGGTGGCTGATTTGGCAAATACAATTTGTGAGAAGTGATCACTCCTCTTAAACGCTGTTGGAACTGAAAATTCAACCTATAGGTGAGCTTCCTAGTTGAACAACATTATACATAAATCCATGTTCAATTAAAGAAATATTTTTGCATCTGTGGATGATATATATATCATGATAAATTTCGATTGGCATATGTATTGCTAATTTAATGTCTGTGTGTGTGTGTGTATTTTGTGTGTGTGTGTATGTGTGTGTGTGTGTGTGTGTGTGTGTGTGTGTATATATATATATATATATATATATATATATATATATATATATATATATATATATATGTATATATACTCTCCAGAAATATATGTGTCTTATATACACTCTCTAAATTCATTCATGTTCATGTATATGGATTTATAATCAACTTTTCACAAGATTTTTCACAGAAATATTCATCCACCTGAAATACATATTTGTTTCCAGTACTTAAAACTAACTTCAGTTTATTTTGCATACAAATACTATTATTTTTACAGTAACTGACCCAGTTTAACATCAATGCAAGTAGATTCCAGTGGGACATGATGTGTATTTTGAAGGTCATTTTTATTTAGCACTGGTACAATACTATTTCTTCAATTTATGCACATGATAGGATATATATTCCATCCACAAGTTAGCAAACTTATAGGCAGTTGTTTCACTTTCATCACTTCCTGCTTCAGAACACATAAATTCCTCTAGGTTTCTTGACTGGGCTTTTCATGAGACTTCTTTCCAAACACATTATTTTTAATTTCCATGATCACTTTTGAAGCAAAACTCACACACTCTTCATGATAAACCATAATCCTAATATTACCATTAGATGTATTAGTGGTTGAAATGAATGTATGTATATCAATATAAGATTTCCTGTATATTTTCAGATATCAATGGAATCCATTATTTAAATTTGGAACCCATTGTATTATTTATTCACATTATGGTCTATTCATGCATTATCTCTATATTCAGAGTCACAGGATATACCTATTTGTACCCCCAATACTAATTTATACATCTTCAAAATATTGCTCCCAGAAATGGTGGAAGAAATACTCACGTCACCTTATCTACATATACATTTTATCACAGTAATATTCTGGACACAAAAAGCAAAGATGACACTTATTATTTTACCAATGTAAAGGTCAGGCGAGTGTCGGAGGAAGAGACTACCAGAGACTGTCTCATGCAACAGCCAAGGATTTATGGGGGTCCAGCATGCTGGGGTCAGAGCTCCCTTGAATAGAGCACAGAGTCCTGAGAACAGCTTAAGCAGAGCTTATATACTTTCCTTGGAGAGGGCAGATAGGAAAGTTTATTGATGGGTCAGGTCGAGTGGGCGGTTTGCGTCCAAATGGGTGAGGAAGTACATTCTGCAGTTTTGCAGTTGGGTACAGCACTTTCAGGGAACTAGATTAGCAAACAGTTCTCAAGACATCAACAGTGTTTTGTTAAGCATACCGAAAAACTGGAAGTGACAAGTACCTATTTTATTAACCTTTCATTCCCCACTTCTTCTTTTGGTTACTTTTAATCATAAAAATGATCATTGGGGGTGTCACATTTTATGTTTACTAGTGTGGTATATTGTTTTCTGATTACCATAAGTTTAACTTGTCCAATTTAGGCATGGAGAAAGGAAACTACACGGTTGATCAAACAGGGTCCTACAATTACCAATAATATGAGGATTATTAATGGACCGGCCAGGGCTGATGAAAATGTAGTTAATGAGGGGGCTTTGTGAACCAAGACTCAAACCACCTTTTTTGGGCCTCTCTCTCTTGTTGATGCTCTTCAAGGCATCTTCTTAATTTAATCATAGATTCTTTTACAACTCCAGTATGGTCGGCATAAAAACAACATTCTTCCCTCAATGCAGGACGAAGGCCCCTTCTCTCATGAAGAGGAGGTCCAACCCTCGACTGTTCTGTAAAATAACTTCAGAGAGAGAGGTTATAGATTCGTGTAAAGCTGTGAAGGAGGTTTTTAATATCTTTAAGTTTTGGTCTATTACTGCTTCTAATTGGGTCATTTGTTGTGTCCCATGGACCAGGGCAGTTGTTCCTGTGCCCACCCCTGCAGCAACTCCTATTCATAATAGGATGACTAAAGTGAGGGATACAGGTTCCTGGCAGAACCGGGTTGTTTGCCCCCTATTTGATATTTAAATGTACCTGCGTCATGATAGAGCACTCTGGAAAACATCTGCACCATTACATAATTAATCACATCTGTTGACCATTTTATGAAAACATAAACAATGTTTAAGTGTATAGAATTGTACTGCTGTAGAGATGGACAAGGCAAGGTACCTAAGATAGCACAGAAGACAGGGAAACAGTCTTATTTGGTTGCATCCGGATTTAGAGGGCATTGCTTCTGTTGTAATCAATTAATCCCTGAACCCAAAGTTTAGGTTGTTTCAGAATTTTGTACCCAGCATGTAAGGGAAGAGGCTCAGAAGTTCACAGTCTGCAGAAGTTCACAAAAAGCAGTTTTTGTTTCTGTTTTTTTTTTCCTCTGTTCTGGGAAAGTTAACTTCTTAAGGACACCTGGGAGGGGGAGAGCTTGTTTCTTCTTTTTTTTCTTTTCCTCCCTGCCAGCTGTTACCATGGAGCCCAGTTGGTAACTTCTATATCTTAGAAATGTAGCCATCTCTATGAAGCCCCAGCTCTAGGGCAGAGGCCTTCTTCATATATTTTGTTAAAAACTACTAAGGGGGTGTCTAGCTTAGGAGTGCTGATTTTTCCAGCCAGTGGCCAAGTAGAACAGAGCAACACGAATAGAGGAAGTTTATCTACATTGAACTCTTTTATAGGAACTGTGTTGCTGAAAGGCTTAAAGTCAGCCATGGTGAAGACTTCTGGAGAAGGTCATTTAAGACTTTTCTGTGGGCCTGATACAGAGGGGAAGACAGGGAAGGCAGGGGATGAGAGCAGCTCCGTGGATCTGAGGATGAGGAAAAAGAGATATAAAAGAATTATGGGAAAGGGGTTTGGGATTTTCCTGGCAACAAAACTTGAGCAGTAGAACAGGTAGAGGAGAGGGGAAGACGGGAGTGAGTATCCCAAAAAGCCTGTGAGGGACTTTAAATTCTTAGTAACCTGTTTTCAGTGATGACAAAGCAACTTTAAAGGCCATTTTAATTACATCTTTGATAGGCGTCTGAGGGCACTCCTTAGCTGGTTTGAGCTTTGGGTTAGCTGGTAAGAGGACCTGGTGGGACCCGGTGTGGGCACTGACAGGAGGAGAGAGGAGTGAGTGGGTGGAAGGGTACCTCAGTACCTGCAAGCTCAGCAAGGGGCAATGGTCTGAGAACCGACGGAAATTTGGGTTTTTGATCTAGTAACTGGAGCTGAGAAATCAGGTTGCTGATGTGGGAGTGACAGCAGAGAGTCTGGGGCAGAAGGCTGCGGGTGAGTATCTATTGGAGAAGCATAGTTCAGGATTTGAGCATAGGAGGGAAAAGGCCTACACGTAGGGGAATTTCCTTCCACACTTTTGAGCACTTGTCGAAGTTGAAAAGGTCACGCAAAATTTGAGGATCTAGAGACCCTTCTGGTGGCCATCGGTTTTTGTTATCTAACTGGTAATATGGCCAATGCTGTGTACTGAATTTGATGAGGAGTTTTGCTTCCACCAGGTAGCCCCTGTATCCTCACATCCCCATTATTTACAGAAGAAGTTGGCTTTTCCCCCACACAGTCGTGGCTGTTTTTGGCTTTGGTAGTCCGCCAGGCAAACATAGTAATCTAGGCTAGCCAACCTGCATCTGGCTCGCGTGTCCCTACATCCATAATGTTTGTTTCCATTATCTATTGTATGGAAAGTATTTAATGGAATTTTTGGGGATCCTCTTCATCAGGGATTTCCCAATAGGAAAGACGTATAGCCAGCTGACAAATTTCTTGGTGGAGAGATGGCCACCAGGTCCCTAAGTGGGCTGTATGTGCGATAGACCATACTTCTTGTCTAGTAGGATTTGTGATCAGCCATCGCTGCTGAACGGGTTGATGAGGGTTAGGACTACTGGTGACCAATTGGAGAGTCTATAGTCTTATTCACATGGCGAATATACAATTTGAAAATGTTACCAGTCTTTTTCATTTTTCAGCCAGATTCTGGACAGGGCACAGGCTTGAGATGAGAATTAGGAACCAGGAAGTGATTCCGTCTAACTTTAGCACTGTAGGTGTTATAAGTAGCACCTGGTATGGTCCTGTCCAGCCGGGTTCCAGGGATGACACCTGATGTTGTCTTATGTAGACAAAGTCTCTTACTTGATATAGATGTGGAGTACCCTCTTCAGCAGGTTGGTAGGCAGTGGCCAGCTGTTTCCACAGGTATTGCTGAGTTCCTTCCAGACCTTTAAGTCTGTCAAGCAAGGTGGTGTGGAAGGGATCGTTAGATCTTTGAGTTAGGGTTAGGTCCCTTACTGGAGATGGGGCCCCATAGAGAATTTCATAGGGGGTGAGGTTACACAAAGAAACAGAGGGAGTATTTCTTGCATGAAATAGTGAATAAGGCAGGAGCATAGTCCAATCTTTTATGCTACTCTTTAAGCTTAATTCCGTTTAGGTCTCTTTAATGGTTCTATTTAATTTTTTTACCTGTCCTGAACTCTGGGGTCTATAAGCACAATGTAACTTCCAATTAATCCCCAGGGTCCTGGCTAACCCCTGAGTTACCTGGGCCATGAACGCTGGTCCATTATCAGACCCTATTACCTTAGGCAGGCCATACCTTGGAAAAATATCTTTCAGGATCTTCTTGACCACCATTTGCGCCTTTTTTTTTTGGGGGGGGGAGGCTTCAATCCATCCTGAAATATATCTACAAAGAGTAGGAGATATTTAAGTCCATACCATGCTTGCTTAATTTCAGTAAAGTCCACTTCCCAGAATTGTCCTGGTCTGGTTCCTCGTAGGTGCTTTCCTGCAGGAAAGTTGGAAGGGTAAGCATTAACCTATTGACAGACCCGACAGGCTTTTTTTTACCTGTTCAGTTATTTCCTTTCACTGTGAGTCGGTTAGTGGAAAACTCTGTTCTTGATCCTTCAGGAATGCCTGCAATTTCTTTGAACCAAGGTGAGTGAACTGATGTACATTTTTAACGTAGTGTAGGGCTTTCTGAAATTTCAGGCTTTGCTCAGTGAAGTTGAGGAGTACAGTGTCAGTGTCCTTAGATATTATCAAAAGCTTGCTGGATCTCAGGGGTCCATTAGAATTGGGCATCTCCTTTAACAGCGGGTGTAAATGAGAAGTTAAGGACCCAAACACAGGAATCCTTAACCTGCAAAACCCAGCAGTCCCAAGAAACTCTCTGTGTTGTCTGCTGTTAGATGGGGGTGGTTTCTGCACAACCGTTTGATTTCTGGGCTCAGTGAGCCATCGTTTACTGCCCCTAAAGGAATAGCCCAGGAAGATTATTTCTTGCTGGCAAATTTGGGCCTTTTAGGAAGAAGCTCTATACCCGAGTTGAGGAAGCTCACATAATACTGCTTGGGTCCCAGATTCACAGATATCCTTGGTGTTGGGTGCCAGTAGCAGGTCATCCACGTATTGAAGCTGGGTGACTTCGGGGTGCATAGTTCTGAAGCTGTTGAGATCTCTTTGGAGGGCTTAATCAAAGAGAGTGGGGGAGTTTTTCAACCATTTTGGGGAGTCTAGTCCAAGTTAGTTGACCACACGTTCCAGTTTCTGGGTCTACCCACTAGCAAGCAAACAGCAACTGACTATATTTATGCAGAGGCAAGCAAAAGAAAGCATCTTTTAAGTCCAGAACAGTATACCATTTCCTCTCAGGGTTCAGAGTGATAAGCAGATTGTACGGATTAGGTACACTGGGGTGAATGTCCTACACTCTGTTGTAGGTCTCTCTTATGTTTTTAATGGGGGATAGTCCCTGGCTCCTGGCTTATTATACTGGTAGCGGGGGAGTGTTTTAGGATGATTGACAAGGCCTTAGGACCCTAAGGCCAGATATTTCTGAATATGGGGCCTTATCCCATCTTTAGCTTTTTTGCTCAGAGGATATTTTTTGACATTGATTGGGGAGGCTGAGGTTTTGAACTCCACTGTTTTTGGAGGTTTTTTCATGGCTAGTCCTAACCCAGCAGTTTTTTTCCAGGCATCTGGGTAATCTGTTATCCATTTCTGGGGTAGCTTGCCTGTTTGATCAGTCTTGGGGGGTGTGAAGAGTTGCTGTTCATCTTCTACTGACATATTTAAAGCCGTGAATATAGGAGTTTATACTAAAGGATTTAGAAATATCATTTTGGGGCCTTCATGGTTAAAAGTCATTTTGGCCCGGAGCTTGGTGAGCAGATCTCTGCCCATCAATGGGGCCAGGCATTCTGGGATTATTAGGAAGGAGTGATGGATTTTTCCTTTCCTCATGTCCATGGTTTTCTTAGTTGTCTAATTCCCATATTTACTGGTGTTAGCACTTTGAACTAGAGAGCTTTTATTTGATAGAGGGCCCAGTGGGGCCTTAAGGACTAAGTATACTGCCCTGTATCCACTTCAAAGTTTACTGGGGTCCCCTCCACATCAAAAGTTACCCTGGGTTTATTGGGAGTCTAGCAATCTGGGGCTCAGTGCTCACTTGAATAGAGCAGAGAGCAATGAGAACAGCTTAAGCAGAGCTTATATACTTTCCTTGAAGAGGGCAGGGAGGGAAGCTTATTGATGGGTCAGGGCGAGTGGGCGGTTTGCGTGCAAACAGGTGAGGGTGTACATTCTCTGTTTGGCAGTCGGGGACAGCACATTCTGGGGAAAAAATTAGCAAACAGTCCTCAAGGTTTCAACAGTGTTTTGTTAAGCATACAGAAAAACAGGAAGTGACAAGTACCTATCTTATTAACCTTTCACCAAATCCTAAATGGAAAGTGAGCATGGATTTCTAAAAACATCCATTTCCAGGTTGCTTAATGCTCGCAAATCAATCCTATTGGTGACTACATATTTGTTGCTTTCTAAGATTATATATTCAACCTCAACCCTGTTGAAAATGACTAATACTAACCCTCACTTTATGCTTTTCCTGATTTCCTAATGTCTCCATTGATATCTGCTTTCATACATATTTTCCTGAGTTCATCATTGTGACTGACTCTTTACATGTGCTGAAATTTACATTCACTCTCTATCCGAAACCCTATTGCTACAGAACTTTTGTTCGAAATCCTATACTCACTCTTTTTTCTATACCTACCAACTATCTTCCTAATCCTTCCGACTATCCCTTTTTGACTGGAAATTCTCTTTGACAATCAATCATCCAAGGTACAAGGTCCTATGCCATTGTATATCAATTTATCTGAGACATCTGTGCAGAATATAATTCAAAGCTAAGTATCCCAATCAACAGCCCAATGCCCTTCTTGGATTCAAACCTTATCTAGATTTCTGTTTTCATACTTATATTTCACCTATATATTCTCGTAAATATCGCGAGTTCCCAATACCATTGTTCATTCCTCAGTATGATTTCTAACCTAAATCAAACCTGTTATTACTCTAACCTTACACTGTACCCTCAAACTAACTGTACAGAAGAGCCGGGAGAGAGTTTGTCTTACAATACAGTAATGTAGGGGCTCTTCCACCTGCTGAGAACATCAAAGGTACAAGCAGAAATGATACCCTGGAGAAGTTGCAGGCAGCTATGAAGGACCTAATAGAGCAAAAGTCATCTTCCATGACAAACAACCTGGTCAGTATTAAGGGATGTGTCTGAATCAGCCTCTCCTTTCTTAATGTAGAGAAGATTGATCAAACCATGCCTGTGTGGAGAGCTGTTCCCAGGTGCCTATGGTTGATATACCATTCTAACTTGTGAAAGTGTCACAGGAAGTAGTGGCAGCCTCCATCTCATGGGAACCTTGGATGAATCTGGTAGGACAAAGTGGTTGCCAAGGCAGTGACCTCATTCAGTTCCTGAAGGAAGTGACCTCACCTCACTTTCCTGGTGATGGAAATCTCTGAATTTGGGATCCAAAAAGCCAGGCACCGAGAGACAGTCCAAGTCCCAATCCCAGTGGTCTCACTTGTTTGGATTTACCAAGGACAGAGTCAGTCTTCCTTGGTACCTACTGATATGAGGATTGCCAAATGCCTGAAGAGCTCTGAAGAGGGGCCTTTACTGAGAAAGCAGGTAGTGGTTCACCGCTGGCTGTTGACAACTTCACAGAGTTGGCCAAGGAGACCAGATCTGAGACAGTACAGGCCATTTTAGGGGAACATAGTATGGCCCACTATTCAGAGGACACTCCGGATAGTCACAGACCTACTTGAGTTAAGGAGGTGCCTTTGTGGGTGTGGGTGTGAGTTTGTGGTTTTGTCTCATGTTCTGAGAATAGGTAGGAAAGGCTGTTGTTTTGATTGGAGTGGACTGTTTCTAGAAAGTCGTTTGACTAGGCGAGTGCTTCTATGTCTGTGTATCCCACTCTGTCCATGGTTGTAGACATTCGAAAAGAGAATGTATCAATGTATGTGTCCTGTCTAGTGGAAAACTTTCCAGCATTCATCAGGCCTAGTTGATGAATGGACTGTGGCTTTCCTTATGGATGGGCAACACCTACTAACTTCCTAAGTTCCTATTTTCTTCCTGAATTCTGGCCACTCTCCAGAATAGCCTCATAGTTTTGTGTCCAAGATACATACCACCCCCAAGCTCTGTGACATGGCCATGTACTTGATAGCTATAGGAAATGGGAACATCTTAGAAAACTCAGACATCATTGTGACCAGTAAACGCTCAGTGAAGAACCCATATTTTGGTTCATTTGCTTACCTAATGTTCTGTTGCCCTGAATGTCAGGAAGGTCTTTGCCTCAGGCCACCCCTTTGTGAAGCCTGAATAAAACAGTTTTAAAATAGAAATAAATGGGAATAACTTGTGGTTCTTTGCTTTGGAAAGGGATGTGTTTGAATCAGCCTCCTAGCCCTGTATGAGGTTGTGGCTTAAATTTTCAGCACATGATGGATCTAAAGATAGATACCATGTGTGCAATCAAAACCATAATGGCAAAAATTCAGTAATTGTGGATGAGTCTCTTGCCTTCCTCTGTTAGGTACCTGACCTCTATCAAGTGAGACAGGGATCCTTTTGGTCAAATGAGTTTTTCAAAGTCCTGCAGAGGTGCTTGTGTTTTCTCGTGACTCCAAATCACATAAAACAATCTATACCTGAGAGTCAATAGTGCTCAAATTGGAGAAGCAGAGCAGTATTAACGGCAGGCCTATTTGATCACTTCTGGTTCACAGGAAGGGTGTCCAGGCCACCCTGACTTTAGGCAAATGAGGGGCAAGGGAGAATATTTTGGACACTGTCTTGGGATGCGTCCCGCATGGAAACCTCCAGCCAGAGTTTATGATGAGTGTCTATATTTAACAAGATGAGGGCCATGTGGGAGTGTTTTGGTTTTAATTGTGGTCATTCATGTGGCGGTTGGAAGAGATGACTGGATCCAAATGGGCTTGAACTATGGTGTCATTCCCCTTAGAGACTGAGTTCTGGAACTTACCTCAGAGAAATATTGCCATGAATTATGTTGGGATTTAGGAGGCCACGCATGAGAGTCACCCTTGGAAACTGAGATCTAGGCCCAGTGTCGCTTTCCACAGAGCACTGGGAATCTCAGGAGGATATCACACAATTTTATTCTGAAAAACTTGTCAGACATATTTGATAGTCAAAACACACATGGACCTCCATTGTAGACCTCAATGGGCCTTGCTTCATGTGACCTTTTGGCCACTCTTTGGGAAGCCTTGCCTGTGACAGTTCTCCAGAGCTTTCATTGAAATGAGCTTCCTCACCATTAAATAATTTCTGAATGAATTGAAACCCACAGTGTCTCCAACTTCATCCTTGAAAATTGGCTAGAAAAATACCATGAAATTTTTGAAATTTCCTTGACCAGGTGGCACTGGAGAACATTTGGATGTCCAGTTGCTGATCATGAGTGTACCAGACAGTGTGTTGATTGACTGGTTTTCATGAAAATGGTGTAGAAAAGAGATGCCAGTCATTTGAAGCCTGTTGAGTAATGGGCCCAGAGCGGGGATGAGCAAGTGTGTGATAAAACATCTGTGGTGGGGTCATGTGGATCTGCCATTGGCTTCCAAATGGCTTGAGACTGACATGGTGCAGCCAGCAGATCCTGTATGTAAAGACATCTGGTTATATAGAGAGGTTTCAGGGCAATGTTCAAAATCAGGTTTCTATGGTCAAGGGAGCAACCTATGTGGTATACAAGCCCTGTTGGTGCATTCTCCTGCAGACCCTGACCCACCACACGTGAAAGAACTTCCTCCAGCCCTTTGTCCCAGTTGAACTCCTTGTATTTCATGAAGCAAATACCAAACTCCGAGTGCAGTATCAAGAAACGTTTTGAAAAGTGGAGGATGACCTAATGGCTTAGCAGTCTACATGGGGAGACACTTAGACCCAGTGGCCATAGTTTACCTACGAAGAGAGAAATCAACACTGCTGCTTCATGTTCATTGGAGAATTATAAACCATGTCCTCCAGGTCACAGATGTGCAGACCAAGCTTTGATTGTCTCACTAGAAAGGAAGCTAAAGCTCCTGACAACAACATATATTTCAAGTGCCCAACCTAGAGGCAGTTTCTCCAGAAGTCTTTAGGCTGGTAAATCTCCATGTTTGTGGAGATTTTACACTTTCCCTTACTTTTGGAAACTCCTCTACCAACTCCAAGGTTGTGAACTCCTGAACATTTTTCATTTCAGATATGCATTCAAAGATTGTCTAACTCTTCTCCTCTAAATGTGTCTTACTTGGGGTGAAGGTAATGTCAAGGCATTGTTCTGAATGAGAGTGGGAAAATTTTTGTGTAGCACATTTGCATACACATTGATTCATTTTACAATTTTCCATTTGAAATACTGAATTCTTGACACTATCTCATACCCTACTAGACTCTGACTACTAATCCTAATATGATGGAGAAAAATACCCAAACAGAATGAAAATACAAGCAGTTTACAGCAGGCATGGTGTATTGTTGGACTTCCTTTTTGCATGATAGAGGGTAGGTATTCTAAATCTACTCAATTTTTAATTGAAATAGTCCTCCATGTGTTTTTAATGTTAACACATATGTAAATTCCTGTCTTCCTTTCTATGTAGCCTACTCAGCACATGTATTTTTATATGCAAATATAGAATCCTACGTGGTCTCACACGTACATTTTTTTGAGTTGGCTGACTGGGCAGAAACAAGTTGTGAGAAGAGATCTCGTAAACGCTGGTGGAACTGAAAATTAAAACTATGGGTGAGCTTCCCAGTAGAACAATTTATACATAAATCCATGTTCAGTAAAATAAATATATTTTCATCTGTGGATGATATATATTACTGATAAATTACGTTTGGCATATATATTGATACTTTTTAATGTATTTTTGTGTTTTTCTGTATATATATATATATATATATATATACACACACACACACACTCTCCAGATTTTATAAAATATGAAATATATGTCTCTTATATACACTCCATCAATTCATTCATGTTCATGTATGTGGATTTATAATCAACTTTTCACAAGATTATTCTCAGAAATATTCATCTACCTGAAATACATATTTGTTTCCCAGTATGAGAACTAACTTCAATCAATGGTGCTTACAAATCCTAATATTTTTACAGTAACAGATCCAGTTTAACATCAATGCAAGTAGATTCCTATGGGACTTAATGTCTATTTTGACCTTTATTTTAATTCAACACTGGTACATTAGTATTTCTTCAGTTTTTGCACATCATAGGACATATATTTAATCCACAAGTTAGCAAATTAATAAGAATTTGTTTCACTTCCTGCTTCAGAACACATGAATTCTTCCATGTTACTTGACTGGTCTTTTCATGAGACTTCTTTCCAAACACATTATTTTCGATTTCCATAATAAATTTTGAAGCTAAACTCACACACTCTTCATGATAAACTATAACATTAATATTACCATTAGATGTAAAACTGGTTGGAATGAATGTATGCATATCAATATAAAATTTCCTGTATATTTTCACATTTCAATTCAATCCATTATTTAAAGTTGGAACCAGTTATGTTATTTATTCACTGTATGGTCTATTAATGCATTATCTCTATATTCATAAACACAGTGTACACCTATTTGTCCCCCCATTACTAATTTGTACCTCTTCAAAATATTGCTCCCAGAAATGGTGGAAGAAATACTGATGTCACCTTATCTATATATACATTTTATCACAGTAATATTCTGGACACAAAAAGCAAAGGTCAAACTCATGATTGTATCAAAGCCTAAATGGAAAGTGAGCATGGATTACCAAAAACAACCATGTCCTGGTTACCTAATGCTCTCAAATGTCAATCCTATTGATGACTACATATTTGTTTCTTCCTAAGATTATATATTCAACCTCAAGCCTGTTGGAAATGTCTAATTCTATCACTCACTTTACACTTTGCCTGATTTCCTAATATCTCTATTGATATCTGCTTTCCTACATATTTTCCCTAGTTCATCATTGTGACTCATACTTCACATATGCTGACATTTACATTCACTCTCTACCCGAAACTCTATTGCTAAAGAACTTTTGGTCCAAATCCTATACTCACTCTTCTTTATAAACCTACTGACTATCTTACTAATCCTACTGACTATCACTTTTTAACTCGATGTTCTCTTCAACAATCAATCATTCAAGGTAAAAGGTCCTATGCCATTTTATATCAATTCATCTGAGACACATGTGCAGAACATAATTCAAACCTAAGTATCCCACTCAAGGGCCCAATGCCCTTCTGGCTTCATATCTTACCTACATTTCTGTTTTCATACTTATATTTCACCTATATATTCTTGTAAATATCACAGGTTCCCAATACCATTATTCATCCGGCAGAGAGATTCCTAACCCAAATCGAACATGTTATTAACCCTAAATATACACTGTTACCTCAATCTAACTTTACAGAAGAGGAGGGACAGAGTTTCTCTTTAAATACCGGAATGTAGGGAATCTTCCACCTGCTGAGAACATCAAAGGTCCATGTAGAAATAATCCCTGGAGAAGATGTAGGCAGCTGTGAAGTTCCCGAGAGAGCAAAAGTCATCTTCCATGGCAAACAACCTGGTGAGGATGAAGGGATGTGTCTGTATCAGCCTCTATCAACTTAATGTAGAGAAGATAGACCAAACCAGGCCTGTGTGAAGAGGTGTTCCCAGGTGCCTATGGTTGATATACCATTCTAACTTTTGAAAGTGTTACAGAAAGTAGGAACAGCCTCCATCTCATGGGCCCTTAGAAGTAACTATTTGGACAAAGTTGTTGCCAAAGCAGTGACCTCATTCAGTTTCTGAAGGAAGTGACCTCACCTCACTTCCTTTCTGATGGAACTCTCTGAACTTGGGATCCAGGAAGAATGGCACCCAGAGCCAGTCGCAGTCCCAGGCCCAGTGGTCTCACTTGCTTCAATTTACCAAGGACAGAGTCAGTCTTTCTTAGTGCCTACAGATGTGAGGATGTTCAAATGCCAGAAAAGCTCTGAAGAGGGGCCTTTCCTGAGAAAGCAGGTAGTGGCTCACCCATGGCTAATGACAACTTCACAGAATTGGCCAAGGAGACCAGATTTGAGACACGACAGGCCATTTGGGGGGAATATAGTATGGCCCACCATTCAGAGGACACTCTGGGTAATCACAGAACTACTTGGAGCAAAGGTGGTGCCTTTGTGGGTGTGGGTGTATGTTCATGGTCTTGTCTCATGTTCTGAGAATAGGTAGGAAAGACTGTTTGTTTGGATTGGCGTGGACTGTTTCTAGTTAGTCGTTTTGCAATGCGAGTGCTTCTATGTCTGTGTATCCCACTGTGTCCGTGGTTGTAGACATTAGAAATAAGAATGCATCAAAGGATGTGTCCTGTCTAGTAGAAAGCTTCCCAGCATTCATCTTGCCCAATTTATAAATGGACTGTGGCTTTTGTTATCAAAGGGCAACACCTGATATCTTCATAAGTTTCTGTTTTCTTTCTGAATTCTGGACACTCTGCAGAATAGCTTCATGGTTTTGTGTCCAAGATATTTACCACCTAAAAGCTCTGTTATATGGCCATGTAGTGGGTAGCTAGTGTGACCAGGAAAGTCTCAGTGGAGAAACCCTGATTTGGGCTTTTTGCTTACCTATTGTTCTGTTGCCCTGAATATCAGGAAGGTATTTACCACAGGCCAATTCTTTGTGAAGCCTGAAGAAAAAAGTTTTCAAATGGAAATGAATGGACATCACCTGTAGCTCTTTGCTTAATTGCTTTGGAAATGGATTTGTCTGAAACAGCCTCTTGGCCCTGTGTGAGGCTGTGGTTAGATTCTCAGCACCTGATGGATCCCATGTGTTCATCCAAAACCAAAATGATCAAAAGAGCAGTCATTGCGGATGAAGTCTCTTGCCTTCCTCTGTAAGGTTCCTGACCTCCATCAAGTGAGAAGAGGGATTCTTTGGGTCAAATGCATGCTTTAAAGCCAAGGAGAGGCAAGCCCAAAGGTGCTTGCATTTTCTCATGCTTCCAATTCACATAAAGAATCTAAACCCCACAGTCAGTCGTCCTCAAATTGGAGAAGCAGAGCAGTATTAACGGCACACTATTTGATCACTCCAGGTTCACAGGAAGGTGTTCAGGCCACCCCGACTTTAGGCAAATGAGGGGCAAGGGAGCTAACTTTGGACACTATCTTGTTCTGCATCCCTCATGGAAACCTCCAGCCAGAGTTTATAATGAGTATCTATATGGAAGAAGATGAGGGCCTTGTGGGAGTGTTTGGGTTTTAATTTTGGAAGTTTGTGTGGCGGTTGAAAAAGATGACTGGCTCCACCTGGTCTTGAACTCTGGTGTGATTACCTTTAGAGACTGAGTTCTGGAACTGACCTCAGAGAATTATTGCCATGAGTTGTGTTGGGATTTTAGGAGGCCATGAATGACAGTCGCCCTTTGAAAACTGAGATCTGTGCCCAGAAAGGCTTTCCACAAGGCACGAGGAATCTCAGCCAGAATATCACATGATTTTATTCTGAAAGACTTGGCAGCCATAGTTGAGAGGCAAAACACACATGATCTCACATTGCAGACCTCAATGGGCCTGGCTTCATGTGACCTTTTGGCGACCCTTTGGGAAGCCTTGCCTGTGAGTGTTCTCCAGAGCTTTCATTGAAATGAGCTTCCTCAACATTTAAAGGTTCCTGAGTGAATTGAAAATCATAGTGCCTCCAACTTCATCCTTGAAAAATGGCTAGAGAAATACCATGGAATTTTTGAAATTTTCATGACCAGGTGGCACTGGAGAACTTTTTGATGTCCAGTTGCTGATCATGAGTATACCAGACAGTGCCTTGATTGACTGCGTTTCTTAAAAATGGTGTAGAACAGAGATGCCAGTAAGTTGGAGCCTGCTGAGTAGTGGGCCTAGAACAGTGGTGGGCAGGTGTGTGATAAAACATCTGTGTTGGGGCCATGTAGATCTGCCATTGGCTTCCAAATGGCTTGTAACTGACATGGTGCAGCAAGCAGAGCCTTATATGTAAAGGCATCTTGTTATATGGAGAGGTTTCAGGGCAATGTTCAGAATCAGGATGCTATGGTCAAGGGGTCAAACTATGTGAAATAGAAGCCTGACTGGTGCATTCTCCTGCAGACCCTGAGGCACCACATGTGACAGAACTCCCTCCAGCACTCTGACCAAGTTGAACTCCTTGTATTGTGAAGCAAATAACAAACTCCCAGTGCTCTACTAAGAAAAGTAGAGCATGATCAATTAGCTTCACAGTCCACACAGATTGACCCTTAGACTCCAGTTGCCACAGTTTACCTACAAAGTGAGAATTCAGCACTGCTGCCTCATGTTCATTGGAAAATAAGATACCATGTCCCCCAGGTCACATAGATGCAGACCAGTTTTGATGCTCTCACTATAGAGGAAGCTAAAGCTTCGGACCACAACATACATTTTAAGTGCCCAAACTCAGAGGCAGTTTCTCAATATGTCTTTAGGCCTGCAGAGCTCCATGTTTGTGGAGTGTTTACCCTGTCCCTTACTTTTGGAAACTCCTCTACCACCTCCAAGCTTGTGAACACCGAGAATATTCCATTCCAGATATGTATTCACAGATTTTCTAACTCTTCTCCTCTAATTGTGTCTTATTAGGGGAGAAGGTAATGTCAAGGCATTGTTCTGAATGAGAGTGGGAAGATTTTTGTATCACACATATTTGCAAACACAATGGGTTTATTTTCCTATTTTCTATTCGAAATACTGAATCTCTGACACTAATCCATAACCTACTAGACTCTGACTACTAATCCTAATATGATGGAGAATAGTAACCGTAACAGAATGGAAATACAAACAGTTCAGAGAAGGCATGGTGTATACTTGGACTTCCCTTTTGCATTATATGGGGTTGGAGTTATAAATATAGTCAATGTTTATTGAAATATTTCTCCATGTGTTTTTAACGTTAACAAATATGTGAATTCCTCTCCCCTTTCTCTGTCACCTATTCAGCACATGTATTTTTATATGCTCATATAGAATACTACCTGGTATCACACAGACTTTCTTCTGAGGTGGCTGACTTGGCAGATACAAATTGTGAGAAGAGATCACTCCTCCTAAACCCTTTTGGAACTGAAATTTCAACCTATGGGTGAGCCTCCTAGTTGAACAACATTATACATAAATCCATTTTCAGTAAAATGTATTTTTTTGGATATGTGAAGGATATATATTTCATTTTGAATTTCGATTGGCATATATATTGCTACTTTTTAATGTCTGTGAGTGTGTTTCTGTGTGTGTATATATATATATATATATATATATATATATATATATATATATATATATAAATATATCACTCTCCAGATTTTTCAAAATATGAAATATATGTGTCTTATTATACACTCCCTAAAATCATTCATATTCACGTATGTGGATTTATAATCAACTTTTCACAAGATTATTCTCAGAAATTCAGATTATTCATTCACCTGAAATACATATTTGTTTCCTAATACTGAAAACTAACTTCAGTAAATGCTGCATACAAAGCATAATATTTCATCATTGCCTGATGGCCACGAATAGAGTGCATCACACCCAGTGTAACGCGCCACTGCACAGGTGAATAACGAGATAGAACCACAAAAAACTATCTTGTTAAGAACTTACAGCAAAATGGGGGTGCACCAAAACCTATAAGAAAGATTTTTAGCACTGAGATCTGGTAATTGGGTCTGAAAAACAAGCCAAATGTGCAACCGGAGATCCGGTCTGACTGATCCTCAAAACAATAGAGTGTCTGGGTTCCAATAGACACCCTCCACACCCAACAAATGACAGGCCCAGAATACAGATTGAACTGCAGAGAAGCATCACTCAGGGGAAATCTAGTCTAGCAGGAGAAACCAGGACTAGCAGGAGAAACCAGGGGACTAGAGGCCAGGCTCTTGTGACTGGGAAGCTGGAGAACACAGAAGCGCAGGTGACAGTCCACCTGCTGTCCGCGTGACTGGGCGTCTGGAGAACACCGGCGCGCAGGAGACCGACTGCGCCACTGGGTGGCTAGTGATTGCCCACCCGCCAGTGACCTAGAGCTGAAACCAACTGGAGACAGTCCAGTTCCATCCCCGTATTCGAACATTTCGGCAAGGAGCCTGGGCCCGCCAAAGCAGAGGGGTGACGTCACTGGAGCTCGGCCTTCGGAATTCCCTACAAGTGGAATCCACTTTAGCAGGCATAGTCTACCAACACAAAGGAGAGACAACAGAGATACACAACACCGAAACAAATCTATAGAATAAAACAGAAACACAGCAATCAAATAGAGCTGGAAAGTAACATGAGCATCATGAAAAAACAAGGGAAAGAAAGGAGTACAAACAATGCAGGACAACTTAATTCTACAGGAGGACCTAGAAGCATCAGAAACAGGGATAGGGAAAGAACTTAAGGCATTCCTAACTCAGATGGAAAGGAATATTAGAGAAGACATGAGGCAGCAAGTCCAAGCAATAAAAGTATATTTTGAAAATGAATTAAACAAACAAACTCAAATGGCAAACAACGAGCTTTACCAGGAGATAGAGATCTTAAAAGAAATCAAACAGTAATACTAGAAATGCAGGAAAGTATTAACCAAATTAAAAACTCAAACGAGAATATTACAAATAGACTAGATCAAGCAGAAGTCAGAATATCAGATAATGAAGACAAAGTTTATCAACTTGAAAAGAATATAATCAACACAGAAAAGAGGCTTAAATCCCACTAGCAATCTATTCAAGAGATATTGGATGTCATAAGAAATGAGAGTCATTGGGATAGAAGAAGGCATAGAGATTCAAACCAAAGGAATGGAGAACATATTAAATAAAATAATTCTAGAAAACATCCCAGAGATGAAAGATGGATCGGATTGTCAAATCCTGGAAGCCTACAGGACCCCAAACATTCAAAATCATAATAGACAAACTCCAAGACATATAATTATGAAGATAGCCAACATACAGAACAAGGAGAGAATATTAAACACTATAAGAGAAAGGAGGCAGATTACATTCAGGGGAAAACCAATTAGGTTAATGACTGATTTTTCATCACAGACTTTGAAAGCGAGAAGATCCTTGAACAATGTATTTCAAATGCTGAAAAATAATGGATTCCAACCAAGAATACTGTATCCAGCAAAATTAAGGTTCAGATTTGAAAACGAAATTAAAGTCTTTCACAATAAACAAAAGCTAAAAGAATTCGCAGCCAGAAAACCAGCACTGCAAAGCATTTTGAGCAAAATACTACAAGAAGAGGAATTGATAAATAGTGCCGAAAACTAACAGCAGGAGGTATCTCAGTAAAGGGGGAGGAAAATAACCAAAAAAGTAAAAACTAGCCAAACTAAAACATAATAAATAAATAAACATGATTGGAAGAACAAATCATATTTCAATTGTAACCTTAAATGTTAATGGATTATATTCACCAATCAAGAGAATGGGCTAGTAACCTGGATCAAAAAAAATAAATCCAACAATATGCTGCCTTAAGGAGACTCATATGATAGGAAAAGACATACACAGGGTGAAGGTAAAAGTTTGGGAAAAATCATACCACTCACATGGCCCTCAGAAGCAAGAAGGAGTGGCCATACTCATGTGGAATAAAATCAACTTCAAACCTAAGTTAATCAAAAGGGATAAAGAAGGACACTATATTCTGTTAAAAGAAACCATCCACCAACAAGACATAACAATTATGAATTTGTATGCACCAAGCAATGGAGCTGCAATGTTCATAAAACAAACTCTCCTCAAGTTCAATAGCCAAATAGACTACAACACAATAATTATGGGTGACTTTAAGACACCACTCTCGGCATTAGACAGATTCTCTAGACAAGAACTGAATAAAGAAACTATCAAACTCAACAGCACAATTTGTAACCTAGACTTGAACGACATATATAGAATATATCAGCCATCATCAAGTGGATACACGTTCTTCTCAGTTTCACATGGATCCTACTCAAAGATAGACCATATATTATGCCATAGGGCAATTCTTAGTAAATATAAAAGCATGGAGATTATACCATGCACTATATCTGATAATAATGGAATGAAACTGGAAATCAATGATGAAAGAAGGAAGGAAAAATTCTACATCACATGGAAAATGAACAACATGCTACTGAATGATCACTGGGTTACAGAAGACATAATGGAGGAGATAAAAAAAAATTCTTAGAGACAAATGACAATACAGACACAACATACCAGAATCGATGGGACACAATGAAAGCAGTTTAAGAGGGAAGTTCATTTCTTGGAGTTCTTTCCTCAAAAAAAGAAAAAAATCAACAAATAAATGAACTCACACTACACCTCAAAAACCTAGAAAAGGAAGAGCAAAACAACAGCAAATGTAGTAGAAGACAAGAAATAATTAAATTTAGAGCAGAAATCAACAAAATTGAAACAAAAAAAAATTTAAAAATTTGATAAAACTAAAAGTTGGTTCTTTGAAAAAATAAATAAGATTGACAGGCCCATAGCCATGCTAATGAAGAGAAGAAGAGAGAGAACTCAAATTACTAACATACGGGATGAAACAGGCAATATCACAACAGACACTACAGAAATACAGAAGATAATTAGAAAGTATTTTGAAACACTATATTCCAATAAAATAGAAGATAGTGAAGATATCGATGAATTTTTTAAGTCATAAGATCTGCCCAGATTGAGTCAGGAAGACACACGCAATTTAAACAGACCAATAACAAAGGAAGAAATGAAAGAAGCCATCAAAAACTACCAACCAAAAGAAGCCATGGACCGGATGGGTATACAGCGGAGTTCTACAAAACCTTTAAAGAAGAATTAATACCAATATTTTTCAAGCTATTTCAAGAAAAACAAAAAGAAGGAGCTTTTCCAAATTTATTCTATGAGGATAAATCACCCTGATCCCGAAACCAGACAAAGACACTTCAAAGAAAGAAAACTACACACCAATATCTCTAATGAACTTCGATGCAAAACTTGTCAATAAAATCCTGGCGAATCGAATACAAAAGCATATCAAAAAAATTGTGCACCATGATCAAGTAAGATTCATCCGTGGGATGCAAGGCTTGTTCAATATACGGAAATCAATAAATGCCATTCACCACATCAATAGACATAAAGACAAGAACCATATGATCATCTCAATAGATGCAGAAAAAACATTTGACAAAGTTCAGCATCACTTTATGTTCAAAACACTAGAAAAACTAGGGATAACAGGAACTTACCTCAACATTGTAAAAGCTATATATGCTAAACCTCAGGCTAGCATCATCCTAAATGTGGAAAAAGTGAAGGCATTCCCTCTAAAATCTGGAACAAAACAGGGATGCCCTCTATCACCACTTCTATTCAATTTAGTTCTTGAAATACTAGCCAGAACAATTAGACAGACAAAAAAAATTAAAGGCATAAAAATAGGAAAAGAAGTATTTAAATTATCGCTATTTGCAGATGTCATGAAAATATATTTAACAGACCCCAAAGGGTCTACAATGAAACAGCTAGAGTTAATAAATGAATTCAGCAAAGTGGCAGAATATAAAATTAACACGCATAAATGAAAGGCATTCCTGTATGTCAGCAACACAACTTCTGAAATGGAAATGAGGAAAACCACTCCATTCACAATATCCTCAAATAAAATAAGATACTTGGGAATCAACCTAACAAAAGACGTGAAAGTTTTATATACTGAAAACTACAGAACCCTAAAGAGAGAGAGAGAAGAAGATCTTAGAAGATGGAAAAACAAAAGACCCAGAACAGCAAAAGCAACTCTAAACAGAAAATATGAATCTGGAGGTATAGTGATACCAGAGTTCAAACTGTACTAAAAGCAATAGTAACAAAAACAGCGTGGTACTGGTAACAAAATAGGCAGGTGGAACAATGGTACAGAATAGAGGACACAGAAACCAATCCTCAAAATTACAACTTTCTTATATTTGAAAAAGGGGCTAAAAGCATGCAATGGAAGTAGGATAGCATCTTCAAACAATGGGGTAGGGAAAATTGGGGAAAGGTGGGGCAAGGGAGAGAAGTGAACAACAGCAGATGAGGTAGAGAAAGAAGATGGGAGGGGATGGGAGGGGGTATAGTAGGGGATAGTAGGGGATAGGAAATGTAGCAGAATACAACAGTCACTAATATGACATCATGTAAAAATGTGAATGTGTAACCGATGTGATTCTGCAACTCGTATTTGGGGAAAATTGAGAGTTCATAACCCAATTGAGTCAAATGTATGAAAGATGATATAGGATGAGCTTTGTAATGTTTTGAACAACCAATAAAAAATAAATAAATAAAGGTTTAAAGTTGAGTGGGAAGAAATCAGCTAAAAAAGAGTTGAGATGCATTCATTTTGCTAAGCAGAAACTTTGTTTTGTGTACTTGTAACTATCACAAATTTATTTTACCAGAAAACTGACTTTTAAAAATGCACATAATTGAGATTAAAGGATAATCCACTTACCTTCAAGAAAAACTCATAGCATTTCCTATATTTTTCATATTTTATTTTTTTGTGAATATTTTGTCATGGACCAGGTCTAGACTTAGGCTATTCTTCCAGAATACTACCTCATCTGACAAGTTGGTACAATGTGTTGGATTGTTCTTTTCATCTTTTATTTAATAGTTTCTAGATGATAATGTGTATTTTTCCATATGTTTGTTTGGACATACATACCCAACTATATCTTTGCATTTTCTGTTTTACTGGGGAAGAGACTCATCAAAAGCTCTTTATTATATGTATCAACAATCAAACATTTAGAGCATGCAATTATACATAATTTTGCATGAAAATATTTTGTACCATTTTTATAAAGATTTAGAATTATTAATACTATCCCTACTGTAATTAGTAACTCCTTACAAAAAGAATTAATCAATTGACTTTATATCAATTATGAATATGAAAATTACTAAAATAAGTATTTGGCAATTAATATGCAATTGATAGAAAGTGAAATCACAAGAAAGCCATTTAAAATGTCAGTGCATATGGTAGTTAAATAATAGGTTGTTCAAAAAAAAATTCTCTAATTCAAAAGAGTTAATATGCCATATTACAGCTAAATGTGATATAAAAACCTTAAATTATCAGTATTGATAAATAAGAATGATACCTGTTTACTTAAATATGTTTATTTGATTTTCACTGTAAGATGTTAATTCTGGAAGACTTGAGAATTAAGAAAGACTTGGTCTATATTATTTCTAACAGGCTAATCAAAGTACTTTTAAATATATATGTATATATATATATATATATATATATATATATATATATATATATATGTAACACATATGCATGAATATAGATACATATGCATAATAAATGTATTGTAATATATTTATCAGGTGGTTATAATTTTTAAATTTTCTCAAGAAAAGAATGACTATAAAAAACAGTTTTAAATGTAAATTTCATAGCATAGTACTGTTTGTAATGCTATGAGAGAAAAATACTTATGGAGGGAAAATGAAAAAGGAAGAGAGAGAAGGGGGAAAATGAGGAAGAAAGTGAGTAAAGAAGAGGGAGAGGAGTGTTTGATGAAAAGATAAAAGTGGAGGGGCTGGGTTTGTGAGTCAGTGTTAACATGCTTGTCTAGCATGTGTGAGGCAGTGGGTTATATTCTCAGCACCACATACGAATAAATAAAATGAAGGTCTATCAACAACTGAAAAAATAAAAAAAGGAGAAATATTACCAAAATTCCAAGATTTTATGAATGTTAAATACAAAAAATTATGTTGCATAGCCTTATGTAAATTCTAGACTCCCCAAAATAATCATTAAATGCTAGATTATTAGTGTTATAACTAAAAATCCATTGCTCTTTCTTCTACATTCTGTGGCATGCTAGTGCTAAAATAAATTGTATTATAACACCAAAATAAAATTCTAATATTTATACAGTAACTGACCCAGTTTAACATCAATGCAAGAAGATTCCTATGTGATATAATGTGTATTTTGACGTTCATTTTTATTCAACACTGGTACATTACTATTTCTCCAGTTAATGCACATCATAGGATGTATATTTCATCCACAATTTAGCAAATATATAAACATTTGTTTTGCTTTCAATCACTTTTGCTTCAGAACACATGTATTCCTCCATGTTTCTTGACTTCTCTTTCTGTGACACTTCTTTCCAAACACATTATTTTCGATTTCCATTATCACTTTTGAAGCAAAACTGACACACCCGTCATGATAAAACATAACACTAATATTACCATTAGATGTAAAACTGGTTTAAATGAATGATTGTACATCAATATAAGATTTCTTGTATACTTTCAGATATCAATTCAATCCATTATTCAAAGTGAAACCAGTTATATCATTTATTCACAGTATGGTCTATTCATGCATTGTCTATATATTGATAGACACATGGTACACCTCTGTGTACTCCCAACAATAATTTCTATATCTTCAAAATATTGCTCCCAGAAATGGTGGAAAAAATATGCATGTCAACTGATCTACATATACATTTTATCACAGTAATATTCTGGACACAAAATGCAAAGGTCACACTTATGACTGTCCCAAAGCCTAAATGGAAAGTGAACATGGATTACTAAAAACATCCATGTCCAGGTTGCCTAATGCTCTCAAATGTCAATCCTATTGGTGATTACATATGTGTTTCTTCCTAAGACTACATTTTCAATCTCACCCTGTTGAAACTGTCTAAACCTCTCACTCATTTTATAATTTGCCTGATTTCCTACTCTCTATTCACATCTGCTTTCCTACTTTTTTCCCCAGTTCATCATTGTGACTGACTCTTCACATGTGCTGACATTTATATTCAATCTCTACCAGAAACCCTATTGCTAAAGAACTTTTGGTCCATATTCTATACTCAATCTTCTTCGTAATCCTACCGACTATATTCCTAATCCTAGCAAAAATCCCTTTTTTAACTGGATGCTCTCTTCTACATTCAATCATCGAAGGTACAAGGATCTATGCCATTGCATATCAATTTATCTGAGACATATGTGCAGAACATAATTCAAAGCTAAGTATCCCACTCAAAGGCCAAATTCCCTTCTAGGATTCAAATCTTACCTAGATTTATATTTCAATACTTATATTTCACCTATATTTTCATGTAAATATCGCAGGTTTCCAATAACATTGTTCATCAAGCAGAATGATTCCTAACCCATATTGAACATGTTATTAATCCTAACCATACACTGTTCCTCAATCTAACTTTACAGAAGAGCAGAGACAGAGTTGGTATTACAATACAGGAATGTATGGATCTTCCACCTGCTGAGAACCTCAAAGGTCCATGTAGAAATAATCCCTGGAGAATGTGTAGGATGCTATGAACGACCTGAGAGGGCAAAAGTCATCTTCCATGGCAAAAAAACATGGTCAGGATAAAGGGTTGTGTCTTAATCAGAATCTCTCTTCTTAATGTAGAGAAGATGGACCAAACCAAGCCTCTGTGGAGAGCTGTTCCCCAGTACCTATGGTTGATATACCATTCTAACTTATGAAAATGTCAGAGGAAGTAGGTGCAGCCTCCATCTCATGGGACCCTTGGAAGCATCTGTTAGGACAAAGTGGTTGCCAAGGCTGTGACCTCATTCAGTTCCTGAAGGAAGTGACCTACCTCACTTTCTTGGTGATGGAATCTCTGAACTTGGGATCCAGGAAACCAGGCACACAGAGCCAGTCCCAGTACCAGTCCCAGTGGTCTCACTTGTTTGGATTTACCAAGGACAGAGTCAGTCTTTCTTGGTACCTACTGATGTGAGGATGGCCAAATGCCAGAAAAGCTCTGAAGAGGGGCCCTTCCTGAGAAAGCAGAAAGTGGCTCACCAATGGATCCTCACAACTTCACAGAGTTGGCCAAAGAAAACAGATCTGAGACAAGACAGACCATTTTGGGGTAACATAGTATGGCCCACCATTCAGAGGACACACTGTATAGTCACAGACCTACTTGGGGAAAGGAGGTGCCTTTGTGGGTGTGGGTGTGAGTTTTTGGTTCTGTCTCATTTTCTGAGAATAGGTGGAAAAGGCGGGTTTTTTTTTGGTTTGGTGTGGACTCTTTATAGTAGGTCGTTTGACAAGGTGAGTGTTTCTTTATCTATGTATTCCACTGTGTCCATGGTTGAAGACATTAGAAAAGAGAATGCATCAAGGATGTGTCCTGTCTATTAGGAAGCTTCCCAGCATTCATCCTGCCCGATTTATTAATGGACTGTGGCTTGTCTTATAGATGTGCAACACCTACTAAATTCCTAAGTTCAGGTTTTCTTCCTAAATTCTGGCCACTCTCCAAAATAGTCTTATGGATTTGTGTCCAAGATATGTACCCCTCCAACCTCTGTGACATGGCCATGTACTGGATAGCTGAAGGAAATGGGAGCATCTCAGAAAACACAGATATCAGTGTGACCAGTAATGTCTCAGTGGAAAAACCCTTCTTTTGGCCTTTTGCTTACCTATTGATCTGTTGACCTGAATATCAGGAGGTCTTTGCCTCAGTCCACCCATTTGGGAAGACTGATGAAAACTGTTTTCAAATGGAAATGCATGCGCATCACCTGTCGCTCTTTGTTTAATTGCTTAGGATAAGGATGTGTCTGATTCAGCCTCTTGGCCCTGTGTGATGCTGTGGCTTAGATTCTCAGCACCTCATGGATCTAAAGAAAGATTCCATGTGTGTATCCAAAACAAAAATGGTAAAAAACCACGCTGACTTTAGGAAAATAAGTGGCAAGGGAGCTCTTTTGAACACTGTCTTGGGCTGCGCCCCTCATGGAAAACTCCAGCAAGAGGTTATGATTAGTGTCTATATGGAAGAGGATGAGGGCCTTGTGGGAGTGTTTTGGTTTTAATTGTGTTTATTTGTGTGGTGGTTGGAAGTGATGACTGGGTCCACCTGGGCTTGAACTCTGGTGTGATACCCTTAGAGACTGAGGTCTAGAACTGACGTCAGAGAAGTATTGCCATGAATTGTGTTGGGGTTTTAGGAGGCCATGCATGAGAGTCGCTCTTGGAAACTGAGATCTTGGACCAGGGTAGCTTTCCACAGAACACTGGGAATCTCAACCAGGATATCACATGATTTCATTCTGAAAGACTTGGCAGCAATAGTTGAGAGTCAAAACTCACATGGACCTCATATTGTAGACCTCAATGGGCCTGGCTTCATGTGACTTTTTGGTCACTCTTTGGGAAGACTTTCCTCTGAGAGTTCTCCAGAACTTTCATTGAAATAAACTTCCTAAACATTTAATGGTTCCTGAATAAATTTAAACCCACAGTGCCTCCAACTTCATCCTTTAAAAATGGCTAGATAAGTACCATGACATTTTTTAAATTCCCATGACCAGATGGCACTGGAGTAACTTTGGATCTTATGCTGTTGATCATGAGTGTACAAGACAGTGCCTTGATTGACTTGGTTTCATGAGAATGGTGTAGAACAGAGATGCCAGTAATTTGGAGACTGCTGAGTTGGGGCCTAGAGCAGTGATGTGCAGGTGTGTGATAAAACATCTGTGTTGGGGCCATGTGGATCTGCCATTGGCTTCCAAATGGCTTGTGACTGACATGCTGCAGCCAGCAGACCCTTATATGTAAAGGCATCTTGTTATATGGAGATTTTTCAGGGCAATGTTCAGAATGAAGTTGCTATGGTCAAGGGGGCAAGCATGTGCGATAGAAGCCTGGTTGGTGCATTTATATGCAGACCCTGACACACCACATGTGACAGAAATCCCTCCAGCACTGTGCCCCAGTTGAAATCCTTGTATTTCAAGAAGCAAATACCAAACTCTAAGTGCAGCAGCAAGAAACACCACGAAAACTGGAGGATTACCAACTGGGTTCACAGTCCAAACAGGGAGACACTTAGCCCCAAGTTGCCACAGTTTACCTACAAAGAGAGAATTCAGAACTGCTGCCACATGTTCATTAGGAAAATAAGAAACAACATCTTCCAGGTCACATAGATGAAGACCCAGCTTTGATGGTCTCACTACAAAGAAAGCTAAAGCTTCTGACAACAACGTATATTTCAAGTGCCCAACCTCAGAGGCAGTTTCTCAAGAAGTCTTTAGGCAAGCAGAGCTCCATGTTTCTGGAGTGTTTACCCTTTCCCTTACTTTTGGAAACTCCTCTACCACATTCAAGGTTGTGAACTCCTGAGCATTTTCCATTCCAGATATGTATTAACAGATTTTCTAATTCTTCTCCTCTAATTGTGTCTTACTTGGGGCGAAGGTAATGTCAAGGCATTTTTCTGGATGAGAGTGGAAAGATTTTTGTTTAGCATATGTTTGCATACACATTGGATTCATTTTCCTATTTTCCATTTGAAATACTGAATCCCTGACACTAACCCATACTGTACTAGAATCTGACTACTAATCCTAATATGATGGAGAAAAAGAATCCTAACAGAAAAGAAATAGAAGCTGTTCAGAGAAGGCATGGTATATATTTGGACTTGCCTTTTGCAAGTAGGTGTTATAATTCTAGTCAATTTTTAATTGAAATAGTCCTCCATGTGTTTTTAAAGTTAACAAATATGTGAATTCCTGTCTCCCTTTCACTGTAGACTATTCAGCACATCTATTTTATATGCACATAAAGAATCCTACCTTTTATCACGTGTATATTTTTGTGCGGTAGCTGATTTGGCAGATACAAATTTTGAGAAGAGATCACTCCTCCTAGATGCTGTTGGAACTGAAAATTGAACCTATGGGTGAGCTTCCTAGGAGAACAACATTATACATAAATCCCTGTTAAGTAAATTGAATATTTTTAGATCTGTGAATGATGTATATTTCATGGTGAATTTGGATTGGCATATATGTTGCTACATTTTAAAATTTGTGTGTGTGTGTGTGTGTGTGTATACACACATACACACTCTCCAGATTTTTCAAAATATGAAATATATGTGTCTTATTTACACTCCCTAAATTCATTCATGTTCAAGTATGTGGATTTATAATCAACTTTTCACAAGATTATTTTCAGAAATATTCATCCACCTGAAATTCATATTTGTTTTCTATTACTGAAAACTAACTTCAGTGAATGGTGCATACGTATCCTGTTGATAGTCACAGCCGAAGGGGCCACAGCAAACTTCCAGGTGCCAGCAAACTTTCAGCTGCAGGCTGATGATTGGCTCACAGCGGCCTTAGCAACTTCTAGCTCATTGTCTCCTCTGTGGTGATGCTCATTGGAGATGCTCATTGAGATGTTTCCCCGCCTTTCAGACTTCCAGCTTATGATTGGCTCACAGCAGCCCCAGCAACATCTAGCTGATTGGCTCCTCTGCGGTGATGCTTATTGGGCTGTTTCCCTGCCCATTCAGACCATGGAGCTGCTCATTGGGGGACTTTTTTGGCTCTGCCCACGTGACCCAGCCAATCTGCCTCAAGAGCAGGAGGATTGTGAGAAGTGGATAGAGGCGTTTGTGGGAGGGAGAGGCTTTTGGGAAGCTGGTGTTGGGAGTTGGGGTTCTGAGGATTTTTCCTGAGAGGCTGTTTTGCTTGGCGTGTGTGGTTCTAAAAATAAAGTTAGTTTCTTTTGACAAGTGGATTCTGATTGTGCCCAGCCAGACAGCGGCATTTGGTGGCTCATATGGGGAGCGACTGAGGGTAACTGATAAGGTAAACTGCTCGCTCTTGAGGGCAGGGCGAGAGGATGGGTAGCCATTTTATGATTCCTATTTTGTTTTAAGTTGCCTGTCCCTGGAGATGAGTGAGATGGAAGAAAAACTGCTCACATCTGAGGAAAAACTATTTGTGTCTGAGGAACAGATAGGGAGAAAGGCTATAATAATTTTTTGTTGTTCCATTTTTATTTCGTTCTATCTCTTTTTTTGTTTGGTGTTATCTTGTTGGTTTGTATTATAGTAGAAATATGGGATCAAAAATTAGTAAAAAACAAACCAAAAAAGTGTTAAGTAAATTGTTAGAGGAAGGAGGCATCCCAGTAAAATCAAGAGCAGTCATGGCAATTGTTGATACAATACAAAAATGTAGACCATGGCTTTTTAAGGAGGAGTTGTTAAATATATCACAATGGAACCATCATGGTGCAGATTTAAAAAGAATAGAAAAGAAAAGCCCAGGGATTCTGCCAGTTGGCACATTGCCATTGTGGACATTCATATCTTGTTTGCTTAGTTCAAAGCCTTCAGTTCAGTCAATGGTAGAGGAAGAAGAAGACATATTGATTCAAGTAAAACAGAAGGTGTCTCAAGTTAGTCAGACAGAAGAAAAAATTCAAGTAAAAGAGAAGGTCTCTCGAGCTTGTCAGATAGAGGAAACTATTCAAGTAAAAGAGAACGTCTCTCGAACTAGTCAGACAGAGGAAAAAATTCAAGTAAAAGAGAAGGCCTCTAAAGCTAGTTAGACAGAGAAAGAAAGTGTAAAACAGTATAAAACATCAGGGGAAATTTACAACAGGAGACTGCTACTAACACCTTTCTATCACCAGATGACATAAGTGTCCAACTAACAAGGCCACTTTCTTATGCTGGGAGGCCCCCAACTCCCGCAGTTGATAGTTAGGATCCTGAGACAAGATCTCAAATATTAACATGCCCTGTATTTGAGGGAGGAGGGCAGCGTGTTTACCATGCTTTAAATTTCAAAACAGTGAAGCAGCTAAAAGAGGCTGTAACAACCTATCGTCCTCAAGCACCCTTCAATGTAATCATGGTCGAATCCATTAACAACTTGAACATGAAGCCAGTGGATTGGGCTAATATGTGTAATGTTGTGCTAAATGGAGGACAATGCATGTTATGGAAGGTTGCCAATGAGGAATGTTGAAAGGAGACAGCTAGGCGAAATGCAGGAGCTGGTTATCCTCAGAGAAATCTAGATATGTTGTTAGGAAAGGGACCTTATGAAGATCAGCCGCAGCAAATTGCATATGATCATGGTGTATGTGCAGAAATTGGTGTAGATGCAATTAAGGCATGGAAGACTTTACAAGAACATGGAGGTTTACAAGGTCAATTATCTAAGGTAATACAAGGAGCTAATGAACCTTATGCTGAATTTGTAGATAGGCTTATTCAAAGAGCTACCAGAGTTTTTGGGAATACAGAACAAGCAATGCCATTACTAAAACAACTGGCTTATGAGCAAGCGAATCGTTGTTGCAGAGATATCATTAGACCATGGAAAAATGAAGATTTAAACACATTGATTTAATTATGTAGAGACATTAATGAACAAGAGCAAGTCATGGCAGCTGCAGTAAAACAGGCTTTAGTTGCCAGATACATTAATGAACAAGGGCAAATTGTGGCAGCTACAGTAAAACAGGCTTTAGATGCCAGACCAAGAACATGCTACCAATGTGAAGAAACAGGACATTTTAAAAGGAATTGGCCCATAGAAGGAGGGTTTAACAATATTAGGTATCAAAGGAGTAGAATACCAGGTATTTGGCCACAATGCCATAGAGGGAGACATTGGGCTAATGAGTGCTGTTCTCAAACCACCATAGAGGGTACTCAATTATCAAAAAATGAACAAGGACCAGGTGTTTATCCACGATATCATGGAGAAAGGCATTGGGCTCAATTGCCAAATAAATGGACAGGGGGTTCCAATGCTCCGGGGCCCCAAACCACAAATATACAGAGCACTGGAGGAACCCAGCAACCCCAACAGGGTAGTGCCCAGGACACATTGTCCATCAGATCCCTCATCAGACAAACCAGAGGGAGCACAGTGTTGGACATCTGTGCCTCTGCCAGATCAGTACTAACTCCAGAGATGGGAGTTCAAATCATTCCCACAGGGGTAAAAGGACCTCTTCCCAAAGGAACCATGGGCTTATTATTGGGATGCAGCTCTTCTACTCTAAAAGAACTTATGATAAGTCCTGGGGTGATTGATCCCGATTATGAAGGTGAAATAAAAATTATAGCCAGTTCTCCAAAGGACATATCAGTAATTTCACAAGGAGATAGAATAGCACAGTTACTAATAATACCCAGCCTATATGATAAATTTTCCAGTCGTACTGTAGAAAGATGTTCCAAGGGATTAGGCTCCACAGGTGTAGATTTGGCTATGCTTTCTTTAAATTTAGATTCTCGCCCCATGCTAAAACTAAATATTCAAGGGCATGAATTGAATGGGCTACTGGATACAGGTGCAGACATTAGCATCATCTCTCGTCAAGAATGGCAAAAACATTGGCCATTACAACAAGCCACTCAAACGTTTCGAGGCCTATAAGTGGCGACTAATCCCCATAGAAGTAAAATGGTATTAGATAGGAATGATCCTAAAGAATGTGAAGGAACTATACAGCCATATGAATTGGATCACCCTCCCATAAATTTATGGGGACGAGATGTCCTAGATCAATTAGGTTTGACATTAACAAATAACATCAACCAAAATGCAGCCACTATTATGACTAGACAAGGTTTTAGGAAAGAAAAAAGATTAGAAAAACAAGAATAAGTCATAGCAGCACCAATACAAATACATCAAGGAACAGAGAGACATGGGTTGGATTTTCAGAAAGGGCCACTGAGACAATAAAAATTACCTGAAAATCAGAAAGACAGTATGGGTTCCTCAGTGGCCCCTGACTGAAGAAAAGATACAAGCAGTCCATGACCTGGTAAAACAACAATTAGCAGAAGGACATATACAACCGACTGTATATCCCCAAAATACTCCCATTTATGTCATCAAAAAGAAATCTGGTAAATGGAGACTATTGCAAGATTTTAGAGCCATTAATAATGAGATGGTTATTATGGGACCTGCTCAATCAGGGATTCCTCAATTGTCTGCTTTGCCAATAACCTGGTATGTTTTAGTTATAGATATTAAATATTGTTTTTTTTTTCAATTATAATTCATCCTAAGGATAGTCCAGGTTTTGCTTTTACTATCCCTGCACTGAATCATGAAGGTCCTGATCAGAGATATGAATGAAAAGTACTCCCTAAAGGGATGGCTAACAGCCCAACTATGTGTCATATTTATGTTAACAAAGTAATCCAGCCACTTAGAAATCAAAATTCTGAACACAAATATTTCACTATATGGATGATGTATTATTAGCACACAAAGCTAAAAACACATTGCTAGAAAGTTATGCCACACTTACAAACTTATTAAAAATTATAATGTAGAGATAGCAATAGATAAAGTACAATTAAATTTTCCAATTAATTATTTAGGAGTTCTGTTATCCTCAACCATGGTCAGTCCACCAAAAATTCAAATACGAGTAGATCAACTCAAATCACATAACGACTTTCAAAAGTTATTAGGAGACATTAATTGGATAAGGCCTTATCTAGGTATACCAACAGGAGAGTTGGGACCTTTATTTGATATCCTAAAAGGTCTATCAGATAAAAATTCACCCTGCATGTTAACACCTGAAGCAAGAAAGGCAATAAAAATCAATGAAACATATATGGAAAATATGCATTTGGATAGAATTGATATAAGTTTGCCTTTATTATTTATTGTACTACCAACAAAAAATATTCCTACAGGAGTATTTTTGCAAGAAGGTCCATTATTATGGATACATTTATCTTATTCTCCTTACACTATTCTTACTAGGTATCCTGAGGCTTTAGGATAATTAATACTCAAAGGAATTAAAGCAGCAAAGGGAGTGTTTGGAATTTCTTCCAATAAAATTTTTACTCCATATACTCTGAATCAAATTGATGAGTTAGCTAATGAGTTAAATACTTGGGCAATAATCATGGTCCAATCTAATGTTTCATTTGATAACCACTTACCATCTAACCCTTTATTTTCTTTTTGGTCATCGCATCCTGTAATTTTTCCAAAATTGAGAAGAAAAACACTTATCATGAATGCTTCAAATATATTCACTGATGTATCAAATAATGGTACAGCAGCAATAGTTATACCTGATAAAACTTATAAATTTTTAGTACCCAAACAATCAGCTCAAAAGGTAGAGCTTAATGCAGTATTACAAGCTTTTGAGATATTTAAATATTCTGTATTTAATTTATTTTCCGATAGTCAGTATATAGTTAATGCTATAGTATCCCTTAAAGTTGCTGGTAAGATTTCTCCTTTCTCTACTGTTTTCTCTTTACTTTCCAATATAAAAAGTCTAATCTGGGACAGAAAAGATCTATTCTTTATAAGACATATCAGGGCACATCCAAAAAGAAGATGATTTGACTCAAGGCCTTATCAGCTGATATCCAAAATTCCAGTTTGACTATCCTTACATCTGAGATAGAACCAGGATGCTTTTTTCATTATCTATTTTATTATTGCCCTTTCCCACATTCTATTTTGTTTTTTGAGCTCATACAGACCTAGTTTAATGTTTTGCTGATCAGTTCTATTTTTTGACAAAAGAGTTTTTGAACATTGCAATGGAGATTTCACGTGTAAAAAGTTATAAGGCCTTTACTATTAGGTTATGTGTTGTATGTATTATATTATGTGTGCACACTTGTGTTTTGTGTTATATGTTTGAATGTTCGTATGTCCATATATGATATATGATGAGCGCTCATAAAAAAAATGGATCCAAATATTTTTTTATTCACATTATTTAAATGGTTTAATTTAAATTGGGTAAAGAGCTGTTGAGATTTGTTTTAAAATTTGAAAAAAAGAAGGTTAACAGATCTGTTTCCTTTCTTTCACCTTTCCTTTTCATTATATTTAATAATTATCTTCAAGACAATGTAAATAGTTAAGAAAATTGTTTTCTTTCAGTGCCTTCTGGAATGTTACATAATTTTTCTTTAGCCATTATTGCCAAAATTCCTATCTTCATCCCAGTGCTGGTGAAATCAAAGATAAAACCAATCTACAGCTTCTGCAATAGCCATCACTGAAATGCTTGCAGAACTTGCCTAGACACATTGAGAACTCTCCTGTATGCATTGTAAACTACCTGTTTGTGCAGCGACTTGTGGTAGTGTTCGGGTATATTTGCTGATGATGTCATCGGTGGTACAATTTTTCCAAAAGGAGCTGTCAATTGGCTTGGTGTATCTTCCTCTCTTCTGTGTGTCATTATCGTCCAGCTAATGTTTGGGGGCCATTAGAGGTGAGGCAAAGAACCTCACCACCCCCCGGTGGTACAAAGACCTCTCCAAAGGTGTTGCTGTAAACTGGACCGGTAGTCAGTGATGGGTAAGATCCAATTGCAATGGTACCAACTTAACGGGTAAGGACCATATGTACTATTGGACAACCTAAGGCAGGCACTGTCCCTAAGCCACATGTGTGTTGTTTAAACAGAGAGGGGGAGATGTTGAGAGCCACATCCGAAGGGGCCCCAGCAAAATTCCAGAAGCCAGCAAACTTCCAGCTGCTGGCTGATGATTGGCTCACAGCAACATCTAGCTGATTGGCTCCTCTGCGGTGATGCTCATTGGGCTGTTTCCCTGCCCTTTCAGACCACGGAGTTGCTCATTAGGGGACTTATTTGGCTTTGCCCACATGACCTAGCCAATCGGCCTCAAGAGCAGGAGGATTGTGGGAGGTGGAGAGAGGCTTGTGTGGGAGGAACAGGCTTTTGGGAAGCCAGTGGTGGCAGTTGGGGCTCTGAGGGTTTTTCCTGAGAGGCTGTTTTGTTTGGCGTGTGTGGTTTTAAAAATAAAGTTAGTTTCTTTTGACAAGTGGCTCCTGATTGTGCCCAGCAAGACTGCGGCATTATCCTAATATTTCTACAGTAACTGCCCCAGTTTAACAGCAATGCAAGTAGACTCTTATGGGACATGATTTGTATTTTGATGTTCATTTTTATTCAACACTGGTACATTACTATTTCTTCAGTTTATGCACATCAGAGGGTATATATTTCTTGCACAAGTTGGCAAATTTATAGGCATTTGTTTCACTTTCAATCACTTCCTGCTTCAGAACACATGCATTACTCCAGGTTTCTTAACTGGTCTATTCGTGAGACTTCTTTCCAAACATATTATTTCCGATTTTCTTTATAATTGTTTAAGCAAAACTCACACACCCTTCATGATAAACCATAACTATCATTTCACAATTAGATGTATAACTGTTTGGAATGAATGATTGTATATCAATATAAGATTTCTTATATATTTTCTGATATCAATTCAATCCATGATTTAAAGTGGAACCAGTTATATTATTTATTCACAGTATGGTCTATTCATGCATTATCTATATTCATAGACACAGGGTACACCTCTTTGTACCCCCAATACTAATTTATACGTTTTCAAAATATTGCTCCCAGTAATAGAGGAAGAAATACTCATGTCACCTGATCTAAATATGCATGTTATCACAGTAATATTCTGGACGCAAAATGCAAAATTCACACGTGTGATTGTACCAAAGCCTAAATGGACACTGAACATGGATTACTAAAAACATCCATGTCCAGCTTGCATAACGCTCTCAAATGTCAATCCTATCGGTGACTACATATTTGTTTCTTCCTAATATATTCAACCTCAAAACTGTTGAAAATGTCTAATACTATCACTCACCCTGTACTTTGCCTGTTTTCCTAATGTCTCTATTGATATCGGCTTTCCTACATATTTTCCCCAGTTCATCATTGTGACTGACCCTTCACATGTGCTGACATTGATATTCACTCTCTAACCAAAACCCAATTGCTAAAGAACTTTTGGTACAAATACTAAATTCACCCTTGTTCCAAAATCTACTGACTATCTTCCTGATCCTATTGATTATCTCTGTTTGAGTGGATGTTCTCCTCTACATTCAATCATCCAAGGTACAAGTCCTATGGCATTGTATATCGACTTATCTGAGACATGTGTGCAGAACGTAATTTAAAGCTATGTATCGCAATCAATTGCCCAATGCACTTCTGAGCTTCAAATCTCACCTAGATTTCTGTTTACATACTTATATTTCACCTCTGTATTCCTATAAATATTGCAGGTTCCCAATACCATTATTCATCCCACAGAATGATTCCTAAACCAAATCGATCCTGTTATTATCCCTAACCATACACTCTTGCCTCAATCTAACATTACAAAAGAGCAGGGACAGAGTTCATCTTACAATACAGGAATGTAGGGGATCTTACACCTGCTGAGAACCTCAAATTTCTATGCAGAAATGATCCCTGGAGAAGATGTAGGCAGCTATGAAGGACCTGAGAGAGCAAAAGCCATCTTCCATGGCAAACACCTTGTGATAACAAAGGGATGTGTATGAATCAGCCTCTCTTTTCTTAATGTAGAGAAGATGGACCAAACCAGACCTGAGTGGAGAGGTGTTCCCGGGAGGCCATTGTTGATATACCATTCAAACTTGTCAAAGTGTCACAGGAAGTAGGGGCAGCCTCCATCTCATGAGACCCATGAAAGCAACTGTTAGGACAAAGTGGTTGCCAAGGCAGTGATCTCATTCAGTTCCTGAAGGAGGTGACCTACCTAACTTCGTTGGTGATGTAACTCTCTGAAATTGGGATCCAAGAAGCCAGGCACCCAGAGCCAGTCCCAGTCCCAGTCCCAGTGGTCGAACTTGTTTGGATTTACCAAGGACAGAGTCAGTCTTTCTTGGTACCTAATGATATGAGGATGGCCAAATGCCAGTAGAGCTCAGAAAAGGGGCCTTTCCCTAGATAGCAGGTATTGGCTCCATGCTGCCTGCTGACAACTTCGTAGAGTGGGCCAAGAAGAACAGATCTGAGACAGGCCAGGCCATTTTGGGGCAACATAGTATGGCCCACCAGTCAGAGGACACTCCAGATAGTCACAGACCTACTTGGGGGAAGGAGGTGCTTTTGTGGATGTGGATGTGAGTTTGTGGTTTTGTCTCATGTTCTGAAAATAGGTAGGAATGGTGGTTTGTATGGTTTGGAGTTGACTGTTTCTAGGAAGTCGTTTGGCAAGGCGAGTGTTTCTATGTCTGTGTATCCACTGTGTTCGTGGTTGTAGTCTTTAGAAAAGAGAATGCATCAATGGAGGTTTCCTGTCTAGTTGGAAGCTTCCCAGCATTCCTCCTGCCCACTTTATAAATGGACTGTGGCTTGCCTTATGGATGGGCAACACCTACTATCTTCCTAAGGTCCTCTACACATCTTGATTTCTGGCCTCTCTCCAGAATAGGCTCATGGTTTTGTGGCCAAGATATGTATCACCTCCAAAATCTGTTACATGGCCATGTAATGGATAGCTGAAGGGAATGGGAACATCTCAGAAAACTCAGATATCAGTGTAACCAGTAAAGTCTCAGTTTAAAAACCTTGCTTTGGCCCATTTGCTTACCTATGGTTATGTTGCCCTGAATGTCAGGAAGGTATTTGCCTCAGGCCACCCCTTTCTGAAGCCTGAAGAAAACATTTTTCAAATGGAAATGAATGGGCATCACCTGTGGATCTTTGCTTAACTGCTTTGGAAAGAGATGTGTCTGAATCAGCCTCTTGGCCCTGTGTGAGGTTGGGGCTTTGATTCTCAGAAAGTGATAGATCTTAAGAAAGATCCCATGTGTGCTTGGGTGTTCTATTGCCTCCAACTCACATAAAGGATTTATACCCGACAATCAGTAGGATTAAATTGGAGAATCAGAACAGTATTAACGGCAGGCCTATTTGATCACTCCTGGTTCACAGGAAGGGTGTCTAGGTCACCCTGACTTTAGGCAAATGAGGGGCAAGGGAGTTTATTTTGGAAACTGTCTTGGGCTTCGCCCCTCATGGAAAATTCCATTCAGAGGTTACGATGAGTGTCTATATGGAAGATGATGAGGGCCATGTGGCAGTGTTTTGGTTTTAATTGTGGTCATTTGTGTGCTGGTTGGAAGAGATGACTGGGTACACCTGGACCTGAACTCTGGTGTGATTCCCCTTAGAGACTGAGTTCTGGAACTGACTTCAGGGAAGTATTGCCATTAATTTTGGTGGGATTTTAGGAGGCCACACATGAGAGTCGCCCTTGGAAACTGAGATCTAGTCTCAGGGTGTCTTTCCACAGTGCACTGGGAATCTCCACCAGGATATAAGACGATTTTATTCTGAAAGACTTGGCAACCATAGTAAAGAGTCAAAACACATATTGAACTCACATTGAGTAGACATCAATGGGTCAGGCTTCATGTGACATTTTGGCCACTCGTTGGGAAGCGTTGCCTTTTAGAGTTCTCCAGAGCTTTCATCCTCACCATTTAATGGTTCCTGAATGAATTGAAAAACCAGTGCATCCAACTTGATACTTGAAAAATGGCTAGATAAATACCATGAAATTTTTGAAATTCCCATGACCAGGTGGCACTGGAGAACCTTTGGATGTCCTGTTGCTGATCATGAGTGTACCAGACAGTGCCTTGAATCACTGGGTTTCATGAAAATGGTGTAGAACAGAGATGCCAGTAAGTTGGAATTTGCTGAGTAGTGGGCCTAGAACAGTGGTGGGCAGGTGTGTGATTAAACATCTGTGTTGGTGTCATGTGGATTGGCCATTGGCTTCCAAATGGCTTTTGACTGACATGGTGCAGCCAGCAGACCCTTGCATGTAAAGGCATCTTGTTATATGGAGAGGTTTCAGGGCAATGTTCAGAATCAAGTTGCTAGGGACAAGGGGGAAGTCTATGTTGGATATAAGACTGGTTGGTGCATTCTCCTGGCAGACCCTGACCCACCACACATGACAGAACTCCCTCCAGCACTGTGTCCCAGTTGAACTACTTGTATTTCGTGAAGCAAACACCAAACTCCCATTGCAGCAGCTAGAAAGACCATGAAAAATGGAGGATGACCACATGGCTTCAGAGTCCACACAGGAAGACACTTGGCCCCCATTGGCCACAGTTTACATACAAAGAGAGAATTCTGCACTACTGCCTCATGTTCATTAAATAATAAGAAAACATGTGCTCCAGGTTACATAGATGCAGACCCAGCTTTGATGGTCTCACTGCAAAGGAAGCTAAAGCTCCTGACTACAACATATATATCCAGTGCCCAAACTCAGAGGCAGTTTCTCATAAGTCTTCCGGTCAGCAGAGCACCATGTTTGTGAAGTGTTTACCCTGTCCCTTACTTTTGGAAACTCTTCTACCACCCCCAAAGTTGTGAACTCCTGAGCATATTCCATTCCAGATAAGTATTTATAGATTTTCTAACTCTTCTCCTCTAATTGTGTCTAACTTGGGGCGAAGGTAATGTCAAGGCATTGTTCTTGATGAGAGTGGGATGATTATTTTAGCACATATTTGCATAAACATTGGATTGATTTTCCTAATTTTCATTCGAAATACTGAATCACTCCCACTAACCCATACCCTACTAGACTCTATATTCTGACTCCTAATCCTAATATAATGGAGAAAAATAACCCAAAATGAATAGACATACAAGCATTTCAGAGGAGGCATGGTGTATAATTGGACTTGCCTTTTGCATTATGTAGAATTGGAGTTATAAATCTAGTCAATTTTTTGTTGAAATAGTTCTCCATGTGTTTTTTTAACTTTTGTTGTTTGTTGTTCAAAACATTATATAGTTCTTGATATATCATATTTCACACTTTGATTCAAGTGAGTTATGAACTCCCATTTTTATCCAGTATATAGTTTGCAAAATCATATCAGTTACGCATCCATTGATTTACATATTGCCATACTAGTGTCTGTTGTATTTTGCTGCCTTTCCTATCCTCTACTATCCCCCCTCCCCTCCCCTCCCCTCCCATCTTCTCTCTCTACCCCCTATACTGTAATTTATTTTTCCCCCTTGTATTTTTCCCTTTCCCCTCACTTCCTCTTGTCCGTAATTTTGTATAACCCTGAGGGTTTTCTTCCATTTCCATGTAATTTCCCTTCTCTCTCCCTTTCCCTCCTACCTCTCATCCCAGTTTAATGTTAATCTTCTTCTCATGCTCTTTATCCCTACTCTGTTCTTAGTTACTCTCCTTATATCAAAGAAGACATTTGGCATTTGATTTTTAGGGATTGGCTTCCTTCACTTAGCATAATCTGCTCTAATGCCATTCATTTCCCTGCAAATTCTATGATTTTGCCATTTTTTAATGCTGAGTTAAACTCCATTGTGGCCTCTGGCGTGCGCCCAGGTTTCCATTCCTGTCTTCCTGTTTGTTAATTTCTGGCCTATTTATTGTTGTGACCAGGACCTTAGTCAATGCCTTAGTCTGTCTTTTGCATCTCTCATCTTCCCTTTGCTCCCTTTCTTTCTCTTTGTTTCTCTCATATAGTATACTTTCTCGGCTTCTCTGACTAAATCTCCCAAAGTCATATCTTGTGATCCCTCTAAGAGTTGTAACTTTCTTTTAATATCCAGGGCAGCTTGCCCAATGAAGGCCATCATGACAGATGCCTTTTGATCCTCTGCCTGAGGATCAATAGGGGCTCGAGCCTTTGACTGAGGGGGAAACCTGTCCTCAGGGAAGACTTAAAAAAGCGGAGCTTGCGATTGCCTCAGCAGACACCACCGAAAGACAGATCCAGGAGGAGAGTGGGGATGACACATGGTGAGTGACCCACCATGGGACAAGCAGTTTCGTCACATGATTTGTTTTTGTCAGGCCTCAAGGAGGCCCTCAAGACATAGGGGGCACATGTTAAGAAAAAGGACTTAAAATTATTCTTTTCATACATAGGAGAATTGTGTCCATGGTTTCCCCCTGAAGGGTCCATTGATGGTAGAAAATGGCTTAGAGTAGGAGACTGTTTAAACCATTTTTTTTGTTGTTGTTGAAGAAAAAGTCCTAGAACAAAGGTATATTAGACCTTTTGTAGACATTAATATTTTATTAGATTTTTAAACACCTAGAAAAATTTGTAAGTTTAAATTTAAAGACATTTATATTTATCTGTTTATCCAATTTAAATCGAACCATTTAAATCACGTGAATTAAAGATCTTTGGATCCACTTTGAAATAGTAAGCTTGCCTTAATTTGATTTTAATTGGAGTCAGTGGTCTTTTCTTGCATCCTGGTGTAATATTTTGTAGTTTCCCATCGAGATGACCCTGCCCCAATAGATCACAAGACCAGACTACTGGAAATTCTGAAGCTGGCCTTCCCTCCAGGGCTCCGGCATGAAGAGGCAATTTCCAAGGCCTTGGTGTGAGATTTTGGTCCAGGGAGCACTGCAGTGAACCACCGCCCTAAAACTATTAGCAAGCACATGGTGGAGGAGGCCTCCATAGGTAACTGGCGCCTATATAACATCTGATATCCGGTTAAGGGAGATCTCTTCTGATGACAGAGTGGTGTCCTGGGGAGACACACATATACTCCTGTCTGGTACAGTAACGAGAATCATTCTGTCCTCTGTTATGTTCTGTAGGGAATTCCTCTGAAAGCATAGAGAGGTGCCAATGGGCACGCAGGAGCTCCTATCCCAGAGCTTTAGCAAGACGTTGCATAGTTCCTCTGTTTTTCTGTTTCTGCGCTGGTTTTCTGTTTTTTTGTGTGTTTTGTTCTGTGTTTCATATGTTTTTTTTTTTTTTTTGGTTTGTTTTAGTGTGTTTTGTTGTGTGATTTCTGTGGTAAAACTTAACTGAAAATGGGTAATAAAGCAAGTAAACTGACACCCATTTGGACTGTGTTTTAAAGAACTGTGATGAACTTTAATACCCTTTGTTAAGCAGGATGAGAGAAACCCCTAGCTGGCTGCCTGGAGCACACCCACTGCAGAGGGCAATGCCTGCTGGGGACCTAAGAACTGAGTATCTCCCAGGTTAACACGTGAAACTCCTTAAAACCCCTTGTCCCTTCAGATCGATAGAATCACAACCATTGGGCAGAGACCCCTGTTTTTCTCCTTTGTTAGCAAAGCAGTAAATCTCCCTTTTTCTTTTTCTCAAACCCTGTCCTCATTATTAAATTGGTATTAATTGGCTTCAAAATCAGGAACCAAACTTTAAGTTACAATTTTTGGTACCCCCCACACCCCGGAACTCTTTGAGAGCTGACTACTGAAATGTTAGGAGACGGAGCGTGCTTGGGGTGGAACCGAACAAGAGGAGCTAATCCTGTAAGTGAAAGGAGGGACTGAGGGACTTCCAGCAGCTGCCCAAGCCCTGTTGCTTCAGAGAATTACCTACTTCCTTCCCTGCACTGTAAGGATTTTGCCATCTCTGTTTTCTTAAAAAAGAGAAAAAGAAAAAGGGGACACTAAATACAGTAAAGTCACCATGGAGACACTTGATTTTACATTTCAGGTTGTCCCTCTGTGAAAACATCTGGTTCCCTTGTGGGAAAATCTATGGTGCCACTGGTGTAGGAGATTTTTCTCTTATCTGCTCTGGTTTAAAGGCTTCTGTCTGTAAGCCATAGTCTGGAGCTCCTTTCAGTCTGTCTTGTGTCTTTGTTTCTGGCCCTTTAAGACATGTGCAATAATGTGTTGATATTATAAATCATTTCTTGGGAATGATCTTAGCTGAACGTGTATCTAAATGATGATGTTTTATTGTAACAATCTGGCATCTGAATGGGTTTTTGAAGCATTGCACAATCTTGCAATTAAAAGTCGGGTTTAGGAAATTGTTTAGTTTATGATTTCAGATAATTCATGCCAGAGAACTTAAATACTTAGGATGGAAAACTAGAGAACTCTACTTCCAAGTTGGCAAGTAACTTCCCAATCATTCAGGCTTTTTTTTCACCAATTTTTAATTGGGTAGCCTGGGAAAATGTCACTGTGTCTACCAGTGCATTAATTTGCACAAGGATAGTAAATCATAGTATGGTATCTGTTGACAAAACAAGATATAAAGATGTAAAATTTTGTAAACTGTGTCTTAAACTTGTATCATAAAATTTTGTGAATTTTGTCTTAAAATTGTATTATAATTTTCAACATCTGAACATGAAAATTATGGTTGAAATGCCTTAGGCCTGAGGTGTCTGCTCAGAATAGCAGCTTTTTCCTGCTCCTTCCAGACCTCAGCCAGGACTTATGCTGAATGGCAAATGAAAGAGGCCTGCAAGCTCAGTAGGAGAGTGATCTGAGGCCTAAAAAAAATTAAATTGTATGGTATTTACTAATTAATGGCCAGTCAATTTTTCTAGGACTCTTATTTTTTCCTTAGATTCTTTATTTTTTTTTGAGCTCATGATTTTGATCCTAAAGACCTAGGATGATGTTTTTCTGACCAGTTCTATCTTTGACTAACTGTGTAGTTTTTGAAACATTGCAATGGATATTTCACCTGGAAAAGCTACAAGGCCTTTACTCTTATTATGTGTGCACAATTTTGGTATGTGTTGTATGTCTATATATTCATTTGTCCGTATATCATATATATGATACACAAATTAACATTTATAAAGAGCACTCATTAAAACAAAGACGCTCATAAAAACAAATTTTAAAAAGTGGATCCAAAGATCTTTAATTCAAGTGATTTAAATAGTTGAATTTAAATTGGATAAAGAGATAAAAATAAATGTCTTTAAATTTAAGCTTACAAGTTTTTCTAGGTGTTCAAAAATCTAATAAAATATTAATGTCTACAAATGTTCTAATATGCCTTGGTTCTAAGACTTTTCCTTCAACAAAAAAATGGTTTACACTGTTCAATATATTTGTCTAATATATTGATAAATAAGTAAAGTAAATTTGATATGGGATTACTCATTCATGAGTACTTTTGTTAGATATCTGATTGATTTACTAAGGTCTGTATAAGTTTGTACTAATGTCTGTATAAGATTGTAATAATCAGTCATGTGTTAAAGAGACAAAAATTTCTTAAAACATAAGTTTACCCATAACATTGTGTTTATTAAGTTTTATTTTTTCTAGAGCAAGCAACCATAAAAATTAAACAACTGATTAAATAAGAACTGTTATTTTAGAGCACTGTACTGCCATTTATTTAAAAGCTAAACTTGGTTAATGTAGAAACTTCAATGTAATTGTGATGCTATTAGTGTGCTCATATCTTTCAGGTATACGAATCTGTAAGGTAGAAACTTTAAAAGAGCATTATTTCAAGCTGGTGTTCTGAAGTTGTATGGTAAAAAAATATATTGGGCATTCATTTACTTCTTATCAATAAGATATGTAAAGTTGTATGTTACTTTTTACATTGGAGAACAATTTAAATGTATTTTTATGTTAATGAGAGTCTAATCTATATAAAGGTTAAAAACTTTCAGCCTTTCTTAAATTCATGTTTTAAATGTGATATCATATGGTGTTAACTAATGTTCATGTGACCTCAAATAATATATGTAATCTTTGTAAAATGATATTTAAAAAAACAAAGATCATCTTTAGAAGTAAAACACTTAAGTTTTATAAAGAGCCCTGCCTTACCTGAGATAAGGCTCTGTGTCCCATCTTACTATATGTGAGAATGACTACGAAAGCAGTAGGTCAGATATTATTTCATTTAAAGTTATGTTCAAAAGTTGTTTTTTTTTTCTGTCAAGATTTCTAGGATCTCAAACAGGGGATATAATGTATAACTCAGCTTAAAACTTCAGGGTAGCTATTACACGAACTAAGTATTTTTACTCTTGTTAAAAAATTTTATTTTGTAATTTCCTTATAAGTGATCTAAAGATTCCTTGTTAGTGTTTTACAGAAGTGTTGCTTTAAGAACACAACATGGGTTAATTTAAGATAATAAGTCATCACCTACAAGACAGACAGAATAATACAGATCCCAGTTAATAAAAAAGATAAATAATTATAAAGTTATAGACATTAAAGCCCAGTACTCTTAATATAAGGCTGTTAAAATTTATTTGCTGGATGATTAAGATTAGGATTTATATTAAAGTTACATGAAAAGGGACAAGAAAACCAATATTTGGCTCTTGCCCTCTGAGTCAGTCTGAATCCAGGGAACAAGGGACTTCTCAAAGACCTTTGCAACTCTGGGCCTCATATCTTCCCAATTAGGGAGATTAATGAGACCCCTGGAGAACAGAAAGCCAATCAGTGCATTTGCTAAGAAGAGGAGAGTCATCAGAGAAGGGAGACATCCCTGATGCTTTCAAGGGTAGCCACATGGTCAAGCAAGACCTGGACCCACCTAGCGCAAATGGCACTAGCAGAACTGAGAAGCTGCTCTCAAGTTTCCCCAGGAATGACTCCCATAAAAGCTCAGCTGACTGTTAACAATAGATAGAAACAAAAGTCAGTTTGACTGTTTCATGATAAACACTTAGGAAAGACAGTTAAAACCAAAATACAGCCATTCCTGGGCATTTTAAATAATAATATTAATAATAATAATAATAATTTTTTATACACATTATGTTAGCCTCCCAAAATAAGTAAGACTGGAGGCTACAAAGAAGGATTCCCAGAAGGGAATGCCTGATAACTATAAAAAGAGACTATCAAGAGGAGCTGCCAGAGGCAGAAATTTTTAGTTTAAGGCCTACAGATATTCCTAACCTACAGGTAGGGTTGGTGTTTGCTAGTACGATTATCCAGCCCTGAGTAACAGAATTAAAGGTTTCTCTATTACAAACAGAGGTCATACTAGTAAAATGATTTTGCAAGATCAGATGATATTAAATCATTAAACTGTATCTTATGGAGAGGGATAACTGTAACACTAAATGTTAAATATTAAGTTGACAGTCCTGATAACTGGGAATATTAAAGCCTGCTGAGGGAACTTCTATACAGTGACATGTTCCAGCTGCTGCAACATTTTTTCAGTACTCATGGTTCTTGTTTCTCACACAGAAGAACCCATCCCCAGATGAATTTACAACCTGTTCTTCCCCAACCAGACTTCAAAACGAACTGATTTCTAAAAGGCAACTCATGTTCCTCAACTGACTTCTAAAAAGCAACTCATGTCCCTTATACTGTGCCCACTCACGTCACTCTCTCTCAGCTCAGAAGAAGCCAAAATGAGTGACGCCTCTCGTCTTACAACTATGGAGCCAAAAATAAATAGAATATCAATATAAGTAATTAATTAAGTCAGGTAAAACCAGGAATCCAATTTTGGGTGAGTTCTAAAAATTTGGAGACTGTTACCTGAGGGATTAAAATCCCCTCATTGCTCTTTCCCTACCCTATCAAAAATTTGGAAGGGACACATTAAAAAAGGGGGAATGATTTGCATTTCTCTGACTGCTAGAGATGGTGAGCATTTTTTCATATACTTGTTGATTGATTGTATGTCCTCCTCTGAGAAATTTCTGTTCAGGTCCTTGGCCCATTTGTTGATTGGGTTATTCGTTATCTCATTGTCTAATTTTTTTAGTTCTTTGTATATTCTGAATATTAGCGCTCTGTCTGAAGTGTGAGGAGTAAAGATTTGTTCCCAGGACGTAGGCTCCCTATTTACCTCTCTTATTGTTTCTTTTGCTGAGAAAAAACTTTTTAGTTTGAGTAAGTCCCTTTTGTTGATTCTAGTTATTAACTGTTGTGCTATGGGTGTCCTATTGAGGAATTTGGAGCCCGACCCCACAGTATGTAGATCATAGCCAACTTTTTCTTCTATCAAATGCCATGTCTCTGATTTGATATCAAGTTCCTTGATCCACTTTGAGTTAACTTTTGTGCATGGCGAGAGTAAGGGATTCAGTTTCATTTTGTTGCAAATCTCACTCCAGTAAGATTGGCAGCCATTAGGAAGTCAAACAGCAACAAGTGCTGGCGAGGATGTGGGGAAAAGGGTACTCTTGTACATTGCTGGTGGGACTGAAAATTGGTGCGGCCAATTTGGAAAGCAGTATGGAGATTTCTTGGAAAGCTCGGAATGGAACCACCATTTGATCCAGCTATTCCCCTACTCGGTCTATTCCCTAAAGACCTGAAAAGAGCACACAATAGGGACACTGCTACATCCATGTTCATAGCAGCACAATTCACAATAGCAAGACTGTGGAACCAACCTAGATGCCCTTCAATAGACGAATGGATAAAAAAAATGTGGCATTTATACACAATGGAGTATTACTCTGCATTAAGAAATGACAAAATCATAGAATTTGGAGGGAAATGGATGGCATTAGAGCAGATTATGCTAAGTGAAGCTAGCCAATCCCTTAAAAACAAATGCCAAATGTCTTCTTTGATATAAGGAGAGTAACTAAGAACAGAGTAGGGACGAAGAGCATGAGAAGAAGATTAACATTAAACAGGGATGAGAGGTGAAAGGGAAAGGGAGAGAGAAGGGAAATTGCATGTAAATGGAAGGAGACCCTCAGGGGTATACAAAATTACATAAAAGAGGAAGTGAGGGGAAAGGAGAAAAATTTAAGGGGGAGAAATGAACTACAGTAGAGGGGGTAGAGAAAGAAGAGGGGAGGGGAGGGGGGAGGGGGGATAGTAGAGGATAGGAAAGGCAGCAGAATACAACAGACACCATAATGGCAATATGTAAATCAATGGTTCTGCAACTGATGTGATTTTGCAATCTGTATATGGGGTAAAAATGGGAGCTCATATCCCACTTGAATCAAAGTGTGAAATATGATATATCAAGAACTATGTAATGTTTTGAACAACCTACAATAAAAATTAATTTAAAAAATATTAAAAAGCAAAAAAAAAATGGGGGGGGGGAATGATAAACCCAACCTGATCATTTATTAAAATTGGGAGCCATCTTGCCACAAAGTCATGAAAAGATAATTTTGCTTTCCTATAAATTACTGCAAATTCTGAATCTGCTTGGAATGCCTGTCCGTGCCTTGAACTCACCCATGCCTGGCTCTCTGACCAGATAGCAGCCCTCTCTGAAAATTTAGTGACACCTCATAAATATTGGCCTTCTCTGGCCAGACAACGACTCTCGTGAGTCTCTAATGGTCCTCATAAATTCTGATGATGGGGCCAGCAAAAAAAAAAATTGTAAACTAGCAATAGCGTGATGCTTCTCCGAGTTCTGTTATCTGTAACCCCCCTTTTGTGTAACTTACTGGACTATAAAGCTGGGCTGTAGGAAAGGTGGGGTTGCTGTCTTGTTTCTGCCATTTTGAGAGGGATAGGCAGCTCAGCCAGTGGAAAAATAATAAGCTTGCTTTAATTTGATTTTAATTGGAGTCAGTGGTCTTTTCTCCTGTCCTGGTCAAACAGGTAAACACTCCACAAACATGGAGCTCTGCCGGCCTAAAACTTATTGAGAAACTCTCCCTGACCTTGGGCACTTGAAATATATGTTGTTGTCAGGAGCTTTAGCTTCTTTGTAGTGAGACCATCAGAGCTGGGTCTGCATCTATGTGACCTGGAGGACATGGTTTCTTATTTTCCAATGAACATGAGGCAGGAGTGCAGAATTCTCTCTTTGTAGGGAAACTGTTGTCACTGAAGGCTAAGTGTCTCCCCATGTGGTATGTGAAGCCATTTGCGCATCTTCCACATTTCATGGTGTTTCTTGCTGCTGCACTGGGGGTTTAGTATTTGCTTCATGAAATACAAGGAGATCAACAGGGACTCAGTGCTGGAGGGATTTCTCACACGTGTGGTGGGTCAGGGTCTCCAGGAGAATCCACCAATGAGGCTTATATCCCACATAGCTTGCCCCCTCAACCATTGCAACCTGATTCTAAACACGGCCCTGAAACCTCTAAATATAACAAGATGCCTTTATATGAAGAGATCAGACATATAGGGATTACTGGCTGCACCATGTCTGCCACAAGACATTTGGAAGTCAATGGCAGATCCAAATGGCCCCACCAGAGATATTTTATGACACAACTGCACACCACAGCTCTGGGTCACTACTCAGCAGGCGCCAACATACAGGATTCTTTCTTCTACACCATTTTCATGAAACCCAGTCAATCAAGGCACTCTCTGGTACACTCATGATCAGCAACTGGACATCCAAATGTTCTTCAGTGCCACTTGGTCATAAGAATTTCAAAAATTTCATGGTATTTATCTAGCCATTTTTCAAGGATGAAGTTGGATGCACTGTGAGTTTCAATTCTTTCAGGAACCATTAAATGGTGAGGAATTTCATTTCAATGAAAGCTCTGGAGGACTCTCACAGGCAAGGCTTCCCATGGAGTGGCCAAAAGGTCACATGAAGCCAGGCCCATTGAGGTCTACAATGCTAGGTCCATGTGTGTTTTGAATCTCAACTATGGTTGCCAAGTCTTTCAGAATAAAATCATGTGATATCGTAGCTGAGATTCCCAGTGTTCTGTGGAGAGCCACCTGGGCCTATATCTCAGTTTCCAATGGGGACTCTCATGCGTGGCCTCCTGAAATCCCAACACAATTCATGGCAATTCTTCTCTGAGGTCAGGTCCAGAACGCAGTCTCTAAGGGGAATCACACCAAAGTTCAAGCCATGGTGGACACAGTTATGTCTTCCAACTGCCACACAAATGACCACAATTAAAACCAAAACACTTTCACATAGCCCTCGTCTTCTTCCATGTAGACACTCATCAAATCCTCTGGCTGGACGTTTCCAAAAGGGGTGAAGTCCAAGACCCTGTCCAAAATATGCTCCCTTGCCCCTATGTTGCCTAAGGTCAGTGTGGCCTAAACACCTTTCCTGTGAACCAGGAGTGATCAAATAGGCCTGACCTTATTACTGCTCCACTTCTCCAATTTGAGGCCTACTGACTGCCAGGTATAAATTCTTTATATGAATGGGAGTCATGAAAAAACCCAAGCATCTATGGTCTAGCCTTTGCAGGCCAGGATGGAGGTCAGGAACCTTACAGAAGATGGCGAGAGACTTCATACACAATGACTGCTATTTTGACCATTTTGTATTTGTAGCACACATGGAATCTTACCTTAGATCCATCAGGTGTTAAGAATCTAAGCAGCAGCCTCACACAGGTTCACGAGGCTGATTCAGACACATCCCTTTTGGAAGCAATTAAGCAAAGAGCCACAGGTGATGCCCATTCATTTCCATTTGAAAACTGTTTTCTTAAGGCTTCACAAAGGGGTGGCCTGAGGCAAAGACCTTCCTGACATTCAGGGCAATGAAGCAATAGGTAAGCAAATGGCCCAAAGCAAGGATTCTCCACTGAGACTTTACTGGTCACATTGATATCTGAGTTTTCTGAGATCCTCCCATTCCCTTCAGTTATCATGTACATGGCCATGTTACAGTGCTTGGAGGTGGTACATATCTTGGACACAAAACCATGAGCCAATTCTTGAGAGTGGCCAGAATTCAGGAAGAAAACAGAAACGTAGTAAGATAGTAGGTGTTGCCCATCCATAAGGCAAGTCACAGTCCATGCGTTAATTGGGCAGGATGAATGCTGGGAAGCTTTCTACAAGACAGGAAACATCCATTGATGCATTTTCTTTTCTAATGTCTACAACCACGGACACAGTGGGAGAAACAGACATAGAAACACTCGCCTTGTCAAACAATTTACTAGAAAAAGTCCATTCCAATCCAAACAAACCACCTTTCCTACCTATTCTCAGAACATGAGACAAAACCACACACTCACACCCACACCCACAAAGGCACCTCCTTCCCCCAAGTAGGTTTGTAACTATCCAGAGTGTCCTTTGACTGGTGGGTCATACTATGTTCCCCTGATATGGCCTATCCATTCTCAGATCTGGTCTCCTTGGCCAACTCTGTGACGTTGTCAGGAGCATGTGGAGAGCCACTACCTACTTTCTCAGGAAAGGTCCCTGGCATGTGGCCATCCTCACATCAGTAGGTACCAAGAAAGACTGATTCTGTCCTTAGTAACACCAAACAAGTGAGCCCACTGGGACTGGGACTTGGATTGGCTCTCAGTGCCTGGCTTCCTGGATCCCAAGTTTAAAGTGTTCCATCACCAAGGAAGTGTGGTAGGTTACTTCCTTCAGGAATTTAATGAGGTCACTGCCTTGGCAAACACATTGTCCTAACAGTTGCTTCCAATGGTTCCATGAGATGGAGGCTGCCCCTACTTCCTGTGACATTTTCACAAGTTAGAATGATATATAAATCAAAGGCACCAAGAAACAGCGCTCCACAAAGGCCTGGTTTGGTCCGTCTCCTGTACATTAAGAGAGAGGCTGATTCAGCCACATCCCTTCATCCTGACCAGGTTTTTTGGCAATGGAAGATGACTTTTGCTCTCTCAGGTCCTTCATAGCTGCCTACATCTTCTTCAGGGATCATTTCTGCATGGACCTTTGAGGTTCTCAGCAAGTGGAAGATCCCCTACATCCCTATATTTTAAGGCCAACTCTGTCCCTGCTCTTCTCTAAAGTTAGATTGAGAGATCACTGTGTGGTTACGGTTAATAACAGTTTCGATTTGGGTTAGGAATCATTCTGCAGGATGAATAATGGTATTGGGAATCTGTGATATTTATAAGAATATAGACGTGAGTTAAAAGTATGGAAACAGAAATCTAGGTAAGATTTGCATCCCAGAAGGGCATTGAGACCTTCATTGGGATACTTAGCAATGTTATACTTTCTGCACAAATGTCTCAGATAAATCCATACACAATGGCATAGGACGTTGTACCTTGGATGATTGAATGTCGAAGAGAACCTCCAGTCAAAAAGGGATAGTCGGTGGAATTAGGAAGATAGTCAGTAGGTTTAGAAAGAAGGGTGAGAATAAGATTTGGAAAAAAGTTCTTTACCAATAGGGTTTCGGTTAGAGAGTGAATATTAATGTCAGCCCATGTTAAGTGTCAGTCACAATAATGAATTTGGGAAAATATGTAGGAAAGGAGGTATCAATAGAGACCTTAGGAAATAAGGCAAATTATTAAGTGAGTCATAGGATTAGGCATTTTCAACAGGGTTGAGGTTGAATATATAACCTTAGGAAGAAAGAAATATGTAGTCACCAATAGAATTGACATTTGAGAGCATTAGGCAACCTGGACATGAATGTTTTTAGTAATTCATGCTCACTTTCCATTTAGGCTTTGTTGAAAATAAATAAAATAGGTACTTGTCTCTTCCTGTTTTTCTGTATGCTTAAGAAAACACTCTTGAAATCTTGAAAACTTTTTGCTAATCTTGTTCCCAGAATGTGCTGTCCCCAACTGCCAAACTGCAGAATGTACACCCTCACCCGTTTACATGCAAACCGCCCACTTGCCCTGACCCATCAATAAACTTCCCTCCCTGCCCTCTTCAAGAAAAGTATATAAGCTCTGCTTAAGCTGTTCTCAGTGCTCTCTGCTCTATTCAAGTGAGGTCTGAGCCCCAGAATTTTGGGTGCTTTGCTGTTGCATGAGACAGTGTCTTGGTGGTCTCTTCCTCCAATGGTCGCCTGACCATTACATCTGAGGGCCCCAGCGAGTTCCAGCAGCGTTGGACGAGAGACCCCCAATAGGCTCATCTCAGGTTAAGTAAGGCGCCACTTTCTTGTTTCAGGTTTCAGGTTAGGGATGGGCAAAATGGCTATTGGTGATGAGCATGAGCTCTCTCTGACGGTGGCTGACAGAAGTGTCACAGAGCCACAGGCCACGTCTCTGGGGGACGCCCCAGAGAACTCGGGAAACCGAGTAACAATAGTCTCCTAAACTCAGTGATATTTTGTTTTAGATTCGGTATTGTCAGCCCATCAGGTTTTCCTGGCTACTCAGTCCTGTTCTCAGTATTGGACGTCCATTGCCTGTCTTTATTGTCTTGTCTTGTCTGTGTCGTGTGTCATTGCTTTCACTATTTGTGTATCTTTCATATGGGACAGAACACTTCAATGCCTCTGTCCCTGAACCTTGATCACTGGACCAAAGTCTGCTTAAAGGCTCAGAATCTTCTTTTTTTCAGTAAAACGTCAGATCTGGAAGACTCTATGTGTCTCAGAATGACCCACCTTTGGAGTCGGATGGCCCCCAGAAGGATCTTTCTACTTCACACTAATTCAAAAACTCAGAGATATTGTCTTTCAGCCGGGGCCACATAGCCATCCAGATCAACAGCAATATATCTTTAGTTTGCAGGACCTCTGCAAATCTCCTCTTCCATGGTTGAAGCCTTTCCTTGTCCCTGTCCCCGCTCCTACTGGTTCTCCCACTTTTCTATCTCTCAAACCCTCTGCTCCCCCTCCTCCACCCTCTGTTGTCCCTGAGTCTCAAGACTCTACTGGACTCTCTTCCCCCTCCTTATGCCCTGCCATTGTCCTCCAACCCCAAACACCCTCTAAGTGATTCCCCTGCTGCTGACTCAGACTCTCCACCATTGGAGGAATATAGGCCAGCCCAGCGCCCTCCAGGTGACTACCCCAGGGCACACACAGCCCCTCCTTCCTTGGAGGTAGCTGGCCCGGCCAAAAGAACACAAAGTACTCGCTGGGGGGGTTAAACTTTGAAGTGGATACAGGGTAAGTATACTCAGCCCTTAAGGCCCCATTGGGCCATCTATCAAACAAAAAGGACTCTAGTTCAAGGGGCTAATGGGAGTAAATATGGGGCTTAGACAACTAAGAGGACCATGGACTTGGGGAAAGAAAAAATCCATCACTCGTTCCTAGTAATCCCAGAATGCCCGACCCCATTGATGGGCACACATCTGCTCAAAAAGCTCCAGGCCAGAATAACTTTTAACCCTGAAGGCCCCCAAGTGAAATTTCTAAATTTTTCAGTAAAAACTCCTATAGTCACGGCTTTTACTATGTCAGTAGAAGATGAACATCAACTTGTCAAACCCCCCAAGACTGATCAAACAGGCAAGCTACCCCGGAAATGGATAACAGATTACGCAGATGCCTAGGAAAAAAAACTGCTGGGTTACACGTAGCCGTGAAACATCCTCCAATAACAGTGGAGTTAAAAACTTCAGCCCCCCCATCAATGTCAAAAAATATCCTCTGAGCAAAAAAGCTAAAGATGGGATAAGGCCCCATATTCAGAAATATCTGGCCTTAAGGGTCCTAAGGCCCTGTCATTTGAACTGGAACACTGCCCTGTTACCAGTATAAAAATCCAGGAACCGGGGACTATCGCACCGTTCAAGACCAAAGAGAGATCTACAACAGAGTGCAGGACATTCACCCCACAGTACATAATCTGTACAATCTGCTTAGCACTCTGAACCATGAGCGGAAATGGTATACTGTTCTGGACTTAAAAGATGCTTTCTTTTGCTTGCCTCTGCATAAAGATAGTCAGTTGCTATTTGATTTTGAGTGGGTAGACCCAGAAACCGGGACGTCTGGTCAACTAACATGGACTAGACTCCCACAGGGGTTCAAAAACTCCCCCACTCTCTTTGATGAAGCCCTCCACAGAGACCCCAACAACTTCAGAACTATGCACCCTGACGTCACCCTGCTTCAATATGTCGATGACCTGCAACTGGCAGCCAACACCAAGAAAAACTGTGAGTCTGGAACCCAATTATTATTATACGAGCTTGCTCAACTCTGGTATAGTGCTTCTGCCAAAAAAGCCCAAATTTGCCAGCAAGAAGTAATCTTCCTGGACTATTCCCTTAGGGGCAGTAAGCGATGGCTCACTGAGACCAGAAAACAATCCATTGAGCAGATACCACCCCCATCTAACAGCAGACAACTCAGAGAGTTTCTTGGGACTGCTGGCTTATGCAGCTTATGGATACCTGGGTTTGCGTCCTTATCTGCTCCTTTATACCCGCTGTTAAAGAGAGATGCCCAATTCTAATGGACCCCTGAGCACCAGCAAGCTTTTGATAACATCTAAGGACACTGACACTGAAACCCTCAACTTCACTGAGCCCAGCTTGCATCTTCAGAAAGCCCTAAACTAAGTTAAAAATGTACATCAACTCACTCACCTTGGTTCAAATAAACTGCAGGCATTCCTGAAGGATCAAGAACAGAGTTTTCCACTAACCGACTCAGAGCGAAAGAAATAACTGAACGGGTAACAAAAGCCTGCCGGGTCTGTCAATTGGTTAATGCTTACCCTTCCAACTTTCCTGCAGGAAAGCACCTACAAGAAACCAGACCAGGACAATTCTTGGAAGTGGACATTACTGAAATTAAGCCAGGAAGTTATGGACTTAAATATCTCCTAGTCTTTGTAGATACATTTTCAGGATGAATTAATTGAAGCCTTCCCCCCCACACACACACACAAAAAAAAAAAAAAACAACAACAACAAAATAAATGGCACAAATGGTGGTCAAGAAGATCCTGAAAGATATTTTTCTAAGATACGGACTGGCTAAGGCAATACGGTCTGATAATGGCCTGGCGTTAATTGCCCTGATAAGTCAGGGATTAGCCAGGACCCTGGGGATTAATTGGAAATTACATTGTGCTTATAGACCCCAGAGCTCAGTACAGGTAAAAAAAAAAATAATAGAACCATTAAAGAGAATTAACAAAATCAAGCTTAGAGATTGGCATAAAAGATCGATCTATTCTCCTGCTTTATGCACTGTTTCATGCAAGAAATACTCATACTCCTCTGTTTCCTTGTGTAACCTCACCCCCTATGAAATTCTCTATGGTCCCTCCTCCAGTAAGGGACCTAACCCAAACTCTAAGACCTAACGATCCCTTCCACACCCCCTTGCTTGACAGACTTAAAGCTCTTGAAAGAAATCAGCAATATCTGTGGAAACATCTGGCCACTGCCGACCAACCTGGGGACGAGGGGACTCCATATCGATACCAAGTAGGAGACTTCGTCTACATTAGACGACATCAGGTGTCATCCCTGGAACCCCACTGGAAAGGACCATATAAGGTGCTACATATAACACCTACAGTGGTAAATGTAGACGGAATCACTTCAAGGATCCATGTCTCTCATCTCTGGCCTGCGCCCTGTCCAAAATCTGACTGGAAACTGGAAAAGACTGGTAACACTTTCAAAGTGCGTATTCGCCATGTGGATAAGGCTACAGACTCTCCCCTTGGCCAAGAGTAGTCCTAACCCTCATCAGCCTGTTCAGCAGTAATGGCTGATCACAAATCCTACTGTACAAGAAGTATGGTCTATCTTGCATACAGCCCCTTTAGGGACATGGTGGCCATCTCTCCACCCAGACATTTGTCAGCTGGCTATAGGTCTTTCCTATTGGGATATCCCTGATGAAGGGGATCCAACTAAAATTCCAATAAATCCTTTCCGTATCATAGGTAATAGAAACAAACATTATGGATGTAGGGACACGAGAGCCAGATGCAGGTTGGCTAGCCTAGATTACTATGTTTGCCCAGCGGACTATCAAAGCCACAAACAGACATGGCTGTGTGGGGGAAATGCCGACTTCTTCTGTAAGTCATGGGAATGTGAGCATACAGGGGTGCCTGGTGGAACCCAAACTCCTCATCAAATTCAATACACAGCATTGGCCATATTACCAATTACACAACCAATACCGATGGCCCCCAGAGGGGTCTCTAGATCCTAAAATTCTCCGTGACCTTTTTAACTTCGGCAAGTGCTCAAAGGGTGGAAGGAAATTCCCCTAAGTGGAGGCATTTTTCCTCCTTCGCTCACATCCTGAACTATGCTTATCCAATAGATCCTCACCCTCAGCTTTCTGCTCCAGACTCTCTGCTGCCACTCCCACCTCAGCAACCTGATTTCTTCCCTCCAATTACTAGATCAAAAACCCAAACCGCCGGTTCTCAGATTATTGCCCCCTTGCTGAGGTAGCAGGTACTGAGGGACCCATCCACCCACTCACTACTCTCTTCTCCTGTCAGTGCCCGCACCAGGTCCCACCAGGTCCTCTTACCAGCTAACCCAAAGCTCAAACCAGCTAAGGAGAGCCCTCAGACCCCTATCCAAAATGTAATGAAAATGGCCTTTAAAGTTGCTCTGTCATCACTGAAAACAGGTTACTAAGAATTTAAAGTCCCTCACAGGCTTTTTGGGATACAAACTCCCATCTTCCCCTCTGCTCTATCTGTTCTACTGCTCAAGTTTTGTTGCCTGGAATATTCCAAACCCCTTTCCCATTATTCGTTTACATGTCTCCTTCCTCATGCTCAGACCCAAGGTGCTGCTCTCAGACCTGCCTTCCCTGTCTTCCCCGTCTATACCAGGCCCACAGAAAAGTATTAAATGACCTTCTCCAGCAGTCTTCACCATGGCTGACTTTAGGACTTTCAGCCAAAGAGTCCCTATAAAAGAGTTCAATGTAGATAAACTTCCCCTTTTCGTGTTTCCCTGTTCTATTTGGCCACTGGCTGGAAAAATCAGCACTCCTAAGCTAGACTCCCCCTTACTAGTTTTTCACAAAACATGTGAACAAGGCCTCTGGCCTTGAGCTGGGGCTTCACAGACATGGTTACATTTCTAAGATAAATAAGTTACCAAATGAGCTCCATTGTTACAGCTGGCAGTGAGAAAAAAAAAAGAGAAGAAAAAAGCTCTCCCACTCCAGGTGTCCTTAAAATGTTAACTTGCCCAGAACAGATGAAAAAAACAATAGAAACGAAAACTTCTTTTTGTGAACTTATGCAGACTGTGAACTTCTGAGCCCCTTCCCTTACATGTTGGGTACAAAATTCGGAAACTACCTAAATTTGGAGATCAGGTGACTAATTGATTACAACAGAAGCAATGCCCTCTAAATCCGTTGCAACCAAATAGGTATGTTTCGCTGTCTTCGGTGCTATCTTAGGTGCCTTGAATTGTCCGTCCTTACAACAGTATAATTCTATATACTTAAACATTGTTTATGTTTTCATAAAATGGTCAACAGATGTGATTAATTATGTAATGTTCAGATGTTTCCCAGAGTGCTCTATCATGAGGCAGGTTAATTTAAATATCAAATACGGGGGCATACAACCCGGTTCCTCTGGGAACCTGTATCCCTCACTTCAGCCATCCTATTAGGAAAAGGAGCTGCTGAAGGTGTGGGCACAGGAATCACTGTCCTAGTCCATGTGACACAACAAATGACCCGATGAGAAGCAGCAATAGACCAAAATTTAAAGATATTAAAAACCTCCATCACAGTTTTATAGGAATCTTTAACATCTCTCTCTGAAATTGTTTTACAGAAAATGCGAGGGTTGGACCTCCTCTTCGTGAGAGAAGGGGGCTTTTGTGCTGCATTGAGGGAAAAAGTTGATTTTATGCCGACCATACTGGAGTTGTAAAAAAATCTATGAGTAAATTAAGAAGACGCCTAGAAGAGCATCAACAAGAGAGAGATGCACAAAAAGGGTGGTTTGAGTCTTTGTTCACACAGTCCCCCTGGTTAACTACGCTTTTATCAGCCCTGGCCAGTCCATTAATAATCCTCATTTCATTGCTAATTGTAGGACCCTGTTTGCTCAACCATCTAGTTTCCTTTCTACAAGCTTAAATTGGATAAGTTAAACTTATGGTAATCAGACAACAATATACCTCACTAGAAGACATAAAATGTGAGACCCCGCAATGCTCATTTTTATGATTAAAATTAAGCAGAATAAGAAGTGGGGAATGAAAGGTTAATAAAATATGTACTTTTAACTTCTTGTTTTTCTGTATGCTTAACAAAATACTGATGAAATCTTGAAAACTGTTTGCTAATGTTGTTCCCAGAATGTGCTGTCCCCAATTGCCAAACTGTTGAATGTACTCCCTCTCCCATTGGCATGCAAACCACTCACTCGACCTGACCCATCAATAAATTTCCCTCCCTGCTCTCACCACGTAAATTGCATAAGCTCTGCTTAAGCTGTTCTTAGGGCTCTCTTCTCTATTCAAGTGAGCTCTGAGCCCCAGCATGCTGGACCCCCAATAAACCCTTTGCTGTTGCATGAGACAGTCTCTTCGTGGTCTCTTTTCCGACGCTCGCCCGACTTTACATTGGTACAATCATAAGTGTGAACATTCCTATGTGTGTCCAGAATATTACTATAATAAATAATATATGTAGATCAGGTAATAGGAGTTTTTCTTCCACCATTTATGGGAGCAATATTTTGAAGATATATGAATTAGTATTTTGGGTAGAAATAGGTGTACCATTTGTCTATGAATATAGAGATAATGCATGAATAGACAATACTGTGAATTAATAATGTTACTGGTTCCAACTTTAAATAATGGATTGAATTGATATCTGAAAATATACAGGAAACCTTATATTGATATACTACATTTAATCCTACCCATTATACATCTGAATGAAATATTAGGGTTATGGATTTTCATGAAGAGTGTTTGAGTTTTGCTTCAAAAGTGATTATGGAAATTGAAAATAATGTGTTTGGAAAGAAGTCTCATGAAAAGACCAGTCCAGAAACCTGGAGGTATGCATGTGTTCTGAAGCAGAAAGTGATTTAAAGTGAAACAAACGCCTATATATTTGCTAACTTGTGGATGATAAATATATACGATGATGTGCAGAAATTGAAGAAATAGTAATGTACCAGTGTTGAATAAAAATGAACGTTAAAATACACATCATGTCCCATAGGAATCTACTTGAATTGATGTTAAACTGCGTCCGTTAATGTAGAAATATTAGAATTTGTATGCACCATTCACTGAAGTTAGTTTTCAGTACTAGGAAACAAATATGTATTTCAGGTAGATGAGTATTTCTGAGAATAATCTTGTGAAAAGTTGATTATAAATCCACATACATGAACATGAATGAATTCAGGGAGTGTATAATAAGACTCATACATTTCATATTTTGAAAAATCTGGAGAGTATATATATATATATATATATATATATATATATATATATATATATACACACACACACACACTCACACAAACTGAGACTATAAAAATAGCAATATATATGCCAATTGAATTCACCATGAAATATACATCATCCACAGATTCAAAAATATTCATGTTACTGAAGATAGATTTATGTATAATGTTGTTTAACTAGGAAGTTTACCCATACATTAAATTTTCAGTTCCAACAGCATTTAGGAGGAGTAATCTCTTCTCACATTTTGTATCTGCCAAGTCAGCCACCTCACAAGAATGTACGTGTGATACCAGGTAGGATTCTATATGTGCATATAAAAATACATGTGCTGAGTAGGCTACAGAGAGAGGGAGACAGGAATTCACATATTTGTTAACTTTAAAAACACATGGATAACTATTTCAACAGAAAATTGACTAGATTTATAACACATACCCTTTTTTATGCAAAAGGCAAGTCCAACTATACACCATGCTTCCTCTGAACTGCTTGGATTTCTATTCTGTTTGGGTTATTTTTCTCCATCATATTAGGAGTAGTAGTCAGAGTCCAGTAGGTTATGAGTTAGTGTCAGGGATCAGTATTTCAAATGGAAAATAGAATAATGAATCAAATGTGTATGCAAATATATGCTACACAAAAATCTTCCCACTCTCATCCAGAACAAATCCTTGACATTACCTTCGCCTGAAGTAAGTCACAATTAGAATAGAAGAGTTAGAAAATCTGTGAATACATATCTTGAGTGGAAAATGCTCAGAGTTCAGAACCTTGGAGGTGGTAGAGGAGTTTCCAAAAGTAAGGGACATGGTAAACACTCCTCTAACATGGAGGTCTGCTGGCGTAAAGACATCTTGAGAAACTGCCTCTGAGGTTGGGCACTTGAAACATACGTTATTTTCAGGAGCTTTAGCTTCCTTTGTAGTGAGACAATAAAATCTGGGTCTGCATCTATGTGACCTGGAGGATATGGTTTCTTATTTTCCAGTGAACATGAGGCAGCAGTGCTGAATTCACTCTTTGTAGGTAAACAGTGGCCACTGGGGTCTAATTGTCTCCCCATGTGGACTGTGGAGCCATTTGGTCATCCTCCACTTTTCGTGGTGTTTCCTGCTGTTGCACTGGGAGTTTGGTATTTGCTTCACAAAATACAAGAAGTTCAACAGGGACACAGTGCTGGAGGGAGTTCTGTCACGTGTTGTGGGTCAGGGTCTGCAGGAGAATGCAACAACCAGGCTTCTTTCCCACATACTTTGCCCCCTTGTCCATAGCAACATGATTCTGAACATGGCCCTGAATCCTCTCCATATAAAAACATGCTTTTACATATTCGGGTCTCCTGGCTGCACCATGTTAGTCACAAAAATTTGGAAGCCAATGAGAAATCCACATGGCCATAACACAGATGTATTATCACACAACTGCAGACCACTTCTCTAGGCCCAATACTCTGCAGGCTCTAACTTGCTTGCCCCCATGTCCATAGCAACTTGATTCTGAACATGGCCCTGAAATCTTTCAATATAAAAACATGCTTTTACATATACAGGTCTCCTGGCTGCACCATGGCAGTCACAATGAATTTGGAAGCCAATGCCAGAACCACGTGGTCACAACACAGATGTATTATCACAAAACTGCACACCATTTCTCTAGGCCAACAACTCTGCAGGCTATAACTCAATGGCATCTCTGTTCTACACCATTTTAATGAAACCCAGTGAATTAAGGCAGGGTCTGGTACACTCAAGATCAGCAACAGGACATCCAAAGGTTCTCCAGTGCCACCTGGTCATGGGAATTTTAAAAATTTCATGGTATTTATCTGGCCATTTTTCAAGGATGAAGTTGGAGGCACTGTGGGTTTCAATTCATTCAGGAACCATTAAATGTTGAGGAAGTTCATTTCAAAGAAAGCTCTGGAGAACTCTCACAGGCAAGGCTTCCAAAAGAGTGGCCAAAAGGTCACATGAAGCCAGGCGCAGTGAGGTCTCCAATGTGACGTCCATGTGTGTTTTGACTCAAAACTATCCCTGCCAAGTCTTTCAGAATAAAATCATGTGATATACTGGCTGAGATTCCCAGTACTCTTTGGAAAACCACCCTGGGCCTAGATCTCAGTTTCCAAGGGTGACTTTCATGCGTGGCCTCCTAATATCCCAACACTTTTCATGGCAATACTTCTCTGAGGTCAATTCCAGAACGCAGTCTCTAAGGGGAATCAAACCAGAGTTCAAGCCCAGGTTGACCCAGTCATCTCTTCACACCGCCAATCAAATGAACACAATTAAAAACAAAACACTATCACATGGCCCCATCTTCTTCCTTATAGACACTCATCATAACCACTGGTTGGAGCTTTCCATGAGGGGCACATTCCAAAAGAGTGTCCAAAATAAGCTCCCTTGCCCCTCATTTGGCTCAAGTCAGGGTGGGAAGGACACCCTTCCTGTGAACCAGGAGTGATCAAATAGGCCTGTCATTAATACTGCTCCGCTTTTCCAATTTGAGGCCTTCTGACTGTGGGGTTTAGATTCTTTATGTGAACTGGAGTCATGAGAAAAGACAAGCACCTCTGCAGAGATTTGAAGAACTCATTTGACCAAAAGGATCGCTATTCTCACTTGATTGATTTCAGGAACCTACAGAGAAAGGCAATAGAATTCATTCACAATGACTGAAATTTTTTGCGAATTTGGTTTTGGTTTCACACATGGGATCTTTCTTTAGATCCATCAGGTGCTGAGAATCTAAGCCACAGCCTCACACAGGGTAGAGAGCCTGATTCAGACACATCCCTTTCCGAAGCAATTTAGCAAGAGCCACAGGTGATGCCCATTCATTTCCATTTGAAAACTGTTTTCTTCAGGCTTCACAAAGGGGTAGCCTGAGCCCAACATCTTCCTGACATTCAGGGCAACAGAACAATAGGTAAGCAAAAGGCCCAAAGCATGGTATCTCCACTGAGATTTTTCTGGTCACACTCATATCTGAGTTTTCTGAGATACTGGCCATTCCCTTCAGGTATGCAGTACATGGACATGTCAAAGACCTTGGAGTTGGTACATATCTTGGACACAAAACAATGAGACTATTCTGGAGAGTTGCCAGAATTCAGGAAGAAAACAGGGACTTAGGAAGGTAGTAGGTTTTGCCAATCCATAAGGCAAGCTGCAGTCCATTCATAAATTGGGCAGGATGAATGCTGGGAATCTTTTTACTACACAGGACACATCCATTGTTGCATTGTCTTTTCTCATGTCTACAACCACGGACACAGTGGGATACACAGACATAGAAACACTCACCTTGTCAAATGACTTACTAGAAATAGTTCACTGAAAACCAAACAAACCGCCTTTCCTACCTATTCTCAGAACAAGAGACAAAACCACACACCCACACTCACAATGGCACCTCCTTCCCCTAAGTAGGTCTGTGACTATCCGGAGTGTTCTCTGACTGGTGGGCAATACTATGTTCCCCCGAAATGGCCTGTATTCTCTCAGAACTGGTTTCCTTGGCCAACTATGTGAAGTTGTCAGGAAAAAGTGGTGAGCCACTACCTGCTTTCTCAGGAAAGGTCCCTCTTCAGAGCTCTCCTGGCATTTGGCCATCCTCACATTAGTAGGTACCAAGAAAGACTGACTCTGTCCTTGGTAAATCCAAACAAGTGAGCCCACTGGGACTGGGACTGGAACTGCATCTGGGTGCCTGGCTTCTTGGATACCAAGTTCAGAGAGTTCCATCACCAAGGAAATGAGGTATGACACTTTCTTTGGAACTGAATGAGGTCACTGCCTTTGCAACCACTTGGTCCTAACAGTTGCTTCCAAGGGCCCCATGAGATGGAGGCTGCCCCTTCTTCCTCTGACACTTTCACAATTTAGAATGGTATATCAACCATAGGCACACACACAGGCCTGGTTTGGTCCATCTTCTCCACAATAAGAAGAGAGAGGCTGATTCAGACACATCCCTTCATCCTGACCAGGTGGTTTGTCATCGAAGATGACTTTTGCTCTTTCAGGTCCTTCATACCTGTCTACAACTTCTCCAGGTATCATTTCTGCATGGACCTTTGAGGATCTCAGCAGGTGGAAGGTCCCCTACTTTTCTGTATTGTAAGAACAACTTTGTCCCTGCTCTTCTGTAAAATGAGATTGAGGGAACAGTGTATGTTTTGGGTTAATAACAGGTTTGATTTCGATTTGTGTTAGGAATCATTCTTCTGGATGAATAATGGTATTGGGAACCTTTTTATATTTACAAGAATGTAGAGGTGAAACATAAGTATGAAAACAGAAATCCAGGTATGATTTTAAACCCATAAGGGCATTGGGCCCTTGATTGGGATACTTAGCTTTGAATTATGTTCTGCACAGATGTCTCAGATAATTTGATATACAATGGCATAGGACCTTGTACCTTGGAAGATTGAATGTAGAAGAGAACATCCCTTCAAAAAGGGATAGTCGGTAGGATTAGGAAGATAGTCGGTCGTTTTAGGAAGAAGAGTGAGTATATGATTTGGAACAAAAGTTCTTTAGCAATAGGATTTCAGTTAGAGAGTGAATGTATATGTCAGCACATATGAAGAGCCAGTCACGATGATGAAGTGGGGAAAACATGTAGAAAAGAAGATATCAATAAAGATATTACGAAATCAGGGAAAGTATAAAGTGAGTGAGAGGATTAGACATTTTCAACAGGCTTGAGGTTGAATCTTAGAAAGAAACAAATATGAAGTCACCAATAATATTGACATTTGAGAGCATTAGGCACCCTGGACATGGATGTTTTTAGTAATCTATGTTCACATTTCATTTAGGCTTTGCTTGGTTCAATCATAAGTGTAACATTTACATTTTTGTCCAGAATATTATTGTGATAATATGTATATGTAGATCAGGTGACATAAGTATTTCTTCCACCATTTTTGGTAGCAATATACTGAAGACATAAAATTAGTATTGGGCGTACAAAGAGGTGTACCCTATGTCTATGAATATAGAGATAAAGCATGAATAGACCATACTGTGAATAAGTAATATAACTTGTTCCGACTTAATATAATGGGATGAACTGATATCTGAAAAATTACTGGAAATCTTATATGCATACACAATCATTCATTCCAACCAGTTATTCATCTAATGTCAATATTAGTGTTTTGGTTTATCATGAAGAGTGTGTGAGTTTTACTTCAAAAGTGATTATGGAAATCGAAAATAATGTGTTTGGAAAGAAGTCTCATGAAAAGACCAGTCAAGAAACCCTGACAATACATGTGTTGTGAAGTAGGAAGTGATTAAAGTTTAAAGAAATGCCTACAAATTTGTGAACTTGTGGATGAAATACATATCTTATGATGAGCAAAAACTGAAGAAATAATAATGTACCAGTGTTGAATATAAATGAACATCATATTATATATCATGTCCCATTGGGATCTACTTGCATTGGTGATAGACTGGATCAGTTCCTGTAGAATTATTAACATTTGTATGCACCATTCACTGAAGTTAGTTTTCAGTACTAGGAAACAAATATGTATTTAAGGTGGATGAATATTTCTGAGACTAATATTTTGGAAAGTTTATTATAAATCCACATGCATGAACATGAATGAATTTAGAGAGTGTATATAAGACACATATATTTCATATTTTGAAAAATCTGGAGAGTATATATATATATATATATATATATATATATATATATATATACACACACACATACCCACACACACAAAAAAAAAACCACACACAGACATTTAAAAGTAGCAATATATATGCCAATCAAAATTCATCTTTAAATATATATCATCCACAGATGCAAAAATATTTATTTTACTGAACATGAGTTTATGTATAATGATGTTCTACTAGGAAGTTCCCCTATAGGTGGAATTTTCAGTTCCAACAGCAATTTGGAGGAGTGATCTCTTCTCACAATTTGTATCTGCCAAGTCAGCCACCTCACAAAAATGTACATGTGATACCAGGTAGGATTCTATAAGTGCATATGAAAATACATGTGATGAATAGGCTACAGAGAAAGGGAGACAGGAATTCATATATTTGTTTAATTTAAAAACACATGGTGAACTATTTCAATTAAAAATTGACTAGATTTATAACACCTACCATTTATCATGCAAAAGGTAAGTCCAAGTATGCAGCATGCCTCCTCTGAACTGCTTGTATTTCTATTCTGTTTGGGTATTTTTCTCCATCATATTAGGATTAGTAGTCAGAGGATAGTAGGGTATGGGATAGTGTCAGGGATTAAGTATTTCGAATAGAAAATTGAAAATGAATGCAATGTGTATGCAAATATGTGCTACACAAATATCTTCCCACTCTCATCCAGAGCAATGCCTTGACATTACCTTCGCCCCATGTATGACACAATTAGAGCAGAAGAGTTAGAAAATCTGTGAATACATATCTGCAATGGAAACTGCTCAATTTTCACAAATTTGGAGAAGGTAGAGGAGTTTCCAAAATTAAGGGACAATGTAAACTCTCCACAAACATGGAGCTCTGCTGGCCTAAAGAGTTCTTAAGAAACTGCCTCTGAGGTTGGGCACATGAAATATATGTTGTTGTCAGGAGCTTTAGCTTCCATTGTAGTGAGACCATCCAAGCTGGTCTGCATTTTTGTGACCTTTGTGAGCACATGGTTTCTTGTTTTCCAATGAACATGAGGCAGCCTTGCTAAATTCTCTCTTTGTAGGTAAACTGTGACCAATGGGGGCTAAGTGTCTCCCCGTGTGCACTGTGAACCCATTTGGTCATCCTCCACTTTTCGTGCTGTTTCTTGCTGCTGCACTCGCAATTTGGCATTTGCTTCATGAAACAAGGAGTTCAACTGGGACACAGTGCTGGAGCGAGTTCTGTCACGTGTGGTGGGTCAGGGTCTGCAGGAAAATGCACCAACCATGCTTCTATCCCACCAGCTTGCCTCCTTGAGCATAGCAACCTGATTCTGAACATTGCCCTGAAACTCCTACATATAACAAGATGCCTTTTGAGAGAAGGGTCTGCTGGCTGCACCATATCAGTCATAATCCATTTGGAAGCCAAAGGCAGATCCACATGGCCAAACCACAGATTTTTTATCACACACCTGCCCACAACTTCTCTAGGTCCACTACTCAGCAGGCTCGAACTTACTTGCATCTCTTTTCTATACCATTTTCATGAAAACCAGTCAATCAAGGCACCTTCTGGTATATTCATAATCAGAAACAGGACATCCAAAGGTTTTCCAGTGCCACCTGCTCATGGGTATTTTAAACATTTCATGGTATTTATCTAACCATTTTTAAAGGATGAAGTTGGAGGCACTGTGGGTTTCAATTCATTCAGGAACCATTAAATGTTGAGGAAACTCATTTTAATGAAAGCTCTCGAGAACTCTCACAGGCAAGGCTTCCAAAAGAGTGGCCAAAAGTTCACATGAAGCCAGGCCCATTGAGGTCTACAATATGAGGTCCATGTTTGTTTTGACTCTCAACTATTGCTGCCAAGTCTTTCAGAATAAAATCATGTGATATCCTGGCTGAGATTCCCAGTGCTCTGTGGAAAGCAACCCTGGGTCAAGACTCATTTTCCAAGGACTCCATGCGTGGTCTCCTAAAATCCCAACACAACTCATTGCAATACTTCTCTAAGATCAGTTCCAGAATGCAGTCTCTAAGGGTAATTACGCCAGAGTTCCAGCCCACGTGGACCAATTCATCTCTTCCAACCGCCACACAAGTGACCACAATTAAAACCAAAACACTCCCACATGGACCTCATCTTCTTCCATATAGACACTCATCATTACCTCTGGCTGGAGGATTCTATGAGGGGCACAGCCCAAGACAATGTCCAAAAGAAGCTTCCTTACCCCTCATATGCCTAAAGGCCCGGACTCCCTTCCTGTGAACCAGGAGTGATCAAATAGGCCTGCCGTTAATACTGCTCCACTTCTGCAATTTGTGGCCTATTGACTGTGGGGTTTAGATTCTTTTTGTAAATGGGAGTCATGAGAAAACCCAAGCACCTATGGGCTAGACTCTGCAGGGCTTTGAAGAACTCATTTGACCCAAAGGATCCCTATTCTCACTTGATGGAGGCAGGAACATTACAGAGGAAGACGAGAGACTCCATCCACAATGACCGCTCTTTTGGCCATTTTGGTTTTGGATGCACACATGGGATCCTTCTTTAGACCCATCAGGTGCTGAGAATCAAAGCCACAGCCTCACACAGGGCCAAGAGGCTGATTCAGACACATCCCATTCTAAAGCAATTAAGCAAAGAGCCCAAGGTGATGCCCATTCATTTTCATTTGAACACTGTTTTCTTCAGGCTTCAAAAAGGGGTGGCCTGAGTCAAAGAACTTCCTGACATTCAGGGCAACAGACAAATACGTAAGCAAAAGACCCAAAGCAGGATTTCTCCATTGAGACTCTCCTGGTCCCAATGATATCTGTGTTTTCTGACATGCTCTCATTCCCTTCAGCTATCCAGTACATAGCCATGTCACAGATCTTGGAGGTGGTTCATATGGTGGACATAAAATCATAAGCCTATTCTGAAGAGTGGCCATAATTCTACGAAGAAAACAGGAACTTTGGAAGATAGTAGGTGTTGCACATCCATAAGGCAATCCACAGTCCATTCATAAATTAGGCAGGATGAATGCTGAGAAGCTTTCTACTAGACATGACAAATCCATTCATGCATTCTCTTTTCTAATGTCTACAACCACAGACACGGTGGGATACACAGACATAGAAATACTTGCCTTGTCAAAGCACTCAGTAGACACAGTCCATTCCAAACCAAACAAACTGCCTTTCCTACCTATTCTCAGAACATGAGACAAAACCACAAACTCACACCCACAACCACAAAGGCACCTCCTTCCTCCAAGTAGGTATGTGACTATCTGGAGAGCCCTCTGACTGGTGGAACATTTTATGTTCCCCCGAAACGGCCTGTCCTGTCTTAGATCAGGTCTCTTTGGCTAACTCTGTGAAATTGTCCGGGACCAGCAGTGAGACACTACCTGCTTTCTCAGGAAAGGCCCCTCTTCAGAGCTCACCTGGCATTTGGCCATACTCACATCAGTATTTACCAAGAAAGACGGACTCTGTCCTCTGTAAATCTAAACAAGTGAGCCCACTGGGACTGGAACTGGGACTGCCTCTGGGTGCCTGGATTCCAAGTTTAGAGTGTTCCTTCAACAAGAAAATTAGATGAGGTCACTTCTTTCTGGAACTGATTGAATTTGCTGCCTTTGCAACCACTTTGTCCTAACAGTTGTTTCCAAGGGTCTCATGAGATGGAGGCTGCCCCTATTTCCTGTTACAATTTCACAAGATAGAAAGTTATATCAACCATAGGCACCTGGGAACAGCTCTCTACATAGGCCTGGTTTGGTCCATCTTCTCTACATTAAGAAGATAGAGGCTGATTCAGACACATCCCTTCGTCATGACCAGGTTGTTTGCAATTGAAGATGACTTTTTCTCTCTCAGGTACTTCATAGTTCCCTATATCTTCTCCAGGGATTATATCTGCATAGACCTTTGAGCTTCTCAGCAGGTGAAAGTCTCCCTACATTTTTGTATTGTAAGACCAACTCAGTCCTGCTCTTTTGTAAAGATAGATTGAGGGAACAGTATATGGTTAGGGTTAATAACAGGTTCGATTTGTGTTAGGAATCATTCTGCTGGATGAATAAGAATATTGGGATCCTGTGGTATTTATAAGAATATAGAGGTGAAATATAAGTATGACAATGGAATTCTAGATAAGATTTGAAGCCCAGAAGTGCACTGGGCACTGGAGTGGGAAACTTAGCTTTGAACAATGTTCTGCACAGATATCTCAGATAAATCGATATATAATGGCAAAGGACCATGTACCTTGGTTGATTGAATGTGTAAGAAAACATCCAGTCAAAAAGGGATAGTCGGTAGGATTAGGAAGATAGTGTAGGTTTAGATAGAAGAGTGAGAATAGGATTTGGACCAAAAGTACTTTAGCAATAGAGTTTTGGTTAGAGAGTGAATGTAAATGTCAGCACATGTGAAGAGTTGGTCACAGTGATGAACTGGAAAAAATATGTAGGAAAGCATTTATCAATAGAAACATTAGGAAATCAGGCAAAGTATAAAGTGAGTGATAGGATTAGACATTTTCAACAGGTTGAGATTTAATATATAATCTTAGGAAGAAACAAATATGTAGTCACCAACAGGATAGACATTTGAGAGCATTAGGCAACCTGGACATGGATGGTTTTAGTAATCCATGCTCACTTCCTATTTAGGATTTGGTACAATCATAAGTGTGACATTTGCGTTTTGTGTCCAGAATATTACACTGAAAAAATGTATATTTATATCAGGTGACATGAGTATTTCTTCCACTATTTCTGGAAGCAATATGTTGAAGACATATAAATTAGTATTGGGGGTACAAATACGTGCACCCTGTGTCTCTGAATATAGAGAAAATGTATGAATAGACAATAGTGTGAATAAAGAATATAATTGGTTTCAACTTTAAAAAATGGATTGAAGTGGTATCTGAAAATATAAAGAAAATTTTATATTGATAAACATACATTCATTAAAACCAATTATACATCTATTTGTAATATTAGTGTTATGGTTTATCATAAAGGGTGTGAGTTTTGCTTCAAAATTGATTATGAAAATCGAAAATAATGTGTTTGGGTAGAAGTCACATGAAAAGACCAGTCAAGACACCTGGAGGAATACATGTGTTCTGAAGCAGGAATTGATTGAAAGTGAAACAAATGCCCATAAATTTGTGAATTTGTGGATGAAATATATATCCTATGATGTCCATAGGATAAATATTAATGTACCAGGGTTTAATAAAAATGAACGTCAAAATGCACAGCTTGTCATATCGGAATCAAGGTGCATTGATGTTAAACTTGGTCAGTTACTGTAGAAATATTAGTTAAATCTGTTTTTCAGGTGGATGAATATTTCTGAGAATAATCTTGTGAAAAGTTGATTATAAATCCAAGTCCATGAACATGAATAAATTTAGCGAGTGTAAATAAGACACATATATTTCATATTTTCAAAAATCTGGAGAGTGTATATATATATATATATATATATATATATATATATATATATATATATATATATATATTTACACAAAACACACACACAGACATTAAAAAGTAGCAATATATATGCCACTCAAAATTCATCTATAAATATATATCATCCAAAGATGCAAAAATATTTATTTTACTGAACATGAGTTTATGTATAATGTTTTTCTACTAGGAAGCTCCCCTATAGGTGGAATTTTCAGTTCCAACAACGATTTGGAGGAGTGATCTCTTCTCACAATTTGTATCTACCAAGTCAGCCAACTCACAAAAATGTACATGTGATACCAGGTAGGATACTATAAATGCATATAAAAATACATGTGATGAATAGGCTACAGAGAAAGGGACAGGAATTCATATATTTGTTAATTTTAAAAACACATGGAGAACTATTTCAATTGAAAATTGACCAGATTTATAACACCTACCATTTATCATGCAAAAGGCAAGTCCAAATATACAACATGCCTCCTCTGAAATGCTTGTATTTCTATTCTGTTTGCGTTACTTTTCTCCATCATATTAGGATTAGTAGTCAGAGTCTAGTAGGGTATGTGAATATTTCTGAGAATAATCTTGTGAAAAGATGATTATAAATCCACATTCATGAATATGAAAAATTTAGGATGTGTAAAATAATACACATATATTTCATATTTTTATACACACACACACAAACATTCACAGACATTAAAAAGTAGCACTATATGCCAATTTAAAATCACCATGAAATATATATCATCCACAGATCCAAATAAATTCATTTTACTGAACATCGATTTATGTATAATGTTGTTCAACTAGGAAGCTCACCCACAGGTTGAATTTTCAGTTCCAACAGCGTTTAGGAGGAGTGATCCCTTTTCACAATTTGTATCTGCCAATTCAGCCTCCACACAAGAACGTACGTGTGGTAACAGTTAGGATTCTAAATGTGCATATAAAAATACAGGTGCTGAATAGGCTTCAGAGAAAGGGAGACAGGAATTCACATATTTCTTAACTTTTAAAATACATGGAGAACTATTTCAAAAAAAATTGACATGATTTAAAACTCCTACACTATATAATTCAAAAGGCAAGCCCAACTATCCACCATGCCTCCTCTGAACTGCTTGTAGTTCTATTCTTTTGGGTGTATTTTTCTCCAACATATTAGGATTAGTAGTCAGAGTCTAGTAGGGTATGTGTTAATGTCAGTGATTCAGTATTTTGAATGGAAAATAGGAAAATGAATCCAATGTGTATGCAAATATGTGCTTCAGAAAAATCTTCCCACTCTCATCCAGAACAATCCCTTGACATTATCTTCGCCCCAAGTAAGACACAATTAGAGGAAAAGAGATAGAAAATATGTGAATACATATCTGAAATGGAATTTGATCAGGAGTTCACAACCATGGAGGTGGTAGAGGAGTTTTCAAAAGTAAGGGACAGGGTAAGCACTCCACAATCACAGAGCTCTGCTGGCCTAAAGACTTCTTGAGAAACTGCCTCTGAGTTTGGGCACTTGAAATATATGTTGTTTTCAGGAGCTTTTGCTTCCTTCTAGTGAGACGATCAAAGCTGGGTCAGCATCTATGTGACCTGGAGGACATAAATTGTAATATTCCAATGAACATGAGGGAGCAGTGCTGAATTCTCTCTTTGTAGGTATACTATGGCCACTTGGGGCTAAGTGTGTCCCCGCGTGGATTGTATATTCATTTGTTCCTCTTCCACTCTTCATTGTGTTTCTTGCTGCTGCACTGCGACTTTGGTATTTGCTTCACGAAATACATGGAGTTCTACTGGGACACAGTGGTCTAAGTGTCTGCCCGTGTGGACTGTGAAGCCATTTAGTAATCCTCCACTTTTCCTGGTGTTTCTTGCTGCTGCACTGCGAGTTTTGTATTTGCTTCATGAAATACAAGGAGTTCAACTGGGACACAGTGCTGGAGGGAGTTCTATCACATGTGGTGGCTCACACATGAGCATTCATGAAACCGGCCTCTATATCACATAGCTTGCTCCTTTGACCATAGCAACCTGATTCTGTAAATTACCCTAAAACCTCTCCATATAACAAGATGTGTTTACTTATAATGGTCTCCTGGCTGCACCATGTCCGTCTCATGACATTTGGAATCCAAAGGCAGATCCACATGGCCCCATCACAGATGTTTTATCACACACCTGCCTACCGCTGCTCTAGGCCCTCTACTCATCAGGCTCCAAATTACTGGCATCTCGGTTCTACACCATTTTCATTAAACCCAATCAATCAAGGCACTGTCTGGTACACTCATGATCAGAAATAGGACATCCAAAGATTCTGTATGCCACCTGTTCATGGGAATTTCAAAAATTTAAACTATTTATCTAGCCATTTATCAAGGATGAAGTTGGAGGCACAGTGGATTTCAATTCATGCAGGAACCATTAAATGGTGAGTATGATCATTTCAATGAAAACTCTGGAGAACTCTCACAGGCAAGGCTTCCCAAAGAGTGTCCAAAAGGTCACCTGAAGCCAGGCTCATTGAGGTCTACAATTGAGATCCATGAGTGTTTTGATCTCAACTATGGCTGCCAAGTCTTTCAGAATAAAATCTTGTGGTATCCTGACTGAGATTCCCAGTGCTCTGTGGAAAGCTACCCTGGGCCTACATCTCAGGTTCCAAGGGCGACTCTCATGCATGGCCTCCTCAAATCCCAACACAACTCATGGCAATACTTCACTAAGCTCAGTTCCAGGACACAGTGTCTAAAAGGAGTCACACCAGAGTTCAGGCCCAGGAGGACCCAGTAATCTCTTCCAGCTACCACACATATGACCACAATTTAAATCAAAACACTCCCACATGGGCCTCATCTTCTTCTACACAGACACGCATCATAACCTCTGGCTGGAAGTTTGCATGAGGGGTGCAGCCCAAGACAGTGTCCAAAATAAGCTCCATTGCCCCTCATTTGCCAAAAGTCAGGGTGGCCTAAACACCCTTCCTTTGAACCAGGAGTTATCGAATAAGCCTGCCTTTAATACTGCTCTGCTTCTGCAATTTGAGGCCTAATGACTGTCAGGTGTAGATTTTCTATGTGATTTGGAGTCATGAGAAAACCCAAGCACCTATGGGCTATCCACTGTAGGGCTTTGAAGAACTCATTTGACCCAAATGATCCCTATTCTCACTTGACGGAAGTCAGGAACTGAAAAGGTCGGGCGAACTTCGGAGGAAAAGACCACCAAGAGACTGTCTCATGCCACAGCAAAGGGTTTATTGGGGGTCCAGCATGCTGAGGCTCAGAGCTCACTTCAGAGGAGAAAAGAACAAAGAGCCCCGAGAACAACTTGAGCAGAGTTTATATACATTCTTTAGAGAGGGCAGGGACTTTACATACATCATAGCCTCCTTTAGAAAATCATCATATACCGCGGGAAAATCAAATAATAACTCTAAAACATGATTAGCACATTCATTGGTGGGAACAGGTTGGGCAGCGGGTGATTGGTCAGCCGTGAGAAGGAGTATACATTTAAACTGATTGGTTGAAGCACTGAGATGTATACGTGCAAATCTGCATGGTTTCTGGGAAGGGGTGGTTAAGTAACGAGGTGGTCAGGGAAGATTTCAACACACATCTAATGGGAAGATCCGGGAATTGTCTTAAGTGCCACAGGAATTTCAGGTTCTGAGTGCAGCTTGGAAAATGTACAAAACCTGGTTCTTTACGTTTCAATTTCAATTTCTTTTATTCTTTCATTTCCCACCCCTTTTTCTGACTACTTTTAATCTTAAAAGTAATGAATCAAAATTATTGTGGGGTTTCACATTCTATTCCTACCAGTGCAGCATATTTCTGTCTGATTATCATGAGTTTCACCTGCCTAATCTGAGCCTGGAGAAAGGAAACTATGTGGTTAGGCAAACAAGGTCCCACAGTTAGCAACACCATAAGGATGATCAGGGGTCCAGCTAAGTCTGATATTAGTGTAGTTACCAGGGGTACTCGGTTAACCATGACTCAAAGCACCATTGTTGAATCTCCCATTCTCTCTGGCGCTCTTCAAGGTATTTTCTTAATTTACTCATGAATTATTTTGCAACTCCAATATGGTCAGCATAAAAACAACATTCTTCTCTCAGTGCAACACAGAGGCCCTCTCCCTCATCAAGAGGAGGTCTAATCCTCACCTGTTCTGTAAAACAACTTCAGAGAGAGAGGTTAAGGATTCCTGCAAAGCTGTGATGGAGGTCTCTAACGTCTTCAAGTCTTGATTTATTGCTGTTTCTAATTGGGCCATTTGTTGTTAACCACGCATCATAGAAGCTGTTCCCATACCCACTCCTGCAGCAGCTCCTATCCCCAATAGGATGGCTAGAGTAAGGGACAATGGTTCCCCTTGATATCGGGTTGTTTGTCCCCCTAGTAGACCTTCAAATGATTAGGCATTATGATAGAGTACCCTGGAGAGTATCTGCACCATTACACAATAATTTACAGGGCTGTCAAAGACCTGGGCTGAAATACAAGGAGTTCTGACTGTGTGGAGTTCAGTACCATAAAGGTTCCTTTAATTAGTTCCCAGGGGGAGTAGTCAGATGTACTCTGGACTGGGGAAGTAGGCAAAGACGGAATCCAGGAAGTATTAGATGGTAGAGGGGTTCTGGTAGATCTAGGCATGGAAGGTTTAGGAGGCTTAATCCCTGGCTTGAGGGGATTGGGTCCTATTGCTGTGGGATTTTCTTTCTTTTTAAGCCAGACGGTGAACCAGGGACCAAATTCATCACCTGGGCCATAAATATAGAATCGCATTCCCCACGTATTTCCCATAGGCCAGGTTTTTCTGAGGTAGCCCCTTCCTTTGAAAGTGAAAGTTATATTGAGGGGGTAACATAGAGTATTCTTTCCACAGCGAGTTTTTGACACCACTGGGCAAGCAGCACATTTCTTGGGATCAATCCAGGTGTCATTTCATCCTACCGGAATCATACCTTTCTGGGGCGTTTGGGTTCCACCATGCAGCTTTCGTTTGTTCACAACCCCAAGATCTACAATAAAAGTCACTGGGTCCTCCACAGGTTTGGGCCTGTTTTATGACTTTGGAAATCAGGTGGGCACACATAATAGTCAAGACTGGCTAGTTTACACCTGAGCTGGGGGAGATGACATCCACAATTCATGGGTTAAGGTGGTCTATGTTGCCCTAGTTAGGGTTTGAGTGGGATCTGTGTGGGGTCCTCTATGTCAGGGAGATCCCAGTCAGGGAAGCCTATGGCAAGCTGACAAATTTCCAGGTGGAGAGATGGCCACCAAGTCCATAAGGTGGCTGTTTGTGAAATAGATCACACTACTTGCCCATTAGGATTCATTACTTGCCCTTGTTGCTGAGCACGCTGATGGGGATTAGGGCTGCTGGTGGTCATGGGAAGAATCCATAGCCCTACCCACATGACGGACACGCAACTTGAGATGGATACCAGTCTGTAGAAGTTTCCAGCCAGAGTCTGTACAGGGCTCAGGCATGAGATGGGAGGCATTGATCCAGGAAGTGATCCCATCCACTTTCACCACTGTGGGTGTTATAAGCAGCACCTGGTATGGTCCTTTCCAGTGGAGTTCCAGGGATGACACCTGACGCCATCTCACATAGACGAAGCCTCCCACTTGATATCAATGTGGGGTTCCCTCGTCTCCAGTCTGATAAGCAGAGGCCAAATGTTTCCACAGGTATCGCTGGGTGCTGGGTTTGTTAAAGGGCTTTAAATCTGTCAAGCAAGGGGGTGTGAAAGGAATCATTAAGTCTCATAGTTGGGATTAGGTCCCCTACTGGAGGAAGGGCACCATTGAGAATTTCATAAGAGGTGAGGTTACACAAAGAGGCGGAGGGGGTATTTCTTTCACAAAACAGTGCATAAGGTTGGAGCATAGTCCAATTTTTTATGCCAGTATCCAAGCTTAATTTTGTTAAGTACTCTTTGATGGTTCTATTCATCCTTTCTACCTGTCCTGAGCTATAGGGTCTATAAGCACAATGTAACTTCCAATTAATCCCCAGGGTCCTGGCAAATCCCTTACTTTCCTGGGGCATGAATGCCGGTCCGTTAGCGGACCCTATTACCTTAGGCAGGCCGAACCTTGGAAAAATGTCTTCTATGATCTTTTTGACTACCATCTGAGCTGTTTCTTTCTTCATGGGGAAGGCTTCGACCCATCCTGAAAAAGTATCTACAAAGACTAGGAGATATTTAAGTTCATACCTTGCTGGCTTAATTTCAGTAAAGTTCAATTCCCAGAATTGTCCTTGTCTGGTTCCTTGTAAGCGCTTCCCTGCAGGAAGCTTGGATGGGTAAGCATTAACTACTTGGCAGACTTGACAAGCTCTAGTCACCTGCTCAGCTATTTCTTTCCTCTGTGAGTCAGTCAATAATAAGTCCTTTCTCCGGTCCTTTAAGAGTGCCTATATCTTCTCTGAGTCTAAGTGGGTGAGCTGGTGTACGTCTTTGACAAAAAGGTGGGCTTTTTGAAATTGTAAACTTGGCTCTGTAGGATCCCAGAGTTCTGTATCTGTCTCCTCAGATGATAAGTTGCCTGAATGTTCCGGTGCGGCCAAGTCTCCTGATTGTTGTTCCCCCTGGTGTGGAAAAAGTTAACACAGTCACTCCATTTAGGGCTGCCAATTAAGCTTCCTCATCTGCCCTTCTTTTTCCAACCGCCAAGGGTTCGTTTCCCTTCTGGTGCCCTGGGCAGTGCACTATAGCTAGTTCCTTAGGGCCCTGCACTGCTGAGAGAAGTTGGAGGATCTCATCTTTGTTCTTTATTTCTTTCCAGGTGGAGGTTAATAACCCCCTTTGATGGGAAATAGCCCCGTGCACATTTGCAGTGGCAAATGCATAGCGGCTATGAGTGTATATGGTGGCCCTTTTGCCTGTTGCTAGTTCCAATACTTTCGTAAGGGCAATCAGTTCTGCTTTTTGGGCTGATGTCAGTTCTGGGAGACCAGAGAAACTGATGACATTAATTTTGCTAACTACTGCTTCTCCAGCCCACCGCTTACCATCTTGGAGGAAGCTGCTGCCATCCATAAACCATACAACTTCAGGGCAAGGCAGTGGCTGATCCTTCAAGTCTCGTCGTATACTGGTTTCCTCTGCCAGTATGTGTTGACACTCATGAGCAACGGGTCTTGATGATTCTTCTGGCAGCAGTGTAGCCGGGTTGAGTGGAGCAGCGGGTCCCAGCGTGATTCTGTCTTTGTCAAGCAAGAGGTTCTGGTAGTGGGTTATTCTAGAGTTTGATAGCCACATCTCTGGAGGCTGACAGATGATGCACTCCAGGGCATGGGGGACTATAATCGTTAGCTTCTGTCCCAACGTTAATTTATCAGCATCTTTTATTAGAAGGGCTGCCGCTGCTATAGCTCTTAAGCAATGGGGCGACCCACTAGCCACTGGGTCCAGTTTATTTGATAAGTATTCTACCGGCCTTTTCCAAGGTCCCAAAGTCTCAGTGAGCACAACCCGTGCTATTCCTTTCTTTTCCTCGATGTAGAGACTGAAGGGTTTTTCTATATCTGGGAGTGCTAAGGCCGGAGCAGATAGCAGCACCTTTTTTCTGACATTATCAAAAGCTTGTTGGTGCTCAGGGGTCCATTGGAAGTGGGCATCCCCCTTTATCAGCGGGTATAAAGGGGCAGCCAGAGACGCGAACCCAGGAATCCATAACCTGCAAAAGCCGGCAGTCCCAAGAAACTCCCTGAGTTGTCTCTTATTAGATGGGGGCAGTATCTGCACAAAGGTTCGTTTTGTGGGCTCAGTGAGCCATCCTTTGCCACCCCTAAGAGAATAACCCAGGAAGATTACTTCTTGCTGACAAATTTGGGCCTTTTTGGCAGAAGCCCTATATCCAAGCCGAGCAAGCTTGGAAAATAATGCTTGGGTCCCAGACTCATAGTTCTCTTTGGTGTCGGCTGCCAGTAGCAGACCATCCACATATTGGAGTATGGTGACATCGGGGTGTGCAGTTTTGAAGTCATTGAAGTCCTTGTGGAGGGGTTCATCAAAGAGAGTGGGAGAGTTTTTGAACCCCTGTGGGAGTCTAGTCCAGGTTAGTTGGACAGATGTTCCTTTTTCGGGGTCTATCCACTCAAAAGCAAACAGCAACTGAGTGTCCTTATGTACGGGCAAGCAAAAGTGAGCATCTTTTAAGTCTAGCACAGTGTACCATTCCTGCTCCAGATTCAGAGCGCTAAGCAAATTATATGGATTCGGTACAGTGGGGTGAATGTCCTGCACTCTGTTGTTGATCTCTCTTAGGTATTGAAGCGTCCGGTAGTCCCCAGTTCCTGGCTTTCTTACTGGTAGCAGGGGGATATTCTAGGACAAATGACAGGGCCTTAAGACCCCAAGAGCCAGGTATTTCTGAATATGGGCCCTTATCCCATCCTTAGCTTCTTTGATTAGAGGATATTGTTTAACACTGATTGGAGAGATAGAGGCTTTTAATTCTACTACTATTGGAGGTTGTTATATGGCTAGACCTAACCCAGCAGTTTCTGCCCAGGCATTAGGATAGTCTTTTATCCATTTCTGGGGTAGTTTGCCTGTTTGATCAGTCCTAGGAGGCGCGAAGTGTTGATGTTCATCTTCTACGGATGTTGTCAAAGCCATGACTATGGGAGTTTTTACTGAAGGCTTTAGAAACTCCACTTGGGGACCATCAGGGTTAAAGGTTATTCTAGCCCAGAGTTTGGTAAGCAGATCCCAGCCCATCAATGGGGCTGGGCATTCTTGGATTACTTGGAAAGCGTGGTGGACTTTTCCATTTCCTAGGTCCATAGTCCTCTTAGTTGTCCCAGCCCAATATCTACTGCCATTAGTACCTTTAACAGGGGACCATTTATTTGATAGGGGGCCCAGTGGGGTCTTAAAGGTTGATTATACTGCTCCTGTATCCACTTCAAAGTTCACTGGGGTCCCCTCCACTTTAAATGTTACCCTGAGCTCGAAGAGGGGATCCGAGCCCCGACTTTCCTAGTCCTCTTCTAGAGTCAGCACGGCGGACTGGCATCTCTGCTTCTTTCGGGGGCACTCTTTGGCCTAGTGTCCTGTTTTCTTTACAGTAGGCACACTGATCTGAGGCCAGGGGCAGGCATTGGCGGGGGCCCAGGTATCCCTTTCTGACTCCCTGCTTTTTAACTTCTGGCATATTTGGTGCTCTGACCAAAACCTTAGTCAATGCTTTAGTCTGCCTTTTGCTCCTTTCATCCTCCTTTTGTTCCCTTTCCGTCTCTCTCCTCTGTTCCCTTTCCTCCTCAGTTTCTCTCTTATAATATACTTTCTCAGCATCTCTTACTAAATCTCTCAAGGTCTTATCTTGTAATACATCTAGACGTTGTAACTTTCTCTTAATATCTAGGGCAGCCTGCTCGATAAAGGCCATTGCAACAGATGCTTGTTCATCCTCTGCCTGAGGATCAAAAGGAGTATATTTCCTATATGCTTCCATAATTCTCTCCAGAAACATAGAGGGAGACTCATTAGGCCCTTGGATAATCTCTCTTACCTTGGCCAAATTAGTCGGCCCTCTGGCGGCCACTCGGAGACCCGCTATTAGAGTCTGGCGATAAGTGGACAGATGCTACCTACATTTAAAGGTGTTTGGGTGCCAGTTGGATCGGTTCATTGGCCCTAGGGACGGAGAGGAAGCATCATAGGGGCTTCCGAGTTTTCTATTATCCGTCACCGGTGGGTTCCTTTAGGTGGCCCAGCTTCCTCCAGGGGAGGAGGGGTTGCTGCTGCTGCAGAGAAGTCCCCTGGAGTGCTTGGGTCTGGCCCAATTGCCTCTAGCGGCGGAGAGGCTGACTCAGAGGCGAGAATATCATCTGGAACGTGTTGGGGGTTGGAGAGCGAGGGTAGAGGATAAGGAGTGGGAGGAGTGTCCAGTCTTGTGACTCAGGGAGAATGGAAGGAAGAGGGGGAGGAGTGGAAGGTTTGAATGATAGGATGCTGGGGGAAGGGGTATATGGCTGTTGATCTGGGTGGCCACGTGGCCCCAGCTGAAAGACAATATCTCTGACTTTTCGGATTAGAGGGAAGTAGAAGGATCCTTCTGGGGGGCCACCTGACTCTGAGAATAGGCCATTCTGAAGCACAGAGAATCTGCCAGGTACGGCATTTTACTGAAAAAGAAAGATTCTGGGCCCTTGAGCGGACATCAGTCCAATGATCAAGTGTCAGGGACAGAGAAGTGGAAGTGCTTTGTCCCATAATGAGAGTTACTCAAACAGGGACAGTGAAGACACAAACGCAACACAGACAAAGACAAACAGTAAACGTTTAACATGAGTCCAATACAAAGATTAGAACTGAGTAACTGCCAAAACCTGATGGGTTAGACAATAAAGACAGCCGGAAAACTCAACATGAGTTCAGAACAATGACCAAAACTGAGTAGCCGGCAAAACCTGATGGTCTGGCGAACCGAATCCTGAAGCAAAATATAAACGAGTTGAAGAAATTAGTATTCCTTGATTTCTCTAGTCCTCTGGAGTGTCCCCCAGGAACGTGGCCTGTAGCTCTGTGACACATCTGTCAGCCACCATCAGAGAGAGCTAATGCTCTTCACTGACAGCCACTTTGCCAATCCATAACCTGAAACCCAAAACCAGAAAGAGGTGCCTTACTTACCCCGAGAGGAGTCCATTGGGGTCTTTTGTCCGCCGCTGCCGGATATCTCACCTGGGGCCTCCAGATGAATAGGTGGGGTGAACGTCAGAGAAAAAGACCACCAAGAGGCTTTCTCATGCAACAGCAAAGGTTTTATTGGGGGTCCAGCATGCTGGGGCTCAGAGCTCACTTTAGAGGAGCAAAGAACAAAGAGCCCTGAGAACAACTTGAGCAGAGTTTATATCCATTCCTTAGAGAGGGCAGGGACTTTACATACATGATAGCCTCCTTTAGCAATTCATCATATACCATGGGAAAATCAAATAACAACTCTAAAGCATGATTAGCACTTTCATTTGCGGGAACAATTCGGGCAGGGGGTGATTGGTCAGCCCTAAGAAGGGGTATACATTTAAACTGATTGGTTGAATACCTGAGATGTATACTTGCTGAGCTGCAGGGATTCTGGGAAAGGGTTGTTAAGTAACTAGGTAGTCAGGGAAGATTTCAACACACATCTAATGGGCAGATCCGGGAATTGTCTAAACTGCCACAGGAAAGTGCAGCTTGGAAAGTTTACAAACCTGGTTCTTTACATTTCAATTTCAATTTCAATTTCTTTTATTCTTTCAGAACCTTACAGAGAAAGGCAAGAGGCTTAATCCACAATGACTGCTCTTTTGGCCATTTTGGTTTTGGATGCACACATGGGATCTTTCTTTCGATCCATCTGGTGCTGATAATCTAAGTCACAGCCTCACACAGGGCCAAGAGGCTAATTAAGACACAACCAATTTCAAAGCAATTACTACTCTGAGGTCAGTTACAGAACTCAGTCTCTGAGGAGAATCACACCAGTGTTCAAGGCTAGGTGCACCCAGTCATCTTTTCCAACCACCACATAAATGACCACAATTAAAACCAAAATAATTCCACATGGCCCTCATCTTCTTCCATAGAGTCACTCATCATAACCTCTGGCTGGAGGATTCCTTGAATGGCGCAGCTCAAGAGAGTGTCCAAAATAAGCTTCCTTGCCCCTCATTTGCCTAAACTCAGGGTGGCCTGGACACCCTTCCTGTGAACTAGGATTGATCACATACGTCTGCCGCTAATACTGCTCTACTTCTCCAATTAGAGGCCTACTGACTGTCAGGTATAAATTCCTTATGTGATTTGGATTCATGATTAAACCCAAGCACCTCTGAAGAGCTTGGAAGAACTCATTTGACCCAAAAAATCCCTATACTCCCTTGAAGAAGGTCAGGAACCTAACAGAGGAAGGCAAGAGACATCATCCACAATGACTTATGTTTTTGCCATTTTGGTTTTGGATGCACACATTGGATGTTTCTTTAGATCCATCAGGCGCTGAAAATTTAAGCCATAGCCTCTCACAGGGCCAAGAGGCTGATTCAGACACATGGCTTTCCAAAGCAATTAAGCAAAGAGCCACAGGTGATGCCCATTCATTTCCATTTGAAAACTGTTTCCTTCAGGCTTCACCAAGGGGTGGCCTGAGGCAAAGACCTTCCTGACATTCAGGGCAAAAGATCAATAGGTTAGCAAAAGGCCCAAAACAGGGTTTCTCCACTGAGGCTTTTCTGGTCACACTGATATCTGAGTTTTCTGAGATGCTCCAATTCCCTCCAGCTATCCAGAACATAGCCATGTCGCAGAGTTTGGAGGTGGTACATATTTTGGACACAAAACCATGAACCTATTCTGGAGAGTGGCCAAAATTCAGGAAGAAAACAGAAACTTAGTAAGATAGTAGGTGTTGCCCATCGATAAGGCAACCTGCAGTCCATTACTAAAATGGACAGGATGAATGCTGGGAAGCTTTCTACTAGACAGGACACATCCATTGATGCATTCTCTTTTCTAATGTCTACAACCATGGACACAGTGGGAGACACAGACACAGAAACACTTGCCTTGTCAAAGTTCTTTCTAGAAATAGTCCACTCCAAACCAAACACACCGCCTTTCCTACCTATTCTCAGAACATGAGACAAAACCACAAACTCACACACACACTCAAAAAGGCACCTCCTTCCCCCAAGTAAGTCTGTGACTATCCAGAGTGTCCTTTGACTGGTGGGCCATTTTATGTTCCCCCGAAAAGGCCTGTCTTGTCTTAGATCTGGTCTCCTTGTCAAACACTGTGAAGTTGTCAGGAGCCTGTTCTGACCACTACATGCTTTCTCAGGGAAGGCCCGTCTTCAGAACTCTCCTCGCATTTGGCCATCCTCACATCAGTAGGTACCAAAAAAGACAGACTCTGTCCTTGGTAAATCCAAACATGTGAGCCCACTGGGACTGAGACTGGGACTGGCTCTGTGTGCCTGGCTTCCTGGATCCCAAATTCAGAGAGTTCCATCACCAAGGAAGTGAGGTAGGTCACTTATTTCAAGAATTTAATGAGTTCACTGCCTTGGCAACCACTTTGTTATAACAGTTGCTTCCAAGGGTCCCATGAGATGGAGGATACCCTACTTCCTCTGACACTTTCACTAGTTAGAATGGTATATCAACCATATGGAACCAGAAACAGCTCTCCACATTGTCCTGGTTTGGTCCATATTCTCTCCATTAAGAATAGAGAGGCTGATTCAGACACAACCCTTCATCCTGACAAGGTTGTTTGCCATGGAAGATGACTTTTGCTCTCTCAGGTCCTACATAGCTGCCTAATACTTCTCCAGGGATCATTTCTGCTTGGACCATTGAGTTTCTAAGCAGGTGGAAGATCCCCTACATTCCTGTATTGTAAGACAAACTCTGTCCCTGCTCTTCTGTAAAGGTAGATTGAGGGAACAGTGTATGGTTAGGGTTAATAACAGGTTCGATTTTGGTGAGGAGTCATTCTGTTGGATGAATAATGGTATTGGGAACCTGCGATATTTACAAGAATATATAGGTAAAATATAAGTATGGAAACAGAAATCTAGGTATGATTTGAAGCCCAGAAAGACATTGGGACCTTCATTGGGATACTTAGCTTTGAATTATGTTCTGCACAGATGTCTCAGATAAATCGATATACAATGTTATAGGACCTTGTACCTTGGATGATTGAATGTCGAAGAGAACATCCAGGATAAAAGGGATAGTTGGTAGTATTAGGAAGACAGTTTGTACGTTTAAAAAGAAGAGTGAGTATAAGTTTTGGACCAAAAATTCTTTAGCAATAGGGTTTCGGGTAGAGAGTGAATATGAATGTCAGAACGTGTGAAGAATCAGTCACAATGATGAACTGGGGAAAATATGTAGGAAAGCAGATATCCATAGAGACATTAGGAAATCATGCAAAGTGTAAAGTGAGTGATTGGATTAGACATTTTCAATATGATTGAGTTTCAATATATAATCTTAGGAAAAAACAAATATGTAGTCCCCAAAAAGATTGACAAGTGGGAGCATTAGGCAGCCTGGACATGGATGTTTTTAGTAATCCATGTTCATTTTCCATTTAGACTTTGGTACAATCATAAGTGTGATGTTTGCATTTTCTGACCAGAATATTACTGTGATAAAATGTATATGTGGATCAGGTAACATGAGTATTTCTTCCACCATTTCTTGGAGCCATATTTTGAAGATGTATAAATTAGTATTGTGGGTAAAAATAGATGTACCCTGTGTCTATGAATATAGAGATAATGCATGAATAGAGCGTAGTGTGAATAAATAATATTACTTGTTCCAACTTTAAATAATGGATTAAATTGATATCTAAAAATATTCAGGAAATCTTATATTGATATACATACATTCATTTCAACCAGTAATACATCTAATGGTAATATTAGGTTTGTGGTTTATCCTGAAGTGTGTGTGAGTTTTGCTTCAAACTGATTATGGAAATCAAATATAATATTTTTGGAAAGAAGTCTCATGAAAAGACCAGTCAAGAAACATGGAGGAATACTTGTGTTCTGAAGCAGGAAGTGATTGACATTGAAACAAATGTCTAAAAATTTGTGAACTTGTGGATAAAATATATATCCTACGATGTGCATAAACTGCAGAAATAGTAATGTACCATTGTTGAATAAAAATGAACGTCAAATTATATGTCATGTCCCATAGGAGTCTACTTGCGTTGATATTAAACTGGGTCAGTTACTCTAGAAATATTAGCATTTGTGTGCAGCTTTCACTGAAGTCAGTTTTCAGTACTAGGAAACAAATATATATTTCAAGTTGATGAATAATTCTGAGAATAATCTTGTGAAAAATAGATTATAAATCTAAATACATCAACATGAATAAATTTAGGGAGTATATATAAGACACATATATTTCATATTTTGAAAAATCTGGAGAGTATGTATATATATATATATATATATATATATATATATATATATATATATACACAAAACATACACACAGACTATAAAAAGTAGCAATACATATGCTAATCGAAATTCATCATTAAATATATATAATTCACATATGCAAAAATAATTATTTTACTGAACATGGATTTTTGTATAATGTTTTTCTATTAGGAAGCTCACCCATAGGTTGAATTTTCAGTTTCAACAGCGTTTAGGAGGAGGGATCTCTTCTCACAATTTGTATCTTCCAAGTCAGACAAAACAAAAAAATTAACCTGTGATACCAGGTAGGATTCTATATGTGCATATAAATATACATGTGCTGAATAGTCTATAGAGAAAGGGAGACAGGAATTCACATATTAGTTAATTTTAAAAACACATGGAGAATTATTTTAACCAAAAATTGACTAGATTTATAACACCTACCCTTTATCATGTAAAAGGCAAGTCCAAATATACACCATGCCTCCACTGAACTGCATGTATTTCTATTTTGTTTTGCTTATTTTTCCTCCATCATATTAGGATTAGTAGTCAGAGTCTAGTAGGGTATGGGTTAGTGTCATGGTTTCAGTATTTTGATTGGAAAATAAGAAAATGAATCCAATGTGTATGCAAATATGTGCCACACAAAAATATTCCCACTCTCATCCAGAACAATGAATTGACATTACCTTCACCCCAAATAAGACACAATTAGAGGAGAAGAGTTAGAAAATCTGTGAATACATATATGGAATGGAACATAATCAGGAGTTCACAACCTTGGAGGTGGTAGAGGAGTTTCCAAAAGTTAGGGTCAGGGTAAACACTCCACAAACATGGAGCTCTGCTGGCCTAAAAACTTCTTGAGAAACTGTCTCTGAGTTCGGGCACTTGAAATATATGTTGTTGTCAGGAGCTTTAGCTTCATTTGTAGTGAGACCATCAAAGATGGGTCTGCATCTATGTGACCTGGAGAACATGGTTTCTTTTTTTTTAATGAACATAAGGGAGCAGTGCTGAATTCTCTCTTTGTAGGTAAACTGTGGCCACTCGGGTCTAAGTGTCTCCCCATGTGGACTGTGAAGCCATTTGGTCATCCTCCACTTTTTGTGGTGTTTCTTGCTGCTGCACTGGGAGTATGGTATTTACTTAACGAAATACAATGAGTTCAACTGGGACAAAATGCTAGAGTGAGTTCTGTCATGTGTGGTGGGTCAGGTTCTCCAGGAGAATGCACCAACAAGTCTTCTATCCAACATAGCTTGTCCCCTTGACCATAGCAACCTGTTTCTTAAAATTGACGTTAAACCTCTCCATATAACGAGATGCCTTTACATATAAGGGTCTGCTGGCTACACTATTTCAGTCACAAGCCATTTGGAAGCCAATGGAAGATCCACATGACCCCACCACAGATATTTTATCACACATCTGCACACCACTGCTCTAGGCCCACTACTCAGCAGGCTCCAACTTACTGGCATCTCTGTTCTACACCATTTTCATAAAACCAAGTCAATTAAGCCACTGTCTGGTACACTCATGATCAGAAACAGGACATCCAAAGATTCTCCAGTGCCACCTGGTCATAGGAATTTCAAATATATCATGGTATTTATCTGAGATTAGGAAGATAGACGGTAGGATTAAAAAGAAGGGTGAGTAAAGGATTTGGACATTAAGTTCTGCTTCTCCAATTTGACGCGTATTGTCATGCATGGGCGACTCTCATGCCTGGCCTCCGAAAATCCCAACACAATTCATAGCAATACATCTCTAAGGTCATTTCCAAAACTCCGTTTCTAAGGGGAATCACACCAGAGTTCAAGCCCAGGTGGACCCATTCATCTCTTCCAACCGCCACACAAGTGACCACAATTAAAAACAAAACACTCCCACATGGCCCTCATTTTCTTCCATGTAGACACTCATCATAATCCCTTGCTAGAGGTTTCCATGAGGGACACAGTCCAAGACAGTGTCCAAAATAAGCTCCCTTCCCCCTCATTTGCCTAAAGTCAGGGTGGCCTGGGCACCCTTCCTGTGAACCAGGAGTGATCAAATAGGCCTGCCATTAATGCTGCTCTGCTTCTCGAATTTGAGGCCTACTGACTGTGGGGTTTAGATACTTTATGTGAATTGGAGTCATGAGAAAACCCAAGAATCTCTGGGCTTCCCTCTGCAGGGCTTTGAAGAACCCATTTGAGTGAGTCTAGGAGTTGGACCAAAAGTTCTTTAGCAATAAGGTTTTGGTGAGAGAGTAAATGTAAATGTCAGCACATTTGAAGGGTCATTCCCAATGATGAACTGGAGAAAAGGTATTTGAAAGCAGATATCAATGGAGACATTAGGAAATCAGGCAAAGTACAAAGTGAGTGGTAGGATAAGACATTATTAACAGGGTTGAGTTTGAATATATAATCTTAGGAAGAAACAGATATGTAGTCACCAATAGGAATAATATTTGAGAGCATTAGGGAACCAGGACATGGATGTTGTTAGTAATACATGCTCACATTCAATTTAGGCTTTGGTACAGTCATAAGTGTGACCCTTGCATTTTGTGTCAGGAATATTACTGTGATGAAATGTATAGTATATCAGGTGACTAGAGTATTTTTTCCACCATTTCTGAAAGCAATATTTTAAAGACTTATAAATTAGTATTGGGGATACAAATACATAGACCCTGGGTCTATGAATATAGAGATGATGCCTTAATAGACCATACTGTGAATAAATAATATAACAGGTTCCACTTTTAATATTGGATTGAATTGATATCTGAAAATACATAAGAAATTTTATGTTGATATACAATCATTCATTCCAAACAGTTATACATCTAATGGTAATAATAGAGTTATGGTTTATCATGATGGGTGTGTGAGTTTGCCCCAAAAGTGATTATGGAAATCGAAAACAATGTGTTCAGAAAGAAGTCTCATGAAAAAACCAGTCAAGAAAGCTGGAGGAATACATGTGTTCTGAAGCAGGAAGTGATTGAAAGTGAAACAAATGCCTATAAATTTGCTAAATTGTGGAAGAAATATATATCGTATGATGTGCATAAAATGAAGAAAACTAATATACCAGTGTTGAATAAAAATGAACGTCAAAATAGACATCATGGAACATAGGAATCTACTTGCACCGATGTTAAACTGGGTAAGTTACTGTAGAAATATTAGCATTTGTATATACCATTCACTGAATTTAGTTTTCAGTACTAGGAAACAGATATGTAGTTCAGGTGGATGAATATTTCTGAGAATAATCTTGTGAAAAGTTGATTAGAAATCCAAAAATATGAACATTCATGAATTTAGGAGTGTATAATAAGACACATATATTTTACATTTTGAAAAATCTGGAGAATATATATATATATATATATATATATATATATATATATATACACACACACACACAAAACCCACACAGAGCAATTAAAAGTAGCAATATATATGCCAATCAAAATTCATCGTGAAATTTATATGATCCACATATCCAAAAATATTTATTTTACTGAACATGGATTTATATATAATGTTGTTCACCTAGGAAGCTCCCCCATAGGTTGAATTTTCTGTTCCACAATTTGTATCTGTCAAGTTGGCCACCTCACAAGTATGTACGTGTGATACCAGGTAGGATTCAATATGTGCATATACAAATACATGTGCTTAATAGGCTACAGAGAAAGGGAGACAGGAATTCACATATTTGTTAACTTTAAAAACACACGGAGAACTACTTCAATTAAAAATTGACTAGATTTATAACTCCAAACCTATGTATTGCAAAAGGCAAGCCCAACTATACACCACCCCTCCTCTGAACTGCTTGTATTTCTATTCTGTTTGAGTTATTTTTCTCCATCACATTAGGATTAGTAGTCAGAGTCTAGCAAGCTATGGGTTAGTGTCAGGGAATCAGTATTTCGAATGGAAAATTGGAAAATGAACACAATGTGTATGCAAATATGTGCTACACAAAAATCTTCTTATTCTCTTCCAGAAAAATTTATTGTAATTAACTCCGCCCCAAGTAATACAGAATTAGAGAAGAAGAGTTAGAAAATCTGTGAATACATATCTGGAATGGAATATGCTCAGGAGTTCACAACCTTGGAGGTGTTAGAGGAGTTTCCCAAAGTAAGGGACACAGTAAACATTTCTCAAATGTGGAGCTCTGGTGCCCTAAAGACTTCTTGGGAAACTGGCTATGTGGTTGGGCACTTGAAATATATATTGTTTTCAGGAGCTTTTGATTTCTTTCTAGTGAGACCATCAAAGCTGGGTCTGCATCTATGTGACCTGGAGGACATGGATTCTTATTTTCCAATGTACATGAGGTAGCAGTGCGGAATTCTCTCTTTGTAGGTAAACTGTGGCCATTGTGGGCTAAGTGTCTCCCTGGGGGACTGTGAAGCCATTTGGTCATCCTCCAATTTTCATGGTGTTTCTTGCTGCTGCACTGGGACTTTGGTATTTGCTTCACGATATACAAGGAGTTCAAATGGGACACAGTGGTGGAGGAAGTTCTGTCTTGTGCGGTGGGTCAGGGTTCTCAGGAGAATGCACCAAGCAGGCTTCTATCCCTCATAGCTTGCCCCCTTGTCCATAGAAACCTGGTTCTGAACATTGCCCTGAAACCTCTCCATATAACAATATGCCATTTCATTGAACATTCTGCTGGCTGCACCATGTCAGTCACAAGCAATTTGGAAGCTAATGGCAGATTGACATGGCCTCACAAAGATGTTTTATCATACACCTTCCCACCTCTGCTCTAGGCCCACCACTCAGTAGGCTCCAACTTACTGGTATCTCTGTTCTACACCATTTTTATGAATCCCAGTCAATCAAGGCACTGCCTGATAGATTCATGAATGATGTAGGACATCCAAATGTTCCCAGTGCGACCAGGTCATGGGAAATTCAAAAATTTCATGGTATTTATCTAGGCATTTTTCAAGGATGAAGTTGGAGGCACTGTGGGTTTTAATTCATTCGGGAACCATTAAATGGTGAGGATGCTCATTTCAATGAACGCTATCGAGAACTCTCACAGGCAAGACTTTCCAAAGAGTGGCCAAAAGGTCACATGAAGCCAGGCTCATTGAGGTCTACAATGTGAGGTCCATGTTTGTTTTGATTCTCAACTATGGCTGACATGCCTTTAAGAATAAAATCATGTGATATCCTTGCTGAGATTCCCAGTGCTCTGTGGAAAGGTACCCTGGGCCTATATCTCAGTTTCCATGGGCGACTCTCATGCGTGTCCTCCTAAAATCCCAACACAAGTCATGGCAATACTTCTCTGAGGTCAGTTTCAGAACTCACTCTCTAAGGGGAATCACGCCACTGTTCAAGCCCAGGTGGACCCAGTCACCTCTTCCAACCGCCACACAAATGAAAACAATTGAAACCAAAAAAAAATCCCACATGGCCCTCATTTTATTTCATATAGACACTGAACATAACCTCTTGCTAGAGGTTTCCATGAGGAGCACAGTACAAGACAGTATCCAAAATAAGCTCCCTTGCCCCTCGTTTGCCTAAAGTTTGAGTGGCCTGGACACCCTTCCTGTGAAACAGGAGTGATCCAATAGGCCTGCATTTAATACTGCTCCACTTCTCCAATTTGAGGCCTACTGACCGTGGGATTTAGATTATTTATGTGTATTGGAGTCATGATAAAACCCAAGCACCAATGGGCTAGCCTCTGCAGGGCTTTAAAGAACTCATTAGACCCAAAGGATCCTTATTCTCACTTGATGGAGGTCAGGAAACTTACAGAGAAAGACAAGAGAATTCACCCACAATGACTGCTCTTTTGGCCATTTTGGTGTTGGATGCATACATGGGATCTTTCTTTACATCCATCAGGTGCTGACAATCTAAGCCACAGCCTCACACTGGGCCAAGAGCCTGATTCAGACACATCCCTTTCCAAAGCAATTAAGCAAAGAGACACAGGTGATGCCCATTCATTTCCATTTGAAAACGGTTTTCTTCAGGCTTCACAAACGGGTTGGCCTGAGGCAAAGTCCTTCCTGACTCAGGGGAAAAGAACAATTGTTAAGCAAAAGGCCCAACCACGGTTTCTCCACTGAGATGTTAGTAGTCACACTGATATCTGAGTTTTCTGAGATGCTCGCCATTCCCTTCAGCTATCCAGTATATGGCCATGTGACAGAGCTTGGTGGTGGTACATATCTTGGACACAAAACCATGAGCCTATTCTGGAGAGTGGCCAGAATTCAGGAAGAAAACTGGGACTTAGGAAGATAGCAGGTGTTACCCATTGATTATGCAAGCCCTGTTCCATTCATTAATTGGGCAGGATGAATGCTCGGAAGCTTTCTAATAGACAGGACACATCCATTGATGCATTCTTTTTTTCTAATGTCTACAACCACGGACACAGTGAGATACACAGACATAGAAACACACGCCCTGTGAAACAACTTAGTAGAAACATTTCACTCCAAACCTCAAAACCGTCTTTCCTACCTATTCTCAGAATATGAGACAAAACCACAAACCCACACCAACACCCAAAAAGGCACCTGCTTCCCTCAAGTAGGTCTGTGACTATCCAGAGTGTCCTCTGACTTCTGGACCATACTATGTTCTCCCAAAATGGCCTGTCCTTTATCAGATCTAGTCTCCTTGGTCAACTCTGTGAAGTTGTCAGGAGCTAGTGGTGAGCCACTACCTGCTTTCTCAGGAATGGCCCCTCTTCAGAGCTTTTCTGGTATTTGGCCATTCTCACATCAGTAGGTACCAAGAAAGATTGACTCTGTCCTTGGTAAATCCAAACAAGTGAGCCCACAGGGACTGTGACTGAGACTGGCTTGGATGCCTGGCTTCCTGGATCCCATGTTCAGAGAGTTCCATCACCACGGAAGTGAGGTGAGGTCACTTCCTTCAGGAACTGAATGAGTTCACTGGCTTGGCAACCACTTTGTCCTAAGAGTTGCTTCCAATTGTCACATGAGATGGTGGCTGCCCCAACTTCCTGTGACACTTTCACAAGTTAGATTGGTATATCAACCATAGGAACCTGGGAACAGCTCTCCACAGAGGCCTGGTTTGTTCCATCTTCTCTACATTAGGACGAGAGAGGCTGATTTGGACACAACCCTTCATCCTGGCCAGGTTGTTTGTCATGTAAGATGACTTTTACTCTCCCAGGTCCTTCATAGCTGCCTACATCTTCTCCAGAGGACATTTCTGCATGGACCTTTGAGGTTCTCAGCAGGTGGAAGATTCACTACATTCCTGTATTGTAAGACTAACTCTGTCCCTCCTCTCTGTAATGTTAGATTGAGGGGAAAGTGTACGGTTAGTGTTAATAACATTTTCGATTTGGGTTAGGAATCATTCTGCTGGATGAATAATGGTATTGGGAACCTGTGATATGTATGAGAATATATAGGTGAAATACATGTATGAAAACAGAAATCTAGGTAAGTTTTGAAGCCCAGAAGAGAATTGGGCCGTTGATTGGGATACTTAGCTTTGAATTAGGTTCTGCACAGATGTGACAGATTAATCAATATTCAATGGCCTAGGACCTTGTACCTTGGATGATTGAATGTAGAAGAGAACATCCAGTCAAAAAAAGATAGTCGGTAGTTAAAGGTTAATAAAATAGGTAATTGTCACTTCCTGTTTCTCTGTATGCTTAACAAAACACTTTTGAAATCTTGAGAACTCTTTGCTAATCTTGTTCCCAGAATGTGCTCTCCCCAACTGCAAAACTGCAGAATGTACTCCCTCACCCGTGTGCACGCACACTGCCCACTCACCCGGACCCATCAATAAACTTTCCTCCCTGCCCTCTCCAAGAAAATTATATAAACTCTGCTTAAGGTGTTCTCAGGGCTCTCATCTCTTTTCAATTGAGCTCTGAGCCCCAGCATGCTGGACCCCCAATAAACCCTTTGCTGTTGCATGTGACAATCTCTTTGTGGTCTCTTCCTCCAAGGCTTGCGCGACCTTTTCATATGGAGGTTCCACTGAAATCCAGCAGCGGCGAATGTGAGACCCCATGTGTCGTGGCTTTCACTATTTGTGTATCTTTCATTATGGGACAGAGCACTTCAATGCCTCTGTCCCTGACCATTGATCACTGGCCCAAAGTCCACATAAGGGCTCAGAATCTTTTTTATTTAGTAAAACACTGGACCTGGAAGACGCTCTGTGCCTCAGAATGACCCACATTTCGAGTCGGATGGCCTCTAGAAGGATCTTTCTACTTCCCACTAATTTAAAAAGTTAGAGATATTGTCTTTTGGCCAGGGCCACATAGCCATCTGGATCATTCCGCCATATATCTTAACTTTGCAGGACCTCTGCAAATCTCCTCCTCCATGGGTGAAGCCTTTCCTTACCGCTGCCCCTGCTCCTACTCCTTCCCCCATGATCTCTCAAACCCTCTGCTCTTCTTCCTTCTCCACCCTCTGTTCTCCCTGAGTCACAAGATTTGACTCTACTGGATTCTCCTCCCCCTCCTTATCCCCTGCCCTCTTCCCCCAATCCCCAACACCCTCTAAGTGATTCCCCTGCTGCTGACTCAGCCTCTCTGCAATTGGAGGAGCACAGCACCCTCCAGATAGCTCCCCAGTGGCACACACAGCCCTTCCTTCCCTTGAGGAAGCTGGCCCGGCTATAGGAACTCGCCAGCAGTGAATAGTTGAAAACACTGGAACTCCCATGATGCTCCCCCTCCATCCCTATCGGCCAAAGATTGACGACGGCCATGGGGGAAAAAATGCAAGCCTACCAGTTTTGGCCATTCTCCTCTTCAGACGTACATAATTGGAAATATAACAATCCCCCTTTTTCTGAGCACCCCACCTGGCACACAGGTCTGGTTGAGTCATTGATGTTTTCACACTAGCCTACTTGAGATGACTGCCAACAACTCATAGGGACTGTCTTCATGACAGGGGATCAAAATAGAATACTCCTGGAAGCTGGAAAAAAATATCCTCTGACCAGATGCGTGACTGACACAACTTCCCAAGATAATCAAAGCCAGCTTTCCTTTGAACCAACCCAACTGTGGCCCCCAAAACTTTGAAGGTAGGGAGCATCTGTTCACTTATCACCGGGCTCTAATAGTGGGTTTCCGTGCGGCCGCTAGGCGACCAACTAATTAGGCCAAGGTAAGAGAGATTATTCAAGGGCCTGAAGAACCTCTCTCTATGTTTCTAGAGAGAATTATGGAGGCATATAGAAGATACACTCCTTTCAATCCTCAGGCAGAGGATCAAAAGTCATCTGTCACAATGGCCTTTATTGGGCAAGCTGCCCCGGATATTAAAAGAAAGTTAAAATGCTTAGATGGATTACAAGATATGACTTTGAGAGATTTAGTCAGAGAAGCTGAGAAGGTATACTTTAAGAGAGAAACTGAGGAAGAGAAGGGAACAAAGGGAGGATAAAAGAAACAAAAGACAGACTAAGGCGCTGACTAAGGTCCTGGTCACAACAACAAATAGGCCAGAAATTAAGAAACAGGGAGACAGGAAGGGATACCTGGGCCCACGCCAGAGGCCACTCCTTGCCTCAGATCACTGTGCCTACTGTAAAAAAAAGGACACTGGGCCAAAGAGTTCCCTAGAAAGAGACAGCCACTCCTGCCAGCCATTCTGACTCTTGAGGATGACTCCAAAAGTCGGGGCTAACATCCCCTCCCGGAGCTCAGGGTAACTTTTGAAGTGTAGGGGACCCCAGTAAACTTTGAAGTGGATACAGGGGCAATATACTCAGCCCTCAAGGCCCCATTGGGCCATCTATCAAATAAAAGGTCTCTAGTTCAAGGGGCAAATCGCAGTAAGTATCGGGCTTGGACAACTAAGAGGACCATAGACCTGGGAAAAGGAAAATCCATCAATCCTTCCTAGTAATCACAGAATGCCTGGCCCCATTGATGGGCAGAGATCTGCTCACCAAGCTCTGGGCCAAAATAACTTTTAACCCTGAAGGCAACCAAGTGGGATTTCTAAATCCTTCAGTAAAAACTCCTATAGTCATGGCTCTAACTATGTCAGTAGAAAATGTACATCAACTCACTCAACTTTGTTCAAAGAAACTGCAGGCATTCCTGAAGGATCAAGAACAGAGTTTTCCACTGACCAAATCACAGCAAAAGGACTGAATGGGTAACAAAAGCCTGTCGGGTCCATCAATTGGTTTATCCTTACCCTTCCAAGCTTCCTGGAGGAAAGCACCTAGGAGGAAAAAGACCAGGACAATTCTGGGAAGTGAACTTTACTGAAATTAAGCATGCAAGGTATGGACTTAAATATCTCCTAGTCTTTGTAGATACATTTTCAGGATGGATTAAAGCCTTCCCCACCAAAAAAAAAAAGAAAGAAAGAAAGAAAGAAAGAAAGAAAGAAAGAAAGAAAGAAAGAAAGAAAGAAAGAAAGAAAGAAAGAAAGAAACAGCACAAATGGTGGTCAAGAAGATCCTGGAAGATTTTTTTCCAAGATACGACCTGCCTAAGGTAACAGAGTCTGATAATGGACCTGCATTCATGACCCAGGTACGTTAGGGGTTAGCCAGTACCCTGGGGATTACATTGTGCTTATAGACCACAGAGTGCAGGACAGGTAGAATGAATGAATAGAACCATTAAAGAGACCTTAATGAAATTAAGCTTAGAGACCGACATAAAAGATTGGACAATGCTTCTGCCTTATGCAATGTTTCATGCAAGAAATTCTCTCTCTGTTTCTTTGTGTAACCTCACCCACTATGAAATTCCCTATGGGGCCCCTATTCCAGTAAGGGACCTAACCCCAACTCTAAGACCTAACGATCCCTTCCACACCACCATGCTTGACAGACTTACAGCTGTTGAAAGAACTCAGCAATACCTGTGAAAACAGCTGGCCACTGCCTACCAACCTGGAGATGAGGGGACTCCACATCAATATCAAGTAGGAGACTTTGTCTATGTAAGACAACATCAGGTGTCATCCCTGGAACCCCACTGGAAAGGACCATACCAGGTTCTACTTATAACACCTACAGTGGTAAAGGTAGACAGAATCACTTCCTGGATCCTGGCCTCTCATCTCAAGCCTGCACCCTGTCCAGACTCTGCCTGGAAACTGGAAGAGACTGGTAACCCTTTCAAATTGTGTATTCGCCAGGTGGATGAAGCTATAGAGTCTCTCCTTGACCACCAGTAGTTCTAACCCTCATCAGCCCTTTCAGCAGCGATGGCTGATCACAAATCCTACTGGAGAAGAAGTATAATCTATCTCACATATAGCCCACTTTGGGACCTGGTGGCCATTTCTCCACCCAGACATTTGTTAGCTGGCTATAGGTCTTTCCTATTAGGATATCCCTGATGAAGAGGATACCACTAAAATTCCATTAAATACCTTTTGTACCATAAATAATGGAAACAAACATTATGGATGTCGGGACAGGTAAGCCAGGTGCAGGTTGGCTAGCCTAGATTACTATGTTTGCCCGGCAGACAATCAAAGCCACAAACAGCAACAGCTGTGTGGAGGAAAAGCCAATTTCTTCTGTAAGTCATGGGGATGTGAGCATACAGGGGCTTCCTGTTGGAACCCGAACTCCTCATCAAATTCTGTACACAGCATTGGCCATATGACCAATTAGATAACCAAAACCCATGGCCCCCAGAGGGGTCTCTAGATCCTCAAATACTGTGTGACCTTTTTAACTTCTGCAAGTGCTCAAAAGGGTAAAAGGAGATTCCCCTATGTGGAGGCCTTTTCCCTCCTTCGCTCACATCCTGAACTATGCTTCTCCAATAGATCCTCACCCTCAGCCTTCATCTCCAGACTATCTGCTGTCACTCCAAACTCAGCAACCTGATTTCTTCCCTTCAATTACTAGATCAAAAACCCAAACCAACACCGGTTCTCAGACCATTGCCCCCTGGCTGAGAAGCAGGTACTGAGGTACCCCTCCACCGACTCACTCCTCTCTTCTCTTGTCACTGCCCGCACTGGGTCCCACCAGGTCCTCTTTCCAGCTAACCCATAGCTCAAACCAGCTGAGGAGAGCCCTCAGACCCTTATCCAAATGTAATGAAAATGGCCTTTAAAGTTGCTCTTTCATCACTGAAAACAGGTTACTAAAAATTTAAAGTCCCTCACAGGCTTTGTGGATACTCACTCCCTTCTTCCCCTCTGCTCTACCTGTTCTACTGCTCAAGTTTTGTTGCTAGGAATATCCCAAACCCCTTTCCCATTATTCTTTTACATCTCTCCTTTCTCATTCTCAGATCCATGAAGCTGCTCTAAGCCCCGACTTCTCTGTCTCCCCCCTCTGTACCAGGCCCACAGAAAAGTTTTCACTGACCTTCTCCAGGAGTCTTCACCATGGCTGACTTTAGGACTTTCAGCAAAAAAAGTCCCTATAAACGATTTCAGTGTAGATAACCTTCCTCATTTAATGTTGCCCTGTTCCACTTGGCCACTGGCTAAAAATAATCAGCACTCCTAAGCTAGACACCCCCTTACTAGTTTTTCACAAAATATGTGAACAATTCCTCTGGCCTTGAACTGGGGCTTCACAGAGATGGCAACATTTCTAAGATAAAGAAGTTACCATCTGGGCTCCATGGTAACAGCTGGCAGGGGGAAAAAAAGAAAGGGAAGTAAAAGCTCTCCCCCACCCAGTTGTCCTTGAAAAGTTAACTTGCCCAGAACAGAGAAAAAAAAAAAACAGAAACAAAAACAGCTTTTTGTGAACTTCTGCAGAGTGTGATCTTCTGAGCCACTTCTCTTACATGTTGGGTACAAAATTCTGAAACTACCTAAACTTGGAATTCAGAAGATTAATTGATTACAACCGAAGCAATGCCCTCTGAATCTGGGTGCAACCAAATAGGACTGTTTCACTGTCTTTGGTGCTATCTTAGGTGCCTTGCCTTGTCCGTCCCTACAACAGTATAATTCTATATACTAAAACATTGTTGATGTTTTCATGAAATGAAAAACGGATGTGATTAATTGTGTAATGGTGCATATGTTACCCAGAATGCTCTATCATGACGCAGGTTCATTTGAAGATCGAATAGGTGGGACATACAACCCGGTTTCACTGGGAACATATGTCCCTCACTTTAGCCATCCTATAAAGAATAGGAGTTGCCACAAGGGTGGGCACAGGAACCACTGCCCTGGTCCATGGGACACAACAAATGACCCAGTTAGAAGCAGAAATAGACCAAAACTTAAATATATTAGAAACCTCCATAACAGCTTTGCAGGAATCTTTAACCTCTCTCTCTGAAGTTCTTTTACAGAACAGTTGAGGGTTGGACCTCCTCTTCATGAGTGAAAGGGACCTTTGTGCTGCATTGAGGGAGGAATGTTGTGTGAAGTTGTCAGAAGCCAGTGGTGAGCTACTACCTGCTTTATCAGGAAAGGCCCCTCTTCTTAGCTTTCCTGTCTTTTGGCCATCCTCACATCAGTAGGTACCAAGAAAGACAGACTCTGTCCTTGGTAAATCCAAAAAAAGTGAGACCACTGGGACTGGGACTGGGACTGGTTGTGCTTGCCTGGCTTTCTGAATCCCACGTTTAGAGAGTTCCATCACCCAGGACGTTATGTGAGGTAACCTCAATCAGGAAGTGAATGAAGTCACTGCCTTGGCAACCACTTTGTCCTAAGAGTTGCTTCCAAGGGTCCCATGAGATGGAGGGTGCCCCTACTTCCTGTGACATTTTCACACGTTGGAATGGTATATCAACCATAGGCACCCGAGAACAGCTCTCCACACAGGCCTGGTTTGGTCAATCTTCTCTAAATTAAGATGAAAGAGGCTGATAAAGACACATCCCTTCATTCTGACAAGGTTGTTTACCATGGAAGTTGAGTTTTCCTCCCTCAGGTCCTTCATAGCTGCCTACAACTTCTCCAGGGTATCATTTCTGCATGGTCCTTTGAGGATCTCAGCAGGTTGAAGATCCCCTACATTCCTGTAGTGTAAGACCAACTTTTTCCCTGCTATTCTGTAAAGTTACATTGAGGGAACAGTGTATGGTTAGGGTAATAACAGGTTTTATTTGGGATAGGAATCATTCTGCTGGATGAATAATGGTATTGGGAACCTGTGATATTTACAAGAATATATAGGTGAAATATAAGTATAAAAACAGAAATCTAGGTAAGATTTGAAGCCCAGAAGAGCATTGGGCCCTTGATTGGGATACTTAGCTTTTAAATATCTTCTAAACAGATGTCTCAGATAAATCGATATACAATGGCATAGGACCTTGAAAATTGGATGATTGAATGTAGAAGAAAACATCCACTCATATAGGCATAGTTGGTAGGATTAGGAAGACAGTCAGTAGGTTTAGGAAGAAAAGTGAGTATAGGATTTGGACAAAAAGTTCTTTAGCAATAGGGTTTGCGGTAGAGAGTGAATGTAAATGTCACCACATGTGAAGAGTCAGACACAATGATGAACTGGGGAAAATATATGGGGAAGCAGATATCAATGGAGATATTAAGAAATCAGGCAAAGTATAAATTGAGTGATAGGATTAGACATTTTCAACAGGGTAGAGGTTGAGTATAAAACCTTAGAAAGAATCAAATATTTAGTCACCAATAGGATTGACATTTGAGAGAATTAGGCAATCTGGACATGGATATTGTTAGTAATCCATGCACACTTTCCATTTAGGCTTTGGCACAGTCATAAGTGTGAACTTTGCATTTTGTTTCCAGAATATTACTGTGATAAAGTGCATATGTAGATCAGGTGACATCAGTATTTCTTCCACCATTTCTGTGGGCAATATTTTGAAGGTGTATAAATTAGTATAGGGTGTACAAATAGGTGTTCCCTGTGTCTAGGAATATAGATAAAATGAATGAATAGACCATACTGTGAATAAATAATATTACTGGTTCCAACTTTAAATATTGGATTGAATTGATATTTACAAATTTACAGGAAATCTTATATTGAGATACATACATTCATTACAACCATTTATACATCTAATGGTAATATTAGGTTTATGGTTTATCATGAAGAGTGTGTGAGTTTTGCTTTAAAAGTGATTATTGAAATCTAAAATAAAATGAAGTATCATGAAAAGACCAGTCAAAAAACATAGAGGAATACTTGTGTACTGAAGCAAGAAGTGATTAAAAGTGAAACAAAAGCCTATCAATTTGCAAAATTGTGAATGAAATATATATCCTATGATGTGCATAAACTGAAGAAATAGTCATGTAACAGTGTTGAATAAAAATGAAGGTCAAAATACACATCATGTCCCATAGGAATCTACTTGCATTGATGTTAAAGTGGGTCAGTTACTGTAGAAAAATTAGGACTTCTATGCACCATTCACTGAATTTTGATTTCAGTACTAGGATACAATATGTATTTAAGGTGGATGAATATTTCTGAAAATAACTTTGTGAACATTTGGTTATAAATCCACATTCATGAACATGAATGCATTTAGGGATTGTATAATAAGACACATATATTTTACATTCTGAAAAATCTGGAGAGTGTGTGTGTGTATATATATATATATATATATATATATATATATATATATATATATATATATATATAAAGAGAGAGAGAGAGAGAGAGAGAGAGAGAGAGAGAGGCATTAAAAGGTAGCAATATATATGCCAATCGAAATTCATCATGAAATATATAACATCCACAGATCCAAAACTATTCATTTTACTGAACATGGATTTATGTATTATATTGTTCAACTAGGAAGCTCACCCATAGTTTTAATTTTCAATTCCAACAACGTTTAGGAGGAGTGACCTCTTCTAAAAATTTGTATCTGCCAAGTCAGCCATCTAACAAAAATGTACATGTGATACCAGGTAGTATTCTATATGTACATTCAAAAATACATGTGCTGAATAGCCTACAGATAAAGGGAGATAGGAATTCACATATTTGTTAACTATAAAACACATGGAGAACTATTTCAATTTAAAATTGACTAGATTTATAACACCTACCCTTTATCATGCAAAAGGTAAATCCAACTATACACCATGCCTCTCTAAACTGCTTGTATTTCTATTCTGTTTGGGTTCTTTTTCTCCATCACTTTAGGATTGCTGCAATCTGGCTGGGCACAATTCAGGAGCCACTTGTCAAAAGAAACTAAAATTACTTTTAGAACCACACATGACTAAAAATTAGCTCCTCGGGAAAAACCCTCAGAGCCCAACTGCCACTACAGGCTTCCCACAAGCTCTCAACCTCCACACTCCTTCTCTTGAGGTCGATTGGCTGGGTCGTGTGGGCAGAGCCCAAAAAGTCCCACAATGAGCAGCTCCGTTGTCTGAAAGGGTGGGGAAACAGCCCAATGGCATTACCACAGAGGAGCCAATCAGCTAGATATTGCTGGGGCTGCTGTGAACCAATCATCAGCTTGCAGTCTGAAAGGGTGGGGAAACTGCTCAATGAGCATCTCCAATGAGCATCACCGCAGAGGAGCCAATTAGCTTGATGTTGCTGGGGCCGCTGTTAGCCAATCATCAGCCGGCAGTCTGAAAGTTTGTTTGGCCCCTTGGGCTGTGCCTCTCAACACCTCCCCCTCTCTGTTTAAACAACAAGCATGTGGCTTAGGGACCATGCCTGCCTTAGGTTGTCCAATAGTACATATGGTGCTTACCCATTATCGAATGAGCTGACCTCAAGGTATCAGCCTCCAGTCTTAGATTGGTACCATTGCAATTGGATCTTACCCGTCACTAGCTACAGGTCCAGTATACAGTCACACCTGTGGAGAGGTCTTTGTACCAGCAGGGGGTGAGGTTCTTTGTCTCACCTCTGTTGGCCCCCAAATTTTAGCTGAACGACCATGACAGCAGAAGGGAGGAAGATACACCAAGCCAATTGACGGCTCCTTTTGGAAAAATTGTACCATCGATGACATCATCAGCAAAAATACCCCAACACTACCACAAGTCAATTCACCAACATATTGTTCACAATGCATGCAGGTGAGTTCACAATGCATACAGGTGATACATAGTCGAGGCAAGTTCTGCAAGCAGTTCAGTGATGGCTATTGCAGAAGCTGTAGATTGGTTTTATCTTTGTCTTTACAGGCACTGGGATGAAGATAGGAATTTTGGCAATAATGGCCAAAGAAAAATTATGTAACATTCCAGAAGGTACTAAAAGAAAACAATTTTCTTAACAATTTACATTGTCTTGAAGAGAATTATTAAATATAATGAAAAGAAAAGGTGAAAGTAAACAAACAGATCTGTTAACCTCCTTTTTTGTACACATTTTAAAACAATCCTCAACAGGTGTTTACCCAATTTAAATTAAAACATTTACATCAAGTGTATAAAAATATATTTGGATCCATTTTTTCATGAGCGCTCATCATATATGATATATGGACATACGTACATTCAAACATATAACAAAAAACACAAGTGTGCACACGTAATATAATACATACAACACATAACATAAGAGTAAAGGCCTTATAACATTTTACAGGTGAAATCTCCATTGCAATGTCTAAAAACTCTATAGTCCAAAAATAGAACTGATCAGCAAAACATTAACCTAGGTTTGTATGAGCTCAAAAACCAAAATAGAACTTCATGACATGGGAAAGGGTAATAATAAAATAGATATTGAAAAAAGCATCCTGGATTTGTCACAGATGTAAGAATAGCCAAACTGGAGTTCTGGATATCAGCTGTTATGGATTTGAGCCAAATCATATTCTTTTAATCTGTAGAAATCGCTTTAGTTAGTCTCTCTGGAATCCAAATCGGCTGCTGTTCTCCCTGTGGAAACACACAAACAGACCTCCAACTCCAGACAATTACTGGGTCAGGACATTTCCATTGTCCTGTTAGAATATCCTTCCAAAGTACCTTGGGCTTATGTACATTTTTTGGACACATATGCCTTTCCACAGGAATAAGCCCTGATGAATCCAAATTTCCAAAGTTTAGAGTAAAAAGGGTTATTTTAAGTTTATCTTTGGGGAATATATACCCCTTCCCAATTCCTTTTTTTTTTTGTTTAATTAGTACGTTTTAATAGTTTGATGAGCTCATTTAACTATGCCTTGTCCCTGCGGATTGTATGGGATTCCTGTTATATGAGTAATGCAAAATGATGAGCAAAATTCTTTAAAAGAGGTAAAAGTATAACCAGGGGCAACATCTGTTTTTAACTGTTTTGGAATGCCCACAGTGGCAAAATTTTGTAAGCAATGAGCTATAACATCTTTAGTTTTTTTTCTCCGGCATGAAGGGAGTCCATCAAAAATTCAGAAGAAGTATCAACTGTAACATGCAAATATTTTAATTTTCCAAATTTTGGCAAGTTTGTGACGTCCATCTGCCAAATATGGTTAGGTATCAATCCTCTAGGATTGACTCCAAGATTAACTTGTGGTAAAATGGTCACACAATTTTGACATTGTTTTATTATTTGTCTAGCTTGTTCCTTAGTTATTTTAAAGCGCTTATGTATAGTATTAGCATTGACAAGGAATTTTTTATGAAAATTTGTAGCTTCTTCTACTGTAGAGAAAATATGTATGTCATGCTTAGTTTTATCTGCTAAATCATTACCCAAACTAAGGGCTCCAGGCAATCCTGTATATGTCCTGATATGCCCTATAAAGGACGGATCTTTTCTGTCCCAGATTAGACTTTGTATAGTGGAAAGAAAAGAGAAAACAGGAGAGGAAGGGGAAATTTGTTTCTTCCTAAGATTATATATTGAAACTCAACCCTGTTGAAAATGCATAATCATATCACTCACTTTATACTTTGCCTGATTTCATAATGTCTCTAAAGATATGTGGTTTCCTGCATATTTTCACCAGTTCACCATTGTGACTGACCCTTCACATGAACTTATGTTCACTTTCACTCTCTAACCACAACCCTAATGCTCCAGAACTTTTGTTCCAAATCCTATACTCACTCTTCTTCCTAAACCAACTCTGTACCTAATTCTACCTACTATCCGTTTTTGACTGGATGTTCTCTTCAACATTCAATCATCCAAGCTACAAGGTCCGATGCCATTGTATATCTATTTATCTGAGACATCTGTACACAATGTAAATCAAAGTTAAGTATCCCAATCAAGGGCCCAATGCCCTTCTGAGCTTCAAAATTACCTAGATTTCAGTTTTAATTCATATATTTAACCTCTATATTTTTATAAATATCTCAGGTTCCCAATACCATTATTCATCCCGCAGGATTATTCCTAACTCAAATCAAACATTTTATTAGCCCTAAGAATACACTGTTCTATCAACCTATATTTAAAGAAAAGCAGGGACAGAGTTGGTCTTACAATACAGGAATGTAGGGGATCTTCCACCTGCTGAGAACCTCCAAAGTCCATGCAGAAATGAATCCTGGAGAAGATATAGTCAGCTATGAAGGATCTGCGAGAGCAAAAGTCATCTTCCATGGCAATCACCCTGGTCAGGATGAAGGGATGTGTCTGAATCAGCCTCTCTCTTCTTAATGTAGAGGAGATTGACCAAACCAGGCCTGTGTGGATAGCTATTCCCGGGTTCCTAAGGTTGACATACCATTCTAACTTGTGAAAGTTTCAAAGGAAGTAGGGGAAGCCTCCATCTAATGGGACACTTGGAAGCAACTATTAGGACAAAATGGTTTACAAGGCAGTGAATTTATTCAGTTCCTGAAGGGAGTGACCTCACCTCACTTTCTTGGTGATGGATCTCTCTGAACTTGGGATACTGGAAACCAGGCACATAGAGCCAGTCCCAGTCCCAGTCCCAATGGGCTCACTTGTTTGGATTTACCAAGGACAGAGTCAGTCTTTCTTTGTACCTACTGATGTTAGGATGGCAAAAGCAAGGAGAGCTCTGAAGAAGGGCCTTTCCTGAGAAAGCAGGTAGTGGCTAAACACTAGCTTCTGACAACTTAACAGAGTTGGTCAAGGAGAACAGACCTGAGACAGGACAGGACTTTTCAGGGGAAAATTGTATGGCCCACCAGTCAGAGGACACTCCCTAGAGTCACAGACCTACTTGGGGGAAGGAGGTGCCAATATGGGTGTGGTTTTGGGTTTATGATTTTGTCTCATGTTCTGAAAATAGGTAGGAAAGGTGGTTTGTTTTTTGGGGTTGAACTGTTTCTAGTAAGACGTTTGACAAGGCGAGTGTTTCTATGTCTGTGTATCCCACTATGTCCGTGGTTGTAGAAATTAGAAAAGAGAATGCATCAATGGATTTGTCCTGTCTTGTAGAAAGCTTCCCAGCATTCATCCTGCCCAATTAATGAATGGATTGCAGCTTTCCTTAAGGATGGGCAACACCAACGATCTTAGTAATTTTCAATTTTCTTTCTGAATTCTCGCCAATCTCCAGAATAGGCTCATGGTTTTGTGTCCAAGATATGTACCACCTCCAAGCTCTGTGACATGGCCATGTACTGGATAGATGAAGGGAATGGCGAGCATCTCAGAAAACGCAGATATCAGTGTGACCAGTAAACTCTCAGTGGAGAAACCCTTCTTTGAGCCTTTTGCTTACATAATGTTCTGTTGCCTTGAATGTCAAGAAGTACTTTGTTTCGGACCACCCCTTTGTGAAGCCTGAAGAAAACAGTTTTCAGATCTAAATGAATGGGCATAACCTGTGGCTCTTTGCTTACTTGCTTTGGAAATGGATGTGTCTGAATCCAACTCTATGCCCTGTGTGAGGCTGTGTCTTAGATTCTCTGCAACTGATAGATCTAAAGAAAGATCCCATGTGTGCATCCAAAACCAAAATGGCCAAAAGAGCAGTCATTGTGGGTGAAGTTTCTCTCCGTCCTCTGTTAGGTTCTTGACGTCCATCAAGTGAGAATTGGGATCCTTTGGGTCAAATGAGTTTTTCAAAGCACTGCAGATGTGGTTGGGTTTTCTTATGACTGAAATTCACATAAAGAATCTACACCTGACAGTCAGTAGGCCTCAAATTGCAGAAGAAGATCAGTATTAATGGCAGGTGTATTTGATCAATCCTGGTTCACTGGAAGGGTTTCCAGGCCACCCTGACTTTAGGCAAATTAGCGGCAAGGGAGCATGTTTTGGACACTGTCTTGGGCTATGCCCCTCATGGAAACGTCCAGCCAGAGGTTATGATGAGTGTCTATATGGAAGAAGATGAGGGCCATTGGGAGTGTTTTGGTTTTAATTGTGGTCATTTGTGTGGCATTTGGAAGAGATGACTGGGTCCACCTGGGCTTGAACTCTGGTGTGATTCCCCTTAGAGACTGAGTTCTGGAACTGAGCTCAGAGAAGTATTGCCATTAATTGTGTTGGGATTTTATGAGACCACGCATAAGAGTCGCCCTTTAAACTGAGATCTAGCATTGAAGTGCTCTGTCCCATAATGAAAGATCCACAAACAGTGAAAGCAACGACACATGAAACAGACAAGACAAGACAATAAAGACAGGCAATGGACGTCCAACACTGAGATCAGGACTGAGTAGCCGGCAATAACCAATGGGCTGGCAATACCGAATCCAAAACAAAATATCACTGAGTCGAGGAATCTATTATAACTAAATTTCCCAAGTCCTCTGGGGCGTCCTCCAGGAACGTGGCCTGTGGCTCTGTGACACGTCTGTCAGCCACTGTCGGAGAGAGCTCACACTCTTCATCAATAGCCATTTTTCCAAGTCCTAACCTGAAACCTGAAACCAGGAATAGGAGACTTACTTACCCCAAGAGTAGCCCGTTGGGGTCTCTCATCCGCCGCTGCCAGATATCAGTGGAAACTTCATGTGTAAAGGTCGGGCGTGCATTGGAGGAAGAGACCACCAAGAAACTGACTCATGAAACAGCAAAGGGTTTATTGGAGTTCCAGCATGCTGGGGCTCAGAGCTCACTTGAATACAGCAGAGAGCCCTGAGAAGAGCTTGAGCAGAGCTTATATACTTTCCTTGCCGAGGGCAAGGAGGGAAGTTTATTGATGGGTCAGTGGGAGTGGGCAGTTTGCATGCAACCAGGTGAGAGAGTAAATTCTGCAGTTTGAAAACTGGGGACAGCACATTCTGGGAACAAGATTAGCAAACAGTTCTCAAGATTTCAACAGTGTTTTGTTAAGCATAGAGAAAAACAGGAAGTGACAAGTACCTATTTAATTAACCATTCAATAACAACTATACCTTTTTAAATGGATGTTCTCATCTACATTCAATCTTCCAAGGTACAGGGTCCTATGACATTGTATATCAATTTACCTGAGACATCTGTGCAGAACGTAATTCAACGCTAAGTATCCCAATTAAGGGCCCAATGCCATTCTGGGATTCAAATCTTACTTAGATTTCTGTTTTCCTACATATATTTCAACTATATATTCTTATACATATCGCAGCTTCTCAATAGAATTATTCATAAACAGAATGATTCCTAACCCAAATCAAACATGTTATTAACCCTAACCCTACAGTGTTCCCTCAATCTAACTTTAAAGAAGAGCACGGACAGAGTTGGTCTTATAATACAGGAATGTAGGGGATCTTTCACCTGCTGAGAACCTCAAAGGTCCATGGAGAAATAAGCCATGGAGAAGATGTAGGCAGCTATGAAGGACCTGAGAGAGCAAAAGTCATCTTCCATGGCAAACAACCTGGTCAGGATGAAGGGATGTCTCTGAATCTGCCACTCACACCCTGTGAACTGCGCCACTTCACAGGTGAATAACGAGTTAGAATGAAAAAAAATTATCTTGTTAGGATCTTACAGAAAAATGGGTGTGCACCGAAACCTAGAAGAATGATTTCCACCAATGAGGTCCGGTAATTGAGTCTCAAACACGAGCCAAATGTGCGACCGGAGATCCGGGCTGACAAATCTGTGTGGCCTGCCCCGTGGCTAGAGACAGCAGGGCACCACCTAGAAGCGACCAGCCGGCAGGGAGAAACGTTGCTGCAGATTCTGTGGAATCCTGCTGGCTGACCTCCAACTGAGCCCCGGGCTGAGTTTGGGATTTCAAACGGGGAAGGAAGTGCTACAGTTCTATCCCCCCACAATAAAAACTCCACCAAGGAAACCAACGGTAACCATCTTGGAGAGCAGAAGTAACCACCGCCACTCTCCAACAGATTGCAACAATAAAACAGGTTTGTGTTACTCAGCTCATCTCCCATACAGCAGGGAATTCACATAAAATCTCTCTTAGGCTTTCCATTGGAGAGATTATCAGAGAGAGCCTGCATAAAGACGTCGGGAAAACTACAGGCACCTGACCTTCAACTTCCCCTCCCATCAGCGGCGAAAACGAAACCTGTCTAGCCAGAGCTGGGAGAGGGGCAAGAGGAAAAAATCAAAACAATAGAGTGCCGGGGTTCCCCATAGACACCATCCACACCCAAGAAACGGCAGGCCCAGAGGACAGTATGAGCTGCCGAGAGGCATCACTCAGGGGAAATCTGGTCTAGCACGAGAAACCAGGACTAGCAGGAGATAACAGGGGACTAGAGGCCAGGCCCGCGTGACTGGGCGGCTGGAGAACGCCCGCCCACTGGTCACAAACAGCCCGCTGCTGGTGCGACTGGGTGGCTGGTGCCCGCCTGCCTACCAGCGACCAATCGCCCGCTGGCTGCACGTGCAACTGGGTGGCTAGAGATCTCCCGCCCACCAGTGACAGCCCACCCGCTGACTGTGTGACTGGACAGCTGGAGACCGCCCGCCCGCCGGCGACTGGGAGTTGAAAACAAACAGAGACAGATCAGTCCCAGCCCACTCCCATTTGAACACCCTGGCAAGGAACCTGGGGCCCGCCATAGCAGACAGGTGACATCACTGGAGCTCGGCCATCGCAATTCCTTCCAAGCAGAATTCACTTTAGCAGGCATAGTCTACCAACACAAAGGAGAGACAACAGATATATTAAACCAAAACAAATCTATAGAATAGAGCAGAAAAACAGCAATCAAATAGAGATGGAAAACAACGTGAACATCATGAAAAAACAAAGGAAAAAAATGTGTACAAACAATGCAGGACAGCTTAATTCTACAGGAGGACCTAGAATCATCAGAAACAGGGATAGGGAAAAAAACTCAAGGCTTACCTAACTCAGATGGAAAGGGATATTAGAGAATACATGAATCAGCAAGTCCTAGCAATAAAAGTATATTTTGAAAATGAATTAAACAAATTCAAATGGCAAAGAACAAGCTTTACCAGGAGATAGAGATCTTAAAAAAAATCAAACAGTAATCCTAGAAATGCAGGAAACTATTAATTAAAACTCAAACGAGAATATTACAAATAGACTAGATCAAATAGAAGTCAGAACATCAGATAATGACGACAACGTTTATCAACTTGAAAAGAATATAGTCAACACAGAAAAGATGCTTAAGTCCCAAGAGCAGTCTATTCAAAAGATATGGGATGTCATAAAAAAAACAAATTTCACAGTCATCGGAATAGAAGAAGCCATAGAGATTCAAACCGAAAGAATGGACAACATATTAAATGAAATAATTCTAGAAAACTTCCCAGAGATGAAAGATGGAATGGATTGCCAAATCCTTGAAGACTACAGGACCCCAAACATTCAAAACCATAATAGACCAACTCCAAGACATATAATTATGAAGATAGCCAAAATACAGAACAAGGAGAGAATATTAAAAGCTACGAGAGAAAGGAGGCGGATTACATTCAGGGGTAAACCAATTAGATTAACGACTGATTTTTCATCACAAACTTTGAAAGTGAGAAGATCCTGGAACAATGTATTTCAAACACTGAAAAATAATGAATTCCAACAAAGAATACTGTATCCAGCAAAATTAAGCTTCAGATTTGACAATAAAATTAAAGTCTTTCACAATGAATAAAAACTAAAAGAATTCACACCCATAACACCAGCACTGCAAAGGATTTGGGCAAAATACTACAAGAAGAAGAATTGAAAAATAGTGCCCCAAACTAACAGTGGGAGGTATCTCAGTAAAGGGGGAGGAAAATAACCAAAAAGTAAAAACTAGCCAAACTAAAATAAATAAATAAATTAACATGAATGGATGTACAAATCATATTTCAATTGTAACCTTAAATGTTAATGGCCTAAACTCACCATTCAAGAGACATAGGGTAGTAACCTGGATCAAAAAAACAAATCCAACAATATGCTGCTTTCAGGAGACTCATATGATAGGTAAAGACATACACAGGCTGAAAGTAAAAGGTTGGGAAAAATCATACCACTCACAGGGCACACGGAAGCAATCAGGAGTGGCCAAACTCATATCAAATACAATCAACTTCAAACCTACGTTAATCAAAAGGGATAAAGAAGGACACTATATAACGTTAAAAGGAACCATCCACCAACATAACATAACAATTACCAATTTGTATGCAGCAAACAAATGAGCTGCCACACTCATAAAACAAACTCTTCTCAAGTTCAAGAGTCAAATAGACTACAACATAATAATTATAGGTGACGTCAACAGACCGCTCTCACCATTAGACACATCCTCTAGACAAAAACTGAATAAAGAAACTATAGAACTCAACAGCACAATCAATAACCTAGACTTAACTGACATATATAGAATATATCAACCATCATCAAGTGGATACACCTTCTTATCAGCAGCAGATGGATCCTACTCAAAGATAGACCATATATTAGGTCATAGGGCAACTCTTAGTAAATATAAAGGCGTGGAGATAATACCATGCACCATATCAGATCATAATGAAATGAAACTGGAAATCAATGATAAAAGAAGGAAGGAAAAATCCTACATCACATGGAAAATGAACAATATTCTACTGAATGATCAATGGGTTACAGAAGACATTAAGGAGGAGACAAAAAAATACTTAGAGACAAATGACCATACAGACACAACCTACTGTAATCTATGGGACACAATGAAAGCAGTTTTATGAGGAAAATTCATTTCTTGGAGTTCTTTCCTCAAAAAAAGAAAAAAACAACAACAAATAAATGAACTCACACTACACCTCAAAAACCTAGAAAAGGAAGAGCAAAACAACAGCAAATGTAGTAGACGACATTAAAATAAGAGCAGAAATCAACGAAATTGAAACAAAAAATCATTGAAAAAATTGATAAACTAAAAGTTGTTTCTTTGAAAAAATAAATAAGATTGACAGGCCCTTAGCCATGATAACGAAGAGAAGAAGAGAGAGAACTCAAATTATTAACATAGGGGGTGAAAAATGCAACACCACAACAGACACTACAGAAATATAGAAGATAATTAGAAAGTATTTTGAAACCCTATATTCCAATAAAATAGAAGATAGTGAAGATATCAATAAATTTCTTAAGTCATACGATCTGCCCAGATTGAGTCAGGAAGACACACACAATTTAAACAGACCAATGACAAAGGAAGAAATAGAAGAAGCCATCAAAAGATAACCAACGAAAAAAAGCCCTGGACCGGATGGGTAAACAGCGGAGTTCTACAAATCCTTCAAAGAAGAATTAATACAGATTCTTTTCAAGCTCTTTCAAGAAATAGAAAAAGAAGGAGCTCTTTCAAATTCATTCTATGAGGCCAAAATCACCCTGATCTTGAAATCAGACTAAGACACTTCAAAGAAACAAAACTACAGACCAATATCTCTAATGAACTTGGATACAAAAATTCTCAATAAAATCCTGATGAATCGAATACAAAAGCATATAAAAAAAAAATGTGCACCATGATCAAGTAGGATTCACCCCTGGGATGCAAGGCTGGTTCAATATACGGAAATCAATAAATACTATTCACCACATCAATAGACTTAAAGACAAGAACCATATGATCATCTCGATAGATGCAGAAAAAAACATTTGACAAAGTACAGCATCCCTTTATGTTCAAAACACTAGAAAAACTAGGGATAACAGGAACTTACCTCAACATTGTAAAAGCTATATATGCTAAACCTCAGGCTAGCATCATCCTAAATGGAGAAAAACTGAAGGGATTGCCTCTAAAATCTGGAACAAGACAGGGATGCCCTCTATCACCACTTCTATTCAATTTAGTTCTTGAAATTCTAGCCAGAGCAATTAGACAATAGAAATTAAAGGCATAAAAATAGGAAAACAAGAACTTAAATTATCACTATTTGTGGATGACATGATAATATATATAACAGACCCAAAAGGGTCTACAAAGAAACTGCTAGAGATAATAAATGAATTAAGCAAAGTGGCAGGATATAAAATCAACACGCATAAATCAAAGGCATTTATGTATATCAGGAGCAAAACTTCTGATATGGAAAGGAGGAAAAACCACTCCATTCACAATATCCTCAAAGAAAATAAGATACTTGGAAATCAACCTAACAAAAGAGGTGAAAGATTTATATAATGAAAACTACAGAATCCTAAAGAGAGAGATAGAAGAAGATCTTAGAAGATGGAAAAATGTACCCTGTTCATGGATAGGCAGAACTAACATCATCAAAATGGTGATATTACCCAAAGTTCTCTACAGGTTAAAATGGATGCCAATCAAAATCCCAACGGCATTTCTTGTAGAAATGATAAAGCAATCATAAAATTCATATGGAAAAACAAAAGACCCAGAATAGCAAAAGCAATTCTAAGCAGGAATTTGAATCTGGAGGTATAGCGATACCAGAGTTCAAACTGTACTACAAAGCAATAGTTATAAAAGCAGCGTGGTACTGGTACCAAAACAGGCAGGTGGATCAGTGGTAGAGAATAGAGGACACAGAAATCAATCCACAAAATTACAACATTCTTATATATGATAAAGAGGCTAAAAGCATATTGGGAGATGGATAGCATCTTCAACAAATGGTGCTGGGAAAATTGGAAATCCATATGCACCAAAATGAAACTGAATCCCTTTCTCTCGCCATGCACAAAAGTTAACTCAAAATGGATCAAGGAGCTAGTGATGAAATCAGAGACACTGCATGTGATAGAAGAAAAAGATGGCTATGATCTACATACTGTGGGGTCGGGCTCCAAATTCATTAATAGGACACCCATAGCCCAAGAGTTAATAACAACAATAAACAAATGGGACTTACTTAAACTAAAAAGTTTTTTCTCTGCAAGAGAAACAATAAGAGAGGTAAATAGAGAGTCTACATCCTGGGAACAATTTTTTACCCCTCACACTTCAGATAGAGCTCTAATATCCAGAATATACAAAGAACTCAAAAAATTAAACAATAAGATAACAAATAACCCAATCAACAAATGGGCCAAGGACCTGAACAGACACTTCAGAGAGGAGGACATACAATCAATCAACAAGTACATAAAAAAATGCTCACCATCTGTATCAGTCAGAGAAATGCAAATCAAAACCACCCTAAGATACCATCTTACTCCAGTAAGATTAGCAGCCATTATGAAGTCAAACAACAATAAGTGTTGGCGAGGATGTGGAGAAAAGGGTACACTTGTACACTACTGGTGGTACTGAAAATTGATAAGGCCAATTTGTAAAGCAGTATGGAGATTTCTTGGAAAGCTGGGAATGAATGCACCATTTGACCCAGCTATCACCCTTCTCGGACTAGAGGGTCTTAACAGAGCGTACTATAGGGATACTGCCACATCAATGATCATAGCGCCACAATTCACAATAGCTAGACTGTGGAACCAACCTAGATGTCCTTCAATAGATGAATGGTTAAAAATCTGTGACATCTATACACAATGGAGTATTACTCAGCACTAAAAAATGGCAAAATCATAGACTTTGCAAGGAAATGGATGGCATTAGAGCAGATTATGCTAAGCTAAGCTAACCAATCCTTAAAAAAATGCCAAATGTCTTCTTTGATATAAAGAGAGCACCTAAGAACAGAACAGGGAGGAAGAGCATGAGAAAAAGATTAACATTAAACAAAGACGAGTGGGGGGATAGAAAGGGGGAGAGAAGGGAAAGCATATGGAAATGGTAGGAGACCCTCAATGTTACACAAAATTACATATAAGAGCTTGTGAGGGGAAATGGGGGGAAAACAATGGAGAGAATTAAACAACAGCAGATGAGGTAGAGAGGAAAGATGGGAGGGGAGGGGAGGGGGGATAGTAGGGGATAGAAAAGGTAGCAGAATACAACATCACTATTATGCCATTATGTACAAATGTGAATGTGTAACCAATGTGCTTCTACAATTCGTATTTGGGGAAAAATGGGAGTTCATAACCCAATTGAGTCAAATGTATGAAAGATATTATATCATGAGTTTTGTAATGTTTTGAACAATCAATAAAAATAAATAAATAAATAAAGGTTTAAAATTGAGTGGCAAGAAATCAGCTAAAAAAGTGCTGAGATGCATTCATTTTGCTAAGCAGAAACTTTGTTTTGTGTAGTTGTATCTATCACAAATTTATTTTACCAGAAAACTGGCTTTTGAAAATACACTTAATTGAGATTAAAGGATAATCCACCTACCTTCATGAAAAATTCATAGCATTTCCTATATTTTTCATATTTCAATTTTTGGTAAATATTTTGTCATGGACCAGGTCTAGTCTTAGGCTATTCTTTCAGAATACTGCCTCATCTGATAAGTTGGTACAATGTGTTGGATTGTTCTTTTCATCTTTTAGTTAATAGTTTCTAGCTGATAATGTGTATTTTTCATTATCTTTATTTGGACATACATACCCAACGATATCTTTGCATTTTATGTTTTACTGGGAAGAGACTCATCAAAAGCTCTGTATTATATGTATCAACAATCAAACATTTAGAGCATGCAATTATTCTTAATTTTGCATGAAAATATCTTTGTACCATTTACTTATAAAAATTTAGAACTATTAAAAATGTCCCTACTGTAATAAGTAACTAATTACCAGAAAAATTAAACAATTCACTTTATATCAATTATGAATATGAAAAGTACTAAAATAAGTATTTGGCAATTAATACATAATTGATAGAAATTGAAATCATAAGAAAGCCATTTAAATTGTCAGTGCATATGGTCCTTAAATAATAGGTTCTTCAAAAAAATTTCTCTAATTCATAAGATATAATATGCCATATTACAGCATAACGTGATAAAAAACATTAAATTATCAATATTGATAATAAAGAATGATACCTTTTTTATTAAATATGTTTATTTGATTTTCATTGTAAGATGTTAATTCTGGAAGACTTCAGAATTAAGAAAGTCTTGGTGTATATTATTTCTAACAGGCTAATCAAAGTACTTTTAAATATATATATATATATATATATATATATATATATATACATAATATATGTAATGCATATGCATGAATATAGACACATATGTATAATAAATGTATTGTAATATATCTATCAGGTGATTATAATTATTAATTTTTTTTAAAAAAAATAGTGACTATAAAAAACAGTCTCAAATTTAAATTTCATAGCATACAACTGTTTGTAATGCCATGAGAGAAAAATAGATATGGAGGAAAAACGAAAAAGGAAGAGAGAGAAGGGGAAAAATGAGGAAGAAAGTGAGTAAAGAAGAGGGAGAGGCGTGTTCGATGTTAAGACAAAAGTGGAGCGGCTGGTTTTGTGATTCAGTGATAACATGTTTGCCTAGTATGTGTGAGGAACTGGGTTCTATTCTCAGCACCACATACAAATAAAGAAAATGAAGATCCATCAACAACTTAAAAAATAAAAAATAAAAAACTAGAAATATTACTAAAATCCCAAGCATTTATGAATGTTAAATAATAAAATATATGTTACATAGCCTTATGTAATTTCTAGACTCCCCAAAAAAGTCATTAAATGTTGGATTATTAGTGCTATAACTAAAAATCCATTGCTCTTTCCTCTACATTCTGTGGCATTCTAGTGCTAAAATAAATTGTAGTATAACACCAAAAAAAAAAAAAAATCCTAATATTTCTACAGTAACTGACCCAGTTTAACATCAATGCAAGTAGATTCCTATGGGACATGATATGTACTTTGAAGTTTATTTTTATTCAACACTGGTACATTTCTATTTCTTGAGTTTATGCACATTATAGGATATATATTTCATCCACACGTTCACAAATTTATAGGCATTTATTTCACTTTCAATCACTTCCTCCTTCAGAAAACATGTATTCCTCCGTTTCTGACTGGTCTTTTCTTGAAACTTCTTTCCAAACACATTATTTTCGATTTCCATTATCACATTTGAAGCAAAACTCACACACCCCTCATAATAAACCATAACCCTAATATTACCATTAGATGTACAACTGGTTGGAATGAATGATTGTATATCAATATAAGATTTCTTACTTAGTTTCAGATATCAATTCAATCCATTATTTAAAGTGGAACCAGTTATATTATTTATTCACAACGTGGTATTTTCATGCATTATCTCTATATTCATAGACACAGGGTACACCTCTTTGTACCCCCAACACTAATTTATACGTCTTCAAAATATTGCTCCCAGAAATGTTGGAAGAAATACCCATGTCACCTGATCTACATATGCATTTTATCACTGAAATATTCTGGACACAAAAAGCAAAGGTCACACTTATGATTGTATCAAAGCTAAATGAAAAGTGAACATGGATTACTAAAAACATCCATGTCCAGGTTGCCTAATGCTCTCAAATGAAAATCCTATTGGTAACTACAAATTAGTTTCTTCCAAAGATTATATATTCAAACTCAACCCTGTTGAAAATGTCTAATCCTCTCACTCACTTTATACTTTGCCTGTTTTTGTAATGTCTCTATTGGTATCTGCTTTTCCACAGTTCATCATTGTGACTAAATCTTCACATGTTCGGAAACTTACATTCACACTCTAATCGAAATCCTATTGCTAAAGAACTTTTGGTCCAAATCCTATATTCACTCTTCTTCTTAAAACCTACCTACTATCTTCCTAATCCTACCGACTATCACTTTTTGACTGCAGGTTCTCTTCTACATTCAATCATCCAGTTACAAGGTCTTATGCCATTGTATATCGATTTCTCTGAGACATTTTTGCAGAATGTAATTCAACGATAGGTATCCCAATCAAGGGCCCAATGATTTCTGGGCTTCAAATCTTACTTAGATTTCTGTTTATGTACATATATTTCACGTCTGTATTCTAATAAATATCACAGGTTCCAATAACATTATTCATCCAGCAGAATGGTTCCTAACCGAAAATGAAAATGTTATTAACCGTAACCATACACTGTTCCCTCAATCTAACTTTACAGAAGAGCAGTGACAGGGTTGGTCTTACAATACAGGAATGCATGGGATCTTCCACCTGCTGAGAACCTCAAAGGTACATGCAGAAATGATCCCTGGAGAAGATGTAGGCAGCGATGAAGGACCTGAGAGAGCAAAAGTCATCTCAATGGCAAACAACCTGGTAGAATTAAGGAATGTGTCTGAATCAGCCTCATTCTTCTTAATACAGAGAAGATAGACCAAACCATGCCTGTGTGGAGAGCTGTTCCCTGGTCCCTATGTTTGATATACGATTCGAACTTGTGAAAGTGTCACAGGATGTAGGGGCATCCTCCATCTCATGGGAACCTTGGAGGCAAATGTTAGGACAACGTGGTTTCCAAGGCAGTGACCTCATTCAGTTCCTCAAGGAAGTGACTTCACCTCACTTCCTTGGTGATGGAAGTCTCTGAACTTGGGATCCAGGAAGCCAGGCACCCAGAGCCATAACCCGTCCAAGTCCCAGTGGTCTAACTTGTTTGGATTTACGAAGGACAGAGTCAATATTTCTTGGTACCTACTGATTTGAGGATGGCCAAATGCCAGGAAACCTCTGAAGAGGGTCCTATCCTGATAAAGCAGGTAGTGGATCACCGCTGGCTCCTGACTACTTCACAGAGTTGGCAAAGTATAGCAGATCTGAGACAGGACAGGCCATTTTGGGAGAACATAGTATGGCCCACCAGTCAGAGGACACTCCGGATATGACAGACCTACTTGGGGGAAGGAGGTGCCTTTTCGGGTGTGGGTGTGGGTTTGTGGTTTTGTCTCATATTCTGAGAATACGAAAGAAAGGCGGTTTGATTGGATTGTAGTGAACTGTTTCTAGTAAGTCGTTTGACAAGGCGAGTCTTTCTATGTCTGTGTATCCCACTGTGTCCGTGGTTGTCGACATTAGAAAAGAGAATGCATCAGTTGATGTGTTCTGTCTAGTAGAAAGCTTCGCAGCATTCATCCTGCCCAATTGATGAATGGACTGCGGCTTGCCTCATGGATGGGCAACACCTACTATCTGCCTAAGTTCCTGTTTTCTTCCTGCATTCTTGCCACTCTCCCGAATAGGCACATAGTTTTGTGTTTAAGATATGTACCACCTCAAGCTCTGTTAAATGGCCATGTACTGGACAGCTGAAGGGAATGGGAGAATCTCAGAAAACTCAGATATCAGTGTGACCAGGAAAGTCTCAGTGGAGAAACCCTGCTATGGGCCATTCTCTTACTATGTATCTGTTTCCCTGAATGTCAGGAAGTTCTTTGCCTCAGGCCACCCTCATGTGAAGCCTGAAAAAAAGAGTTTTCAAATGAAAATGAATGGGCATCACCTGTGGCTCTTTGCTTAATTTCTTTGCAAAGGGATGTGTCTGAATCACCCTTTGGCCCTGTGTGCGGTTGTGGCTTAGATTCTCAGCCCCTGATGGATCTAAAGAAAGATCCGATGTGTGCATCCAAAACCAAAATTTCAAAAAGATCAGTTATGATGGATGAAGTCTCTTGCCTTTCTTTGTTAGGTTCCTGAACTACATCAAGTGAGAATAGGGATCCTTTGGTTAAAATAAATTTTTGAAAGCCCTGAAGAAGTGCTTGGGTTTTCTTATGACTCCAATTCACATAAAGAATCTATACCTGACAGTCAGTAGGCCTCAAATTGGAGAAGCAGATCAGTATTAACTGCGGTCTTATTTTATCACTCCTGGTTCACATGCAGGGTGTCCAGGCCACCATGACTTTAGGCAAATGAGCGGCAAGGGAGCTTATTTTGGACACTAACCCATACCCTACTAGACTCTGACTAGTAATCCTAACATGATGGAGAATAATAACCCGAACAGAATAGAAATACAAGAAGTTTTGAGGATTCATGTTGTATAGTTGTACTTGCCTTTTGCATTATATAGGGTAGGAGTTATAAATTTAGTCAATTTTTAATTGAAACAGTTCTCCATGTGTTTTTAAAGTTCACAACCATGTGAATTCCTCTCTCCCTTTCTCTGTAGCCTATTCAGAAGATGTATTTTTATATGCACATTTAGAATCCTACCTGGTATCACATGTACATTCTTGAGAGGTTGCTGACTTAGCAGATACAAATTGTCAGAAGAGATCACTCCTCTAAATGCTGTTGGAAGTGAAAATTCAAACTATGGGTGACTTCCTAGTTGAACAACATTATACATAAATCCACGTTTAGTAAAATTAATATTTTTGGCTCTGTGGATTATATATATTTCATGATATATATATATTGCTACATTTTAATGTCTGTTTGAGTGTGTGTGTGTGTGTGTGTATAGATAGATAGATAGATAGATAGATATACACTCTCCAGATTTTTGAAAATATGAAACATATGTGTCTTATTATGTACTCCCTAAATTCATTCATGTACATGTATGTGGATTTATAATCAACTTTTCACAAGATTATTTTCAAAAATATTCATCCACCTGAAATACATAATTGTTTCCTAGTACTAAAAACAAACTTCAGTGAATGGTGCATACAAATCCAAATATTTCTACAGTAACTGTCCCAGTTTAACATCAATGCTTGTAGATTCCTATGGGACATGATGTGTATTTTGACGTTCATTTTTTAACAAAACTGGTACATTATTATTTCTTCAGTTTATGCACATCATAGGATATATATTTCATTAACAAGTTCACAAATTTATACGCATTTGTTTCGCTTTCAATAACTTCCTTATTCAAAACTCTTGTATTCCTCCAGGTTTCTTGTCTGGTCTCTTCATGAGACTTCTTTCCAAACTCATTATTTCTGAAATCCATAATCACCTTTGAAATAAAATTCACACACTCTTTATGATAATCCATAAGCCTAATATTAAAATAAGATGGATACCTGGTTGGATTGAATGATTGCATATCAATATAAGATTTCCTGTATATTTTCAGATATCAATTCAATCCATTATTTAAATTTAGAACTTGTTACATTGTTTAATCAAAGTTTTGTCTATTCATGCATTATCTCTATATTCCTAGACACAGGGTACACCCATTTGTAACGCCAGTACTAATTTATATATCTTCAAAATATTGCTCCCAGAAACGGTGGAATAAATACTTATGTCATCTGATCTACATATACATTTTATCACAGTAATTTTCTGGACACAAAAAGCAAAGTTCACACTTATGATTTTACCAAAGCCTTAATGGAAAGTGAGTATGCATTACTAAAAACATCCATGTCCAGGTTGCCTAACGCTCTCAAATGTGAATCCTATTGGTCACTACATATTTGTTTCTTCCTAAGATTATATATTTTACCTCAAGCCTGTTGAAAATGTCTAATCCTATCAATCACTTTATCATTTGCCTGATTTACTAATGTCTCTATTAATATCTGCTTTCCTACATATTTTCCACAGTTTATCATTGTGACTGACTCTTCACATGTGCTCACATTTTCATTCACTCTCTACCCGAAACCCTATTGCTAAAGAACTTTTGGTTTAAATCCTACACTCTCTCTGCTTTCTAAACCTACTGACTATCTTTCAAATAATACCGAGTATCCCTTTTTGACTAGAAGTTCTCTTCGACATTCCAACATCCAAGGTACAAGGTCCTATGCCATTGTACATCGATTTATCTGAGACATCTCTGCAGAACATAATTCAAAGCTAAGTATCCCAATCAAGGGCCCAATACCCTTCTGGGCTTCAAATCTTACCTAGATTTCTGTTTTCATTCTAATATTTCACTTTTACATTCTTGTAAATATTACAGGTTCCCAATACAATTATTCATCCTGCAGAATGATTCTTAACCCAAATCGAACCTTTTATTAACCCTAACCATACACTCTTCCCTCAATCTAAGTTTACAGAAGAGCAGGGACAGAGTTGTTTTTACAATACAGGAATGTAGGTCATCTTCAACCTGCTGAGAACCTCAAAGGTCCATGCAGAAATGATACCTGGAGAAGATGTAGGCAGCTATGAAGGAGTTGAGAGAGCAAAAGTCACCTTGCATGGCAAACCACCTGGTCAGGATGAAGGGTCGTGTCTGAATCAGTCTCTCTATTCTAAATGTAGAGAAGGTGGACCAAACCAGGCCTTTGTTGAGAGATGTTCCCGGGTGCCTATGGTTGATATACCATTCTAACTTGCGAAAGTGTCACAGGAAGTAGGGGCAGCCTCTATCTCATGGGACCCTTGGAACCAACTGTTAGGACAAAGTGGTTGCCAAGGGAGTGAACTCATTCAGTTCTTGAAGGAAGTGTCCTACCTCACTTCCTTGGTATTGGAACTCTCTGAAATTGGGATCCAAGATGCCAGACACCCAGAGCCAGTCCCAGTCCCACTCCCACTGGGCTCAGTTGTTTGGATTTACCAAGGACAGAGTCAGTCTTTCTTGGTACCTACTGCTGAGAGAATGGCCAAATGCCAGGACAGATATGAAGAGGATCTTTCCTGAGAAAGCAGGTAGTGGCTCACCACTGGATCCTGACAACTTCACAGAGTTGGCCAAGGCAACCAGAACTGAGACAGGACTGGCCATTTCGGGGAACATAGTTTGGCTCAACAGACAGAGGACACACTGGAGAGTCAGAGACTTACTTGTGGGAAGGAGATGCCATTGTGGGTGTGGGTGTGAGTTTGTGGTTTTGTCTCATGTTCTGAAAATAGGTAGGAAAGGTGGTTTGTTTGGTTTGGAATGGACTGTTTCTAGTAAATCGTTTGACAAGGTGAGTGATTCTAGTTCGGTGTATCCCACTGTGTACGTGGTTTTGGACATTAAAAAACAGAATGCACCAATGGATGCATCCTGTCTAGTAGAAAGCTTCCCAGCATTCATCCTGCTCAACTGATGGATGGACTGCGGTGTGTCTTATTGATGGGGAACACCTACTATCTTCCTAAGTTCCTGTTTTCTTCCTGAATTCTGGCCACTCTCCAGAATAGGCTCATGGTTTTGTGTCCAAGATATATACCACCTCCAAGCTCTGTGCCATGGCCATGTACTGGACAGCTGAATGGAATGGGAGAATCACAGAAAACTCAGATATCAGTGTGACCAGGAAAGCCTCAGTGGAGAAATCCTGCTTTGGCCATTCTCTTACCTATATTTCTGTTGCCCTGAATGTCAGGAAGTTCTTTCCCTCAGCCCACCCCTTTGTTAAGCCTGAAGAAAACAGTTTTCAAATGGAAATGAAAGGGCATCACCTGTGGCTCTTTGCTTAATTTCTTTGTAAAGGGATGTGTCTGAATCAGCCTCTTGGCCCTGTGTGCGGTTGTGGCTTAGATTCTCAGCACCTCATGGATCTAAAGAAAGATCCCATGTGTGCATCCATAACCAAAATGGCAAAAAGATCTTTTATGGTGAATGAAGTCTCTTGCGTTCCTTTGTTAGGTTTCTGACCTACATCAAGTGAGAATAGGAATCCTTTGGTTCAAATGAATTCTTCAATGCCCTGAAGAAGTGGTTGTGTTTTCTCATGACTCCAAATCACATAAAGAATTGTTACCTGACACTCAGTAGGCCTCAAATTGGAGAAGCAGAGCTGTATTAACTGCAGTCCTATTTAATCACTCCTGGTTCACATGCAGGGTGTCCAGGCCACCATGACTTTAGGCAAATGAGGGGCAAGGGAGCTTATTTTGGACACTAACCCATACCCTACTAGACTCTGACTACTAATCCTAATATGATGGAGATTAATAACCCAAACAAAATAGAAATACAAGCAGTTCAGAGGAGTCATGTTGTATAGTTGGACTTGCCTTTTGCATTATATAGGGTAGGAGTTATAAATCTAGTCAATTTTTAATTAAAATAGTTCTCCATGTGTTTTTAAAGTTAACAAATATGTGAATTCCTCTCTCCCTTTTTGTGTAGCCTATTCAGCACATGTATTTTTATATGCACATATAGAATCCTACCTGGTATCACATGTTCATACTTGAGAGGTTTCTGACTTGGCAGATACTGCCGCGGTCCGGTTGGAGCAAAATAACCGGGGGGTGGGGGTTATGAATAACATGTGTATGTTGATATAGCAGGAGTGGAAGCCATTTATTGTAGGACAATAGAGGTATTTATACATTCCACCCAGGTTATCTAATTAACATAAACTAGATACTGCAGTCAACCAATCAGGAATCTCCACACTTAATGGCTCGCTTTTGTTACATCTCAAACCACTCCCTCTGGCATTTTGCCAGGCATCATCCAGACTTGTTTACACACTCTAACATTCCCCTGGCAAAATGCCAGGTGTTATTTTGACATGTTTACAGACTCTAACATTTCCCCCTTTTATTTAATTTAAATAAAGACCACAGTGGTTTTTACAGAAACACCATAAATAACCTGCTACAAACAGAAAGGGAGGATACAAAATGTCACAATACAAGCCAATTGATGAAGCACTTGGAGAAATAATACCAGCAATGACACTGTTAGCAAAGACACCGAGTTAAAATTTGTTATAGATTACAGTTTGTTGTCTCAGTCCAGGTAAAGCAGTGTCTCAATAGATTAACTCACAGTTCAGGTAAACCACAGTCCAGGTATGTTCTGCAGGCAGCTAGCTTAAATCACAGTCCTGGTAAGTTCTGCAGGCAGCTAGCTTAAATCACAGTCCATGTAAATTCTGCAGGCAGCTAGCTTAAATCACAGCCCAGGAAAGTTCTGAAGGCAGCTAGCTTGATCCAAAGTCTCCTCCGTTTCTCAGCCGAAGTCTCCTCCGGTTTTCAGCAACACTGGAAATTCTTCCACCCTTGTCCTCACCGGCACTGGGATGAAGGCAGGAACTCCTACCACTGGCTAAAGAAAATCCTATAGTATTCCACCAGGTGCTAAGAAAACAACCTTCTGAAAAATTTAGTACATTATCTCAAGGTTTTTTACATTTGAAAAAAGCCTTAATAGTGCTTATTATTTATTATCTTCCGGGTGTGGGAGAACCATTGTAGCTTAGTTATTGGCATTGAAAATGACCAAACATCAGGGAGCCAGTAGCATCTATGGCTGGCTGTAGCATCCTGGGCAGCCACAGATGGCCCTGGGGAGTGTCCAGGACTCAAACTGCCACGGGGCCCCGCTCCCCAGGCTGGGGGCGGGGAATTGCCGGCTGCCACTGCTTGAAAAGCCCTTGCTGCACAGTGACTGGCTTGAGCATGTGGCAGCCGAGGCGCCTATTCACACACACTCCGGAAACGAAAAGTATTCAGTAACAGCCTTTTGCTGAAACTTTTTCCCTGATAATCCTTCTTCTTCTTAACTTTCTTTTTCTTTCTGATTAGACTTCCTGGGCTTCCATCAACACATGCCCTAATTGCACTTGTTTCCACTGGGGTGCCTCTTTCCATTATCAATTTACTTCTCACCCCTTCCTTATTTTCATCACAAAGACAATACAATACACTGAGATAAAACAAGACACAATCATACTGTATCAATCTTCTCCATTTTTTGAAATGACCGTTTTTCTTCTCCCCCTATCTGCCTAGGGATGAGCAGATTTGCTCCCATCCTATCTATGGATGGGCAGCTTTTATTCGTCACTTACCCCCAAGTGTCCCAGGGCTCCCTGTATGGGCCACCATCTGCAGCAGTCCCACTGCAGCAAAATAACCGGGGCAGGGGGTGATGAATAACTAGTGTATGTTGATACAGTAGGAAAGGCGTGATAGGTAGGAAAGGCTATTTGTTTGGTATTGAGTGGACTGTTTCTAGTAAGTTGTTTGACAAGGCAAGTGTTTCTATATCTGTGTATCCCACTGTATCTCTGGTTGTAGACATTAGAAAAGATAATGCATCAATGGATTTGTCCTCTCCAGGAGAAAGTTTAACAGCATTCATCCTGCCCAATTTATGAAAGGACTGTGGCTTGCCTTATGGATGGGCAACACCTACAATATTCCTAAGTTCCTGTACTCTTCCTGAATTCTGGCCACTCTCCACAACAGGCTCATGGTTTTGAGTCCAAGATATGTACCACCTCCAAGCTCTGTGACATGGCCATGTACTGGATAGCTGAAGGGAATGGCGAGCATCTCAGAAAACTCAGATAACAGTGTGACCAGTAAAATCTCAGTGGAGAAACCCTGCTTTGGGCCTTTTCTTACATAATGTTCTGTTGCCCTGAATGTCAGGAAGGTCTTTGCCTCAGGCCAACCCTTTGTGAAGCCTGAAGAAAACAGTTTTCAAATGGAAATGAATGGGCATCACCTGTGGCTCTTTGCTTAATTTCTTCCAAAAGGGATGTGTCTGAATCAGCCTCTTGGCCCTGTGTGAGGCTGTGGCTTAGATTCTCAGCACCTGATGGATCTAAAGAAACATTCCTTTTGTGCTTCCAAAACCAAAATGGCCAAAAGGGCAGTCATTGTGGTTGACGTCCCTCGCCTTCCTCTGTAAGGTTTCTGACCTACATCAAGTGAGAAGAGCGATCCATTGGGTCAAATGAGTTCTTCAAAACCCTGCAGAGGCTAGCCCGTAATTGCTTGGGTTTTCTCATGACTCCAATTCACATAAAAAATCTATACCAAACAGTCAGTAGGCCTCATATTGGAGAAGCTGGGCAGTACAAATGGCAGGCATATTTGATCACTACTGGTTCACAGGAAGGGTGTCCAGGCCACCCTGATTTTAGGCAAATGAGGGGTAAGGGAGCTTATTTTGGACACTGTCGTGAGCTTTGCCCCTCATGGAAAACCCCAGCCAGAGGTTATGATGAGTGTCTATATGGAAGAAGATGAGGGCCATGTGGGAGTGTTTTGGTTTTAATTGTGGTCATTTGTGTGGTGGTTGAAATAGATGACTGGGTCCACCTGGGCTTGAAGTCTGGTGTGATTCCCCTTACAGACTGAGTTCTGAAACTGACCTCAGAGAAATATTGCCATGAGTTCTCTTCGGATTTTAGGAGGCCACGCATTAGAGTCGCCCTTGGAAACTGAGATCAAGTCCCAGGGTGGCTTTCCACAAGGCATCGGGAATCTCAGCCAGGATATCACATGATTTTATTATGAAAGACTTGGCAGCCATAGATGAGATTCAAAACAAACATGGACCTCACACTCTAGACCTCAATGGGCCTGGGTTCATGTGATCTTTTGGCCACTCTTTGGGAAGCCTTGACTGTGAGAATTCTCCAGAGCTTTCATTGAAATGAGCTTCCATACCATTTAATGGTTCTTGAAAGAATTGAAACCTACAGTGCCTCCAACTTCATCCGTGAAAAATGCTAGATAAATACCAAGAAATTTTTGAAATTCCCATAACCAGGTGTCAGAGGAGAACATTTGGATGTCCTGTTGCTGATCAGGAGTGTTCCAGACAGTGGTTTGATTGACTGGGTTTCAGGAAAATGGTGTAGAACTGAAATGCCAGTATGTTGGAGCCTGCTGAGTATTGGGCCCAGAACTGTGGTGTGCAGGTGTGGGATAAAACATTTGTGTTGGGGCCATTTGGATCTACCATTGACTTCCAAATGGCTTGTGACTGACATGGTGCAGCCAGCAGACCCTTATATGTAAAGGCATCTTGTTATATGGAGAGGTTTCAGGGCAATGTTACGAATCAGGTTGCTATCTTCAAGTGGGCAAGCTATGTGGGATAGAATCCTGGTTGGTGCATTCTCTTGCAGACTCTGACCGACCACACGTGACAGAACTACCTTCAGCACTGTGTCCCAGTTGAACTTCTTGTATTTCGTAGAGCAAATACCAAACTCCCAGTGCAGCAGCAAGAAACACCATGAATAGTGGAGGATGACTAAATGGGTACACAGTCCACACAGGGAGACACTTAGCCTTCAGTGGCCACAGTTTACCTACAAAGAGAGAATTCAGCACTTTGCCTCATTTTCATTGGAAAATAAGAAACCAATTTCTTCAGGTCACATAGATGCAGAGCCAGCTTTGATGGTCTCACAACAAAGGAAGCTAAAGCTCCTGAAAACAACATATATTTCAAGTGCCCAACCTCAGAGGCAGTTTCTCAAAAAGTCGTTAGGCCAGCAGAGCTCCATGTTTGTGGAGTGTTTACCTGTTAGACAAGGATGCAAGAAAAGACCACTGACTCCAATTAAAATCAAATTAAACTAAGCTTATTATTTTCACCAGCCAGGCTAACTCTCCCTCCCAAAACGGCCGGAACAAGACAGCAACCCCAACTTACCTACAGCCCAGCTTTAAAGCCCAGAAAGTTACACAAAAGGGGGGTTAGAGATAACAGAACTCGGACAAGCATCACACTAATGGTAGTTTATATATATATATATATATATATATATATATATATATATATATATATATATATATATATATATATTTTTTTTTTTTTTTTTTTTTTTTTTTGCTGGCCCCAACATCAGAATTTGTGAGGACCATTAGACCCTCAGAGATGGTCATTGTCTGTCCAGGGAAGGCCAATATTTATGATGTGTCGCTAATGTTTCACAGAGTGCTGCTATCTGGTCAGAGAGCCAGACATGGGTGAGTTCAAGGCATGGGCAGGCATTCCAAGCAGGTTCAGAATTTGCAGTAATTTATAGTAAAGCCAAAATTATCTTATCATGGCTTTGTAGCAATATGGCTCCCAATTTTAATAAAAGATCAGGTTGGGCCTATCATTCCCCCCTTTTCTTATGTGTTCCTTTCAAATCTTTGATAGATTAAGGGAAGTGCACTGAGGAAATTTAAATCCCTCAGGTAACAGTCTCCAAATTTCTAGAACTCACCCAAAATGGGTCTCCCTGATTTTACCTGACTTAATTAATTACGTATATTGATAGTCTATTTATTTTTGGCTCCATTGTTGTAAGAAGGGAGGCCTCACGCATTTTGGATTCTTCTGCGCTGAGAGAGGGTGACGTAAGGGTCATGGCATGAGGGACATGAGTTGCCTTTTAGAATTTAGTTGAGGGACATGAGTTGCCTTTTAGATTTCAGCTTGGTTTGAAGTCTGGTTGGGGAAGAACAGGTTGTAAAGTCATCTGGGAATGGGTTCTTCTATGAGAGTAACAAAAACCATGAGTAATGAATAAATGTTGCAGCAGCTGGAACATGTCACCGTATAGAAGTTCCCTCACCATTCTTTAATATCCTCAGTTATCAGGACTGTCAACTTAATATTTAATTTTTTGTTTTACAGTTGTCCCTCCCCATAAGATACAGTTTATTAATTTAATGTCATCTGATCTTGCAAAATCCTTTTTCTAGTATGACCTCTGTGTCTAATAGAGAAACCTTTAATTCTGTTACTCAGGGCTGGATAATCGTACTAGCAAACACCAAGCCTACCTCTGTAGGTTAGGAATATCTGTAGGCCCTAAACTAAATTTTCTGCCTCTGGCAGCTCCTCTTAATAGTCTCTTTTTATAGTTATCAGGCATTCATGTCTGAGAATCCTTCTTTGTAACCTCCAGTCTTACTTATTTTGGGAGGCTAACATAAAGTGTATACCTTAAAATATTAATATTTGTTTTCTTGGCCGATTCATTTAACTTTAATTTTAAATCCTAATCTTAAACATCCAGCAAATAAATTTTAACAGCCTTATATTGAGAGTACTGGGCTTTAATATCTATAACTTAATTATTATTTATCTTTTCATTAATTGGGATATGTATTATTCTGTCTGTCTTGTAGGTGATGACTTATTATCTTAAATTAACCCATGTTGTGTTATTAAAGCAACACTTCTGTAAAAGACTAACAGGGAATCTTTAGATCACTTATAAGCAAATTAAAAATAAAATTTTTTAACAAGAGTAAAAATACTTAGTTTCTGTAATAGCTACCCTGAATTTTTTGGCTGAGTTATACATTATATGCCCTGTTTGAGATCCTAGTAATCTTCACAGAAAAACAAAAGAACTTTTGAACATAACTTTAAATGAAATAAAATCTGACCTACTCCTTTTGTAGTCATTCTCACATGTAGTAAGATGGGACACAGAGCCTTATCTCAGGTAAGGCAGGCCTCTTTATAAATATTAAGTGTTTTAGTTCTAAAGCTGATCATTGTTTTTTAAATATCATTTTACAAAGTTTACATAAATTGTTTGAGGTCACATGAACATTATCTAACATCATATGACATCACATTTAAAACATGGATTAAAGAAAGGCTGAAAGATTTTAACCTTTACATATATTAGGCTCTGATTAACTTAAAAATACATTTAAATTGTTCCCCAATGAAAAAAGTAACATAAAACTTTACATATCTTATTGATAACAGGTAAATAAATCCCCAGTACATTTTTTTTACCATACAACTTCAGAATACCAGCTTGATATAATGCTCTTTAAATGTTTCTAACTTACAGACTTGTATACCTGGAAGATATGAGCACATTAATAGCATCAAAATTACATTGATATTTCTAGATTAACCAAGTTTAGCTTTTAAAGAAATGGCAGTAGAGTGCTCTAAAATAACAGTTCTTATTTAATCAGTTGTTTGATTTTTATGGTTGCTTGCTCTAGAAAAAATAAAACTTAATAAACACAATGTTATGGGTAAACTTATGTTTTCAGAAATTTTTGTCTCTTTAACACATGACTGATTTTTACAATCTGATACAGACCTTAGTAAATCAATCGGGTATCTAACAAATGTACTCAAGAATGAGAAATTCCACATCAAATTTACTTTACTTATTTATTAAAATATTAGACAAATGTATTGAAGAGTGTAAACCATTTTTTTGTTGAAGGAAAAGTCCTAGAATCAAGGCATTTTAGACATTTTGTAGATATTAATATTTTATTAGATTTTTGAACACCTATAAAAACTTGTAAGCTTAAATTTAAAAACATTTATTTTTATCTGTTTATCCAATTTAAATTGAACAATTTTAATCACGTGAATTAAAGATCTTTGGATCCACTTTTTTTAAATTAATTTTTATTGTAGGTTGTTCAAAACATTACATAGTTCTTGATATATTATATTTCACACTTGATTCAAGTGGGATATGAACTCCCGTTTTTACCCCATATACAGATTGCAGAATCACATCAGTTGCACAACCATTGATTTACATATTGCCATTCTGGTGTCTGTTGTATTCTGCTGCCTTTCCTATCCTCTACTATCCCCACTCCCCCATCCCCTCCCCTCTTCTCTCTCTACCCCCTCTACTGTAATTCATTTCTCCCCCCTCATATTTTTCCTCCTTTCCCCTCACTTCCTCTTGTATGTAATTTTGTATACCCCTGAGGGTCTCCTTCCATTTACAGGAAATTTCCCTTCTCTCTCCCTTTCCCACCCACCTCTCATCCCTGTTTAATGTTAATCTTCTTCTCATGCTCTTCGTCCCTACTCTGTTCTTAGTTACTCTCCTTATATCAAAGAAGACATTTGCCATTTGTTTTTGAGGGATTGGCTAGCTTCACTTAGCATAATCTGCTCTAATGCCATCCATTTCTCTCCAAATTCTATGATTTTGTCATTTCTTAATGCAGAGTAATACTCCATTGTGTAAAAATGCCACATATTTTTTAACCATTCGTATATTGAATGGCATCTAGGTTTTGCTTCCACAGTCTTGCTATTGTGAATTGTGCTGCTATGAACATGGATGTAGCAGTGTCCCTATAGTGTGCTCTTTTTAGGTCTTTAGGGAATAGACCGAGTAGGGGAATAGCTGGATCAAATGGTGGTTTTATTCCCAGCTTTCCAAGAAATCTCCATACTGCTTTCCAAATTGGCCGCACCAATTTGCAGTCCCACCAGCAATGTACAAGAGTACCCTTTTCCCAACATCCTCGCCAGCACTTGTTGTTGTTTGACTTCCTAATGGCTGCTAATCATACTGGAGTGAGATGGTATCTTAGGGTGGTTTTGATTTGCATTTCTCTGACTGCTAGAGATGGTGAGCATTTTTTCATATACTTGTTGATTGATTGTATGTCCTCCTCTGAGAAATTTCTATTCAGGCCCTTGGCCCATTTGTTGATTGGGTTATTTGTTATCTTATTGTCTAATTTTTTGAGTTCTTTGTATATTCTGGATATTAGGGCTCTGTGTGAAGTGTGAGGAGTAAAGATTTGTTCCCAGGACGTAGGATCCCTATTTACCTCTCTTATTCTTTCTTTTGCTGAGAAAAAACTTTTTAGTTTGAGTAAGTCCCATTTGTTGATTCTAGTTATTAACACTTGTGCTATGGGTGTCCTATTGAGGAATTTGGAGCCCAACCCCACAGTATGTAGATCATAGCCAACTTTTTCTTCTATCAGACGCCATGTCTCTGATTTGATATCAAGTTCCTTGATCCACTTTGAGTTAACTTTTGTGCATGGCAAGAGAAAGGGATTCAGTTTCATTTTGTTGCATATGGATTTCCAGTTTTCCCAACACCATTTGTTGAAGATGCTATCCTTCTTCAATTGCATGCTTTTAGCCCCTTTATCGAATATAAGATAGTTGTAGTTTTGTGGATTGGTTTCTGTGTCCTCTATTCTGTACCATTGGTCCACCCACCTGTTTTGGTACCAGTACCCTGCTGTTTTTGTTACTATTGCTCTATAGTATAGTTTGAAGTCTGGTATAGCTATCCCGCCTGATTCACACTTCCTGCTTAGCATTGTTTTTGCTATTCTGGGTCTTTTATTTTTCCATATGAATTTCATGATTGCTTTCTCTATTTCTACAAGAAATGCCGTTGGGATTTTGATTGGCATTGCATTAAACCTATAGAGAACTTTTGGTAATATCGCCATTTTGATGATGTTAGTTCTACCTATCCATGAACAGGGTATATTTTTCCATCTTCTAAGATCTTCTTATATTTCTCTCTTTAGGTTTCTGTAGGTTTCATTGTATAAGTCTTTCACCTCTTTTGTTAGGTTGATTCCCAAGTATTTTATTTTATTTGAGGATATTGTGAATGGGGTGGTTGTCCTCATTTCCATTTCAGAGGATTTGTGGCTCATATACAGGAATGTCTTTGATTTATGTGTGTTGATATTATATCCTGCCACTTTGCTGAATTCATTTATTAGCTCTAGTAGTTTCTTTGTAGACCCTTTTGGGTCTGCTAGGTATAGAATCATGTCATCTGCAAATAGTGATAATTTGAGTTCTTTTCCTATTTTTATGCCTTTAATTTTTTTCGTCTGTCTAATTGCTCTGGCCAGTGATTCGAGAACTATGTTGAACCGAAGTGGTGAGAGAGGGCATCCCTTAAAATTTGTTTTTATGAGTGCTTTTTTTATTATGAGCGCTCCTTATATATGTTAATTTCTGTATCATATATATGATTAAGAATATATATATATATATATATAGACATACAACAAATAACAAAAGTGTGCACACATAATAATAGTAAAGGCCTTGTAGCTTTTAGCAGGTGAAATCTCCATTGCCATGTTTTAAAAACTCCACAGTTGGTCAAAGATAGAACTGATCAGAAAAACATTAACCTAGGTCTGTAGGATCAAAATTATGAGTTAGAAAAATTAAAGGATCTAAGGAAAAAAATAAGAGTCCTAGAAAAAATAACTGACCAGTAATTAGTAAATACCATACTATTTACTTTTTTTTTCCTTAAGCCTCATATCAGTCTCCTACTGATCTTGCAGGCTTCTTTCATTTGCATTTCAATCTAAGTCCTGGCTGAGGTCTGGAAGGAGCAGGAAAAAACTGCTATTCTGAGCAGACACCTCAGGCCTAACGCATTTTAACCATAATTTTCCAGATAGGATGTTGAAAATTTTGATACAAGCTTAAGACAAAATTTACAAAATTTTATATCTTTACATCTTGTGTTGTCAACAGATACCATACTATGATTTACTATCCTTGTCCAAATTAATGCACTGGTACACACAGTGACATTTTCCCAGGCTACCCAATTAAAAATTGGTGAAAAAAAAAAGACTGAATGATTGGAAAATTTCTTGCCAACTTGGAAGTAGAGTTCTTTAGTTTTCCATCCTAAGTATTTAAGTTCTCTGGCATGAATTATCTGAAATCATAAACTAAACAATTATCTCAATCTGACTTTTAACGGCAAGATTCTGCAATGCTTCAAAAACCCAATAAGCTACCAGATTGTTACAATAAAACATCATCATTTAGACACACATTCAGGTAAAATCATTCCCAAGAAACAATATATAATATCAACACATTATTGCACATGTCTTAAAGTGCCAGAAACAAAGACACACGACAGACAGAAAGGAGCTCCAGACTATGACTGACAGACAGAAGCCTTTAAAACAGAGCAGATAAGAGAAAAATCTCCTACACCAGTTGCACCACAGATGTCCCCACAAGGGGACCAGATGTTTTCACAGAGGAGCATCCTGAAATGTAAAATCAAGGGTCTCCATAGTGACTTTCCTGCATTTAGTGTCCCCTTTTTTTCCCTCTTTTTTAAGATGACAGAGGTGGCATTATCGTTAAATTGCAGGGAAAGACCTAGGGAATTCTCTGAAAAAATAAGGCTTCAGCAGCTGCTGGGAGTCCCTCAGTCCCTCCTTTTACTTACAGGATTTGCTCCTCTGTTTCAGTTCCACCACAAGCATGCTCCATCTCCTAACATTTCTGTAGTCAGCTCTCAAAAAGTTCCAGGGTGCGGGTGGGTTATCAAAATTTGTAACTTAAAGTTGGGTTCCTGAACTTGAAGCCAATTAATGCCAATTCAAAAATGAGGACAGGGTTTTGAGAAAAAGAAAAACGAAGGTTTATTGCTTTGCTAACAAAGATAAACACAGGGACTCTGCCAAAAGGTTGTGACTCTCTTTATCTGGAGGGACAAGGGATTTTAAAGGAGTTTCACTTATTAACCTGGGAGATACTCAGTTCTTAGGTCCCCCGCAGGCACTGCCCTCTGCAGTGAGTGTGCTCCAGGCAGCCAGCTAGGGGCTTCTATCATACTGCTTAACAAACGGGTGTAAAGTTCAATGCAGTTCCTTTAAACTCAGTCCAAAGGGTGTCAGGCTTACTTGCTTTATTTTCATGTCCGATATCCTTAAGTTTTCACCACAGAAATCACACAACAAAATGCATAAAAACAAACAAACAAAAAACATATAGAACACAGAACAAAACAACAACAACAACAAAAAAAAAAAAAAAACAGAAATCCGGCGCCGAAACAGGAAAACAGAGGAGCAATGCAATGTCTTCCTAAAGCTCCCCGTAGGAGCGCATGCGTGCCCGTTGGCACCTCTCTACCCTTCCAGATGAATTCCCTAGAGAACAGAACAGATGACAGAATGATTCTTGTTACTGTCCCAGACAGCAGTATATGTGAGCCTCCTCAGTCCACCTCTCTGTCATCAGAAGAGATCTCCCTTAACCGGATATCAGATGTTATAAAGGCACCAATTACCTATGGATGCCTCCTCCACCAGGTGCTTGCTAATAGTTTTAATGCGGTGGTTCACTGCAGTGCTCCCTGAACTGAAGGCTAACTCCAAGGCCTTGGACCATCTCAAGTTGCACAAACCCTAGAGTTGCTCTCAAGCTTGGAGCCCTGGAAGGAAGGCCAACTTCAGAATTTACAGCAGTCTGGTCTTGTGATCTTGTCCGGCAGGGTCATCTCACTGGGGAACTCCAAAATATTAGACCAGGAACGCATGTAAAGACCACTGACTCCTAGTAAAATCAAATTAAGGCAAGCTAATTATTTCAAAGGGAAAGGCTACCTCTCCCTCCCAAAATGGCGGGAGCAAGACAGCAAACCCACCTTTCCTATAGCCCAGCTATATAGCCCAGAAAGATGCACAAAAAGGGGGTTACAGATAACAGAACTTTAACAAGCATCACACTAACGGTAGTTTACATTTTTTTTTAAGCTCACCCCAACATCAGAAATTATGAGGACCATTAGAGCCTCAGAGACTCGTTGTCTGGCCAGGGAAAGAAAATATTTATGAGGTGTCACTAAAGTTTCAGAGAGGGCTGCAATCTGGTCAGAGAGCCAGGCATGGGTGAGTTTAAGGCATGGGCAAACATTCCAAGCAGGTTCAGAATTTGCAGTAATTTATTATAAATCCAAAATTATCTTTTCATGGCTTTCTGGCAAGTGGGATCCCAATTTTAATAAATGATCAGGTTGGGTCTATCAACCCTGTCCCTTACTTTTGGAAACTCCCCTTCCACATCCAAGCTTGTGAACTCCTGAGCATTTTCCATTCCAGATATGTATTCACAGATTTTCTAACTCTTCTCCTCTAATTGTGTATTACTTGGGGCGAATGTAATGTCAAGGCATTGTTCTGGATGAGAATGGGAAGATTTTTTGCATACACATTGGATTCATTATCTAATTTTTCATTCGAAATACTTAATCCCTGACACTAAAACCTACCCTACTGGACTCTGACTACTAATGCAAATATGATGGAGATAAATTACCCCAACAAAATAGAAATACAAGCAGTTCAGAGGAGGCATGGTGCATAGTTGGACTTGCCTTTTGCATTATGTAGTGTAGGAGTTACAAATCTAGCAAATTTTCAATTTAAATAGTTCTCCATGTGTTTGAAAGTTAGCAAATATTTGAATTCCTGTCTCCCTTTCTCTGTAGCCTATTCAGCACATGTATGCACATATCAAATCCTACCTGGTACCACACGTACATTCTTGTGAGGTGGATGAATTGGCAGATACAATTTGTGAGAATAGATCACTCATTCTAAACGCTGTTGGAACTGAAAATTCAACCTATGGGTGAGCTTCCTAGTTGAACAACATTATACATAAACCCATGTTCAGTAAAATGAATATTTTTGGATCTGTGGATGATATATATTTCATGATTAATTTAGATTGCCATATATATTGCTACATTTTAATGTCTGTGTGTGTGTGTGTGTTTTATATATATATATATATATATATATATATATATATATATATATATATATATACTCTCCAGATTTTTCAAAATATGAAATATATGTGTCTTATTATACACTCCCTAAATTCATTCATATTCATATATGTGGATTTATGATCAACTTTTCACAAGATTATTATCAGAAATATTCATCCACCTGAAATACATATTTGTTTCCTAGTACTGAAAACAAACTTCAGTGAATGGTGCACACAAATCCTAATATTTCTACAGTAACTCACCCAGTTTAACATCAATGCGTATAGATTCCTATGGGACATGAAGTGTATTTTGACGTTCATTTTTATTCAACTCTGGTACATTACTATTTCTTCAGTTAATGCACATCATAGGATAAATATTTCATCCACAATTTATCAAATTGATAGGCATTTGTTTCACTTTCAATCACTTCCTGATTCAGAACACATGTATTCCTTAATGTTTCTTGACTGCTCGTTTCATGAGACTTCTTTCCAAACACATTATTTTCAATTTCCATTATCGCTTTGAAGCAAATCTCACACACCCGTCTTGATAAACCATTAAAGTAATATTACCATTATATGTATAATTGGTTGGAATTAATGATTGTATATCAATATAAGATTTTCTGCATATTTTCAGATATAAATTCAATCGATTATTTAAAGTGTAATCAGTTATATTATTTATTCACAGTATGGTCTCTTCATGCATTATCTCTACATACATAGACACAGGGTACACCTCTTTGTACCCCCAATATTAATTTATATGTCTTCAAAATATTGCTCCCAGAAATGGTGGAAGAAATACTCTGTCAACTGATGTACATAAACATTTTATTACAGTAATATTCTGGACACAAAATGCAAAGTTCACACTTATGATTGTACCAAAGACTAAATGGAATGTAAACATGGATTACTAAAAAAATCCATGTCCAATTTGGCTAATGCTCTCAAATGTCAATCCTATTAATGATTACATATTTGTTTCTTCCTAAGATTATATATTCAAATTAAACCCTGTTGAAAATATCTAATACTATCACTCACTTTATACTTTGTCTGATTTCATAATGTCTCTATAGATATCTGCTTTCCTACATATTTTCCCCAGTTCATCATTGTGACTCATTCTTCACATGTGCTGACATTGACATTCACTCACTAACCGAAACCCTGTTGCTAAAGAACTTTTGGTCCAATTCCTATACTCATTCTTTTTTCTAAACTTACTTACTATCTTCCTAATCCACCTACTGTCCCCTTTTGACTGGATATTCTCTTCGACATTCAATCATCCAACGTACAAGGTCCTATGCCATTTTATATCGATTTATCTGAGACATCTGTGCAGAACATAATTCAAAGCTAAGTGTCACAATCAAAGGCCCAATTCCCTTCTGGGCTTCAAATCTTACCTAGATTTCTGTTTTCATACTTACATTTCACCTATTTATTCTTGTAAATATCGCAGATTCCCAATACCATTATTCATCCTGCAGAATGATTCCTAACTCAAATCGAATATGTTATTAATCCTAACCATACACTCTTCCATCAATCTAACTTTACAAAAGAGTAAGGACACAGTTTGTCTTACAATACAGGAATGTAGGGGATCTTCCACCTGCTGAGAACCTCAAAGGTCCTTACAGAAATGATCCCTGGAGAAGATGTTGACAGCTATGGAGGACCTGAGAGAGAAAAATTCATTTTCCATGGAAAACAACCAGGTCAAAATGAAGGGATGTGTCTGAATCAGCCTCTCTCTTCTTAATGTAGAGTAGTTGGACCAAATCAGGCATGTGTGGAGAGCTGTTCCCGGGTGCCGATTTTTGATATACAATTCTTAGCTTGAAGTGTCACAGTAAGTAGGGGCAGGCTCCATCTCATGGGAACCTAGGAAACAACTTTTAGGACAAAGTGTTTGCCAAGGCAGTGACCTCATTCAGTTTCTGAATGAAATGACCTACCTCACTTCTTTGGTGATGGAACTCTCTGAACTGGGGATCCAAGAAGCCAGGCACCCAGGGTCAGTCCCAGTCCCAATTCCAGTGGGCTCACATGTTTGTATTTACCAAGGACAGAGTCAGACTTTCTTTGTACCTACTGATGTGAGGATGGCCAAATGCCAGGAGAGCTCTGAAGAGGGCCAGTTCATGAGAAAGCAGGCAGTGTCTCACCACTGGTTCCTGAAAACTTCACTGAGTTGGCCAAGGAGACCAGATCTGAGAGAGTTTCCCAATACTATTATTCATCCCGAAGAATGATTCCTAACCCAAATTGAACATGTTATTAAACATAACATACACTGTTCCCTCAATCTAACTTTACAGAAGAGCGGGGACAGTGTTGGTCTTACAATACAGGAATGTAGGGGATCTTCCAGCTGCTTAGAAACTCAAAGGTCCATGCAGAAATCATTCCTGGAGAAGATGTAGGCAGCTATGAAGGACTTGAGAGAGCAAAAGTCATCTTCCATGGCAAACAACCTGGTCAGGATAAAGGAGTGTATCTGAATCAGCCTCTCTCTTATTAATGTAGAGAAGATGGATCAAACCAGGCCTGTGTGGAGAGCTATTCCTGAGTGCCTATGGTTTATATACCATTCTAACTTGTGAAAGTGTCACAGGAAGTAGGGGCATCCTCGATCTCAAGAGACCATAGGAAGCAACTGTTAGGACAAAGTGGTTGCCAAGGGAGTGACCTCTTTCAGTTTCTGAAGGAAGTGACCTCACGTCACTTCCTTGGTGTTGGAACTCTCTGAACTTGGGATCCAGGAAGCCAGGCACCCATTGCCAGTCCCAGTCCTACTCCTAGTGGGCTCACTTCTTTGGATTTACCAGGGACAGAGTCAGTCTTTCATGGTACCTACTGATGTGGGGATGGCCAAATGCCAGAAGAGCTCTGAAGAGGGGCCTTTCCTGAGAAAGCAGGTAGTGGCTCATGCTGGCTCCTGAAATCTTCGCAGAGTTGGCCACGAAGACCAGATCTGAGACAAGACAGGCTATTTTTGGGGAACATAGTATGACCCACCAGTCAGAGAATACTCCAGATAGTCACAGATGTACTTGGGGGAAGCAGGTGCCTTTGTGGGTGTTGGTGTGGGATTCTTTTTTTGTCTCATGTTCTGAGAATAGGTTAACCAGTACCCTGGTTATTAATTGGTAGTTACATTATGCTTATAGACCCCAGAACTCAGGACAGGTAGAAAAAATAAATAGAACCATTAAATAGACCTTTACGAAATTACTCTTAGAGACCTGCATAAAAGATTGGACTATGCTCCTGCCTTATCCACTGTTTCATGCAAGAAATACTCCCTCTGTTTTTTTGTGTAACCTCACCACCTGTGAAATTCTCTATGGTGCCTTTCCTCCAGTAAGGGACCTAACCCCAACTCTAAGACCTAAGGATCCCTTCCACACCCCCTAGCTTGACAGACTTAAAGCTCTTGAAAGAACTCATTGATATCTGTTCAAACAGCTGGCCACGGCCTACCAAACTGGGGACAAGGGGACTCCACTTCAATATAATGTAAGAGACTTCATCTACATAAGAAGACATCAGGTTTCATTCCTGGAACCCCGATGGAAAGGAACATACCAGGTACTACTTATAACACCTACATCAGTAAATGTATACGGAATCAATTCCTGGATCCATGCCTCTCATCTCAAGCCTGCGCTCTGTCCAGACTCTTGCTGGAAACTGGAAATGACTAGTAACCCTTTCAAATTGTGTATTCACCATATGAATAAGGCTATAGACTCTCCCCTTGGCCACCAGTAGTCCTAAACCTCATCAGGTGGTTCATTAGCGATGGCTGATCACAAATCCTACTAGAGAAGAAGTATGGTCTATCTCGCTTACAGCCCCCATAGGGACCTGGTGGCCATCTCTCCACCCAGACATTTGTCAGCTGGCTATAGGTTTTTCCTATTGGGATATATCTGATAAAGTGGATCCCACTAAAATTCTATTAAATACCTTCTGTATCATCGATAATGGAAACAAACATTATGGATGTAGGGACACGCGAGCAAGATGCAGGTTGGCTAGCCCAGATTACTATGTTTGCATGGCAGACTATCAAAGCCACAAAGAGCCACGGCTGTGAGGGGAAAAAGCCAACTTCTTCTGTAAGTCATGGGGATGTTAGCATACAGGGACTGCCTGGTGGAACCCAAACTCCCCATCAAATTCAGTACACAGCATTGGCCATATTACCAATTAGACAACCAAAACTGATGGACCCCAGAAGGCTCTCTAGATCCTCAAATTATGCATGACATTTTTAACTTCTACAAGTGATCAAAAGGGTGGAAGGAGATTCCCCTATGTGAAGACCTTTTCCCTCCTTCACTCACGTCCTGAACTATGCTTCTCCAATAGATCCTAACCCTCAGCCTTCTGCTCCAGACTCTCTGCTTTCACTCCCACCTGAGCAACCTGATTTCTCCCCTCCATTTACTAGATCAAAAAACCAAACCTCGGCCGGTTCTCAGACAATTGCGCCCTTGCTGAGGTATCAGGTACTGAGGTACCCCTCCACCCACTCAGTCCTCTTTTCTCCAGTAAGTGCCCAGAGCAGGTCCCATCAGGTCCTCTTACCAGCTAACCCAAAGCTCAAACCAGCTGAGGAGATCCCTCAGACCACTATCCAAGATGTAATGAAAGTGACCTTTAAAGTTGCCTTGTCATCACTGAAAACAGGTGACTAAGAATTTAAAGTCCCTCACAGGCTTTTTGGGATACTCACTCCTGTCGTCCCCTCTGCTCTACCTGTTCTACTGCTCAAGTTTTTGTTGCCAGGAAAATCACAAACCCCTTTCCCAATATTCTTTTACATCTCTCCTTCCTAATTCTCAGATAAACGGAGCTGCTCTCAGCCTTGCTTTCCACGTCTTGCCCCTCTTCACCAGGCCCACAGAAAAGTCTTATATGACCTTCTCCAGAAGTCTTCACCATTGCTGACTTTAGGACTTTCAGCAAAAGAGTCCCTATAAAAGAATTCAATGTAGATAAACTCCGTGTTTTCATGTCGCCCTGTTCTACTTGGCCAGTGGCTGGAAAAATCAGCACTCCTAAGCTAGACACCATCTTACGAGTTTTTCACAAAATAAGTGAACAAGGCCTCTGGCCTTGAGCTGGGGATTCTCAGAGATGGCTACAATTCTAAGTAAAGAAGTTACCAACTAGGCTCCATGGTAACAGCTGGCAGGGAGAAAAAAAAGAGAAAAAAAAAATCTCTCCCTGTCCCAAGTGTCCTTGAAAAGTTAACTTGCCGAGAACAGAGGAAAAAATAACAGAAACAAAAACTGCTTTTTGTGAACTTCTGCAGACTGTGAACTTCTGAGCCCCTTCCCTTACATGTTGGGTACAAATTCTGAAACTACCTAAACTTGGGGTTCAGAAGATTAATTGATTACAACAGAAGCAATACCCTCTAAATCCGTTTGCAACCAAATAGGGCTGTTTCCCTGTCTTCGGTGCTATCTTAGATTCCTTTTCTTTTCCGTACCTACAACAGTATAATTCTATATACTTAAACATTGTTTATGTTTTCATGAAATGGTCAACAGATGTGATTAATTATGTAATGGTGCAGATGTTTCCCAGAGTGTTCTAGGATGATGCATGTTCATTTAAAGATCAAATCGGAGGGCATACAACCTGTTTCCACCGGGAACCTGTATCTCTCACTTTAGCCATCCTATTAGGAATAGGAGTTGCTGCAGGAGTGAGCACAGGAACCCTAGTCCATGGGACACAACAAATGACCCAATTAGAAGCAGCAATAGACCAAAAATTAAAGATAATAAAACCTCCATCACAGCTTTACAGGAATGTTTAAACTCTCTCTCTGAAGTTGTTTTACAGAACAGGCGAGGGTTAAACCTTCTCTTCATGAGAGAAGGAGGACTTTGTGCTGCATTGAGGGAAGAAGGTTGTTTTTATGCCGACCATACTGGAGTTGTATAAGAACCTATGAGTATATTAAGAAAATGCCTTTAAGAGTGTCAACGAGAGAGAGAGGCCCAAAAAGGGTGGTTTGAGTCTTGGTTCACACAGTCCCTCTGGTTAACTATGCTTTCATAAGCCCAGGCCTGTCCATTAATAATCCTCATATTATTGCTAACTGTAGGACCCTGTTGGCTCAACTATGTAGTTTCCTTTCTCGAAGCTCAAATTGGACAACTTAAACTTATGGTAATCAGACAACAATATACCCCACTAGGAGACATAAAATGTGACACCCTTCAATGATCACTTTCATGATTAAAAGTAACCAGAAGAAGAATTGGGGAATAAAAAGTTAATAAAATAGCTACTTGTCACTTCCTATTTTTCTGTATGCTTAATAAAACACTGTTGAAATCTTGAGAACTGTTTGCTAATCTTGTTCCCAGAATGTGCTGTCCCCAACTGCCAAACTGCAGAATGTACTCCATCATCCCGTTGAAAGCAAACTGCCCACTCTCCCTGACGCATCAATAAATTTCCCTCCCTGCCCTCTCCAAGGAAAGTATATAAGCTCTGTTTAAGCTGTTCTCAGGACTCTCTGCTCTATTCAAGTGAGCTCTGAGCCCCAGCATGCTGGACCCTCAATAAACCCTTTGTTGTTGCATGAGACAGTCTCTTGGTGGTCTCTTCCTCCTATGCCTGCCCGACCATTACAATATTCCAACTCTATATTCTTATAAATATCTCAGGTTCCCAATACCATTATTCATCCAGCAGAATAATTCCTAACCCATATCAAACATGTTATTAAACATAACCATACACTCTTCCCTCAATCTAACTTTACAGAAGAGCAGGCACAGAGTTGGTATTACAATACAGGAATGTAGGGGATTGTTCATCTGCTGAGAACCTCAAAGATCCATGCAGATATGATCACTGGAGAAGATGTAGGCAGCTATGAAGGACCTGAGAGAGCAAAAGTCATCTTCCATGGAAAACAACCTGGTCAGTATGAAGGGTTGTGTATGAATCAGGCTCTCAAATTTTAATGTAGAGAAGATGGACCAAACCAGGCCTGTTTAGAGAGTTGTTCCCGGGTGCCTATGGTTGATATACCATTCTAACTTGTGAAACTGTCACAGGTAGTAGGGGCAGCCTGCATCTCATGGGACCCTTGGAAGCAAATGTTAGGACAAAGTGGTTGCCAAGGCAGTGACCTCATTCAGTTACGGAAGGAATTGACCTCACCTCACTTCCTTGTTGATGGAACTATCTGAACTTGGGATCCAGGAAGCCAGGCACACAGAGCCAGTCCCAGTCCCAGTCCCAGTGGTCTCACTTGTTTGGATTTACCAAAGACAGAGTCAGTCTTTCTTGGTACCTACTGATGTGAGGATGGCAAAATGCCAAGAGAGCTCTGAAGAGGGGCCTTTCCTGAGAAAAAGGTAGTTGCTCAATGCTGGCTCCTGACAACTTTACAGAGTTGGCTAAGGAGGACAGATCTGAGAGAGAACATGCCATTTAAAGGGAACATACTGTGGCCCACTAGTCAGAGGACACTACAAATAGTCTCAGAATTACTTAGGGAAAGGAGGTGCCTTTATGGGTGTAGGTGTAGGTTTGTGGTTTTCACTTGTTCTGAGAATAGGTATCAAAGGCGGTTTGTTTGGATTGAGTGAACTCTTTCTGGTAAGTACTTTGACAAGGCGAGTGTTTTTATGTCTGTATATAAAACGGTGTTCGTGGTTGTAGACATAAGAAGAGAGAATGCATCAATGGATGTGTCCTGTCTAGTAGAAAGCTTGCCAGCCTTCATACTGCCCAATTTATGAATGGACTGCTACTTGACTTATGGATGGGCAACATCTGCTATCCTCCAAAGTTCCTGTTTTCTTCCTGAATTCTGGCCTCTCTAAAGAATACGCTCATGCTTTTGTGCCCAAGATATGTACCACCTCCAAGCTCTGTGACATGGACATGTACTGGATACCTGAAGGGAATGACGAGCTTCTTAGAAAACTCAGATATCAGTATGACCAGTAAAGTCTCAGTGGAGAAAGCCTGCTTTGTGCCTTTTGCTTACCTATTGTTTTATTGCCCTGAATGTCAGGAAGGTCTCTGCCTCAGGCCTCCCCTTTGTGAAGCCTGAAGAAAAGAGTTCTCAAATTGAAATGAATGGGCATCACCTGTGGCTCTGTGCTTAATTGCTTTGGAAAGGGATGTGTCTGAATCAGCCTCTTGGCACTGTGTGAGGCTGTGGCTTAGATTCTCAGCACTAGATGGATCCAAAGAAATATCTCATGTGTGCATCCAATACAAAAATGGCTAAAAGAGCAGATATTGTAGATGAAGTCTCTCGCCTTCCTATGTAAAGTTCCTGACCTCCATTAAGTGAGAATAGTGATACTTTGGGTCAAATGAGATATTTAAAGCCCTGTAGAGGCTAGCCTATAGGTGCATGGGTTTTCTCATGATTCCAGTTCACATAAAGAATCTAAACCGCACAGTAATTTGGCCTCAAATTGGAGAAGCAAAGCAGCATTAACGGCATGCCTATTTGATCACTCTTGGTTAACAGGAAGGGTGTCTAGGCCACACAGACTTTAGGAAAATGAGGGAAAAAGGGAGCTTATTTTGGACACTGTTGTGGGCTGCGCCCCTCATGGAAACCTGTTACCAGAGGTAATGATTAGTGTCTATATGGAAGAAGATGAGGGCCATGTGGGAGTGTTTTGGTTTTAATTGTGGACATTTGTATCGTGGTTGGAAGAGATGACTGGGTCCACCTGGGCTTGAACTCTGGTGTGACTCCAATTAGAGACTGAGTTCTGGAACTGACCTCAGAGCAGTATTGCCATAAATTTTGTCGGGATTTTATTAGGCCACGCATGAGAGTGACCCTTGGAAACTGAGATCTAAGGCCAGTGTGGATTTTCACAGAGCACTGGGAATCTCAGCCAGGATATAACATGATTTTATTTTTAAAGACTTGGCAGCCATAGTTGAGAGTCAAAACACACATGGAACTCACATTGTAGACCTCAATGGGTCTGGCTTCATGTGACCTTTTGGCCACTCTTTGGGAAGACTTGCCTGTGAGAGTTCTTCAGAGCATTCATTGAAATGAGCTTCCTCACCATTTAATGGTTCCTGAATTAATTGAAACCCATAGTGCCTCCAACTTCATCCTTGAAAAATGGCTAGATAAATACCATGAAATTTTTGAAATTCCCATGACCAGGTGGCACTGGAGAAACTTTGGATGTCCTGTTGCTGATCATGAGTATACCAGACGGTGCCTTGATTGACTGGGTTTCATGAAAATGGTGTAGATCAGATATGCCAGTAAGTTGGAGCCTGCTGAGCAGTGGGCCTAGAGCAATGTTGGGCAGGTGTGTGACACAAAATATGCGCTGGGGCCATTTCGATCTGCCATTGGCTTCCAAATGCCTTGTGACTGACAGGATGCAGCCAGCAGACCCTTATTTGTAAAGGCATCTTGTTATATGGAGAGTTTTGACCCTGTCCCTTACTTTTGGAAACTCCTCTACCACCTCCAAGTTTGTGAACTACTGATCATATTCCATTCCAGATTTGTATTCTCAGAATTCCTAACTCTTTTTCCCTAATTGTGTCTTACTTGGGGTGAAAGTATTGTCAAGGCATTGTTCTGGATGAGAGTGGGAAAAATTTTGTGTAGCACATATTTGCATACACATTGGATTCATTTTCCAATTTTCCATTCAGAATACTAAATCCCTGACACTAACATATACCCTATTAGACTCTGACTACTAATCCCAATATGGTGGAGTAAAATAACCCAAACGGAATAGATATACAAGCAGTTCAGAGAAGGCATGGTGTGTAGTTGGAATTGTCTTTTGCATTATATTGGGTAGAAGGTATAAACTAGTTAATTTTTTTATTGAAAGAGTTCTCCATGTGTTTTTAAAGTAAACAAATGTATGAATTCGTGTCTCCCTTTCTCCGTAGCATATTCAGCACATGTATTTTTATATGCACATACAGAATCCTACCTGGTACCACTCGTACAATCTTGTGAGGTGGCTTACTTGGCAGATACAAATTGCGAGAAGACATCACAGCTCCTAAACACTGTTGGAACAGAAAATTAAACCTATGGGTGAGCTTCCTAGATGAACAACATTATACATAAATCCATGTTCAGTAAAATGAATATTTTTGCATCTGTGGATGATTTATATTTCATGGTGAATTTCGATTGGCATATATATTGCTACTTTTTAATGTCTGTGTGTGTATATATATATATATATATATATATATATATATATATATATATATATATATATATACAGTATCCAGATTTTTCAAAATATGAAATATATGTGTCTTATTACACACTTCCTAAATTCATTCATATTCATGTATGTGGATTTATAATCAAATTTTCACATGATTATTCTCAGAAATATTCATCCACCTGAAATACATATTTTTTCCTACTAGTGAAAACTAACTTCAGTGAATGTTGCATACAAATCCTAATATTTCTACAGTAACTGACCCAGTTTAACATCAATGCGAGTAGATTCCAATGGGACATGCTGTGTGTTTTGACGTTCATTTTTATTCAACACTGGTACATTATGATTTCTTCAGTTTATGCACATCATAGGATATATTTTTCATCCACAGTTTCGCAAATTTATAGGCATTTGTTTCACTTTCAATCAATTCCTTCTTCAGAACACATGTATTCATCCATGTTTCTTGACTGGTCTTTTCATGAGACTTCTTTACAAAACACATTATTTTCAATTTTCATAATCATTTTTGAAGCGAAACTCAGACACCGTTCATGATAAACAATAACACTAATATTAACAATAGATGTATAACTGGTTGGAATGAATGATTTTATATCAATATAAGATATCTTAAATATTTTCAGATATCAATTCCATCCATTATTTAAAGTGGAATCAGCTATATTATTTATTCACAGTGTGGTCAATTCATGCATTATCTCTATATTCATAGACACAGGGCACACCTCTTTGTACAACCAATACTTATGTATATGTCTTCTAAATATTACTGCCAGAAATGGTGTAAGAAATACTCATGTCACCAGATCTACATACACATTTTATCACAGTAATATTCGGGACACAAAAAGTAAATGTCACACTTATGATTGTACCGGAGTCTGAATGGAAAGTGAACATGGATTACTAAAAACATTCCTGTCCATGTTGCCTAATCCTCTCAATTATCAATCCTGTTGGTGACTACATATTTGTTTCTTCCAGAGATTATATATTCAAACTCTACCCTGTTGAAAATGCCTAATCATATCACTCACTTTATACTTTGCCTGATTTCATTATGTCTCTATTGATATGTGGTTTCCTACATATTTTCCCCAGTTCATCATTGTGACTGACCCTTCACATGAAGTTATGTTTACTTTCACTCTCTAACCAAAACACTATTGCGATAGAACATATATTCCAAATCCTATATTGACACTTCTTCCTAAACCTACTATCTACCTAATCCTACCGACTATCCATTTTTGACTGGATGTTCTCTTCGACATTCAATCATCCAAGGTACAAGGTTCTATGCCATTATATATCTATTTTTCTGAGACATCTGTGCACAATGTAAATCAAAGTTAAGTATCCCAATCAAGGGCCCAATGCCCTCTAGGCTTCAAAATTACCTAGATTTCTGTTTTTATTCATATATTTAACCTCTATATTTTTATAAATATCGCAGGTTCCCAATACCATTATTCATCCCGCAGAATGATTCCTAACCCAATTCAAACATTTTATTAACCCTAAGAATACACTGTTCCCTCAATCTAAATTTAATGAAAAGCAGGGACAGAGTTGGTCTTACAAGACAGGAATGTAGGGGATCTTCCACCTGCTGAGAACTTCAAAGATCCATGTAGAAATGAACCCTGGAGAAGATATAGTCATCTATGAAGGACCTGAGAGAGCAAAAGTCATCTTCCATGTCAAACACCCTGGTCAGGATGAAGGGATGTGTCTGAATCAGCCTCTCTCTTCTTAATGTAGAGGAGAAGGACCAAACCAGGCCTGTGTGGATAGCTATTCCCGGGTTCCTAAGGTTGACATACCATTCTAACTTGTGAACATTTCAGAGGAAGTAGGGGAACCCTCCATCTAATGGGACCCTTGGAAGCAACTATTAGGACAAAATGGTTTACAAGACAGTGAATTCATTCAGTTCCTGAAGGAAGTGACCTCACCTCACTTCCTTCGTGATGGATCTCTCTGAACTTGGGATCCTGGAAGCCAGGCACACAGAGCCAGTCCCAGTCCCAGTCCCAGTGGGCTCACTTGCTTGGATTTACCAAAGACAGAGTCAGTCTTTCTTTGTTCCTACTGATATTATGATGCCAAAAGCAAGGAGAGCTCTGAAGAGGGGCCTTTCCTGAGAAAGCAGGTAGTGGCTCAAAATTCCCTTCTGACAACTTAAAAGAGTTGGCCAAGTAGACCAGATCTGAGACAGGACAGGACATTTCGGGGAAACATTGTATGGCCCACCAGTCAGAGGACACTCCGTAGAGTCACAGACCTACTTGGGGGAAGGAGGTGACTTTGTGGGTGTGGTTGTGGGTTTATGATTTTGTCTCATCTTCTGAGAATAGGTAGGAAAGGCGGTTAGTTTTTTTTTTTTTTTTTTTTTTTTGGAGTGTACTGTTTCTAGTAAGTCGTTTGACAAGGCGAGTGTTTCTATGTCTGTGTATTCCACTGTGTCCGTGGTTGTATACATTAGAAACGAGAATGCATCAATGTATTTGTCCTGTCTAGTAGAAAGCTTCCCAGCATTCAACCTGCCCAATTTATGAATGGGTTGCGGCTTTCCTTAAGGATGGGCAACACCTACTATCTTCCTAATTACCAATTTTCTTCCTGAATTCTTTCCAATCTCCAGAATTGGCTCATGTTTTTTTGTCCAAGATATGTACCACCTCCAAGCTCTGTGACATGGCCATGTACTGGATATCTGCAGGGAATGGCGAGCATCTCAGAAAACTCAGATATCAGTGTGACCAGTAAAGTATCAGTGGAGAAACCCTGCTTTGGGCCTTTTGCTTACATAATGTTCTGTTGCCCTTAATTTCAAGAAGTTCTTTGCCTCAGGCCACCCCTTTGTGAAGCCTGAGGAAAACAGTTTTCAAATGGAAATGAATGGGCATCACCTGTGGCCCTTTGCTTTATTGCTTTGGAAAGGGATGTGTGTGATTTAGCCTCTTGGCCCTGTGTGAGGCTGTGGCTTAGATTCTCAGCACCTGATGGATCTAAAGAAAGATCCCATGTGTGCATCCAAAACCAAAATGGCCAAAAGAGCAGCCCTTGTGGATGACGTCTCGCCTTCCTCTGTGAGGTTCCTGACTTCCATCAATAGGGATCCTTTGGGTCAGAGGAGTTCTCCAAAGCCCTGCAGAGGTGCTTGGGTTTTCTCATGACTCCAATTCACATAAAGAATCTTAACCTCTGAGTCAGTTGGCCTCAAAGTAGAGAAGCGGTGTAGTCTTCACAGCATGCCTATTTCATCACGCCTGGTTCACAGAAAGTATGTCCAGGCCACCCTGACTTTAGCAAATGAGTGGCAAGGGAGCTTATTTTGGACACTGTCTTGGACTGCGCTCCTCATGAAAACCTCCAGCCAGAGGTTATGATGAGTGTCTATATGGAAGAAAATGAGCACCATGTCGAAGTGTTTTGGTTTTAATTGTGGTCATTTGTGTGTCAGTTGGAAGAGATAACTGTGTTCACCTGGGCTTGAACTGTTGTGTGATTCCACTTAGAGACTGCTTTCTGGAACTGACCTCAGTGAAGTATTGCCATGAATTGTTTTGAGATTTTAGGAGGCCACGCATGAGATTCGCTCTTGGTATCTGTGATCTAGGCCCAGGGTGGCTTTGCACAGAAAACTGGGAATCTTTGCAAGGATATCACATGATTTTATTCTGAAAGACTTGGCAGCCATCGATGAGAGTCAAAACACACATGGACCTAACATTGTAGACCTCAATGGGCCTTGCTTATGTTACCATTTGGCCTCTGTTTCTGTAGCCTTGCCTATGAGAGTTCTCTAGAGCTTTCATTGAAATGAGCTTCCTCACCATTTAATGGTTCCTGAATTAATTGAAACCCAGAGTGTCTCAAATTCATTTTTGAAAAATGGCTAGATAAATACCATGCAAGGTTTGAAATTCCCATGACCAGGTGGCACTGGAGAACCTTTGGATATCTGGTTCCTGATCATGAGTGTACCAGACAATGCCTTGATTGACTGGGTTTCATGAAAATGGAGTAGAACAGAGATGCCTGTAAGTTGGAGCCTGCTGAGTAGTGGGCCTAGAGCTGTGGTGTGAAGGTGTGTGATAAACATCTGTGGTGGGGCCATGTGAATATGTCTTTGACTTCCAAATGGCTTGTGACTGACATGCTGCTGCCAGCAGACCCTTATATGTAAAGGCATCTTATTATATAGAGGGGTTTCAGGGCAATGTTCAGAATCAGGTTGCTCTTGTCAAGGGGGCAAGCTATGTGGGATAGAAGCCTGGTTGGTGCATTCTCCTGTAAACCCTGACCCACCACACCTGACAGAACTCCCTCCAGCACTGTGTCCCTGATGAACTCCTTGTATTTTTTGAAGCAACACCAAACTACGAGTGCAGCAGCCAGAAACACCACGAAAAGTGGAGGATGACCAAATGACTTCACAGTCCACGCGGGCAGACACTTAGACCCAGGTGGCCAAAAATTGCCGACAAAGATAGAATTCATCACTGCTGCCTAATGTTCATTGGAAAACAAGAAACCATGTCCTCCAGGTCACATAGATGCCATTCCAGATTTGATGGTCTCACTACAAAGGAAGCTAAATCTCCTGACAACAACATATACTTTAAGTGCCCAAACTCAGAGGCAGTTTGTCAAGAAGTCTTTAGGCCAAAAGAACTTCATGTTTGTGGAGTGTTTACCCTATCCCTTACTTTTGGATACTCCTCTCCCAACTCCAAGGTTGTGAACTCCTGAGCATTTTCCATTCCGGATATATATTCACAAATTTTCTAACTCTTCTCCTCTAATTGTGTCTTACTTGTGGTGAAGGAAATGTCAAGGCATTGTTCTGGATCAGAGTGGGGAGATTTTTGTGTAGCACATATTTGAATACACATGAGATTAATTTTTCTATTTTCCATTCGAAATTCTGAATCCCTGACACTTACCCATACCCTACTAGACTCTCACTACTAATCCTAATATGATGGAGAAAAATAACCCAAACAAAATAGAAATACAACCAGTTCAGAGGAGGCCTGTTGTATAGTTGGACTTGCCTTTTGCATGATAAAGGGTAGGTGTTACAAATCTAGTCAATTTTTAAATGAAAAAGTTCTCCATGTGATTTAAAGTTAACAAATATGTGAATTCTTGTTTCCCTTTCTCTGAAGCCTATTCAGAACATGTATTTTTAATGCACATATTGAATCCTACCTGGTATCACACTTATATTTTTGTGAGGTGGATGACATGGCAGATACAAATTGTGAGAAGAGATCACTCCTCCTAAACACTGTTGGAACTGAAAATTCAACCTATGGGTGAGCTTCCTAGTTTAACAACATTTTACTTAAATCCATGTTTAGTAAAATAAATATTTTTGCTTCAGTGGATGATATATATTTCATGATGAATTTCTATTGGCATATATATTGCCAGTTTTTAATGTCTCTGTGTGTGTTTTTTGTATATATATATATATATTCTCCAGGTTCTTCAAAACATGAAATATATGTGTCTTTTATACACTCCATAAACTTATTCATGTTCATGTACTTGGATTTATAATCAACTTTTCAGAAGATTATTCCAGAAATATTCATCCACCTGAAATTCATATTTGTTACCTAGTACTGAAAGCTAACTTCAGTGAACGGTGCACACAAATCCTAATATTTTTATAGTAACTGACCCAGTTTAATATCAAAGCAAGTTGATTCCTATGGGACATGTTATGTATTTTGACGTTTATTCCTATTCAACACTGGTAAATTACTATTTCTTCTTTTTTTGCACATCATAGGATATATATTTAATCCAAAAGTTATCAAATTTACAGGTATTTGTTTCACTTTCAATCACTTCCTGCTTCAGAACACACGTATTCCTGCAGGTTACTTGACTGGTCTTATCATGAAACTTCTTTCCAAACACATTATTTTTGATTTTCATAATGATTTTTGAAGCAAAATATACACAATTTTCATGATTATCCATAACCCTAATATTTCCATTAGATGTATAAATGGTTGTAATGAATGTATGTGTATCAATATAAGATTTCATGTATATTTTCAGATATCAATTCATTCCATTATTTAAAGTTGGAACCAGTTATATTTTTAATTCTCAGTATGGTCTCTTCATGCATTATCTCAATATTCATAAACACATGGTACACCCATTTGTACCCCCAATACTAATTTATGCATCTTCAAAATATTGCTCCCAGAAACAGTGGAAGAAATACTCCACCTGATCTACATAAACATTTTATCACTGTAATAATCTGGACACAAAATGCAAAGTTCACCTTTATGATTGTACCAAAGCCTAAATGGAAATTGACCATGGATTACTAAAACATCTATGTCTAAATTGCCTAATGCTCTCAAATGTCAATCTATTTGTGACTCCATATTTATTTTTCCCTAAGATTATACAGTCAAGTTCAACCCTGTTGAAAATGTCTAATATTATCACTCACTTTGTACTATACCTGATTTCCTAATATCTCTATTGATATCTGCTTTGCTACATATTTTCCCCAGTTCATCATTGTGAGTGACCCTAAACATGTGCTGATATTGACATTCACTCTCTAACCGAAACCCTATTGTTAAAGAACTTTTGGTCCAAAGTCTATACTCGCCCTCATTTCAACACCTACCGACTATCTTCCTGATCCTACAGACTATCCCTGTTTGATTGGATGTTCTCTTCTACATTCAATCATCCAAGGTACAAGGTCCTATTTCATTGTATATCGATTTATCTGAGACATCTGTGCATAACATAATTCAATGCTAAGTATCCCAATCAAAGGCCCAATGCCCTTCTGGGCTTCAAATCTTACCTAGATTTCTGTTTTCATACTTATATTTCACCTATATATTCTTAAAAATGTCACAGGTTCCCAATACCATTATTAATTGAGCGGAATGATTCCTAACCCAAATCAAACATGTTATTAACCTTAACCATACACTGATCCCTCAATCTAACTTTTCAGAAGAGCAGGGACAGAGTTGGTCTCAAAATACAGGCATGTAGGGGATTCTCCACCTGCTGAGAACCTAAAAGGCCCATGCAGAAATGATCCATGGAGAAGATGTAGGCAGCTATGAAGGACCTGAGAGAGCAAAAGACATCTTCCATGGTGAATAACCTGGTCAGGATAAAGGGTTGTGTCTGAATGAGCCTCTCTTTTTTTCATATAGATAAGATGGACCAAAACAGGCCTATGTGGAGAGCTGTCCCTAGGTGCCTATGGTTGATATACCATTATAACCTGTGAAAGTATCACAGGAAGTAGGGGCAGCCTCCATATCATGGGACCTTTGGAAGCAACTGTGAAGGCAAAGAGGTTGCCAAGATAGTGACCTCATTCAGTTCCTGAAGGAAGTGACCTCATCACACTTCTTTGGTGATGGAACTGTCTGAACTTGGTATCCAGGAAGCCAGGCACTCAGAGCCAGTCACAGTCCCAGTCCCAGGGGTCTCAATTTTTTTGATTTACCAAGGAGAGAGTCAGAGTTTCTTGGTAACTACTGATGTGTGGATGGCCAAATGCCAGGAAAGCTCTGAAGAGGGGCCTTTTCTGAGAAAGCAGGTAGTGGCTCACCACTGGCTCCTGACAACTTCACAGAGTTGGACAAGGAGACCAGATCTGAGAAAGGACAGGCCATTTCAGTGGAACATAGTATGACCCACCAGTCATAGGACACTCTGGATAGTCACAGTCCTACTTGGGGGAAGGAGGTGCCTTTGTATGTGTGTGTGTGTTTGTGGTTTTGTCTAATGTTCTGAGAATAGGTAGTAGCGGCGGTTTGTTTGGTTTCGAGTGAACTGTTTCTAGTAAGTCATTTGACAAGGCGAGTGTTTCTATGTCTCTGAATCCCACTGTGTCCGTGGTTGTAGACAGTTGAAAAGAGAATGGATCAATGGATTTGTGTTGTCTAGTAGAACGCATCCCAGCATGTATCCTGCCAAATTTATTAATGGTCTGAGGCTTTCCTTATCGATGGGCAACACCTGCTATCTTTCTAAGTTCCTGTTTTCTTCCTGAATTCTGGCCAATATCCAGAATAGGCTCATGGTTTTCTCTCCAAGATATGTACCACCTAAAAGCTCTGTGACATGGCCATGTACTGGATAGCTGAAGGGAATGGAGAGCATCTCAGAATACTCAGATATCAGAGTGACCATTTAAGTCTTATTGGAGAAACCCTGCTTTGGGCCTTTTGCTTACCTATTGTTCTGTTGACCTGAATGTCAGCAAGGTCTTTGCCTCAGGCCATCTCTTTTTGAAACCTGAAGAAAACAGTTTTCAAATGGAAATGAATGGACATCCCCTGTGGCTCTTTTCTTAATTTCTTTGGAAGGAGATGTGTCTGATTCAGCCTTTTGGCCCTTTGTGAGTCTGTGGCTTAGATTATCAGCACCTGATGGATCTAAAGAATGATCCCATGTGTGCATTCAAACCAAACTGGCCAAAAGAGCAGTCATTATGGATAAAGTCTCTCACCTTCCTTTGTAAGGTTCCTGACCTCCATCAAGTGAGAAAAGGGATCCTTTGGGTCAATTGAGTTCTTAAAAGCCCTGCAGAGGCTAGCCCATAGGTGCTTGGGTTTTCTGATTACTCCAATTCACATAAAGAATCTAAACCCCACAGTCAGTAGGCCTCAAATTGGTGAACCGAAGTAGTATTAATGGCAGGCCTATTTGACCACTCCTGGTTCACAGGAAGGTTGTACAGGCCACCCTGACTTTAGGCAAACCAGAGGCAAGGGAGCTTATTTTGGACACTGTCTTGGGCTGCGCCCCTCATGGAAACCTTTAGCCAGAGGATATGATGAGTGTCTATATGGAAGAATATGAGGGCCATGTGGGAGTGTTTTGGTTTTAATTGTGGTCATTTGTGTGGCAGTTGGAAGAGATTACTTGTAAGATTCCAGCAGACGTCGGAGGAAGAGACTACCAAGAGACTGGCTCATGCAACAGCAATGGGGATTTCTTGAGGATCCAATTCAGTTCGCTAGGGCTCTGTGCTCACTCAACAAGCAACAGCGGCCCAGATCCCCGAGAAGAGGTTAAGCAGTGCTTCAGTACACTTTTTGGGTAGGCAGAGGCTTTATATATATCAGAGGAAATCATCTTGATCAGCCGGAAAATCGAACAACAACTCTCCAACTTGATTAGCACATTCATTGGTGGAATCAGGTCGGGCGGGGGTGATAGGTCGATCCTGAGGAGGGGGGTACATTCAAATTGATTGGTTTGGGCCCTGATATGCTTAGGTGCCAAGCTGCACAGGGTCCTAGATTATTAAACAACTGGATGGTCAGGGGGAATATTTAATGGGCAGTGAAAGGATTGTCCTAACAGCTACAGGAATTTCAGGTTTTAGGTTTAGCATGGGAACTTAACAATACCTGGTCCTTTACATTTTAACTCAGGCTTTGCAGCTTAGAAACTTTACAACACCCGCTATTTTACACTTTAACTTCAATTTCTTTTACCCTAACAGACTGGGTCCACCTGGGTGTGAACTCTGGTGTGATTCCCCTTAGACACTGAGTTCTGGAACTGAACTCAGAGAAGAGGTGTCATGAATTGTGTTGGGATTATAAGAGGCCACACATGAGAGTTGCCCTTGGAAACTGAGATCTAGGCCCAGGGTGGCTTTCCACAGAGCATTGGAAATTTCAGCCAGGATATCACATGATTTTATTCTGAATGACTTGGCAGCCATAGTTGAGAGTCAAAACACACATGAAACTCACACTGTAGACCTCAATGGGCCTGGTTTCATGTGACCTTTTGGCCACTCTTTGAGAAGCCTTGTCTGTGAGAGTTCTATAGAGATTTCATTGAAATCAGCTTTCTCAAAATTTAAAGGTTCCTGAATGAATTGAAACCCACAGTGCCTCCAACTTCATCCTTGAAAAATGGCTAGATAAATACCATGAAATTTTTGAAATTCCCAGGACCAGGTACCACTGGAGAAAGTTTGGATGTCCGGTTTCTGATCATGAGTATAACAGACAGTGCCTTGATTCACTGGGTTTCATGCAAATGGTGTAGAACAGAAATGCCAGTAAGTTGGAGCCTTCTGAGTAGTGGGCCTAGAGCAGTGGAGGGCAGGTGTGTGATAAAACATCTGTGGTGGGGCCATGGGGATCTTCCATTGTCTTCCAAATGGCTTGTGACTGACATGGTGCAGCCAGCAGACCCTTATATGTAAAGGCATCTTGTTATTTGGAGAGGTTTCAGGGCAATGTTCAGAATCAGGATGCTATGGTCAAGGGAAAAGCTATGTGGGATAGAAGCATGGTTGGTGCATTCTCTTGTAGACCCTTACCCACCACAGGTGACAGAACTCCCTCCAGCACTGTACCAGGTGAACTACTTGTATTTCGTGAAGCAAATAACAAACTCCCAGTGCAGCAGTAAGAAATACCACGAAAAGTGGAGGATGACCAAATGGCTTCACAGTCCACACAGAGAGAAACTTAGCCCCCAGTGGACACTGTTAACCTACATAGAGAGAAATCAGCACTGCTGCCTCATGTTCAGTGGAAAATAAGAAACTATGTCCTCCAGGTCACATACATGCACACCCAGCTTTGATGGTCTCACTACAAAGGAAGCTCCTGACAAATACTTATATTTCAAGTGCGCAACCTCAGAGGCAGTTTCTCAAGAAGTCTTTAGGCCAGCAGAGCTCCATGTTTGTTGAGTGTTTACCCTGTCCCTTACTTTTGGAAACTCCTCTACCACCTCCAAGGTTGTGAACTCCTGAGCATATTCCATTCCAGATATGTATTCACAGAATTTTTAACTCTTCTCCTCTAATTGTGTCTTACTTCAGGCGAGGGTAATGTCAAGGCATTTTTCTGTATGAGAGTGCAAAAATTTGTGTGCAGCATTTATTTGAAATACTGAATCCCTGACATTAACCCATATCCTAATAGACTCTGACTACTAATCCTAATATGATGCAGAAAAATAACTCAAACAAAATAGAAATACAAGCATTTCATAGGAGGCATGGTGTATAGTTGGACTTGCCTTTTGCATTATATAGGGTAGGAGTAATAAATCTAGTCAATTTTTAATTGAAATAGTTTTCCATGTGTTTTTAAAGTTAACAAATATGTAAATTACTGTCTCCCATTCTCTCTAGCTTATTCAGAACATGTGTTTTTATATGCACATATAGAATCCTACCTGGTTATCACACATACAGTCTCATGAGGAGGCTGATTGGCAGATACAAATTGTGAGAAATGACCACTCCTCGTAAACGCTGTTGGAACTGAAAATACAACCCATGGGTGAGCTTCCTATTTGAACAACCTTATACAAAAATCCATGTTCAGTGAAATTAATATTTTTGGATCTGATGATGATATATATTTCACGATAAATTTCGATTGGCATATATATTGTAATTTTTAATGTCTCTCTCTCTCTGTGTGTGTATATATATATATATATATATATATATATGTATATATATATATATATATATATATATATATATATATATGCACTCTGTCTAGATTTTTCAAAATATGAAACATGTGTCTTATTGTAGACTCCCTAAATTCATTTATATTCATGTATGTGGATTTATAATCAACTTTTCACAAGATTATTCTCAGAAATACTCATCCACCTAAAATACATACTTGTTTCCTAGTACTGAAAACTAACTTCGTTGAATGGTGCATACATATCCTAACATTTCTACAGTAACTGACCCTGTTTAACATTAATTCAAGTAGATTTCTATGGGACATGATGTGTATTTTGAAGTTCATTTTTATTCAACACTGGTACATTGCTATTTCTTCAGTTTATGCACATCATAGGATACATATTTCATCCACAAGTTAGCAAATTGATAGGCATTTGTTTCACTTTCAGTCACTTCCTGCTTCAGAACACATGTATTTCTCCATGTTTCTTGACTGATATTTTCATGAGACTTCTTTCCAAACACATTATTTTCGATTTCCGTAATCACTTTTGAAGCAAAACCCACACACCTTTCATGATAACCCATAACCCTAATATTACCATTAGATGTATAACTCGTTGGAATGAATGACTGTATATCAATATTAGATTTCTTATATATTTTCAGATATCAATTCAATCCATTATTTAAAGTGGAACCAGTTATATTATTTATTCACATGATGGTCAATTGATGCATTATCAATATATTCTATGACACAGGGTATACCCTTTTTACCCCCAATACTAATTTATATTTCTTCAAAATAGTGCTCCCAGAAATGGTGGAAGAAATACCCATGTCACCTGATCTACATATACATTTTATCACAGTAATATTCTGGACACATAAAACAAAGGTCACTCCTATGATTGTACCAAAGCCTAAATGGAAAATGAGCATGGATTACTAAATGCACCCATGTCCAGGTTGCCTAATGCTCTCAAATGTCAATCCTATTGGTGACTACATATTTGTTTCTTTCTAACATTATATATCCAAACTCAACCCTGTTGAAAATGTCTAGTCCTATGACTCAGTTTATACTTTGCCTGATTTCCTAATGTCTCTATTAATATCTGCTTTCCTCCATATTTTCCCCAGTTCATCATCGTGACTGACTCTTCACATGTGCTAACATTTACATTCACTCTCAACTGAAACCATATTGCTAAAGAACTTTTGGTCCAGATCCTATACTCACTCTTCTTCCTAAAACTACTATCGCCTGTTCCTACCGAGTATTCCTTTTTGACTTGATGTTCTCTTCTACATTCAATCATTCAAGGTACATGGTCCTATGCCATTGTATATCGATTTATCTGAGACATCTATTCAAAACGTAATTCAACGCTAAGTATCCCAATCAAGTTCCCATGCCCTTCTCGGCTTCAAATCTTAACTAGATTTCTGTTTTCATACTTATATTTTACCTATGTATTCTTGTAAATATCACGGGTTCCCGATACTGTTATTCAACCCTCAGAATGATTCCTCACCCAAATCGAACCTGTTATTCACCCTAATCATACACTCTTCCCTCAATCTAACTTTACAGAAGAGCAGGGAAGGAGTTGGTATTTCAATACAGGAATGTAGGCGATCTTCCACCTATTGAGAACCTCAAATGTCCTACATAAATGACACCTGGATAAGTTGTAGGCAGCTATGAAAGACCTGAGAGAGCAAAAGTCATCTTCCATGGAAAACAACCTGGTCAGGATGTAGGGATATGTATGAATCAGCCTCTCACTTATTAATGTAGAGAAGATGGACCAAACCAGGCCTGTGTGGAGAGCTGTTCCTGTGTGCCTATGGTTGATATACCATTCTAACTTGTGAAAGTGTCACAGGAAGCAGGGGCAGCCTCCATCTCATGGGACCCTTGGAGTCAACTCTTAGGACAAAGTGGTTGCCAAGGCAGTGAACTCATTCAATTCCTGAAGGAAGTGACTTACGTCACTTCCGTGGTGATCAAACTCTCTGAACTTAGATCCAGTAAGCCAGGCACCCAGAGCCAGTCCAAGTCCCAGTCTTAGTGGTCTCACTTGTTTTGATTTTCCAAGGATAGAGTCAATCTTTCTTGATACCTACCGATGTGGGAATGGCCAAATAACAGGAAAGCTCTCAAGAGGGGCCTTTTCTGAGCAAGCAGGTAGAGGCTCACCCCTGGCTTCTGACAAGTTCACAGAGTTGACCAAGGAGACCTAATCTCATACAGGACAGGCCATCTCAGGGGAACATATTGTGGCCCACCAGTCAGAGGACACTCCAGATAGTCACAGACCCATTTGAGGGAAGGAGGTGCCTTTGTTATGTGGGTGTGGTTTTTTGGTTTGTCTCATATTCTGAGAATATGTAGGAAAGGTGGTTTGTTTGGTTTGTAGTGAACTGTTTTTAATAAGTCATTTGACAAGGCGACTGTTTCTATGTCTGTGTATCGCACTGTGTCCGTGGTTGTAGACATTAGAAAAGAGAATGATTCAATGGATGTGTCCTGTCTGGTAGAAAGCTTCCCAGCATTCATCCTGCCCGATTTATGTATGGACTTTGGCTTGCCTTATCGATGGGCAACACCTGCTAATTTCCTAAGTTGCTGTTTTCTTCCTGAATTCTGGCCACTCTCTAGAAGAGGCTCATGGTTTTGTGTCCAAGATATGAATCACTTCCAAGGTCTGTGACATGGCTATGTTCTGGATAGCTGAAGTGAATGGCGAGAATCTCAGAAAACTCAGATCACTGTGACCAGAAAAGTCTCAGTGGATAAACCCTGCTTTGGGACATTTGCTTACATATTGTTCTGTTACCCTGAATGTCAGGTAGTTCTTTGCCTCAGGCCACCCCTTTGTGAAACCTGAAGAAAACAGTTTTCAAATGGAAATGAATGGAAATCACCTGTGGCTCTTTGCTTAATTGCTTTGGAAAGGGATGTGTCTGAATCAGCCTCTTAGCTCTGTGTGAGGCTGTTGATTAAATTCTCAGCCCCTTATGGATCTAAAGAAAGATCCCATGTGTGCATCCAAAACCAAAATGGCCGAAAGTACAGTCATTGCAGATGAAGTCTTTCGCCTTCCTCTGTAAGGTTCCTGACCTCTATAAAGTGAGAATAGGGAAGATAGACCAAGCCAATTGATGTCTCCTTTTGGAAAAATTGTACCACCAATGAGAGCATCAGCAAAATTACCCCCACACTACCACAAGTCGCTGCACCAACAGATAGTTCACAATGCATACATGTTAGTTCACAATGCATACAAGTGATATATATTCCAGGCAAGTTCTGCAAGCAGTTCAGTGATGGCTATTGCAGAAGCTGTAGATTGGTTTTATCTTTGTCTTCACCAGCACTGGGTTGAAGATTCGAATTCTGGCAATAATGGCTAAAGAAAAAATTACTTACCATTCCAGAAGGCACTAAAAAACCCAATTATCTTAACAATTTACATTATCTTGAAGAGAATTATTAAATATAATGAAAAGGAAAGGTGAAAGTCAACAAACAGTTCTGCTAAACTCCTTTTTTTGTTCACATATTAAAACAATCCTCAACAGTTGTTTACCCAATTTAAATTAAACTATTTAAATCACGTGAATAAAAAAAAATTGGATCCATTTTTTCATGAGCGCACATCATATATGATATATGGATATATGTACATTCAAACATAAAACACAAAACACAAGTGTGCACAAATAATATAATATATACAACACATAACCTAATAGTAAAGGCCTTATAACTTTTTACAGGTGAAATCACCATTGGAATGTCTAAAAACTCTATAGTCAAAAAATAGAACTGATCAGCAAAACATTAACCTAGGTCTGTATGAGCTCAAAAAAAAAAAAAATAGAAAATAGAACTTCATGATGTGGGAAAGGGCAATAATAAAATAGATATTGAAAAAAGCATCCTGGTTCTGTCGCAGATGTAAGGATAGCCAAACTGGAGTTTTGGATATCAGCTGTTATGAATTTGAGCCAAATCATCTTCTTTTTGGTCTATAGAAATCACTTTAGTTAATTTCTCTGGAATCCATATTGCCTGCTGTTCTTCCTGTGGAAACACACAAACAGACCCCTGACTAAAGACAATCACTGGGTCAGGACTTTAGTTAATCTCTCCAAAATCCAAATCAGCTGCTGTTCTTCCTGTGGAAACACACAAACAGACGCCCGACTCCAGACAATTACTGGGTCAACACTTTTCTATTGTCCTATTAGAATATCCTTCCAAAGGACCTTGGGCTTATGCACATTTTTTGGAAACATATGCCTTTCCACAGCACTAAGTCCTGATGAATCCAAGTTTAAAAAGTTTAGAGTAAAAAGCGTTAATTTAAGTTTATCTTTGGGGAATATATACCCCTTCTCAATTCCGTCTTTGTGCTTTAATAAGTACATTTTTATTGTTTGATGTGCTCTTTCAACTATGCCTTGTCCCTGTGGATTGTATGGGATTCCTGTTATATGAGTAATGCCAAATGATGAGCAAAATTGTTTAAAAGAGTTAGAAGTGTAACCGGGGGCATTATCTGTTTTTAACTGTTTTGGAATGCCCACAGTGGCAAAATTTTGTAAGCAATGAGCTATAACATCTTTAGTTTTTTTCTCCAGCATGAAGGGAGCCCATTAAAAATCCAGAACAAATATCAACTGTAACATGCAAATATTTTAATTTTCCAAATTCTGGCAAGTGTGTGACGTCCATCTGCCAAATATGGTTAGGTATCAATCCTCTAGAATTGACTCCAAGATTAACTTGTGGTAAAAAGGTCACACAATTTTGACATTGTTTTATAATTTGTCTAGATGTTCCTTAGTTTTTTTGAAATGCTTTTGTAAAGTATAAGCATTGACATGGAACTTTTTAAGAAAATTTATTGCTTCTTCTAGTGTAAAGAAAATATGTATGTATGTCAATTGTAGTTTTATCTGCTAAATCATTGCCCAAACTAAGGGCTTTAGGCAATCCTGTATGTGCCCTGATATGTCCTATAAAGAATGGATCTTTTCTGTCCCAGATTAGACTTTGTATAGTGGAAAGCAAAGAGAAAACAGTAGAGAAAGGGGAAATCCTACCAGCATCTTCAAGGGATACTATAGCATTAACTATATACTGACTATCGGAAAATAAATTAAATACAGAATCTTTAAAAATCACAAAAGCTTGTAATACTGTACTAAGCTCTACCTTGTGAGCTGATTGTTTTGGTACTAAAAATATAAAAGTTGGATCAGGTGTAACTATTGCTGTTGTACCATTATTTAACCCATCGGTGAATATATTTGGAGCATTCATGATAGGTGTTTTCTTGTCATTTTTGGAAAAATTACAGGATGCGATGACCAAAAAGACAATAAAAGATAAGATGGTAAGTGGTTATCAAATGAAACATTAGATTTACACACGATTATTGCCCAAGTATTTAACTAATTAGCTAATTCATCAATTTGATTCATAGTATATGGAGTAATAATTTTATTGGGTGAAATTCCACACACACTCTTTTTGCTGCTTTTATTCCTATGAGTATTAATTCTCCCTCAGGCTCAGGATAGCAAGTAATAATAGTGTTAGAAGAATAAGATAAATGTATCCATAATAATGGACCTTCTTCCCAAAATACTCCTGTAGAAATATTTTTTTTGTTGTTAGTACAATAAATAATAAATGCAAAATTATATCAACTCTATCCAAAAGCATATTTCCCATATATGTTTCAATGATTTTTATTGCTTTTCTTGCTTCAGGCGTTAACATTCTGAGTGAATTTGGATCTCATGGTCCTTTTAGGATATCAAATAAAGGTCCCAACTCTCCTGTTGGTATACCTAGATGAGGCCTTATCCAATTTAAGTCTCCTAATAACTCTTGAAAGTCATTAATTGATTTGAGTTGATCTACTCGTATTTGAATTTTTGGTTGACTGACCATGGTTGAGGATAATAGAGCTACTAAATAATTAATTGGAAAATTTAATTGTATTTTACCTATTGCTATCTCTAGGTTATAATTTTTTAATACGTTTGTAAGTGTGGCATACCATTCTAGCAATGGGTTTTTAACTTTGTGTGCTAATAATACATCATCCATATAGTGAAAAATTTGTATTTCAGGAATTTGATTTCTAACTGGCTGGATTACTTTGTTAACATAAATTTGACGCATAGTTGGGCTGTTAGCCATCCCTTGAGGGAGTACTTTCCACTCATATCTCTTGTCAGGACCTTCATGATTCAGTGCAGGTATAGTAAATGCAAAACTTGGAATATCCTCAGGATGAATTGGAATTGAAAATAAAACGATCTTTAATATCTACAACGAAAACATACCAAGTTTTTGGCAAAGCACACAATTGAGTAATCTCTGATTGAGCAGGTCCCATAAAAACCATCCCATTATTAATGGCTCTTAAATCTTGCAATAATCTCCATTTACCAGATTTCTTTTTAAGGACAAAAATGAGAGTATTATGGGGAGACACAGAAGGTTGTATATGTCCTTCCGCTAATTGTTGTTTGACCAGGTCATGGGCTACTTGTATCTTTTCTTTAGTCAGGGGCCACTGAGGAACCCATACTGGTCTTTCTGATTTCCAAGGTAATATTTATTGTCTCAGTGGCCCTTTCTGAAAATCCAACCCATATCTATCTGTTCCTTGATCTTTCTGTATTGGTGTTGCTATACCTTGTTCTTGCTTTTCTAATCTTTTTCCTTTCCTAAAATCTTGTCTAGCCATAATAGTGGGTGAATTTTGATTGATGTTATTTGTTAATGTCAAACCTAATTGATCTAGGACATCTCACCCTTATAAATTTATGGGAAGATGTTCCAATACATATGGCTGTATAGTTCCTTCACATCCTTCAGGATCCTTCCAATCTAATACCGTTGCACTTTTATGGGGATTAGTCGCCACTCCTAGGCCTCGAAGCGTTTGAGTGGCTTGTTGTAATGGCCAATGTTTTGGCCATTCTTGACGACAGATGATGCTAAGGTCTGCACCTGTATCCAGTAGCCCATTGAATTCATGTCCTTGAATATTTAGTTTTAGCATGGGGCGAGAATATAAATTTAAAGAAAGCATAGCCCAATCTACACCTGTGGAGCCTAATCCTTTGGAACCCCTTTCTACAGCATAACTGTAAAATTTATCATGTGGGCTGGGTATTATTATTAATTGTGCTATTCTATCTCCTGGAGAAATTACTGATATACCCTTTGGAAAACTGGCTATAATTTTTATTTCACCTTCATAATCGGGATCAATTACCCCAGGACTCATCATAAGTCCTTTTAGAGTAGAAGAGCTGCATCCCAATAATAAGCCTACTGTTCTTTTGGGAAGAGGTCGTTTCACCCCTGTGGGAATGATTTGAACTCCCATCTCTGGAGTTAGTATTGATCTGGCGGAGGCACAGATGTCCAACCCTGCGCTCCCTCTGGTTTGTCTGATGAGGGATCTGATGAACAATGTGTCGTCGGCACTACACTGATGGGGTTGCTGGTTTCCTCCAGTGCTCCATATATTTGCGGTTTCGGGCCCCAGAGCATTGGGCCCCCCTGTCCATTTTTTGGCAATGGAGCCGGATGCCTTTCTTCATGATATCGTGGATAAACACCTGGTGCTTGTTTGTTTTTTGATAATGAAGTACCCTCTATGGTGGTTTGAGAATGGTATTCATTAGCCCAATGTCTCCCTCTACGTCATTGTGGCCAAATACCCGGTATTCTAGTCCTTTGATACCTAGTTTTGTTAAACCCTCCTCCTATGGGGCAATTCCTTTTAAAAAGTCCTGTTTGTTCACAATTGTAGCATGTTCTTGGCCTGTCTTCTAAAGCCTGTTTTACTAAAGCTGCCACAATTTGCCCTTTTTCATTAATGTCTCTGGCATCTAAAGCCTGTTTTATTGCAGCTGCCACGACTTGCTCTTGTTCATTAATGTCTCTACCAAATTTAATAAATGTGTTTAAATCTTCATGTTTCCATGGTCTAATGATACCTCTGCAGCAATGATTCGCTTGGTCATAAGCCAGTTGTTTTAATAATGGCATTGCTTGTTCTGTATTTCCAAAAACTCTGTAGCTGTTTCAATAAGCCTATCTACAAATCCAGCGTAAGATTCATTAGCTCCTTGTATTACCTTAGATAATTGACCTTGTAAACCTCCATGTCCTTGTAAAGTCTTCCATGCCCTAACTGCCTCTACAGCAATTTGTGCGTATATGCCAGGATCATATGGAATTTGTTGTTGCTGATCCTCATAAGGTCTCTTTTCTAACAACAAATCTAGATTTCTCTGAGGATAACCAGCTGCTGCATTTCGCCTAGACATCTCTTTGCAAAATTCCTCATTGGCAACCTTCCATAATAGGTATTGACCTCCATTTAGCACAGCTTTACACATATTAGCCCAATCTGCTGGCGTCATGTTCAAGGTGTTAATAGATTCGACCAAGCTTACAATGAAGTGTGCTTGAGGACCATATGTTGTTACAGCCTCTTTTAGCTGCTTCACTATTTTGAAATTTAAAGCATGGTGAATTCGCTGCCCTCCTACCTCAAATACAGGGCATGTTAATACTTGAGATCCTATCTCAGGATCCGAACTATCAACTGTTGGGGTTGGGGGCCTCCCAGCACATGGAGGTGGCCTTGTTAGTTGGACATTTACATCCTCTGGTGACAGAAAGGTGTTAGTAGCAGTCTCCTTTTTTAACTTTGCCCCTGATTGCTTTTTATGCTCTAAACTTGGTTCCTCTATCTTTGTCTGAACTGAAGGCTTTGGACTAAGCAAACCAGATATGAACGTCCACAATGGCAATGTGACAACTGGCATAGTCCCTCGGCTGCTCTTTTCTAATCCTTTTAAATCTTCACCATGATGGTTCCATTGTGATATATTTAATGACTCCTCCTTCAAAAGCCATGGGCTACATTTTTGTATTGTATCAACAAATGCCCTGACTGTCCTTGATATTTCTGAGATGCCTCCTTTCTCTAACAATTTATTTAACACTCTTTCAGTTTGTTTTTTTACTAATTTCTGATCCCGTATTTCTATTATAATACAACCCAACAAGATGACGCCAAACAAAACTGAGACAGAATGAATTAAAAAGGGAACAACAAAAAGTCATTATAGCCTTTCTATCCTCCTGACATGTGCATCCGTCCTTTATACCTATCTGTTCCTCAGACGTAAATAGTTTTTTCTCAGATGTGAGTGGTTTTTCTTCCATCCCACTCATCTCCAGGAACAGGCAACTTAAAACAAAAGTGAAGCAAAACAAAGGAGTCATCTTAAAATGGCTACCCATCCTTTCACCTTGCCCACAGGGGCAAGCAGTTTACCTTATCACTTACCCTCAGTCGTTCCCCATGTGAGCCACAAAATGCTGCAGTCTGGCTGGGCATGATTCAGGAGCCACTTGTCAAAAAAAAAAAAAAAAAACTAACTTTATTTTTAGAACCACACACGGCAAACAAAACAACTCCTCAGGAAAAACCCTCAGAGCCCAACTGCCACTACTGGCTTCCTTGTAAAGTCTCTCTCACACACACAAGCCTCTCCACCTGCCACAATCCTACTGCTCTTGAGGCCGATTGGCTGGGTGGAGCCAAAAAAGTTCCCCAAGGAGCAGCTCCATGGTCTGAAAGGGCAGGGAAACAGCCCAATGAGCATCACCACAGAGGAGCCAATCAGCTAGATGATGCTGAGGTCGCTGTGAGCCAATAATCAGCCGGCAGCTGGAAATTTGCTGGCAGCTGGAAGTTTGCTGGGGCCCCTTCAGCTGTGGCTCTCAACAAATTCCTGTCTCATTTCTCTGTAGCCTATTAAGCACATGTATTTTTATATGCACATATAGTATCCTATCTGTTATCACATGTACATTTTTGTGAGGTGGCTGACTTGGCAGATACAAATTATGAGAAGAGATCACTCCTCCTAAACATTGTTGGAACTGAAAATTCAAAATATGGGTGAGCTTCCTAGTAGAATAACATTATACATAAATCCATTTTCAGTGAAATAAATATTTTTGCATCTGTGGATGACATATATATTTCATGATGAATTTTGATTGGAATACACACTCTACAAATTTTTCAAAATATGAAATATATGAGTCTTATTATACACTCCTTAAAATCATTCATATTCATGTATGTGGATTTATGATCAACTTTTCACAAGATAATTCTCAGAAATATTCATCAACCTGAAATACATATTTGTTACCTAGTACTGAAAGATAACTTCAGTGGATGGTGCATACAAATCCTAATATTTCTACAGTAATACCCAGTTTAATATCAATGCAAGTAGTTTCCTATGGGACATGATGTGTATTTTCCGGTTCATTTTTATTCAACAGTGGTACATTACTATTTTCTCAGTTTATGCACATCATAGGATATATATTTCATCCACAAGTTCACAAATTTATATGCATTTGTTTCAATTTCAATCACTTCCTGCTTCAGAACACATATATTCCTCCAAGATTTTTTGACTGGTCTTTTCATGAGACTTCTTTTCAAACACATTATTTTCGATTTCCATAATCACTTTTGAAGCAAAACTCACACATTCTTCTTGATAAACCATAACCCTAATATTACCGTTAGATTTATGACTGGTTATAATGAATGTATGTATATCAATTTAAGATTTCCTTTACATTTTCAGATATTAATTAAATCAATTATTTAAAGTTGGAACCAGTTACATTATTTGTTCACAGTATGGTCTATTCATGCATTATTTCTATATTCATAGACACATGGTACACCTCTTTGTTCCCCCAATACGAATTTATACGTCTTCAAAATATTGCTCCCACTAATGGTGGAAGAAATACTCATGTCACCTAATCTACATATACATTTTATCACAGTAACATTCTGGACACAGAAAACAAAGGTCACTCTTATGATTGTACCAAAGCCTAAAAGGAAAGTGAGCATGCATTACTAAAAACATCCATGTCCAGGTTGCCTAATGCTCTCAAATGTAAATCCTATTGTTGACTATATATTTGTTTCTTCCTAAGATTATATATTCAATCTCAAGCCTGTTGAAAATATCTCATCCTATCCCTCACTTTAAACTTTGCCTGATTTCTTATAGTCTCTATTGACATCTGCTTTCCTACATATTTTCCCCAGTTCTCATTGTGACTGACTCTTCACATGTGCTGATATTTACATTCACTCTCTACTTGAAAACCTATTGCTAGAGAACTTTTTGTCCAAATCCTATACTCACTCTTGTTTCTAAACCTAGCAACTATCTTCCTAATCCTACCGACTTTCTTTTTTTAATTGGATGTTCTCTTCAACATTCAATCATCCAAGGTACAAGGTCCTATGCCATTGAATATCGATTCATCTGAGACATCTGGGCAGGACATAACTCAAACCTAAGTAACCCACTCAAGGGCCCAATGCCCTTCTGGGCTTCAAATTGTACCTAGATTTCTGTTTTCATACTTGTATTTCACCTATATATTCTTGTAAATATCCCAGTCTCCCAATACCATTATTCATCCTTCAGAATGATTCCTAACCAAAATCGAATATGTTATTAACCCTAACCATAGACTTTTCCCTCAATCTAACTTTACACGTGAGCTGGGAGAGTGTGATCAGGAAAGTCTCAGTGGAGAAACCCTGCTTTGGGCCATTTGCTTACTTATTGTTCTGTTGCCCAGAATATCAGGAAGTTCTTTGCCTCAGGTCACCCCTTTGTGAAGCCTGAAGAAAGCTGTTTTCAAACGGAAATGAATGAGCATCACTTGTGGCTCTTTGGGTCAAATGAGTTCTTCAAGCCATGAAGAGGTGCTTGGGTTTTCTCATGACGCCAAATCACATAAAGAATCTATACCTATCAGTCAGTAGTAGTCAGTCAATATTGCTCCTAAAAATGGTGGAGAAATACTCATGTCAAATGATCTACATATATATATATATATATATATATATATATATATATATATATATATATATATATATTTAATCACAGAAATATTCTGGGCACAGAATTCAAAGTTCACATTTATGATTGTACCAAAGCCTAAATGGAAAGTGAACATGGATTACTAAAAATATCATGTCCAGGTTGCCTAATGCTCTCAAATGTAAATCCTATTGGTGACTACATATTTGTTTCTTCCTAAGATAATATATTCAACCTCAACCCTGTTGAAAATGTCTAATCCTATCACTCACTATATACTTTGCCTGATTACCTAATGTCTCTATTTATATCTGCTTTCCTACATATTTTCCCAATTTCATCATTGTGACTGACTCTTCACATGTGCTGACATTTAAATTCATTCTCTAACCGAAAACCTATTGCTAAAGAACTTTTGTTGCAAATTCTACATGTACTCTCCTTCCTAATCCTAACTACTATCTTTCTAATCCTACTGACTATCCCTTTTTGACTGGATGTTCTTTTCTACATTCAATCATCCAAGGTACAAGGTCATATGCCATTGTATATCGATTTATCTGAGACATCTGTTCAGAAGTTAATTCAATGCTAAGTATCCCAAGCAAGGGCCCAATGCCCTTCTGGGCTTCAAATCATACTTAGATTTCTGTTTTCATGCATACATTTCACCTCTATATTGTTATAAATATCGCAGGTTCCCAATACCATTATTCACCCAGCAAAATGATTCCTAACCCAAATCGAACCTGTTATTAACCCTAACCATACAGTATTCCCTCAATCTTACTTTACAGAAAAGCAGGGAAAGAGTTGGTCTTATAATACTGGAATATAATGGATCTTCCACCTGGTGATAACCTCAAATGTCCATGGCGAAATGATCCCTGGAGAATATGTAGGCAGCTATGAAGGACCTGAGAGAGCAAAAGGCATCTTCCATGGCAAACGGCTTGGTCAGGATAAAGGGTTGTGTCTGAATCAGCTTCTATTCTTAAAGCAGAGAACATGAGCCAACCCAGGCCTGTGTGTAGATCTGTTCCTGGGAAATTATGGTTGATATACAATTCAAACTTGTTAAAGTGTCACAGGAATTAGGGCCAGCCTCCATCTCATGGGAACCTTGGAAGCAACGTTTGGACAAAGTGGTTGCCAAGAGAGTGACCTCATTCAGTTCCTGAAGGAGGAACTAAAAACAGTTCCATCACACTTCAGTGGTGATGGAACTCTCTGAACTTGGGATCCAGGATGCCAGGCACCCATAGCCAGTCCCAGTCCCAGCCCCAGTGGTCTCACTTGTTTGGATTTACAAAGACAGAGTCAGTCTTTCTTGGTACCTACAGATGTGAGGAAGGCCAAATGCAAGAAAGCTCTGAAGCAGAGCTTTTCCTGAGAAAGCAAGTAGAGGCTCACCGCTGGCTCCTGACAACTTCACGGAGTTGGCCAAGGAGACCAGATCTAAGACAGGACAGGCCATTTCGGGGGAACATTATTGGCCCACAAGTCAGAGGACACTCCGGATAGTCACAGACCTACCTGGGCGAAGGAGGTGCCTTTTTTTTTGTGGTTATGAGTTTGTGGTCTTGTGTCATGTTCTTAGAATAGGTAGAAAAGTAGGTTTGTTTAGTTTGGAGTGGACTGTTTCTAATAAGTCGTTTGACAAGGCGAGTGTTTCTATGTCTGTGTATCACATTGTGTCCGGGGTTGTAGACATTAAAAAAAATGCATCAATGGATGTGTCCTATCTAGTAGAAAGCTTCACAGCATTTATCCAGCCAAATTGATGAATGGACTGTAGCTTGCCTTATGGATGGGCAACACCTACTATCTTTCTAAGTTCCTGTTTTCTTCCTGAATTCTGGCCACTCTCCAGAATAAGCCCATGGTTTTGTGTCCAAGATATGTACCCCCTCCAAACTCTGTAACATGACCATGAACTGGATAGCTGAAGTGAATGGCGAGCATCTCAGAAAACTCAGATATCAGTGTGACCAGGAAAGTCTCAGTGGAGAAACCCTGCTTTGGGCCTTTTGCTTACCTATTGTTCTGTTGCACTGAATGTCAGGAAGGTCTTTGACTCAGGCCATCCCTTTGTGAAGCCTGAAGAAAACAGTTTTCAAATGGAAATGAATGGGTATACCTGTGGCTCTTTGCTTAATTGCTTTGGAAAGGGATTGTCTGAATCAGCCCCTTGGCCCTGAGTGAGGCTGTGGCTTAGATTCTCAACACCTGATGGATTTAAAGAAATTTCCCATGTGTGCATCCCAAACCAAAATGGCCAAAAGAGCAGTCTTTGGGATGAAGTCTGTCGCCTTCCTCTGTAAGGTTCCTGACCTCCATCAAGTGAGAATAGGGATTCTTTGAGTGAAATGAATTTTTCCAACTTACAGAGGCTAGGCTATAGGTGCTTGGGTTTTCCATGACTCCAATTCAAATAAAGATTCTAAACCCCACGGTCAGTTGGCCTCAAATTGGAGAAGTGGACCTGAATTAATGACAGGAGTATTTGATTACTCCAGGTTCACAGCAAGTGTCCAGGCCACCCTGACTTTAGGCAAATGAGAGGAAAGGGAACATATTTTGGACACTGTCTTGGTCTGCGCACCTTATGGAAACCTCCAGCCAGTGGTTATGATGAGTGTCTATATAAAAGAAGATGAGGGCCATATGGGAGTGTTTTGGTTTTAACTGTGGTCATTTGTGTGGTGGTTGGAAGAGATGACTTTGTCCACCTGGGCTTGAACTCTGGTATGATTCCCCTTAGAGACTGAGTTTTAGAACTGACCTCAGAGAAGTATTGCAATAAATAGTGTTGCAATTTTAGGAGGCCATGCATGAGAATCGCCCTTGGAAAATGAGATCTATTCCCAGGATGGCTTTCCACAGAGCTTGGGAAATCTAAGCCACGATATCCCAATATTTTATTCTTAAAGACTTTGCAGCCATAGTTGAGATTCCAAACACTCATGGACCTCACATTTTAGACCTCAATGGTCCTGGATTCATGTGACCTTTTGGCCACTCTTTGGAAAGGCTTGCCTGTGAGAGTTCTCCAGAGCTTTCATTTAAATGAGCTTCCTCACCATTTAATGGTTCCTGAATGAATTGAAACCCACAGTGCCTCAAACTTCATCTTTGAAAAATGGTGATATAAATACCATGAAACTTTTGAAATTCCCATGACCAGGTGGCACTGGAGAACCTGTGGATGTCCGGTTGCTGATCATGAGTGTACCAGACAGGGCCTTGATTGACTGGGTTTCGTGATAATGGTGTAGAACAGAGATGCCAATAAGTTGGAGCCTGCTGAGTAGTGAGTGTAGAGCAGTGGACTGTAGGTGTGTGAATAAATATTTTTGGTAGGACCACCTGGATCTGCCATTGGCTTCCAAAGACATGTGACTTGCATGGTGCAGGCAGCAGATCCTTATATGTAAAGGCATCTTGTTATATGGAGAGGTTTCATGGCAATGTTCAGAATCAGGTTGCTATAGTCAAGGGGAAAACTATTTGGAATAGAAGCATGGTTTGTACATTCTCTTGGAGACCTTGACAAACCACACGTGACAGAACTCCCTCCAGCATTTTGTCCCAGTTCAACTCCTTGTATTTCGTGAAGCCAATGTCAAACTCCCAGTGCAGCAGTAAGAAACACCACTAAAACTGGAGGATGACCAACTGACTTCACAGACAACACGGGGAGACACTTAGCTCCCAGTGGCCACAGTTTACCGACAAAGAGAGAATTCATAACTGCTGTCTCATGTTCATTAGAAAATAAGTAACCATGTCATCCAGGTCACATAAATGCAGACCCAGATTTGATGGGGTCACTACAAATGAAGCTAATTCTCCTAACAATTACATATATTTCATGTGCCCAACCTCAGAGGAAGTTTCTCAAGAAGTCTTTAGGCCAGCACAGCTCCATGTTTGTGGAGTATTTACTCTCTCCCTTACTTTTGGAAACTGTTCTACCACCTCCAGTGTTGTGAACTCCTGAGCATTTTCCATTCCACATATGTATTCACATATTTTCTAACTCCTCTCAACTAATTGTGTCTTACTTGGAGCAATGGTTATGTCAAGGCTTCGTCTGGATGAGAGTGGGAAGATTTTTGTGTAGCACATATTTGCATACACATTAGATTCATTTTCCTATTTTCCATTTGAAATACTGAATCCCTGACACTAACCCATACCCTACTAGACTCTGACTACTAATCTTAATATAATGGAGAAAAAGAAACCTAACTAAATAGAAATACAGGCCTTTCATAGGAAGCATGGTGTATGCTTGGATTTGCCTTCTGCTTTATCAAGAGTATGTGTTATAAATCTAGTCAAGTTTTCATTGTAGTATTTTTCCCTGAGCTTTTAAAGTTAACATATATGTAAATTCCTGTCTCTCTTTTTCTGTAGCCTATTGAGTACATGTATTTTTTTAAGCATATATAGTATCCTACCTGGTAACACACGTATATTCTTGTGAGCTCACTGACTTTGGATATAAAAATTGTGAGAAGAGATTACTTCCCCTAAATACTGATGGAACTGAAAATTCAACCTATGGGTGAGCTTCCTAGTGAAAAACATTATACATAAATCCATGTTCAGTAAAATGAATATTTTTGGACATGTGGATGTATTATATTTCGTGATGAATTTCAATTGGCATATATATTGCTAAATATTAATGTGTGTGTGTGTGTGTGTGTGTGTCTATATATATATATATATATATATATATATATATATATATACTCTCCAGATTTTCCAAAATATGAAATAAGTGTGTCTTATTATACATTCCCTAAATTCATTCATGTTCCTGTATGAGTCAGTCTTTCTTGGTACCTACAGATGTGAGGAAGGCCAAATGCAAGAAAGCTCTGAAGCGGGGCTATTCCTGGGAAAGCAGGTAGTGGCTCACCGCTGGCTCCTGACAACTTCACAGAGTTGGCCAAGGAGACCAGATCCGAGACAGGACAGGCCATTTTGGGGGAACATAGTATGGCCCAAAAGTCAGAGGACACTCCGGATAGTCACAGACCTACTTGGGGGAAGGAGGTGCCTTTGTGGGTGTGGGTGTGGGTTTGTGGTTTTGTCTAATGTTCTGAGAATAGGTAAGAAAGGCGGTTTGTTTACTTTGGAGTGAACTGATTCTAGTAAGTCGTTTGACACGGCGAGTGTTTCTAGGTCTGTGTATCCCACCGTGTATGTGGTTGTAGACTTTAGAAAACAGAAAGCTTCAATTGATGTGTCCTGTGTAGTAGAAAGCTTCCCAGCATTCATACTTCCCAATTTATGAATGGACTGCGGCTTGCCTTATCAATGAGCAACCCCTGATATCTTACTAAGTTTCTGGTTTTTTTTCTGAATCCTGGCCACTCTCCAGAATAGGCTCATGATATTGTTTCCAAGATATGTACCACCTCTAAACTCAGTGACATGGCCATGTACTTGATAGCTGAAGGGAATGGCGAGCGTCCCAGGAAACTCAGATATCTGTGATCAGGAAAAGTCTCAGTGGAGAAACACTGCTTTGGGCCTTTTGCTTACCTATTTTTCTGTTGCCCTGAATGTCAGGATGATCTTTGCCTCAGGCCACCCATTGGGAAGCATAAAGAAAACAGTTTTCAAATGCAAATGAATGGGCATCACATGTGGCTCTTTGCTTAATTGCTTTGGAAAGGAATGTGTCTGAATCAGGCTATAGGTCCTCTGTGAGGCTGTGGCTTAGATTCTCAGCACCTGATGCATCTAAAGAAAGATCCCATGTGTGCATCATAAACTACATTGGCTAAAAGAGCATTCATTGTGGAAGAATTCTCTCGCCTTTCTCTGTAAGGTTCCTGACCTCCATCAAGTAAGAATACGAACCTTTGGTTCAAATAAGATCTTCAAAGCCCTGCAGAAACTAGCCCATAGGTGCTTGGGTTTTAACTGAATCCAAATCACATGAAGAATCTATACCTGGTGCTGGGGATGTGGCTCACGCCCTAGCGTGCTCGCCTGGCATGCGTGCGGCCCGGGTTCGATCCTCAGCACCACATACAGACAAAGATGTTGTGTTCGCCAAATACTAAAAAAGAAAAGTATTAAAATTCTCTCTCTCTCCCCGTCTTTTCACTCTCTCACTCTTTCTAAAAAAAAAAAAAAAGAATCTATACCTGACAGTCAGTAGGCCTCATATTGGAGAAGCAGAGCAGTATTAACAGCAGGCCTATTTGATCATTCCTGGTTCCCAAGATGGGTGTCCAGGCCAACATGTCTTTATGCAAATGAGGGGCAAGGGAGGTTATTTTGGACACTGTCTTGTGCTGCACCCCTCATGGAAAACTCCAGCCAGAGGTTATGATGAGTGTCTGTATGGACGAAGATGAGGGCCATGTGGGAGTGTTTTGGTTTAAATTGTGGTCATTTGTGTGACAGTTGGAACAGATGCCTGGGTCCACCTGGACTTGAACTCTGGTGTGATTCCCCTTAGAGAATGAGTTCTGGAACAGACCTCAGAGAAGTACTGGCATAAATTATGTTGGGATTTTATGAGGCCACGCATGAGAGTCACCCTTGGAAACTGAGATCTTGGCCCAGGGAGGCTTTTCCCAGAGCACTTGGAATCTCAGCCAGGATATCACATTATTTTATTCTGAAAAACTTGGCAGCCATAATTGAGAGTCAAAACACACATGGACATCACATTGTAGACCTCAATAGGCCTGGATTCATGTGACATTTTGGCCACTGTTTGGGAACCTTCCTGTGAGGGTTCTCCAGAGATTTCATTGGAAATGAGCTTCCTCACCATTTAATGGTTCCAGAATAAATTGAAACCCACAGTGCCTCCAACTTCCTCCTTGAAAAGTGGCTAGATAAATACCATGAAATTTTTAAAATTCCCATGACCAGGTGGCACTGGAGAATCTTTGGAGTATACCAGTCAGTGCCTTGATTGACTGGTTTTTATGAAGATGGTGCCGAACAGAGATGCCAAGAAGTTGAAGCCTGCTGAGGAGTGGGCATAGAGCAGTGGTGGGCAGGTGTGTGATAAAACATCTGTGGTGGGGCCATGTGGATCTCCCATTGGCTTCCAAATGCCTTGTGACAGACATGGTGCAGCCAGCAGTCCCTTCTATGTAAAGGCATCTTGTTATATGGAGAGGTTTCAGGGCAATGTTTAGAATCGGGTTGCCATGGTCATGGGGGCAAGCTATGTGGAATATAAGCCTGGTTGATGCATTCTTCTGCAGACCCTGACCTACCACAGGTGACAGATCTCCCTCACGCACTGGGTAACAGTTGAATTCTTTGTATTTCGTGAAGCAAATACAAAAATTCCATTTCAGCAGCAAGAAACACCACAAAAAGTGAAGGATGCCCAAATGGCTTCACAGTCCACATGTGGATACACTTAGCCCCCCGTGGCCACAGTTTACCCTAAAAGAGAGAATTCAACATTGCTGCCTCATGTTCATTGGAAAATAAGAAACCATGACCTCCAAGTCACATAGATGCAGACCCAGATTTGATGGTCTCACTACAAAGAAAGCTAAAATTCCCAACAACAACATATATTTCAAGTGCCCAACGTCAGAGGCAGATTCTCAAGAAGTCTTTAGGCCAGCAGAGCTCCATGGTTGTGGAGTGTTTACCCTGTCCCTTACTTTTGGAATCTCAGAAGGGAGGAAGATACACCTAGCCAATTGACGGCTCCTTTTGAAAAAATTGTACCACCAATGACATCATCAGCAAATATAACCCAACACTACCACAAGTTGCTGCACAAACAGATAGTTTACAATGCATACATGTGAGTTCACAATGTGTCCAGGCAAGTTCTGCAAGCAGTTCAGTGATGGCTATTGCAGAAGCTGTAGATTGGTTTTATCTTTGATTTCACCAGCACTGTGACGAAGATAGAAATTCTGGCAATAATGGCTAAAGAAAAAATTATGTAACATTCCAGAAAACACTGAAAGAAAACAATTTTCTTAACAATTTACATTGTCTTGGAGAGAATTATTAAATATAATGAAAAGGAAATGTGAAAGAAAACAAACAGATCTGTTAACCTCCTTTTTTGTTCACATTTTAAAACAATCCTCAACAGCTGTTTACCCAATTTAAATTAAACCATTTAAATAATGTCAATAAAAAAATATTTGGATCAATTTTTTCATGAGCCCTCATCATATATGATATATGGACATATGAACATTCAAACATATAACACAAAACACAAGTGTGCACACATAATATAATACATACAACACATAACCTAATAGTAAAGGCCTTATAACTTTTTACATGTGAAATCTCCATTGCAATGTTTAAAAACTCTATTGTCAAAAAATAGAACTGATCACCAAAACATTAAACTAGGTATGTATGAGCTCAAAAAAACAAAATAAAATGTGGGAAAAGGCAATAATAAAATAGATATTGAAAAAAGCATCCTGGTTCTATCTTAGATGTAAGGGTAGCCAAACTGGAATTTTGGATATCAGCTGATATGGACTTGAGTCAAATCATCTTCTTTTTGTTCTGTAGAAATCGCTTCAGTTAATCTCTCTGGAATCCAAATCGGCTGTTGTTCTCTCTGTGGAAACACACAAACAGGCCCCTGGCTCCAGACAATCATTGGGTCAGGACCTTGGTTAATCTCTCTGGAATCCAAATCGGCTACTGTTTTTCCTGTGGAAACAGACAAACAGACCCCCGACTCCAGACAATTACTGGGTCAGGACCTTTCCATTGTCCTGTTAGAATATCTTTCCAAAGAACCTTGGGCTTATGCACATTTTTTGGACACATATGCCTTTCCCCAGCACTAAGTCCTGATGAATCCAAATTTTAAAAGTTTAGAATAAAAAGGGTTATTTTAAGTTTGTCTTTGGGGAATATATACCCTTTCCCAATTGCGTCTTTTTTGCTTTAATAAGTACTTTTTAATAGTTTGATGAGCTTTTTCAACTATGCCTTGTCCCTGTGGATTGTATGGGATTAATGTTATATGAGTAATGCCAAATGATGACCAAAATTGTTTAAAAGAGGTAGAAGTATAACCAGGGGCATTATCTGTTTTTAACTGTTTGGGAACGCCCACAGTGGCAAAATTTTGTAAGCAATGAGTGATAATATCTTTAGTTTTTTCTCCGGCATGAAGGGTGCCCATCAAAAATCCAGAAGAAGTATCAACTGTAACATACAAATATTTTAATTTTCCAAATCCTGGCAAGTGTGTGATGTCCATCGGCCAAATATGATTAGGTATCAATCCTCTAGGATTGACTCCAAGATTAACTTGTGGTAAAAAGGTCACACAATTTTGACATTGTTTTATTATTTGTCTAGCTTTTTCCTTAGATATTTTAGAAGGCTTTTGTAAGGTATTAGCTTTGACATGGAACTTTTTACGAAAATTTATAGCTTCTTCTAGTGTAGAGAAAATATGTATGTCATGTGTACTTTTATTTGCTAAATCATTGCCCAAACTGATGGCTCCAGGCAATCCTGTATGTGCCCTGATATGTCCTATGAAGAATGGATCTTTTCTGTCCCAGATTATACTTTGTATAGTGGAAAGCAAGGAGAAAACAGTAGAGGAATGGGAAATCCTACCAGCATCTTCAAGGCATACTATAGCATTAACTATATGCTGACTATCAAAAATAAATTAAATACAGAATCTTTAAACATCACAAAAGCTTGTAATACTGCATTAAGCTCTACATTTTGAGCTGATTGTTTGGGTACTAGAAATGTAAAAGTTTGATCAGGTGTAACTATTGCTGCTGTACCATTATTTGATCCATCAGTAAATATATTTGGAGCATTCATGATAGGTGTTTTTCTTGTCAATTTTGGAAAAATTAGAGGATGCGATGACCAAAAAGACAATAAAGGATTAGATGGTAAGTGATTATGAAATGAAACATTAGATTTGCACATGATTATTGCCCAAGTATTTAACTCATTAACTAACTCATCAATTTGATTCAGAGTATGTGGAGTAATAATTTTATTGGGAGCAATCCCAAGCACTCACTTTGCTGCTTTTATTCCTTTGGGTATTAATTGTCCTATAGCCTCAGGGTACCTAGTAAGAATAGTGTTAGGAGAATAAGATAAATGTATCTATAATAATGGACCTTCTTGCAAAAATACTCCTGTAGGAATATTTTTTGTTGGTAGACAATAAATAATAAAGGCAAACTTATATCAATTGTATCCAATTGCATATTTTCCATATATGTTTCAATGATTTTTAATGCCTTTCTTGCTTCAGGCGTTAACATGTACCGTGAATTGGGATATGATGGACCTTTTAGGATATCAAATAAATATCCCAACTCTCCTGTTGGTATACCTAGATAAGGCCTTATCCAATTTATGTCTCCTAATAACTTTTGAAAGTCGTTATGTGATTTGAGTTGATCTACTTGTATTTGAATTTTTGGTGGCGGTACATGGTTGAGGATAATAGAACACCTAAATAATTAATTGGAAAATTTAATTGTACTTTATCTATTGCTATATCTAGATTATTTTTTAATAAGTTTGTAAGTGTGGCATAACATTCTAGCAATGTGTTTTTAGCTTTGTGTGCTAATAATACATCATCCATATAGTGAAATATTTGTAGTTCAGGATTTTGATTTCTAAGTGGCTTGATTACTTTGTTAAAATAAATTTGACACATTGTTGGGCTGTTAGCCATCCCTTGAGGCAGTACTTTCCATTCATATCTCTGATCAGAACCTTCATAATTCAGTGCAGGGATAGTAAATGCAAAACATGGACTATCCTCAGGATGAATTGGAATTGAAAAAAAAAAAAAAAAACCTTTAATATATATAAGTAATTTTGTTAAACCCTCCTCCTATGGGCAATTCCTTTTAAAATGTCCTGTTTGTTCACAATTGTAGCATGTTCTTGGCCTGGCATCTAATGCCTGTTTTAGTGCAGCTGCCACAATTTGCCCTTCTTCATTAATGTCTCTGGCATCTAAAGCCTGTTTTACTGCAGTTGCCACGACTTGCTCTTGTTCATTAATGTCTCTACATAATTTAATATATGTGTTTAAATCTTCATGTTTCCATGGTCTAATTATATCTCTGCACCAACTATTCGCTTGCTCATAAGCCAGTTTTTTTAGTAATAGCATTGCTTGTTCTGTTTTCCCAGAACCTCTGGTACCTGTTTGAATAAGCCAATCGACAAATTCAGCATAAAGTTAATTAGCTCCTTGTATTACTTTAGATAATTGACCTTGTAAACCTCCAAGTCCTTGTAAAGTCTTCCATGACTTAAATGCATCTACAGCAATTTATGCACATACACCAGAATCATATGCAATTTGTTGCTGCTGATCCTCATAAGGTCCCTTTCCTAACAACATATCTAGATTTCTCTGAGGATAACCAGCTGCTGCATTTCGCATAGCCGTCTCCTTGCAAAATTCCTCATTGTCAACCTTCCATAACAGGTATTGTCCTCCATTTAGCACAACGTTACACATATTAGCGCAATCCGCTGGCTTCATGTTCAAGTTGTTAATGGTTTCGACCATGCTTACAGTGAAGGGTGCTTGAGGACCATAGGTTGTTACAGCCTCTTTTATCTGCTTCACTGTTTTGAAATTTAAAGCATGGTAAACTCGCTGCCCTCCTACCTCAAATATAGGGCATGTTAATATTTGAGATCTTGTCTCAGGATCCCAACTATCAACTGTGGGGGTTGGGGGCTTCCCAGCATATGGAGGTGGCCTTGTTAGTTGGACACTTACGTCCTCTGGTGATAGAAAAGTATTAGTAGCAGTCTCCTGTAGAGGTGGTTCTGTTGGTTGGACACTTACACCCTCTGGTGATAGAAAGGTGTTAGTAGTAGTCTCCTGTTGTAAATTTCCCCCTGATGGCTTTTACTGTTTTACACTTTCTTTCTCTGTCTGACTAGCTTGAGAGGCCTTCTCTTTTACATGATTTTTTTCCTCTGTCTGACTGGTTCGAGAGACCTTCTCTTTTACTTGAATTTTTTCCTCTGTCTGACTAACTTGAGAGACCTTCTCTTTTACTTGAATCAATATGTCTTCTCCTTCCTCTACCATTGTCTGAACTGAAGGCTTTTGACTAAACAAACAAGATACGAAAGTCCACAATGGCAATGTGCCAACTGGCAGAGTCCCTGGGCTTTTCTTTTCTATTCTTTTTAAATCTTCACCATGATGGTTCCATTGTGATATATTTAACAACTCCTCCTTAAAAAGCCATGGGCTACATTTTTGTATTGTATCAACGTATGCCCTGACTGCTCTTAATTTTACTGGGATGCCTCCTTCCTCTAACAATTTACTTAACACTTTTTCAGTTTGTTTTTTTTTCTAATTTCTGATGCCATATTTCTACTATAATACAACCCAACAAGATAACACCAAACAAAACAGAGATAGAATGAAATAAAAATGGAAAAACAAAATATCATTATAGCCTTTCTCTCTATCTGTTCCTCAGACACAAATAGTTTTTCCTCAGATGTGAGCGGTTTTTCTTCCGTCTCACTCATCTCCAGGGACAGGCAATTTAAAGCAAATGTGAAGCAAAACAAAAGAGGAATCTTAAAATGGCTACCCATCCTCTTGTCCTGCCCTCAGGGGCAAGCAGTTTACCTTATCAGTTACCCTCAGTCGCTCCCCATGCGAGCCACCAAATGCTGCAGTCTGGCTGGGCACAATCAGGAGCCACTTTTCAAAAGAAAGCAACTTTATTTTTAGAACCACACACGCCAAGCAAAAGAGCCTCTCAGGAAAAACCCTCAGAGCCCCAACTGTCACCACCGGCTTCCCACAAGCCTTTCCCTCCCACACAAGCCTCTCTCCTCTTCCCACAATCCTCCTGCTCTTGAGGCCGATTGGCTGGGTCACGTGTGGAGTCAAAAAAGTCCCCCAATGAGCAGCTCTGTGATCTGAAAAGGCAGGGAAGCAGCCCAATGAGCATCACCGCAGAGGAGCCAATCAGCTAGATGTTGCTGGGGCCGCTGTGAGCCAAATATCAGCTGGCAGTCTGAAAGGGTGGGGAAACAGCTCAATGAGCATCTCCAATGAGCATCACCGCAGAGGAGCCAATCAGCTAGATGTTGCTGGGGCCACTGTGAGCCAATCATCAGCCGGCAGCTGAAAGTTTGCAGGCAGCTGGAAGTTTGCTGGGCCCCTTAGGCTGCAGCTATGAACAGGAGTTGTATGCACCATTCACTGAAGGTAGTTTTCAGTACTAGGAAACAAATATGTATTTCAGGTGGATGAATATTTCTGACAATAATCTGGTGAAAAGTTGATTATAAATCCACATACTTGAACATGAATGAATTTAGGGAGTGCAAATAAGACATATATATTTCATATTTTGAAAAATCTGTAGAGTGTGTGTGTATACACACACACACACACACACACACACACACACACACACACAGATATTAAAATGCAGCAACATATATGCCAATCGAAATTCACCATGAAATACACATCATTCACAGATCCAAACATATTCAATTTACTTTACAGGGATTTATGTATAATGTTGTTCTACTAGGAGGCTCTCCCATAGTTTGAATTTCAGTTCCAACAGCGTTTACGAGGAGTGATCCCTTCTCAAAATTTGTATCTGCCAAGTCAGCCACCTCACAAGAATGTAGGTGTGATACCAGCTGGGATTTGATATGTGCATATAAAAATACATGTGCTGAATAGGCTACACACAAAGGGAGACAGGAATTCACATATTTGTTAACTTTAAAAACACATGGATATCTAATTCAATTAAAAATAGACTGGATTTATAACACCTAACCTTTATCATGCAAAAGGCAAGTTCAAGAATACACCATTCCTCTTCTGAACTGCTTGTATTTCAATTCTGATTTGGTTACTTTTCTGCATCATATTAGAATTAGTAGTCAGAGTGTAGTAGGGTATAAGTTAGTGTCAGGGATTCAGTATTTCAAATGGAAAATTGGAAAATGAATCCAATGTGTATGCAATATGTGTTACACAAATAACTTCCCACTCTAATTCAGAAAATGGCTTGACATAACCTTCGCCCAAAGAAAGACAAAATTAGAGGAGAAGAGTCAGAAAATCTGTAAATACATATATGGAATGGAAAATTCTCAGAAGTTTAAAACATTTGAGGCTTTAGAGGAGCTTCCAAAACTTAGGGACAGGGTAAAACTCCACAAACATGGAACTCTACTGGCCTAAAGACTTCTGGAGATACTGACAATGAGGTTGGGCACTTGAAATATACATTGTTGTCAGGAGCTTTAGCTTCCTTTTTAGTGAGAACATCAAAGCTGAGTCTGCATCTATGTGACCTGGAGGACATGGTTTCCTATTTTTCAATGAACATGAGGCAGCAGTGTTGAATTTTCTCTTTGTAGCTAAACTGTGACCACTTAGGGCTAAGTGTCTCCCCATGTGGACTTGAAAGCCATTTGGTCATCCTCCAGTGTTCGTGTTATTTCTTGCTCCGGCACTGGGTGTTTTGTATTTGCTTCAAGGCATATAAGGAGTTCAACTGAGACACAGTCCTGGAGGGTGTCCTGTAATATGTGGGGGGTCAGGGTCTGCAGGAGAATGCAACAACCAGGCTTCTATCCAACATTGCTTGCCCCCTTGATCATAGCAACCAGATTGTGAACATTGCCCTGAAAACTCTCTATGTAACAATATGCCTTTATATACAAGGGTGTGCTGGCTGCACCATGTCATTCACAAGCCATTTGGAGCCAGTGTAAGATCCACATGACCGCACCACAGATGTTTTATCACACACCTGCACACCACTGCTCTAGGCCTACTACTCAGAAAGCTCCAACTTACTGACATCTCAGTTCTACACCATTTTCATGAAACACAGTCAATCAAGGCACTGTCTGGTACCCTCATGATCAGCAACAGGACATCCTAAGGTTCTCCAGTGCCACCTGGTCATGGATTTTTCAAAAATGAAGTTTTTGAAATTTCATAAATGAAGTTGAAGGCACTGTGGGTTTCAATTCATTCAGGAACCATTAAATGATGAGGAAGCTCATTTCAATGAAAGCTCTGGAGAACTCTCAGAGACAAGGCTTCCCAAAGAGTAGGCAAAAGGTCACATTGTGGTCTACAATGTGAGGTCCATGTGTGTTTTTACTCTCAACTACGGCTGCCAATCTTTCAGAATAAAATCATGGCATATCTTGGATGAGATTCCCAGTGCTCTGTGGAAAGCCCCCCTGGGCGTAGATCTCAGTTTCCAAGGACGACTCTCATGGGTGGACTCCTAAAATCCAAACACAATACATGGCAATACTTCTCTGAGGTCAGTTACAGAACACAGTCTCTAAGGGGAATCACACCTGAGTTCAATCCTAGGTGGACCCAGTCATCTCTTCCAAACGCCAAACAAATGACCACAATTAAAACCAAAACACTCCCACATGGCCCTTATCTTCTTCCAATAGACACACATAATATCCATTGGCTGGGGGTTTTCATGAGGGGCGCTGTGCAAGACAGTGTCCAAAATAAACTTCCTTGCCCCTCATTTGCCTAAAGTCAGGGTGTCCTGGACACCCTTCCTGTTAACCATGAGTGATCAAATAGGACTGCTGTTAATACTGTTCCAATTCCCCAATTTGAGGCCTACTGGCTCTGGGGTTTAGATTATTTATGTGAATTGGAGTTATGAGAAAACCCACGCATCTCTGGGCTAGCCTCTGCAGGGCTTTGAAGAACTCATTTGACCGAAAGATCCCGATTCACAATTGATAAAGGTCAGGATCCTTAGAGGAAGGCGAGAGACTTCATCCACAATGACTGTTCTTTTGGCTATTTTGGTTTTGGATACAGAAGAGATTTTTCTTTAGATCCCTCAGGTGCTGAAAATCTAACCACAGCATCACTGAGGGCAAAGAGGCTTATTCAGACCCATCCCATTTCAAAGCAATTAAGCAAAGAGCCACAGGTGATGCCCATTCATTACAATTTGAAAACTGTTTGCTTCAGCCTTCACCAAGGGGTGGCCTGAGGCAAAGACCTTCCTGACATTCAGGGCAACAGAACAATAGGTAAGCAAAAGGCCCAAAGCAGGGTTTCCCACTGAGACTCTTCTGGTCACGCTGGTATCTGAGTTTTCTGAGATGCTCGCCATTTCCTTCAGCTATCCAGTACATGGCCATGTCACAGAGTTTGGTGGTGGTACATATCTTGAACACAAAACCATTTGCCCATTCTGGACAGTGCCCACAATTCAGAAAGAAAACAGAAACTTAAGGAGATAGGAGGTGTTGCCAATCGAAAAGTCAAACCGCAGTCCATTCACAAATTGGGCAGAATGAATGCTGGGAAGCTTTCTACTAGACAGGACACATCCATTGATACATTCTCTTTTCTAATGTCGACAACCACGGACACAGTGGGATACACAGACCTAGAAACACTCGCCTTGTCAAATGACTTACTAGAAATAGTCCACTTCAAACCAAACAAACTGCTTTTCCTATCAATTCTCAGAACATGTGACAAAGCCACAAACACACACCCACACCCACAAAGGCAACTTCTTTACCCAAGAAGGTCTGTGAATATCCGGAGTGTCCTCTGACTGGTTGGCCATTATTTGTTCCCCCAAAATGGCCTGTCCTGTCTCAGATCTGGTCTCCTTGGCCAACACTGTGAAGTTGTCAGGAGCCAGGGGTGAGCCACTACCTGCTTTTTCATGAAAGACCCCTCTTCAGAGCTTTCCTGGCATTTGGCCATCATCATATCAGTAGGTACCAAAAAAGACTTACTCTGTTCTTGGTAAATCCAAATAAGTTAGCCCACTGGGACTGTGACTGGGACTGTCTCTGGATGCCAGGCTTCTTGGATCCCAAGTTCAGAGAGCTCCATCACCAATAAATTAGTTAGTTCACTTCCTTCAGGAACTGAATTATGACACTACCTTGGCAACCACTTTGTTTTAACAGTAGCTTCGAAGGGTCTCATGTGATGGAGGCTGCCTCTACTTCCTGTGACAGTTTCACAAGTTAAAATGGTATATCAACCATAGGCACCTGGGAACAGCTCACCATACAAGCCTCGTTTGGTCCGTCTTCTCTACATAAAGAAGAAAGTGGCTGATTCAGACAAATCCCTTCATTCTGAGCAGGTTGTTTGCCATGGAAGATGACTTTTGCTCTCTCAGGTCCTAAATAGCTGCATACATCTTCTCCAGGGATCATTTCTGCATGGACCTTGAGGTTCTCTGCCGGTGGAAGATCCCCTCTATTTCTGTATTGTAAGACAAACTCTGTCCCTGCTCTTCTGTATAGTTAGATTGAGGGAAAAGTGTATGGTAAGGCTTAATAACAGGTTCGATTTGGCTTAGGAATCATTCTGATTGATGAATAATGGTATTGGGTACCTGTGATATTTACAAGAATATACAAGTGAAATATAAGTATGAAAACAGAAATCTAGGTAAGATATGAAGCCCAGAAGAGCATTAGGCTCTTGATTGGGATACTTAGCTTTGAATTTTGTTCTGCACAGATGTGTCAGATAAATCGATATACCATGGCATAGGACCTTGTACCTTGGATGATTGAATGTTGAAGAGAACATCCAGTCAAACAGGGATAGTCGGTATTATTAGAAAGATAGTTGGTAGGTTTAGGAAGAAGGGTGAGTATAGGATTGGCAGCAAAAGTTCTTCAGCAATTGGGTTTCAGATAGAGAGTGAATGTAAAAGTTAGTATATGTGAAGAGTCAGTCACAATGATGAACTGGGGAAAATATATAGGAAAGCAGATATGAATACAGACATTATGAAATCAGGCAAAGTATAAAGTCAGTGATAGGATTAGGCATTTTTAACAGGGTTGTTGTTGAATATATAATCTAAGGAAGAAACAAATATGTACTCAACAATAGGATTGACATTTGAGAGCATTAGGGAACCTGCACATAGATGTTTTTAGTAATCCATGCTCACTTTCCATTTAGGCTTTCGTACAATCAAAGTGTGACCTTTGCTTTTTTGTCGAGAATATTACTGTGATAAAATGTATATGGACATCAGGTGACATGAGTATTTCTTCCACCAATTCTGTGAGCAATATTTTGAAGACGTATAAATAAGTGTTGGGTGTAAAATTAGGTGTACCTGGAGTCTTTGGATATAGAGATAATGCATGAATAGACTATCCTGAGAATAAATAATATAACTGGTTCCAACTTTAAATAATTTTTTGAATTGATATCTGAAAATATACAGAAAATCTTATATTGCTATACAATCATTCATTCCATCCTGTTACATTCTAATGGTAATATGAGTGTTATGGTTTATCATGAAGAGTGTGTGAGTTTTGCTTCAAAAGTGATTGTGGAAGTCAAAAATAATGTGTTTGGCAAGAAGTCTCATGAAAAGACCAGTCAAGAGACCTGGAGGAATAAATGTGTTCTGAAGAAGGAATTGATTAAACATGAAAAAAAATTCTTATAAATTTGTGAAACTCTGGATGAAATATATATACTATGATATATATATATATATATATATATATATATATATATATATATATATATATATTTGAATATATGTAGAATACATAGGTAAAATATATGTAGGAAAACAGAAATCTAAGTAAGATTTGAAGCCCAGAAGGGCATTGGTCCCTTGATTGGGACTACTTAGCTTTGAATTACTTTCTGCAAAGTTGTCTCAGATAAATCCATATACAATGACATAGGACCTTGTACCTTGGATGATTGAATGTAGAAGCGAACATCCAGTCAAAAAGGGATAGTTGGTAGTGAAAGTTTAATAAAATAGGTACTTGTCACTTCCTGTGTTTCTGTATGCTTAATAAAACACTGTTGAAATCTTGAGAATTGTTTGCTAATCTTGTTCCCAGAATGTGCTGTCCCCATCTGCCAAACTGCAGATTGTACTCCCTCACCCGGTTAAGCGCTAACTGCCCACTGACCCTTACCCATAAATAAACTTCCCTCCCTGCCCTCTCCAAGAAAAGTATATAAGCTCTGCTGAAGCTGTTCTCAGGACTCTCTGCTCTATTCAAGTGAACTCTGAGCCCCAGCATGCTGGACCCGCAGTAAATCCTTTGCTGTTGCATGTTAAAGTCTCTTGGTTGTCCCTTCCTCTGACACTAGCCCGACCTTTACATATGGAGGTTCCACAAAGATCAAGCAGCGGTGGACGAGAGACCCCAATGGACCCCCCTCAGATAAGTAAGGCGCCTCTTTCTGGTTTCAGGTTTCATGTTAGGGTTTGGCAAAATGGCTGTCAATGAAGAGTGTGAGCTCTCTCTGATGGTGGCTGACAGTCGTGTTACAGAACCACAGGCCACGTCCCTGGAGGACGCCTGAGAGGACTCGGGAAATTGAGGAACAATAGTCTCCTTGACTCAGTGATATTTTGTTTCGGATTCAGTATTACCAGTCCATCGGATTTTGCCGGCTACTCAGTCATGGTCTCAGTGTTGAATGTCCATTGCCTGTCTTTATTGTCTTGTCTTGCCTGTGTCATGTGTCTTGCTTTCACTGTTTGTGTATCTCTCATTATGGAACAGAGCACTTCAATGCCTCTGTCCCTGACCCTTGATCACTATACCAAAGTCCGTTTAAGGGCTCAGAATCTCTTTATTTCAGTAAAGCCCCGGATGTGGTAGACTCTCTGTACCTCAGAATGGCCCACCTTTGGAGTCGGATGGCCCCTAGAAGGATCTTTCTACTTCCCACTAATTTATAATTCAGAGATATTGTCTTTCAGCCGTGGCCAGATAGTCATCTGGATCAACAGCCATATATTTTAATTCAGCAGGACCTCTGCAAATTTCCTCCTCAATGGGTCAAGCCTTTCCTTGCCCCTGCCCCCGCAATGACTCCTTCCCCCAGGAACTCACAAACACTCTGCTCCTCCTCCTCCTCCACACTCTGTTTTTTCTGTGTCACCAGATTTGAGTCTACTGGACTCTCCTCCCCCTCCTTATCCCCTGCCCTCATCCTCTAACCCCCAACACCCTCTAAGTGATACCCCTGCTGCTGACTGAGCCTCTCCTCCATTGAAGGAAGCTAAGCCGGCCCAGCGCCCTCCAGGTAATTCCCCTGCAGCACACACAGCACCTCCTCCCATGGAGGAAGCTGGCCCTGCTAAAGGAACTCGCTGGCGGTGAATGATTGAAAACCCTGGAACTCTTGGGATGCCTCCCCTTCGACCCTATGGACCAATGATTGACAATGGCCATTGGGGGAAAATTCAAGCCTACCAGTATTGGCCGTTCTTCTCTTCAGACCTATGTAACTTAAAAAATAGCAATCCCCCTTTTACCGAGGACCCCACCCGGCTCTCAGGTGTGGTTGAGTCATTGATGTTTTCACACCAGCCTACTTCGGATGACAGCCAACAACTGCTAGGGACTTTCTTCATGACAGAGGAAAAAAAGGGAATTCTCCAGGAAGCTAAAAAAAAATCCTTGGACCAGGTTTGCATCCGACACAACTTACCAACATAATCAAAGCCGGCTTTCCCTTGAACCGACCCAACTGGGACCCCAACACCTTTGAAGGTAGGGAGCATCTGTCCACTTATCGCCGGGCTCTAATAGTGGGTCTCCGAGCAGCCGCTAGTGACCAACTAATTTGGCCAAGGTAAGAGAGATTATCAGGGGCCTGACGAATCTCCCTCTATGTTTCTAGAGAGAATTATGGAGGCATATAGGAGCTATAATCCTTTTTATCGTCAGGCAGAGAATCAAAAGGCATCTGTCACGATGGCCTTATTGGGCAAACTGCCCTGGATATTAAAACAAAGTTACAAAGCTTAGATTGATTACAAGATATGACTTTGAGAGATTTAGTCAGAGAAGCTGAGAAGGTATACTATAAGAGAGAAACTGAGGAAGAGAAGGGAGCAAATGGAGGATAAAAGAAACAAAAGGCAGAGTAAGGCGTTGACTAAGGTCCAGGTCACAACAACAAATAGGCCAAAAATTAAGAAACAGGGAGACAAGAAGGTATACATTGGCCCACGACAGAGGCCACCCTTGGCCTCAGATCAATGTGCCTACTCAAACAAAAAGGACACTGGGCCAAAATTGACATAGAAAGCGACAGCCACGCCAGCCAGCCATTCTGACTCTGGAGGATGACTAAGAAAGTCGGGGCTCAGATCCCCTCCCCGAGCTCAGAGTAACTTTTGAAGTGGAGGGGACCCCAGTAAACTTTGAAGTGGATACAGGGGCAATATACTGAGCCCATAAGGCCACATTGGGCCCTCTATCAAATAAAAAATCTCTATTTCAAGGGGCTAATGGCAGTAAATATCGGGCTTGGACAACTAAGAGGACCATGGACCTGGGAAAAGGAAAAATCCATCACTCCTTCCTAGTAGTCCCAGAATGCCTGGCCCCATTGATCGGCGGAGATCTGCTCACCAAGCTCTGGGCCAAAATAAATTTTAACCCTGAAGGCCCTTAAGTGGAATTTCTAAATCTTTCAGTAAAAACTCCAAGAGCCACGGCTCTAACTATGTCAGTAGAAAATGTACATCAACTCACTCACCTTGGTTCAAAGAAACTGCAGGCATTCCTGAAGGATCAAGAACAGAGTTTTCCACTAACAGACTCACAGTGAAGAAAATAACTGAATGGGTAACAAAAGCCTGTTGGGTTCATCAATTGGTAAATGCTTACCCTTCCAAGCTTCCTGTATGAAAGCACATACGAGGAACCAAACCAGGACAATACTGGGAAGTGGACATTACTGAAATAAAGCCAGCAAGGTATGGACTTAAATATCTCCTAGTCTTTGTAGATACATTTTCAGGATGCATTGAAGCCTTCCCCACAAAAAAAAGAAAAAAAAAAAAGAAAAGAAATAGCGCAAATTTTGGTCAAGAATATCCTAGAAGATATTTTTCCAAGATACAGCCTGCCTAAGTTAATAGGGTCTGATAATGGACCGGCGTTCATGGCCCAGGTAAGTCAGGGGTTAGCCAGGACCCTGGGGATTAATTGGAAGTTACATTGTGCTTATAGACCCCAGAGTTTAGGACAGGTAGAAAGAATGAACCAAACCATTAAACAGACCTTAACAAAATTAAGCTTAGAGACCGGAATAAAAGATTGTACTATGCTCCTGCCTTATGCACTGTTAAATGAAGAAAATACTCACTCTGATTTTAGTGTAACCTCACCCCCTATGAAATTCTCTATGGTGCCCCTCCTCCAGTAAGGGACCTAACACCAACTCTAAGACCTTACAATCCCTTCCACACCAGCTTGCTTGACAGACTTAAAGCTCTTGAAAGAATTCAGTGACACCTGTGAAAACAGCTGGCCACTGCCTACCAAACTGGGGACGAGGGGACTCCACATCGATATCAAGTAAGAGACTTTGTCTTCGTAAGACGACATCAGGTGACATCGCTGGAACCCCGCTGGAAAGGACCATTCCAGGTGCTACTTATAACACCTACAGTGGTAAAGGTAGATGGAATCACTTCCTGGATGCATGCCTCTCATCTCAAGCCTGCGCCCTGTCCAGACATTGACTGGAAACTGGAATTGGCTGGAAACTGGAAAAGACTGGTAACCCTTTCAAATTGCACATTCGCCGTGTGGATAAGGCTATAGACTCTCCCCTTGACCACCAGTATTTCTAACCCTCATCACCCCTTTCAGCAGCGATGGCTGATCACAAATCCTACTGGACAAGAAGTTTAATCAATCTTGCATACAGCCCCCTTAGGGACCTGGTGGCCATCTCTCCACCCAGACATTTGTCAGCTGGCTATATGTCTTTCCTATTCAGATATCCCTGAAGAAGAGGATCCCACTAAAATTCCATTAAATCCCTTCCGTATCATATATAATGGAAACAAACATTATGGATGTAGGGACACGTGAGCCAGATGCAGGTCGGCTAGCCTAGATTACTATGTTTGCCCGGTGAACTATCAAAGCCACAAACAGCCATGGCTGTGTGTGGGAAAAGCCGACTTCTTCTGTAATCAAGGGGATGTGAGCATACAGGGGCTGCACGATGGAACCCAAACTCCTAATCAAATTCAGTACACAGCATTGGCCATATTACCAATAAGATAACCTAAATCGATGGCACCCAGAGGGGTCTCTAGATCCTCAAATTCTGTGGAACCTTTTTAACTTTGGGAAGGGCTCAAAGGCGTGAAAAGAGATTCCCCTATGTGGAGGCCTTTTCCGTCCTTCGCTCACATCCTGAACTATGCTTCTCCAATAGATCCTCACCCTCAGCCTTCTGCTCTAGTCTCTCTGCTGTCACTCTCACCTCAACAACCTGATTTCTCCCATCCCGTTACTAGATCAACAACCCAAACATCCGCCGGTTCTCAGAACATTGCCCCCTTGCTGAGGTAGCAGGTACTTAGTTACCACTCTACCCACTCACTCCTCTCTTCTCCTGTCAGCACCCATACGGGGTTTCACCAGGTCCTTTTACCAGCTAACCTAAAGCTCAAAATAGCTGAGAAGACCCCTATCCAAGATGTAATAAAAATGGTCTTTAAAGTTGCTTTGTCATCACTGAAAACAGGTTACTAAGAATTTAAAGTCCCTCACAGGCTTTTTGGATACACACTCCCATCTTCCCCTCTTTTCTACATGTTCTACTGCTCAAGTTTTTGTTGCTAGAAAATCCCAAACCCCTTTCCCATTATTCTTTTACATCTCTCCGTACTCATTCTCAGATCCTCGGAACTGCTCTAAGTCCCGCCTTCCCTCTCTTTCCCCTCTGTTCCACACCCACAGAAAAGTCTTAACTGATCTTCTCCAGATGTCTTCACCATGGCTGACTTTAGGACGTTCAGCAAAAGAGTCCCTATAAAAGAGTTCAGTGTAGACAAACTTCCTGTTTTCATGTGGCCCTGTTCTACTTGGCCACTGGCTAAAACAATCAGTACTTGTAAGCTAGACACCCCCTTACTAGTTTTTCACAAAATATGTGAACAAGGCCTCTGACTTTGAGCTGGGGCTTCAAAGAGATGGCTACATTTCTATGATAAAGAAGTTACCAACTGGCTCCATGGTAACAGCTGGCAAGCGGAAAAAAGAAAGGGATGAAATATCTCTCCCCCTCCCAGGTGTCCTTGAAAAGTTAATTTGCTCAGAACAGAGGAAAAAAACATAAAAAAACTGCTTTTTGTGAATTTCTGCTGACTGTGAACTTCTGAGCACATTCCCTTACATGTTGGGTACAAAATTCTGAAACTTCCTAAACTTGGGGTTCATGGGATTAATTGATTACAACAGAAGCAATGCCCTCTGAATCCGTTTGCAACCAAATAGGACTGTTTCCCTAGCTTTGGTGCTATCTTAGGTGCCTTGTCTTGACTGTTCCTACAAGAGTATAATTCTATATACTTAAACATTTTTATGTTTTCATTAAATGGTCAACAGTGGTGATTAAATGTGTAATGGTGCAGAGGTTACCCAGAGTGCTCTATCATGATGCAGGTTCATTTGAAGATCAAACAGGGGGGCATACAACCCGGTTCCACAGGGAACATATATCCCTCACTTCAGCCATCCTATTAGGAATACGAGTTGCTGCAGGGGAGGTCACAGGAACCACTGCCTTGGTCCATGGTACACAGCAAAATACCCAATTAGAAGCAGCAATAGACCAAAACTTAAAGATATTAGAAACCTCCATCACAGCTTTGTGGGAATCTTTAACCTCTCTCTCTGATGTTGTTTCATACAACAATCGAGGGTTGGACCTCCTCTTCATGAGAGAATGGTGCCTTTGTGCTGCATTGAGGGAAGAATATTATTTTTATGGCAACAATACTGGAGTTGTAAAAAATTTATGAGTAAAATAAAAGGATGCCTTGAAGAGTGTCAACGAAAGAGAGAGGCCCAAAAAGGGTGGTTTGAGTCTTGGTTCACACAGTCCCCCTGGTTAACTATACGTTTATCAAACTTGGCCAGTCCAATAATAATACTCACATTCTTGCTAACTATAAAACCCTGTTTGCTCAACCATGTATTTTCATTTCTCCAACCTCAAATTAGACAAGTTAAACTTATGGTAATACCCCACTAGCAGACATAGAATGTGACACCACTCCAATGATCACTTTTATGATTAAAAGTAGCCAGAAGAAGACGTGGGGAATGAAAGGTTAATAAAATGGTACTTGTCACTTCCTCTTTTTCTGTATGCTTAACAAAACACTGTTGAAATCTTGAGAACTGTTTGCTAATCTTGTTCCCAGAATGTGCTGTCTCCAACTTCCAAAATATATAATGTACTCCCTCTCCCGGTTGCATGCAAACTGCCCACTCGCCCTGACCCATCAATAAACTTCCCTGCCTGCCCTCTACAAGGAAAACACATAAGCTCTGCTTAAGATGTCCTCAGGGCTCTCTGCTCGATTCAAGGGAGCTCTGAGCCCCAGCATGCTGGACCCCCAATAAACCCTTTGCTGTTCCATGAGACAGTCTCTTGGTGGTCTCTTCCTCTGACGCTCACCTGAACATTACTTGGATGATTGAATGTAGAAGAGAACATCCAGTCAAAAAGGGATAGTCGGTAGGATTAGGAAGATAGTCGGTATGTTTAGGAAGGAGAGTGAGTATAGGATTTGGAACAAAAGTTTTTTAGCAATAGGGTTTTGGTTAGAGAGTGAATGTAAATGTGAGCACATATGAACCATCACAATGATGAACTGGGGAAAATATGTAGGAAAGCAGATATCAATAGAGACGTTACGAAATCAGGCAAAGTATAAAGTGTGTGATAGAATTAGGCATTTTCAACAGGGTTGATTTTGGATATATTATCTTAGGAAGAAACGAATATATTGTCACAAATAGGATTGACTTTTGAGAGCATTAGGCAACCTGGACATGGATGTTTTTAGTAATCCATGTTAACTTTACATTTAGGCTTTGGTAGAAACATAAGTGTGACCTTTTCTTTTTGTGTCCAGAATATTACTGGGTTAAATTGTATATGTAGATCAGGTGACAGGAATATTTCTTCCACCATTTCTGGGAGCCATAATTTGAATACATATAAATTAGTATTGAGTTTACAATGAGGTGTACCCTGTGTCTATGAATATAGAGACAATGAATAAATAGACTATACTGTGAATAAATAATATAACTGGTTCCACTTTAAATAATGGATTGATTTGATATCTGAAAATATATAAGAAATCTTATATTGATATACAATCATTCATTCCATCCAGTTATACATCTAATGGTAATATTAGGGTTATGGTTTATCATGAACGGTGTGTGAGTTTTGCTTCAAAAGGGATTATGGAAATCGAAAATAATGGGTTTGGTAAGAAGTCTCATGAAAAGACCAGTCAAGAAACATGGAGGAATACATGTGTTCTGAAACAGAAAATTATTGAAAGTGAAACACATACCCATAATTTCGCTAACTTGTGGATGAAATATATACTCTATTATGTGCATTACCTGAAGAAATAGTAATGTACCAGTGGCGAATAAGAATGAACATGAAAATACACATCATGTCCCATATGAATCTACTTGTATTAATGAGAAACTGGGTCAATTATTGTAGAAATATTAGGATATGTATGCACCATTCACTGAAGTTAGTTTTCATTACTAGGAAGCAAATATGTATTTCAGGTGGATGAATATTTCAGAGAATAACCTTTTGAAATGTTGACTATAAATCCACATACATGAATATGAAAACATTTAGGGAGTGTATAATAAGGCATATATATTTTATATTTTAAAAAAATCTGGAGTGTGTATATATACACACAGAGAGAGAGACATTAAAAAGTAGCAATATATATGCCAATCGAAATTCACCGTGATATATATATCTTACACAGATAGAAAAATATTCAATTTACTGAACATGGATTTATGTATAATATTGTTCAACTAGGAGGCTCACACATAGGATGAATTTTCAAATCCCATAGCGTTTAGGTGGAGTGATCACTTCTCATCATTTGTATCTGTCAAGTCAGACACCTCACAAGAACGTATGTGTGATACCAGGTAGTATTCTATATGTGCATATAAAAATAGATGTGCTCAATAGGTTACATAAAATGGGAGAGAGGAATTCACATATTTGTTAAATTTAAAAATACATGGAGAACTATTTCAATTTAAATCGACTAGATTTATAGCACATACATTTTGTCATGCAAAAGCCATGTCCAACTATACACCATGCCTCCTCTGAACTGCTTGTATTTATAATCTGTTTGGGTTATTTTTCTCCATCTTATTAGGATTAGTAGTCAGAGACAAGTAGGGTATGGGTTAGTGTCACGGATTCAGTATTTCAAATGGAAAATAGGAAAATAAATCCAATGTGTATGCAAATATGTGCCACAAAAAATATTCCCACTCTCATCCAGAAAAATGCCTTGAAATTATCTTCGCCCCAGGTAAAACACAATTAGAAAAGAAGAGTTAGAAAATCTGTGAATACATATGTGGAATGGAAAATGCTCAGGAGTTCACAACCTTGGAGGTGGTAGAGGAGTTTCCAAAAGTAAGGGACAGTGTAAACACTCCACAATCATGGAGCTATGCTGGCCTAAAGACTTCTTGAGAAACTGCCTCTGAGTTTGGGCATTTGAAATATATGTTGTTGTCAGGAGCTTTAGCTTCCTTTGAAGTGAGACCATCAAACCTGGGTCAGTATCTATGTGACCTGGAGGACATGGTTTCTTATTTTCCGATGAACATGAGGCAGCAGTGCTGAAGTCTCTTTGTAGGTAAACTGTGGCCTCTTCGGGCAAAGTGACACCCCGTGTGGACTTTGAAGCCATTTGGTCATCCTCCACTTTTCGTGGTGTTTTTTTGCTGCTGCACTGGGAGTTTGGTATTTGATTCATGACATACAAGGAGTTCAACTGGGACACAGTGCATGAGGGAGTCTTGTAACGTGTGGTGGGTCAGGCTCTGCAGGAGAATGCACCAACTGGGCTTCTATTCCACATTGCTTGCCACCTTGACCATAGCAACCTAATTCTGAACATTGCCCTGAAAACTCTGCATATAACAAGATGCCTTTTCATATAATGGTCTCCTGGCTGCATCAAGTCAGTCACAAGCCATTTGGACGCCAATGGCAGATCCACATGGCCACATCACAGATGTATTATCACACACCTGCCTACCACTGCTCTAGGCCCACTACTCAGCAGGCTCCAACTTACTGGCATCTCTGTTCTACACCATTTTCATGAAACCCAGTCAATCAAGGCACTGTCTGTTACACTCATGATCAGCAACAGGACATCCAATGGTTCTCCAGTGCCATCTGGTCATTGGGAATTTCAAAAATTTCATGGTGTTTTTCTTTCCATTTTTCAAGAATGAAGTTGGAGGCACTTTGGGGTTTCCATTCATCCAGGAACCATTACATGGGGAGGAAGCTCATTTCAATGAAAGCTCTGAGGAACTCTAACAGGCAAGGCTTCCCAAACACTGGCCAAAAGGTCACATGAAGCCAGGCCCATTGAGGTCTACAACGTGAGGTCCATGTGTCTTTTGACTCTAACTATGGCTGCCAAGTTTTTCAGAATAAAATCATGTGATATCCTTGCTGAGATTTTCAGCTCTCTGTGGAAAGCCATCCTGGGCCTAGATCTCAGGTTTCAAGGGCAACTCTCATGTGTGGCCTCCTACAATGCCAACACAATTAATGGCAATACTTCTCTGAGGTCAGTTCCAGAACTCAGTCTCCAAGGAGAATCACACCAGAGTTCAAGCCCATGTGGACTCTGTCATCTCTTCCAACCGCCACACAAATGACCACAATTAAAACCAAAACATTCCCACATGGCCCTCATCTTCATCCATATAGGCACTCATCATAAACTCTGGCTGGAGGTTTCCATGAGGGATGCAGCCCAAGACAGTGTCCAAAATATCCACCATTGCCCCTCATTTGTCTAAATTTAGGGTGGTCTGGAAACCCTTTCTGTGAACCAAGAGTGATCAAATAGGCGTGCCGTTAATACTGCTCTGCTTCTCCAATTTGAGGCCTACTGACTGTCAGGTATAGATTGCTTATGTGATTTGGCATCATGAGAGAAACCAAGCACTTATGCAGGACTTTGAATAACTCATTTGACCTATAGGAATCCTATTCTCACTGGATGGACGTCAGGAACCTAACAGAGGAAGGCAAGAGACTTCATCCACAATGACTGATCCTTTTGCCATTTTGGTTTTGGATGCACACATGGGATCTTCTTTAGATTTATCAGGAGCTGAGAATCTTAGCCACAGCCTCAACCAGGGCCTAGTGTCTGATTAAGACACATCCCTTTCCAAAGAAATTAAGCAATGAGCCACAGGTGATGCCCATTCATTTCCATTTGAAAACTGTTTCTTCAGGCTTCAAAAAGGGGTGGCCTGAAACAAAGACCTTCCTGACATTCAAGGCAACAGAACCATAGGTAAGCAAATGGCCCAAAGCAGGGTTTCTCCAATGAGACTTTACTGGTCACACTAATATCTGAGATGTTCCCATTCCCTTCAGCTATCAAGAACATGGCCATGTCACAGAGCATGGAGGTTATACATATCTTGGACAATAAATCATGAGCTCATTCTGGAGAGTGGCCAGAATTCAGGAAGAAAACCGGAACTTAGGAAGTTAGTAGTTGTTTCCTATCCATAAGACAAGCCACAGTCTATTCATCACTTATGAACGATGAATGCTGGGAAGCTTTCTACTAGACAGGACACCTCCATTGATGCATTCTCTTTTCTAATGTCTAAAACCACGGACACAGTGGATACACAGACATAGAAACACTCGCCTTGTCAAAAGAGTTACTATCAACAGTAGACTCCAAAGCAAACGAACCACCTTTATTACCTATTCGCAGAATATGAGACAAAACCACAAACTCACACCCACACACATAAAGTCACCTCATTCCCAAAAGTGGATCTGTGACTATCTGGAGTGTCCTCTGACTGGTGGGCCATACTATGTTCCTCTCGAAATGGCCTTTCCTCTCTCAGATTTTGTCTCCTTGGCCAACTCTGTCATGCTTTGAGGAGCCTGCAGTTAGCCACTACCTGCTATCTCAGGAAAGGCCTCTCTTCAGAGCTCAATTGGCATTTGGCCATCCTCAAATCAGTAGGTACCAAGAAGGTCTGAATCTGTACTTGGTAAATACAAACAAGTGAGCCCACTGGGACAGGGACTGGGACTGGCTCTCGGTGCCTGGCTTCTTGCATCACAATTTCAGAGAGTTTCATCATCAAGGAAGTTAGCTAGGACACTTCCTTCAGGAACTGAATGAGGTCACTGCCTTGGCAACAACTTTGTCCTAACCGTTGCTTCCAAGGGTTCCATGAGATGGAGGCTGCTCCTACTTTGTGTGACAATTTGACTTGTTACAATGGTATATCAAAATAGGCACCTGGGAATAGCTCTCCACGCAGGCCTGCTTAGGTCCATCTTCTCTACATTAAGAAGAGAAAGGCTGATGCATACACATCCCTTCGTCCTGTTCAGGTTGTTTTCCATGAAGATGGATTTTGCTCTCTCAGATCCTTCATAGCTGCCTACATCTTCTCCAGGGATCATTTCTGCATCGAACTTTGAGGTTCTCAGCAGTTGGAAGATACCCTACATTCCTGTATTGTAAGGCGAACTCTGTCCCTGCTCTTTTGTAATTTTAGATTGAAGCAACAGTGTATGGTTAGGGTTAATAACAGGTTCGATTTGGGCAAGGAATCATTATGCGGGATGAATAATGGTATTGGGAACCTGCAATATTTATAGGAATATAGAGATGAAATATAAGTATGAAAACAGAAATCTAGGTAAGATTTGAAGCTCAGAAATGCATTGGGCAACTGATTGCGATACGTAGCTTTGAATTACGTTCTAGATACATGTTTCAGAAAAATCGATATACAATGGCATAGGATCTTGTACCTTGGATGATTGAATGTAGTAGAGAACATCTACTCAAAAAGGGATAGTCGATAGGATCAGGAACATAGTCAGTATGTTTCGGAAGAAGAGTGAGTATAGGTTTTGGACCAAAGTTCATAAGCAATAGGGTTTCGGTTAGAGAGTGAATGTCAATGTCAGCACATGTGAAGGGTCAGTCACAATGTTGAACTGGAGAAAATATGTAGGAAAGTTGATATCAATAGAGACATTAGGAAATCAGGCAAAGTACAAAGTGAGTGAAAAAATTAGACATTTTCAATGGTATTGAGGTTGAATATATAATCTTAGGAAGAAACAAATATGTAGTCACCAACAGGATGATCATTTGAGAGCATTAGGCAACCTGGACATGGATGTTTTTAGTAATCCATGTTCAGTTTCCGTTTAGGCTTTGTTACAGTCATACGTGTGACTTTTGCATTTTGTGTCCAGAATACTACTGTGATAACATGCATATGTAGATCAGGTGACATGAGTATTTCTTCCACCATTTCTGGGAGCAATATTTTGAAGATGTATAAATTAGTATTGGGGGTACAAAGAGGTGTAACCTGTGTCTATGAATATAGAGATAATGCATGAATAGACCATACTGTGAATAGATAATATAACTGGTTCCACTTTACAAAATGTATTGAATTGATATCTGAAAATATATAAGAAATCTTATATTAATATAAAATCATTCATTCCAACCAGTTATACATCTAATAGTGATATTATAGTTATGATTTATCATGCAGTGTGTGTACGTTTTGCTTCAAAAGTGATAAAGGAATTCGAAAATAATGTGTTTGGAAAGAAATCTCATGAAAAGATCAGTCAAGAAACATGGAGGAATCCATGTGTTCTAAAGCAGGAAGTGATTGAAAGTGAAACAAATGCCTATAAATTTGCTAACCTGTGGAGGAAATATATATCCTATGATGTGCATAAACTGAAGAAATTGTAATGTCCCAGTGTTGAATAAAAATGAACATCGATAAACACATCATGTCCCATAGGCATCTATTTGCATTGATGATAAACTGTGTCAGTTACTATAGAAATATTAGGATTTGTATGCACCATTCACTGAAGTTAGTTTTCAGTACTAGGAAGCAAATATGTATTTCAGGTGGATGAAATTTTTTGAGAATAATCTTGTGAAAAGTTGATTATAAATCCACATTCATGAACATGAATAAAATTAGGGAGTGTATATAAGACACATATATTTCATATTTTGAAAAATAGAAGGAGAGAGTGTATATATATATATATATATATATATATATATATATATATATATATAAATATATATACACACACAGACACACACACATACACACCCAGAGACATTAAAAATAGCAATATATGCCAATCAAAATTCACCATGAAATATATATCATCCACAGATCCAAAAATATTCATTGTACTGAACATGGATTTGTGTATAATTTTGTTCAACTAGGAAGCTCACCCATAGGTTGAATTTTCAGTTCCAACGACATTTAGAAGGAGTGATCTTTTCTCTCAATTTGTATCTGCCAAGTTAGCCACCTCACAAGAATGTACGTGTAGTACCAGGTAGGATTCTCTATGTGTATATAAAAATATATTTGCTGAGTAGGCTACAGAGAAAGAGAGACAAGAAGTCACATATTTGTTATCTTTAAAACCACATGGACAACTATTGCAACAAAAAATTGTCTAGATTTATAACCCCTAACCTTTAAAATGCAAAAGGCAAGTCCAACTATACACCATGCCTCCTCTGAACTGCTTGTATTTCTATTATGTTTGGGTTATTTTTCTGCCTCATATTAGGATTAGTAGTCAGAGACTAGTAGGGTGTGGTTTAGTGTCAGAGATAAAGTATTTGAAATGGAAAATTGGAAAATGAATCCAATATGTATGCAAATATGTCCTACACAAAAGTCTTCCCACTCTCATCCAGATAAATCCTTTGACATTACCTTCACCCCATGTAAGATGCAATTCGAAGAGAAGAGTTAGAAAATCTGTGAATACATATCTGGAATGGAAAATGCACAGGAGTTCACAACCTTGGAGGTGGTAGAGGAGTTTCCAAAAGTAAGTGACTGTGTAAACACTCCACAAACATGGAACTCTGCTGGCCAATAGCCTTCTTGTAAAACTGCCTCTGAGTTTGGACACTTGAAATATATCTTGTTGTCTGGAGCTTTAGCTTCATTTCTGGTGAGACCATCAAACCTGGATCTGCATCTATGTGACCTGGAGGACATCGTTTCTTATTTTCCATTGAACATGTGGTACCAGTGTTGATTTCTCTCTTTGTTGGTAAACTGTGGCCACTGGAAGCTTATTGTCTCCCTGAGTGGACTGTGAAGCCATTTGGTCATCCTGCCCTTTTTGTGGTGTTTCTTTCTTTTTTTTTAATTTTATTTTTTTATTGGTTGTTCAAAACCCTACAAAGCTCTTGACATATCATATTTCATACATTAGCATACATTAGCTTCAAGTGAGTTATGAACTCCCTTTTTTGCCCCAAGTACAGATTGCAGAATCACATGGGTTACACATCCACATTTTTACATAATACCATAATAGTAACTGTTGTATTCTGCTACCTTTCCTATCCTCTACTATCCCCCCTCCCCTCCCCTCCCATCTTCTCTCTCTACCCCTTCTACTGTAATTCATTTCTCACCTTGTTTATTTTCCCATTCCACTTACAACCTCTTATATGTAATTTAGTATAACAATGAGGGTCTCCCTCCGTTTCCATGCAATTCCCCTTTTCTCTCCCTTTCCCTCCCACCTCATGTCTCTGTTTAATGTTAATCTTTTCTTCCTGCTCTTCCTCCCTGCTTTATTCTTAGTTGCTCTCATTATATCAAAGATGACATTTGGTATTTGTTTTTTAGGGATTGGCTAGCTTCACTAAGCATAATCTGCTCTAGTGCCATCCATTTCCCTGCAAATTCCAAAATTTTGTCATTTTTTAGTGCTGCGTAATACTCCATGGTGTATAGATGCCACATTTTTTTAATCCATTCATCCATTGAAGGGCATCTGGGTTGGTTCCACAATCTAGCTATTGTAAATTGTGCTGCTATGAACATCGATGTGGCAGTATCCCTGTAATACGCTCTTTTAAGGTCTTCAGGGAATAGTCCGAGAAGGGCAATAGCTGGGTCAAATGGTGGTTCCATTCCCAGCTTTCCCAGGAATCTCCATACTGCTTTCCAAATTGGCCGCACCAATTTGCAGCCCCACCAGCAATGTACAAGAGAACCCTTTTCTCACTCCAGTAAGATTGGCAGCCATTATGAAATCAAACAACAACAAGTGCTGGCGAGGTTGTGGTGTTTCTTGATGCTGCAATGGGAGGTTGGTATTTGCTTCATGAAATACAAGGAGTTCAACTAGGATATAGGGCTGGAGGGAGTTCTGTCACGTGTGTTGGGTCAGGGTGTGCAGGAGAATTCACCAACCAGGGTTCTATCCCACATAACTTGCCCCCTTGACCATAGCAACTTGATTGTGAACATTGCCCTGAAACCTCTGATATAACAAGATGCCTTTTCATATAATGGTCTGCTGGCTGTACCAAGTCAGTCACAAGCTATTTGGAAGCCAATGGCAGATCCACATGGTGACACCACAGTTGTATTACCACACACCTGCCCACCACTGCTCTAGGCCCACTACTCAGCAGGCTCCAACTTACTGGCATCTCTGTTCTGCACCATTTTCATGAAACCCAGTCAATCAAGGCACTGTCTGTAACACAACAATCAAGCCACTGTCTGCAACAGAACATCCAATGGTTCTCCAGTGCCACTTGGTCATTGGGAATTTCAAAAATATCATGGTATTTATCTATCCATTTTTCAAGAATGAAGTTGGAGGCACTTTGGGGTTTCCATTCTTCAAGGAACCATTACATGGGGAGGAAGCTCATTTCAATGAAAGCTCTGAGGAACTCTAACAGGCAAGGCTTCCCAAACACTTGCCAAAAGGTCACATGAAGCAAGGCCTATGGAGGTCTACAACGGGAGGTCCATGTGTCTTTTGACTCTTAACTATGGCTGCCAAGTTTTTCAGAATAAAATTATGCGATATCCTTGCTGAGATTTTCAGTTCTCTGAGGAAAGCCATCCTGGGCCTAGATCTCAGGTTTCAAAGGCAACTCTCATGTGTGGCCTCCTACAATGCCAAAACAATTAATGGCAATACTTCTCTGAGGTCAGTTCCAGAACTCAGTCTCTAAGAGGAATCACACCTGAGTTCAAGACAATGTGGAACCTGTCAACTCTTCCAACCGCCACACAAATGACCACAATTAAAACCAAAACATTCCCACATGGCCCTCATCTTCAGCCGTATAGACACTCATCATAAACTCTAGCTGGAGGTTTCCATGAGGGGCGCTGCCAAAGACAATGTCCAAAATATGCACCCTTGCCCCCCATGTGTCTAAATTCAGTGTGGCCTGGACACCCTTCCTTTGAACCAGGAGTGATCAAATAGGCCTGCTGTTAATGCTGCTCTGCTTCTCCAATTTGAGGCCTACTGACAGTCAGGTATAGATTCATTATGTGATTTGGCATCATGAGAGAACCCAAGTACTTCTGCAGGATTTGAATAACTCATTTGACCCATAGGAATCCTATTCTCACTTGATGGATTTCCGGAACCTATCAGAGGAAGGCAAGAGACTTCATCTACAATGACTGATCTTTTTGCCATTTTGGTTTTGGATGCACACATGGGATCTTCTTTACATCTATCAGGAGCTGAGAATCTTAGCCACAGCCTCAAACAGGGCCTAGTGTCTGATTAAGACACCATCCTTTTCAAAGCAATTAAGCAAAGAGGCACAGGAGATGCCCATTCATTTTCATTTGAAAACTGTTTCTTCAGGCTTCACAAAAGGGTGGCCTGAGGCAAAGACCTTCCTGACATTCAAGGCAATAGAACCATAGTTAAGCAAATGGACCAAAGCAGGGTTTCTCCACTGAGACTTTACTGCTCATACTGATGTCTGAGTTTTCCGAGATGTTCCCATTCCCTTCAGCTATCAAGAACATGGACATGTCACAGAGCTTGGAGGTGGTACATATCTTGCACAATAAATCATGAGCCTATTCTGGAGAGTGGCCAGAATTCAGGAAGAAAACAGGAACTTAGGATGTTAATAGGTGTTTAAGATCCATAAGGCAAACCACAGTCCATTCATCAATTGAGCAGGATGAATGCTGGGAAGCTTTCTACTAGACAGGACACCTCCATTGATGCATTCTCTTTTCTAATGTCTAAAACCACGGACACAGTGGATACACAAACATAGAAAGTCGCCTTGTCAAAAGACTTACTAGAAACAGTCGACTCCAAACCAAACCAACCACCTTTCCTACCTATTCTCAGAACATGAGACAAAACCGCAAACTCACACCCACACACAAAGGCACCTCCTTCCCAAAAGTAGGTCTGTAACTATCTGGAATGTCTTCTGACTGGTGGGCCATACTATGTTCCCCACAAAATGGCCTCTCCTGTCTCAGATCTTGTCTCCTTGGCCAACTCTGTGATGCTTTGAGGAGCCAACCGTTAGCCACTACCTGCTATCTCAGGAAAAGCTTCTCTTCAGAGCTCTACTGACATTTGGCCATCCTCACATCAGTAGGTACCAAGAAGGTCTGATCTGTACTTGGTAAATCCAAACAAGTGAGCCCACTGGGACAGGGACTGGGACTGGCTCTCGGTGCCTGGCTTCTTGCATCAAAATTTCCGAATGTTCCATCACCAAGGAAGTTAGGTAGGTCACTTCCTTCAGGAACTGAAAGAGGTCACTGCCTTGGCAACAACTTTGCCCTAACCGTTGCTTCCAAGGGTTCCATTAGATAGAGGCTGCCCCTACTTCCTTTGAAAATTTGACTAGTTTCAATTGTATATCAAAATAGGCACCTGGGAACAGCTCTCCATGCAGGTCTGGTTAGGTCAATCTTCTCTACATTAAAAAGAGAGAGGCTGATGCATACACATCCCTTTTTCCTGTCTAGATTGTTTGCCATTGAAGATGGCTTTTGCTCTCACAGGTCCTTCATAGCTGCTGACATCTTCTCCAGGGATTATTTCTGCATCGAACTTTGAGGTTCTCAGCAGTTGGCAGATACCCTACATTCCTGTATTGTAAAGCGAACTCTGTCCCTGCTCTTTTGTAATTTTAGATTGAAGCAACAGTGTATGGTTAGGGTTAATAACAGGTTCGATTTGGGTAAGGAATCATTATGCGGGATGAATAATGGTATTGGGAACCTGCAATATTTATAGGAATATAGAGATAAAATATAAGTATGAAAACAGAAATCTAGGTAAGATTTGAAGCTCAGAAAAGCATTGGGCAACTGATTGCGATACGTAGCTTTGAATTACGTTCTAGATACATGTTTCAGAAAAATCGATATACAATGGCATAGGATCTTGTACCTTGGATGATTGAATGTAGTAGAGAACATCTACTCAAAAAGGGATAGTCGATAGGATCAGAAAGATAGTCAGTATGTTTCGGAAGAAGAGCGAGTATAGGATTTGGACCAAAGATCTTTAGCAATAGTGTTTCCGTTACAGAGTGAATGTCAATGTCAGCACATGTGAAGTGTCAGTCACAATGTTGAACTGCAGAAAATATGTAGGAAAGTAGATATCAATAGAGACATTAGGAAATCAGGCAAAAGTATCAAGTGAGTGAAAAAATTAAACATTTTCAACAGTTTTGAGGTTGAATATATAATCTTAGGAAGAAACAAATATGTAGCCAGCAATAGTATTGACATTTGAGAGCATTAGGCAACCTGGTCAGGGATGTTTTTAGTAATCCATGTTCAGTTTACCTTTAGGCTTTGGTACAATCATACGTGTGGCTTTTGCATTTTGTGTCCAGAATATTACAGTGATAACATGCATATGTAGATCAGGTGACATGAGTATTTCTTCCACCATTTCTGGGAGCAATATTTCAAATATGTATAGATTAGTATTGGGGGTACAACCAGGTGTACCCTGTGTCTATGAATATAGAGATAATGCATGAATAGACCATACTGTGAATAAATAATATAACTTGTTACACTTTAAACAATGTATTGAATTGATATCAGAAAATATATAAAAAATCTTTTATTGATATATAATCATTCATTCCAACCAGTAATACATCTAATGGTGATATTACAGTGATGGTTTATCATGAAGTGTGTGTCCGTTTTGCTTCTAAAGTGATAAAGGAAATCGAAAATAATGTGTTTGGATAGAAGTCTCATGAACAGACCAGTCAAGAAACATGGAGGAATACATGTGTTCTGAAGCAAGAAGTGATTGAAAGTGAAACAAATGCCTATATATTTGCTAACCTGTGGAGGAAATATATATCCTACGATGTGCATAAAATGAAGAAATTTTAATGTCCCATTGTTGAATAAAAATGAACATCAATATACACATCATGTCCTATAGGAATCTACTTGCTTTGATGATAAACTGTGTCAGTTACTGTAAAAATATTAGGGTTTGTAAGCACGATTCACTGAAGTTAGTTCTCAGGATGAGGAAACAAATATGTATTTCAGGTGGTTGAATGTTTCTGAGAATAATCTTATGAAAAGTTGATTTTATATCCACATACATGAATATGAATGAATTTAGATAGTGTTTAATAGACACATGTTTTTCATATTTTGAAAAAAAAAATATATATATATATATATATATATATATATATATATATATATATATATATATATATATATAACTCATGGAGAAATATTACAATGAAAATTTGACAAGATTTATAACACATACCCTTGATAAAGCAGAAGGAAATTCCAAGTATATTCCATGCCTCCTATTAAAGGCCTGTATTTCTATTCTGTTAGTTTTCTTTTTATCCATCATATTAGCATTAGTAGTCAGAGTCTATTAGGGTATGTGTTAGTGTCGGGGATCAGTATTTCAAATGAAAATAGGAAAATAAATCTAATGTGTATGCAAATATGTGCTACACAAAAATCTTGCCACTCTCATCCAGAACAATTCCTTTACATTAACTTCACTCCAAGTAAGACACAATTAGTGGAGAGGAGTTCGAAAACCTGTGATTACATATGTGGAACTGAAAATGTTCAGGAGTTCACAACATTGGATGTGGTAGAGCAGTTTCCAAAAGTAAGGGAGAGGTTAAACACTCCACAAACTTGGAGCTCTGCTGGCCTTAAGACTTCTTGAGAAAATGCCTCTCAGGTTGGGAACATGAAATATATGAAGTTGTCAGGAGATTTAGCTTCCTCATTGTGACACCATCAAATGTGGGTCTGCATCTATGTGACCTGGAGGAAATGGTTCCTTATTTTCTAATGAACATGAGGCAGCAGTTCTGAATTCTTTCTTGGTAAACTGTGGCCACTGGGAGTTAAGTGTCTCCCGTGTGGTCTGTGAAGCCATTTGGTCATCCTCCATTTTTGTGGTGTTTCTTACTGCTGCACTGGGAGTTTGGAATTGGCTTAATGAAATACAAGGAGTTCAACTGGGACACAATTCTGGAGGGAGCTCTGACACGTGTGATTGCTCAGGGTCTTCAGGAGAATGTTCGAAACATGGGTCTATCCCACATAGCTTTCCCCTTGACTATAGCAACCAGATTCTGAACATTGCCCTGAAACCTCTCAATAAAACAAGATGCCTTTACATATAAGGGTCTGCTGCCTGCACCATATCAGTCACAAGTATTTTGGAAGCCAAAGGGAGATCCACGTGGTCCCACCACAGATATTTATTCACAAATGTATTGTCCACTGCTCTAGCCCCAATACTCAGCAGGCTCCAACTTACTGACATCTCGGTTCTGTACCATTTTCATGACAACCAGTCAATCAAGGAACTGTCTGGTACACACATGATCAGCAACAGGACATCCAAAGTTTCTCCAGTGCCACCTGGTCATGGAAATTTCAAAAATTTTATGGTATTTGTATAGCCATTTTTCAAGGATGATGTTGGAGGCACTGTGGGTTTCAATTCATTCAGGAACCATTAAATGGTGAGTAAGCTCATTTCAATGAAAGCTCTGAAGAACTCTCGCAGGCAAGGCTTCCCAATGAGTGCCCAAAAGTTCACATGAAGCCAGGCTCATTGAGGTCTACAATATGAGATACATGTGTGTTTTGAGTCTCAACTATGACTTCCAAGTCTTTCAGTAAAAAAATCATGTGTTTCCCTGGCTGTGATTCCCAGTGCTCGGTGGAAATCCACCCTGGGCCTAGATCTCAGTTTCCAAGGGCTAATCTCATGTGTGGCCTCCTATAATCCCAAAACAATTCATGGCAATACTTCTCTCAAGTCAGTTCCAGAACTCAGTCTCTAAGGAGTATCAGAGCAGAGTTCAAGCCCTGGTGGACCAAGTCATCTCTTCCAACCGCCACACAAATGACCACAATTAAAACCAAAACACTCCTACATGACCCTCATCTTCTTCCATAAAGACACTCATCATTACATATGGCTGGAGGTTTCCATGAGGGGCACAGCCCAAGACAGTGTCCAAAATAAGCTCCCTTGCCCCTCATTTGCCTAAAGTCAGGGTGGCTTGGACACCCATCTTGTGAACCAGGAGTGATCTTTAAGGGTAAAAGAAATTGAAATTAAAGTGTAAAAGTTAAAGTGTAAAAGACCGGGTTTGTAAAGTTTCTAAGATTCAAGGCCTGATTTAAAATGTAAAGGACCAGGTATTGTTAAGTCCCTATGCTACATGAAAAATCTGAAATTCCTGTTACTTGTAGGACAATTTCTGGACTGCCCAGTAAATATTCCCCCTGATCGCCTGGTTGTTTAATAACCTAGGACCCTGTGTGGCTTGGCACATATGCATCGCAGGGCCTAATCTAATCAATTTGAATCTGTACCGCGCTGTAGAACTGACCTATCCCTCCTGCCTGACATGTTCCCACCAATGAATGAACTAATCATGTTTAGGATTTGTTGTTTGATTTTCCCGCAGTGTATGATGATTTTTTAAAAGATACTGTGATATATGTAAAGTCTCGCCCTCCCCAAAAAGTGTACTTAAGCACTGCTCAACCTCAGCTCGGAGATCTGGGCTGCTCTCCCTTCTTGAGTGACCACGGAGCCCTAGCATACTGGATTGGATCCTCAATAAATGTCTTTTGCTGTTGCATGAGCCGTGGTCTCATACATGAACATGAATGAATTTAAGGAGTGTATAATAAGACACATATATTTCATATTTTGAATAATCTATAGAGTGCAGATTTTTCACAAAACACATACAGAGATATTAAAAAGTAGCAATATATATGCCAATCAAAATTCATCATGAAATACATATCATACACAGATCCAAAAATATTTATTTTACTTAACATGGATTTATGTGTAATGTTGTTCAACTAGGAAGCTCACGCATAGGTTGAATTTTCAGTTCCTACAGCGTTTAGGAGGAGTGATCTCTTCTCACAATTTGTATCTGCCAAGTAGGCCACCTCACAATAATGTACGTGTGGTACCAGGTAGGATTCTATTTGTGCATATAAAAATACATGTGCTGAATAGGCAACAGAGAAAGGGAGACAGGAATTCACATATTTGATACCTTTCAAAACACATGGAGAACTATATCAATTAAAAATTAACCAGATTTTTAACAACTACCCTTTATCATGCAAAAGGCAAGTCCAACTATACACCATGCCTCTTCTGAACTGCTTGTATTTCTATTGTGTTTGGGTTATTTTTCTCCATCATATTAGCATTAGTAGTCAGAGTCTAGTAGGGTATGCATTAGTGTCATGGATTCAGTAATTCAAATGGAAATAAAGGAAAATGAATCCATTGTGTATGCAAATATGCGCTACAAAAAAACTTTCCACTCTCATTCAGAGCAATGCCTTGACATTACCTTCACCCAAGTAAGACACAATTAGAGGACAAGAGTTAGAAAATCTGTGAATACATATCTGGAATGGAAAATGCTCAGGAGTTCACAAGCTTGGGCACTTTAGAGGAGTTTTCAAACTTAAGGGACAGGATAAACAGTCCAAATTCATGGAACTCTGCTGGCCTAAAGACTTCTTGAGAAACTGCCTCTGAGGTTGGGCACTTGAAATATATGTTGTTGTCAGGAGCTTTAGCTTCCTTTGTAGTGATACCATCAAAGATGGGTTTTCATTTATCTGACCTGGAGGACATGGTTTCTTATTTTCCAAAAGAACATGAGGCAGCAGTGCTCAATTCTTCCTTTGAAGGTAAACTGTGGCCACGGAGGGGTAAGTGTCTCCCCGTCTTGACTGTGAAGCCAATTGGCCATCCTACAATTTTCGTGGTGTTTCTTGCTGCTGCACTGGGCTTTTGGTTTTTCCTTCATGAAATACAAGGAGTTCAACTGGGACACAGTGCTGGAGCGAGTTCTGTCACGTGTGGAGGGTCAGGGTCTACAGGAGAATTCACCAACCAGACTTCTATCCCACATAACTTGAAACATTATCCATAGCAAACTGATTCTGAACATTGTCCTGAAACCTTTACATATAACAAGATGCCTTTACAGATAAGGGTCGGCTAGCTGTACCATGTAAGCAACAAGCCATTTGGAAGTCAATGGCAGACCCAAATGGCCCCACCACAGATGTTTTATCATACACCTGCACACCACAGCCCTGGGCCCACTTCTCAGCACTCTCCAACTTACTGGCATCTCTGTTCTGCACAATTTTCATGAAATCGAGTCAGTCAAGGCACTGTCTGGTACACTCATGATCAGCAACAAGACATCCAAAGGTTCTCCAGTGCCACCTGGTCAGGGGAATTTCATGGTATTTATAGAGCCATTTTTCAAGGATGAAGTTGGAGGCACTGTGGGTTTCAATTCATTCAGGAACCATTAAATGTTGAGGAAAATCATTTCAATGAAAGCTCTCGAGAACTCTCACAGGTAAGGCTTCCCAAAGAGTGGCCAAAATACACATATATTTCATATTTTGAAAAATCTTGACAGTATATATATATATATATATATATATATATATATATATATATATATATATATATATACAAACACACACAGACATTAAAAACTAGCAACATATATGCCAATCGAAATTCATCATGAAATATATATCATCCACGTATCCAAAAATATTCATTTTACTGAACATGGATTTATGTATAATGTTGTTCAACTAGGAAGCTCACCCATAGGTTGAATTTTCAGTTCCAACAGCGTTTAGGAGGAGTGAACTTTTCTCACAATTTGTATCTGCCAAGTCAGCCACCTCACAAGAATATATGTGTGATACAAGGTACAATTCTATATGTGCATATAAAAATACATGTGCTGAATAGGATACAAAGAAATGGGGGAGACAGGAATTCACATATTTGATAAGTTTAAAAATACATGGACAACTCTTTCAACGAAAAATTGACTAGATTTAAAACTCCTTCCCTATATAATGGAAAAGTTAATTCAATGGTACACCATGCCTCCTCTGATATGTTTGTATTTCTGTTCTGTTTGGGTTATTTTGCTCCATTACGTTAGGATTACTTGTCAGAGTCTTGTAGGGTATGGGTTAGTTTCAGGGATTCAGTATTTCGAAAGGAAAATTGGAAAATGAATCCAATGTGTATGCAAATATGTGCTACACAAAAATCTTCCGACTCTCATCCACAACAATGCCTTGACCTTAACTTCGTCCCAAGTAACACATGTAGAGGAGATGAGTAAGAAAATCTGTGAATACATATCTGGAATTTAATATGCTCAGGAGTTCACAAACTTGCATTTAGAAGGCGAGATTCCAAAAGTAAGGGACAATGTAAACACTCCAAAAACATGGAGCTCTGCTAGCCTAAAGGCTTCTGGAAAAACTGCCTCTGATGTTGGGCTCTTGAAATATATGTTGTTGTCAGGAGCTTTAGCTTTTTTTGTAGTGAGACCATAAAAGCTGGGTCTGCATCTATGTGACCTGGAGGAGATGCTTTCTTATTTACCAATGATCATGAGGCAGCATTGCTGAATTCTCTCTTTCGGGGTCAACTGTGGCCACTTGGGGCTAAGTGTCTCCTCATGTGGACTGTGAAGCCATTTGATCATCCTCCAATTTTTGTGATATTTTTTGCTGCTACACTGGGAGTTCAGTATTTCCTTCACGAAATACAAGGAGTTCACCTGGGACACAGTGCTGGAGGGAGTTCTGTCACGTGTGGTGGGACAGGGTCTGCAGGAGAATGCACAAACCAGGCTTCTGTCCAACATAGCTTGACCCCTTGACCATAGGAACCTGATTCTGAACATTGCCCTGAAACTTACCCATATAACAAGAATCATTTACATATAAGGGTCTGCTGGCTGCACCATGTCAGTCACAAGCCATTTGGAAGCCATTGGGAAATCCACATGGAAGCACCACAGATGTTTTATCTCACACATGCCCACCTTTGCTCTAGGCCCACTATTCAGCAGGCTCCAACTTACTGGAATCTCTATTCTACACCATTTTCGTGAAACCCAGCCAATCAAGGCACTGTCTGGTACACTCATGATCACCAACAGGATATCCAATGGTTCTCCAGTGCCTCCTGGATATGGGAATTTCAAAAATTTCATGGTATTTATCGAGCCCATCTTTCAAGGTTGAAGTTGGAGGCACTGAGTGTTTCATTTAATTCGGTAACCATTAAATGGTGAAGAAGCTCATTTCAAAGAAAGATCTGGAGAACTCTCACTGCCAAGATTTCCCAAAGAGTGGCCAAAAGGCCACATGAAGCCAGGCCCATTGAGGTCTACAATGTGAAGTGCATTTGTGTTTTGACTCTCAACTATTGCTGCCAAGTGTTTCAGAATAAAATTATGTGATACCTTGGCTGAGATTCCCAGTGCTCTGTGGAAAGCCACACTGGGAATAGATCTCAGTTTCCAATGGTGACTCTCATGTGTGGCCTCCTAATATCCCAACACAATTCATGGCAATACTTCTCTGAGGTCAGTTCCAGGACTCAGTCTCTATAGGGTATCACACCAGAGTTCAAGCCCAGGTGGACCCAGTCATCGCTTCCAACTTCCACACAAATAACCACAATTAAAACCAAAACACTCCCACATGGCCCTCATCTTCTTCCATATAGACACTCCTCATAACCTCTGGCTGGATGTTTCCATGAGGGGCGCAGCCCAACACAGAGTCCAAATAACCTCGCTTGCCCGTCATTTTCCTAAAGGCAGGGTGGCCTGTACACCCTTCCTGTGAACCACAAGGGATCAAAAATGCCTTCCTTTAATACTGCTCTGCTTCTCCAATTTGAGACCTACTGACTGTCAGGTATAGATTCTTTATGTGATTCGGAGTCATGAGAAAACACAAGCATGTATGGGATAGCCTTTGCAGGGCTTAGAAGAACTCATTTGATTCAAAGGATCTCTATTCTCACTTGATGGTGGTCAGGAACCTAAGAGAGGAAGGCGAGAGACTTCATCAACAATTACTGATCTCTTTCCCATTTTGGTTTTGGATGCACACATGGGATCATTCTTTAGATGCATCAGGTGCTGAGAACCTAAGCCACAGCCTCACACAGGGCCAAGAGACTGATTCCGACACATCCATTTCCAAAGAAATTAACAAAGAGCCACAGGTGATGCCCATTTATTTCCATTTTAAAACTGTTTTCTTCAGGCTTCACAAAGCGGTGTCTTGAGGCCAAGACCTTCCTCACATTCAGGGGAAGAGAAGAATTGGTTAGCAAAAAACCCAAAGCAGAGTTTCTCCACTGAGGCTTTCCTGGTCACACTGATATCTGAGTTTTTTGAGATGCTAGCCATTCCCTTTAGCTATCCATTACATGGCCTTGTCACAGAGCTTGGAGGTGGTACATATCTTGGACACAAAACCATGAGCCTATTCTGGAGAGTGGCCAGAATCAGGAAGAAAACAGGAACTTAGGAAATTAGTAGGTGTTGCCCATCCATAAGGGAAGCCACAGTCCATTCATCAATTGGGCAGAATGAATGCTGGGTAGGTTTCTACTAAACAGGACACATCCATTGATGAATTCTCTTTTCAAATGTCTACAACCACAGACACAGTGGGATACACAGACATAGAAACACTCACTTTGTGAAACGACTTACTAGGAACAGTCCACTCCAAACCAAACAAACCGCCTTTTTTACCTATTCTCAGAAAATGAGACAAAACCACAAACTCACACCCACACCCACAAAGGCACCTCCTTCCCCCAAAGAGGTCTGTGACTATCCGGAGTGTCCTCTGACTTGTGAGCCTTATTATGTTCCCTGAAATGTTCTGTCCTGTCTCAGATCTGGTCTTTTTGGCCAAATCTGTGAAGTGGTCAGGAGCCAGCTGTGAGCAACTTCCTGCTTTCTCAGGAAAGGCCCCTCTTCTGAGCTCTCCTGAAATTTGGCCATTCTCACATCAGTATGTACCAAGAAAGACTGACTCTGTTCTTGGTAAATCCAAATAACTGAGCCCACTGGGAATGGTACTGGGACTGCCTCTGGTAGCCTGGCTTCCTGAATCCCAAGTTCAGAGAGTTCTATCACCAAAGAAGTGAGGAAGGTCACCTCCTTTGTGAACTGAATGAGGTCACTGCTTTGGAAACCACTTTGTCCTAAAATTTGCTTCCAAGGTTCCCATGAGATGGAGGCTGCCCCTATTTCCTGTGATACGTTCACAACTGAGGATTGTATATCAACCATAGGCAGCCAGGAACAGCTGTCTACACTGGACTGGTTTGGTCCATCTTCTCTACATTAAGAAGAGTGAGGCTTATTCTGACACATCCCTTCATCCTGACTGGGTTGTTTGCCATGGAAGATGACTTTTGATCTCTCAGGTCCTTCATAGCTGCCTACATCTTCTCCAGGGATCATTTCTGCATGAAACTTTGAGGTTCTCAGCAGGTGGAAGATCCCCTACACTCCTGTATTGGAAGACTAATTCTGTCCCTCCTCTTCTGTAAAGTTAGATTGAGGAAACATTGTATGGTTAAGGTTAATAACAGCTTCCATTTGGGTTAGGAATCATTCTCTTGGATGAATAATGGTATTGGAATTTTGCTATATTTTCAAGAATATATAGGTGAAATATAAGTATGAAAAAAGAAATCTAGGTAATTTTTGAAGCACAGAAGGGAATTGGCCCCACTATTGGGATTCTTAGCTTTGAATTATGTTCTGCACAGGTGTCTCAGATTAATTGATATACAATGGCATAGGACCTTGTCTTTTGGATGATTGAATGTCGAAGAGAAAATCCAGTCCAAAAGGGATAGTTGGTGGATTAGGAAGATATTCGTTAGATTTAGAATGAAGAGTGTGTATAGCATTTGGACCAAAAGATCTTTAGCAATAGGGTTTTGGGTAGAGAGTGAAAGTAAATGTCAGCACATGTGAAGAGTCAGTCATAATGATGAAATGGGAAAAAAAATATAGGAAATCAGATTTCAATAGAGACATTAGGAAATCAGGCAAAGTATAAAGTGAGTGATAGGATTAGACATTTTCAACAGGGTTGAGGTTGAATATGTAATTTCAGGAAGAAACAAATATGTAGTCACCAATAGGATTCACTTTTGAGAGCAGTAGGCAACCTGGACATGGATTTTTTTTTAATCCATGCTCACTTTCCATTTAGGATTTGGTACAATCATAAGTGTGACCTTGCTTTTTGTTTCCACAATATTACTGTGATTAATGTATATATAGATCAGGTGACATGAGTATTTCTTCCACCATTTCTGGGAGCAATATTTTGAAGACATATAATTTAGTATTGTGGGTACAAATAGGTATACTCTGTGTTATATCAATATAAAGATAATGCATGAATAGACCATAGTGTGAATAAATAATATAACTGGTTCCAAATTTAAATAATGGATTGAATTGATATCTGAATATATATTGGAAATCATATATTGATATTCATACAATCATTCCAACCAGTTATACATCTAATGGTAATATCACTGTTATGGTTTATCATGAAGTGTGTGTGAGCTTTGCTTCTAAAATGATTATGGAAATTGAAAATAATGTGCTTGGAAAGAAGTCTCATTAAAAGAGCAGTCAAGAAACCTGGGGGAATACATATGTTCTGAAGCAGGAAGTAATTGAAAGTGAAAAAAATGCCTATAAATTTGTGAATTTGTGAATGAAATATGTATTCTATTATGTGCAAAAACTGAAGAAATATTAATGTACCAGTTTTGAATAAAAATGAACGTCAAAATACATATCATGTCCCATAGGAATCTACTTGCATTGACGTTAAACTGAGTCATTTACTATAGCAATATTAGGATTTGTATGCACCATTCACTGAAGTTAGTTTTCAGTATTAGGAAACAAATATGTATTTCAGGTGGATTAATATTTCTGAGAACATTCTTATGAAAAGTTGAATATAAATCCACATTCATGAACATCAATGAATTTAGGGAGTATATAATAAGACACATACATTTCATATTTTGAAAAATCTGGAGAGTTTATACATATATATATGCACACACACACACACACACACGTATACATTAAAAAGTAGCAATATATATGCCAATCGAAATACATCATGAATTATATATCATCCACAAATCCAAAAATCTTCATTTTTCTGAGCATCGATTTATGTATAATGTTGTTCAACTAGGGAGCTCACCCATAGTTTGAATTGTAAGTTCCAACAGCATTTAGGAGGAGTGATCCCTCACAATTTGTATTTGCAAAGTCAGCAACCTCACAAGTATGTACATGTGATACCAGGTAGGATTCTATATGTGAATATAAAAATGCATGTGCTGAATAGGGTACAGAGAAATGGAGACAGGAATTCTCATATTTGTTAACTTTAGAAACACATGGAGAAGGGAGGGGCAGAGCCGCCAACCGCGCCTGTAAGGTAGGCGGAACTGCGAGCCACCCGTAGAACAGGCCTAGCGGCCCGCCATCGTGAAAGACACATCACCCTGGTTGGGGGTTGGGCAGAGCCACTGCACGCGTGCAAGGAATGCGGACATGCGACCCACAGGCAGAACAGGCCCAGACACCCGCGGAGGGGCAGAGACACCCCTTGTGACTTCAAGATAGGTGAACCTGCGACCCACCAGCTGAAGCGGCCCAGCTGCCTTCAGAGGGGCAGAGCCGGCCCCCGCGCCTGCGAAGTAGGTGGACCTGCGAACACCGACAGACCAGGTGCTAGGCCCCGCCAGGGTGCTAGACACATAACCAGGTTTGGGGAGGGGCCAAGCCGCTGCCCGTGCCTGCAAAGCAGGTAGACCTCTCACCCAGAGGCAGAACAGACCCAGCGACCTACCAGCGTGGTAGACACATCGCCCCGGTTTGGGGGGGGGCAGAGATGCCACTCACGCCTGCAATGTAGACAGCCCTGCAACCCACAGACAGAAGAGGCCCAGCGGAGCGCGGAGGGGCAGAGCCGACGCCTGTGCCTGCAAGGTAGCTGGACCTGTTACCAACTGGCTGAACAGGACCAGCACCCGCAGAGGGGTAGATCAACTGCCCGCTCCTGCAAGGTAGGCGGACCAGCTACCAAGAGGCAGAACAGGCCCAGCGGCGTGCTGGTGTGGTAGGCACATTGCCCCAATTGGAGGAGGGGCAGAGCTGCTGCTTACGCCTGTGAGGGAGACTTTTCAAGAATACAATAGCAATATAAACATTTAGGGGTAAAATTCAATAACACAAAAGTTTCACCAAGCCAAAAAAAACGTGAACAGTAGGGAAAGACAAGGAAAGAAAGGACCACAAGCAACGCAGGTCAACTCAACATTAGAAGAGGTAATATCTGCAGCATATGGAATGTCAGATAAAGAATCAGGATATACTTGCTTCAGATGATCTGAAGTCTCCAGGGAGACATTAGACAGCAAAATCAGACAATGAAAGATCACTTTGACAATGAATTACAAAAACAAATCCAAGAAGCAAAAGATCAACTATACAGGGAGATAGAGGTTATAAAAAACACACAAACAGAAATCATAGAAATGCAGGAAGCAATAAACCAACTTAAAAACTCAATTGAGAATACTACCAGCAGAATAGATCACTTAGAACAATGAAGACAAAGTATTTCAACTTGAAAAGAACATAGAAAGCTCAGCAAGACTGTTAAGAAACCATGAGCAGAACATCCAAGAAATATGGGATAACATGAAGAGACCAAACTAAAGAGTAATTGGGATACAGGAAGGTATACAGGTCCAAACCACAGGATTGAGCAATCTATTCAATGAAATAATATGAGAAAACTTTCCAGACATGAAGAATGAGACAGAATCCCAAATCCTAGAAGCCTACAGGACGCCAAATGTGCAAAATCATAAGAGATAAACACCGAGACATATTATAATGAAGATGCCAAACATACAGAATAAAGAGAGAATTTTAAAAGCTACAAGAGAAAGGAAGCAGATTACATTTAGGGGTAAACCAATCAGGATAACAGCTGATCTTTCAACACAGACTCTGAAAGCTAGAAGATCCTGGAATAACATATTTCAATCACTGAAAGAAATTGGGTTCCAACCAAGAATTGTGTATCCAGCGATTTTAAGCTTCAGGATGGAAGATGAAATTAAAACCTTCCATGATAAACAAAAGTTAAAAGAATTTGCAGCTAGAAAACCATCTCCTCAAAAGATCCTTGGCAAAACATTATAGGAAGACGAAATGGAAAATAACAATGAAAACCAACAGTGGGAGGTAGTACAGTAAAGGGGCGAAAAATAATCAAAGAGAAAAACAAACCATGTTTAGTAACATAAATAAACAAATATGGCTGGAAGAACAACCCATATTTCAAAAATAACCCTAAATGTTAATGCCTTAAACTCACCAATTAAGAGACACAGGCTAGTAGAATGGATCACGAAAGAAGACCCAAAAATTTTCTGCCTACAGGAGACACATTTGATAGGAAAAGACATATATAGACTAAAGGTGAAAGGTTGGGAGAAATCATATCACTCATATTGACTTCGGAAACAAGCAGAAGTGTCCATACTCATATCAAATAAAATAGATTTCAAGACAAAGTTAATCAAAAGGGATAAAGAGGGACACTACATATTGCTCAAGGGAACCATACACCAACAAGACATAACAATCATAAATATATGTGCCCCAAACAATGGTTCAGCTATGTTAATCAAACAAACTCTTCTCAAGTTCAAGAGTCTGGTAGACCACCATACAATAATCATGGGAGATTTCAACACACGTCTATCACTACTGGACAGATATTCCAAACAAAAGTTGAATTAGGAAACTATAGAACTCAATAACACAAATAATAACCTAGACTTAATTAACATATATAGAATATACCACCCAACATCAAGCAGTTACACTGTTTTCTCAGCAGCACATGGATACCTCTCAAAAATAGATCATATATTATGTCACAGAACAACTCTTAGACAATATAAAGGAGTATAGATAATACCAGGCATCTTATCTGATCGTAATGGAATGAAACTGAAAATCAACAATAAAAGAAGGAAGGAAAATTCATGCATCACTTGGAGAATGAACAATACGTACTGAATGATCAATGGGTTATTGAAGACATCAAGGAGAAAAATAAAAAAAATTCTTAGACATAAATGAAAAAGACAGACAGAACATATCAGAATCTATGGGACACATTGAAAGCAGTTCTAAGTGGAAAATTCATTGCTTGGAGTTCTTTCCTTAAAAAAAGAAAAAAAAAACAACAACAAATAAATGATCTCATAGTTCATTTCAAAATCCTAGAAAAAGAAGAGCAAAACAACAGAAAAAGAAGTAGAAGGCAAGAAATAATTAAAATCAGAGCTGAAATTAATGAAATCGAAACAAAAGAAACAATTGAAAAAATTGAAAATGCTAAAAGTTGAAAAATTAATAAAATCGACAGACTCTTAGCCATGTTAATGAAGAGAAGAAGAGAGGGAACTCAAATTACTATCATAAGGGATGAAAAAGGCAATATCACAACAGACACTTCTGAAATACAGAAGATAATCAGAAATTATATTAGAAGATAGTGAAGGCATCAATAAATTTCTTAAGTCATATGATCTGCCCAGATTGAGTCAGGAGGATATAGACAACCTAAGCAGACCAATATCAATTGAGAAAATAGAAGAAACCATCCAAAGACTACCAACTAAGAAAAGCCCAGGACCGAATGGGTATACAGCAGAGGAGGCCAATATCACCCTGATTCCTAAACCAGACAAAGACCCTTCAAAGAAACAAATATACAGACCAATCTCTCTAATAAACCTAGATGCAAAAATCCTCAATAAAATTCTGGCGAATCAGATACAAAAACATATTTAAAAAATTGTGCAACATGATCAAGTAGGATTCATTCCTGGGATACAAGGCTGGTTCAATATACGGAAATCAATAAATGTTATTCACCACATCAATAGACTTAAAAATAAGAACCATATGATCACCCTAATAGATGCAGAAAAAGCATTCAATAAAGTACAGCATCCCTTTATGTTTAAAACTCTAGAAAAACTGGGATAACAGGAACATACCTCAATATTGTAAAAGCAATCTATGCTAAGCCTCAGGCTAGTATCATTCTGAATTGAGAAAAAATTGAAGGCATTCCCTCTAAAATCTGGAACAAGACAGGGATGCCCTCTCTCACGATTTCTGTTCAACATAGTTCTCGAACACTGGCCAGAGCAATTAGACAAATGAAAGAAATTAAAGGCATAAAAATAGGAAAAGAAGAACTTAAATTATCACTATTTGCAGATGACATGATTCTATACCTAGTAGACCCAAAAGGGTCTACAAGAAACTATTAGAGATAATAAATGAATTCAGCAAAGTGGCATGATATAAAATCAACAATCATAAATCAAAAGCATTCCTGAATATCAGCAACAAATCCTCTGAAACGGAAATGAGGACAACCACTCCATTGAGAGTATCCTCAAAAAAAACAAAATAAAATATTTGGTTATCAACGTAACAAAAGATGTGAAAGACTTACACAATGAAAACTACAGAACCCTAAAGAGAGAAATAGAAGAAGATCTTACAAGATGGAAAAATATACCCTGTTCATGGATAGGCAGAATTAACATCATCAAAATGGCGATATTACCAAAAGTTCTCTATAGGTTTAATGCAATGCCAATCAAAATCCCAACGGCATTTCCTGTAGAAATAGATAAAACAATTATGAAATTCATATGGAATAATACAAGACCCAGTATAGCAAAGACAACTCTAAGCAGGAAGTGTGAATCAGGCGGTATAGCGATACATGTCCTCAAACTATACTACGGAGCAATAGTAACAAAAAGAGCATGGTACTGGTACCAAAACTGGCGGGTGGACCAATGGTACAGAATAGAGGACACAGAAATCAATCCACAAAATTACAGCAATCTTATATTTGATAAAGGAGCTAAAAGCATAAACTGAAGGAAAGATAGCATCTTCAACAAATGGTGCTGGAAAAACTGGAATTACATATGTAAGAAAATTAAACTGAATCCCTTTCTCTCGCCATGCACAAAAGTTAACTCAAAATGGATCAAGGAGCTTGATATCAAATCAGCGACACGGCATCTGATAGAAGAAAACTTTGGCTATGATCTACATACTGTGGGGTCGGGCTCCAAATTCCTCAATAGGACACCCATAGCATAAGAGTTAATAATTAGAATCTACAAACAGGACTTACTCAAACTAAATAGATTTTTCTCAGAAAAAGAAACAATAAGAGAGGTAAAAAAGGAGCCTACATCCTGGGAACAAATCTTTACTCCTCACACTTCAGATAGAGCCCTAATATCCAGAGTTATACAAAGAACTCAAAAAATTAAACAATAAGCAAATGAATTACCCAATCAACAAATGGGCCAAGGACCTGAACAGACACTTCTCAGAGGAGGACATACAATCAATCAATAAGTACATCAAAAAATTCTCACCATCTCGAGCATTCAGAGAAATGCAAAACTAACCCACCCTAAGATACCATCTCACTGCAGTAAGCTTGGCAGCCATTATGAAGTCAAACGACAACAAGTGCTGGCGAGGATGTGGGAAAAAGGGTACACCTGTACATTGCTGGTGGGACTGCAAATTGGTGCAGCAAATTTGGAAAGCAGTATGGAGATTTCTTGGAAACTTGGGAATGGAACCGCCATTTGACCCAGCAATTCCCCTTCTCGGTCTAATCCCTATAACCCAAAAAGTGCATGCTACAGGGACACTGATAAATCTATGTTCATAGCAGCACAATTCACAATAGGAAGACTGTGGAACCAACCTAGATGCCCTTCAATAGATGAATGGATTAAAAAAAATGTGGCATTTATACACAATGGAGTATTACTCTGCATTAAAAAATTACAAAATCATACAATTTGCAGAGAAATCGATGGCATTAGAACGTATTATGCTACGTGAAGATAGCCAATCACTAAAAAACAAATGCCAAATGTTTTCTTTGATATAAAGAGAGTAACTAAGAACAGAGTTGGGAGGAAGAGCATCAGAAGATGATTAATATTAAACAGGGGTGAGAGGTGGGAGGGAAAAGGAAAGAGAAGGAAAATTACATAGAAATGGAAGGAAACCCTCATGGTTATACAAAATTAAATACAAGATGAAGTGAGGTGAAAGGGGACAAAAACAAGTGGAAGAAATGAATTACAATAGATGGGGTAGAGAGAGAGGATTGGAGGGGAGGGGATGGGAGATAGTAGAGGACAGGAAAGGCAGCAGAATACAACAGACACTAGTATAGCAATATGTAAAATAGTGGATGTGTAACTGATGAGATACTGCAATCTGTATACGAAGAAAAATGGAAGTTCATAACCTACTTGAATCAAAGTGTGAAATATGACATGTCAAGAACTATGTAATGTTTTGTAGAACCAACAATAAATATTAAAGGAAAAAAAACACATGGAGAACTATTTCAATGAAAAATTGACTAGGTTTATAACACCTACACTTTATCATGCAAAAGGCAAGTCCAACTATACACCATGCCTCTTCAGAAGTGCTTGTATTTCTATTCTGTTTGGGTTATTTTTCTTCATCATATTAGGATTAGTAGTCAGAGTTTGGTAGGGTATGCGTTAGTGTCAGGGATTCAGTCTTTGGAATGGAAAATTGGAAAATGAATCCAATGTGTATGCAAATATGTGCTACACAAAAATCTTCCCACTCTCATCCAGAACAATGCCTTGACGTTACCTTCACGCCAAATAAGAAACAATTAGAGGAGAAGAGTTAGAAAATCTGTAAATACACATCTGGAATGGAAAATATTCAGGAGTTCACAAACTTGGAGGTGGTAGAGGAGTATCCCAAAGTAAGGGACAGGGTAAACACTCCACAAACATGGAGGTCTGCTGGCCTAAAGACTTCTAGAGAAACTGCCTCTGAGGATGGGCACTTGAAATATATGTTGTCAGTAGCTTTAGCTTCCTTTGTAGTGAGATCATCAAAGCTGGGTCTGCATCTATGTGACCTGGAGGACATTCTTTCTTGCTTTCCAATACACATGAGGCAGCAGTGCTGAATTCTCTCTTCGTATGTAAACTGTGGCCACTGGGGTCTAAGTGTCTCCCTGTGTGGACTGTGAAGCCTTTTGTTCATCCTCCATTTTCGTAGAGTTTCCTGCTGCAGCACTGAGAGTTTGGTATTTGCCTCACAAAATACAAGGAGTTCAACTGGAACACAGTCCTGGAGGGAGTTCTGTCATTTGTGGTTTTTCAGGGTCTACAAGAGAATGCACCAACCAGGCTTCATTCCCACATAACTTGCCCCCTTCTCCATAGCAACCTGATTCTGCACATTGCCCTGAAAACTATCCATTTAACAAGACACCTTTACATATAAGTGTCTGGTCACTGCACCGTGTCAGTGACAAACCATTTGGAATTCAATGGCAAAACCACATGGCGCAACCACAGAAGATTTATCACACACCTGCACACCACAGCTCAGGGCTCACTACTCAGGAGGGTCCAACTTAATGGCATCTCTGTTCTACACCATTTTCATAAATCCCAGTCAATCAAGGCACTGTCTGGTACACTCATGATCAGCAAGAGGTGCTGACAATTTAAGCCACAGCCTCACACAGGGCCCAGAGTCTGATTCAGACATAACCATTTCCAAAACAATTCATCAAAGAGGCACAGGTGATGCCCATTCATTTCCATTTGAAAATTGTTTTCTTCTGGCTTTATAAAGGGGTGGCCTGAGGCAAAGAGGTTCCTGACATTCAGGGCAACAGAACAATAGTTAAGCAAAAGGCCCTAAGCCAGGTTTCACCATAGACTTTCCTGGTCACACCAATATCTGAGTTTTCTGGTGTGCTCGCCATTCCTTTCAGCTAACTAGTACATGGCCATGTCACAGAGCTTGGAGGTGGTACATATCTTGGACAAAAAACCATGAGCCTTTCTGGAGAGTTGCCAGAATTCAGGAAGAATTCAAGAACTTAGGATGATACTAGGTGTTGCCCATGGATAAGTCAAGCCTCAGTCCATTCATTAATTGGGCAGGATGAATGCTGTGAAGCTTTCTACTAGACAGGACACACCCAGTGAGCCATTTTCTTTTCTAATATCTACAACTAAGGACACAGTGGGATACACAGACATAGAAACAGTCTCCTTGTCAGATGACTTACTAGAAACAGTCCACTCCAAACCAAACAAACCTCCTTTTTTACCTATTCTCAGAATATGAGACAAATCCACAAACTGACATCCACACACACAAAGTCACCTCCTTCCCCAAGTATGTCTGTGACTATCCGGAGTGTCCTCTGACTAGTAGGCCATAGAATGTTCCCCAGAAATGGCCGGTCCTGTCTCAGATCTGGTCTAATTGGCCAATTCTGTGAAGTTTTCAGGAGGCAGTGGTGAGCCATTTCCTGCCCTCTCAGGAAAGGACCCTCTTCAAAGCTTTCTTGGCATTTGGCCACCCTCACATCAGTAGGTACCAAGAAAGACTGACTCTTTACTAGGTAAATCCAAACAAGTGAGCCCACTTGGACTGGGACTGGTACTGGCTCTTGGTGCCTAGCTTCCTGGATCACAAAATTCAGAGAGTTCCATCATGAAAAAAGTGAGGTGAGGTCACTTTCTTCAGAAAATGAATGAGGCCACTGTCTTGGCCACCACTTTGTCCTAACAGTTGCTTCCTAGTGTCTCAGGAAAAGGAGGCTGCCTCTATTTCCTGTGACACTTTCACAAGTTAGAATGGTATAGAAACATAGGCACCTGGGAACAGCTCTCCACACATGCCTGGTTTCATACATCTTCCCTACATTAAGAAGAGATAGGATGATTCAGACACATCCTTTCATCCTGATCGGGTTGTTTGCAAAGGAAGATGACTTTTGCTGTCTCAGGTCCTTCATAGCTGCCTACGTCTTCTCCAGGGATCATTTCTGCATGGATTTTGAGGTACTCAGCAGGTGGAAGATCTCCTAACTTCCTGTATTGTAATACTAACTTTGTCCCTGCTCTTCTGTAAAGTGAGATTGAGTGAACAATCTCAGTTTACAGAATGGTTAGGGTTAATAGCATGTTCGATTTGGGTTATGAATCATTTTGCTGGATGAATAATGATATTGGGAACCTGTGATATTTACAAGAACATGGAGGTGAAATATAAGTATGAAAACAGAAATCTAGGTAATATTTGAAGCCCAGAAGGACTTTGGGCCCTTGATTGGGATACTTAGCTTAAATTATGTTCTGTGTGACCTTTGCATTTTGTGTCCAGAATATTAGTGTGATAATATGTATATGTAGCTAAGGTGACATGAGTATTTCTTTCACCATTTCTGTGAGCAATATTTTGAAAACTTATAAATTAGTACTGGGGATACTATTAGGTTTACCCTGTTTTGATGAATATAGAGATGATGCATTAATAGACCATACTGTGAATAAATTATATAACTGGTTCCATATTTAAATAATGGATTGTATTGATATCTGAAAATATATAGAAAATCTTATATTGATATACATACATTCATTCCAACCAGTTATATATCTAATTGTAATGTTAGGGTTATCATTTATCATGAATAGTGTGTGAGTTTTGCCTCAAAAATGATTATGGAATCGAAAATAATATGTTTAGAAAGAAGTCTAGTAAAAAGACCAGTCAAGAAACATGGAGGAACATATGTCTTCCGAAGGAGGAAGTGATTGAAAGTGAACCAAATGTTTATAAATTTGTAAACTTGTGAATGAAAGGAAATATCTTATGATGTCCATGAACTGAAGAAATAATAACGTACCAGGTTTGAATAAAAATGAACTTTAACAAACACAATAGAGACATTAGGAATTCTGGCAAAGTATAGTTCGCAGTGAAAGGTTAATAAAATAAGTACTTGTCACTTCCTGTTTTTATGTATGCTTAACAAAACACTTTTGAAATATTGAGAACTGTTTGCTAATCTTATTCCCAGAATGTGCTGTCCCCAATTGCCAAACTGCAGAATGTACTCCCTCAACCGGTTGCACGCAAACCGCTCACTCGCCCGGACCCATCAATAAACTTACCCCCCTGCCCTGTCCAAGGGAAATATATAAGCTCTGCTTAAGCTGTTCTCTGGGCTCTCTGCTCTATTCAAGTGAGCTCTGAGCCCCAGCATGCTGGACCCCCAATAAACCCTTTGCTTTTGCATGAGACAGTCTCTTGGTGGTCTCTTCCCCCGATTGTCACCGGACCTTTACATATGGAGGTTCCACTGAGATCCGGCAGCGGTGGACAAGAGACCCCAACAAACTCCTCTCAGGGTAAGTAAGGTGCCTCTTTCTGGTCAGGTTTCAGGTCAGGGCTTGGCAAAATGGATGTCAATGAAGAGCGTGAGCTCTCTCCAACGATGGCTGACAGTCATGTCACAGAGCCACAGGCCAAGTCCCTGGGTGACGTCATAGAGGACTCAGAAAATTGAGGAACAATAGTCTCCATGACTCAGTGATATTTTGTTTCAGATTCGTTATTGCCAACCGATCGGGTTCTGCCAACTACTAAGTCCTGGTCTCAGTGTTCGACTTCCATATCCTGTCTTTATTGTCTTGTCTTGTCTTTATTGTCTTGTCTTGTCTTGTCGGCTGGCCGGTCCAATAATAATCCTCATATTATTGCTAACTATTAAACCCTGCTTGCTCAACCATGTAATTTATTTTCTCCAAGCTCAAATTGGACAAGTTAAACTAATGGTAATACCCCACTAGCAGACATAGAATGTGACACCCCCCAATGATCATTTTTATGATTAAAAGTAGCCAGAAAAAGAAGTGTCGAATGAAAGGTTAATAAAATATGTAGTTGTCACTTCCTGTTTTTCTGTACGCTTAACAAAACACTGTTGAAATCTTGAGAAATGTTTGCCAATCTTGTTCCCAGAATGTGCTGTCCCCAACTGTCAAACTGCAGAATGTACTCCTTCACCAGGTTGCATGCAAATTGACCACTCGCCCTGACACATCAATAAACTTCCCTCCCTGCACTCGCAAGGAAAAGTATTTAACCTCTGCTTAAGCTGTTCTCAGGGCTCTCTACTCTTTTCAAGTGAACTCTGAGCCCCAGCATGCTGGACCCCCAATAAACCCTTTGCTGTTACATGAGATAGATTCTTGGTGGTCTCCTCTTCCGACACTCGACCGACCTTTACTTGGATGATTGAATGTAGAAGAGAACATCCAGTCAAAAGGGATAGTCAGTAGGATTAGGAATATAGTCCGTAGGTTTAGGAAGAAGAGTGAGTATAGGATTTGGACCAAAAGTTCTTTAGTAATAGGGTTTCGGTTAGAGAATGAATGTAAATGTCAGCACATGTGAAGAATGAGTCACAATGATGAACTGGGGAAAATATGTAGGAAAGCAGATATCAATAGAGACATTAGGAAATCAGGCAAAGTATAAAGTGAGTGATAGGATTAGACATTATCAACAGGGTTGAGTTTCAATATATAATCTTAGGAAGAAACAAATATGTAGTCACCAATAGGATTGACATTTGAGAGTATTAGGCAACCTGGACATGAATGTTTTTAATAATACAGGTTCACTTTCTATTTAGCCTTTGGTACAATCATAAGTGTGACTTTTGCATTTTGTGTTCCGAATATTACTGTGATAAAATGTATATGTAGATCAGGTGACATGAGTATTTCTTCCACAATTTCTGGGAGCAATATTTTGAAGACGTATAAATTGAGCACTCTAGGATATGCTAACAAACAATTCTTACACAAACTTTTACCAATGTGGTTCCAAAGGTAGAGGCGCATACGCAAGGAATGCAAAGTGAACTAATTCTAACCAAAAAAAAAAAGAAAAAAAATTGATACTTTATCTTCCACTTCTTGTGCCACTCCTGTTTCAAATTACTTAGTCTTGACTGCATGTCTCCTGCAGAAATAATCAAAATCTCTGGAATACGTCTTTTGTTTGTTTTGCTTTTGCGGTGCTGCAGATAGAACCCAGGGCCTCCACATGCTTTGGAAAGCACTTGACTGCTAAACTACATCCATGCTCCCCACCCCCACTACTTTTTTGTTGTTTTGAGAAAGGGTCTTAGTAGCTGGGATTTCAGGCATGCACTATTGCACCAGACTCCTGAATATATCTTGCCACTACATTTAGATGCAGAATTGGCTCAACAATAAGAAATTAAGAGGGTGTGAATAAAATAGTAATAGTGAAGAACCACTAAGAATACAGAGAAAGCACACTAAACAATACCTTTTGTTCAAATGCAATCTCTTTTAAAAGATTTTTTAAATGGATGACAATAAACTTCTGAAAAACAGACACAAATATCTTTCCTATCCTTTGCCTGAATTTCAATACTTTAAATTTTATTTTAATTACAGCTTTACTGAGATACAAATTTATATACCATGCAATCTATTGTATCACATGTGTATCTATTTTATATCCAGTATGGTTATTTCAATAAAATGACACACTAACTTTTCTGAATGAGTAGAATTACTAGTTACTACTAGGGTTCAATTCCTAGCTTTGCAAAAGCAAACAAACAAACAAACAAAGTTGGCTAACGGATCATATATTCTAATATTCCTAGCATTTTTTCAGTACAAAAAACCCACATTATCCCACAAAGGGATATGAAATAGAATTATATTTTTTCATCTGGGTATGCTAAAGACAAGTCTATTTAGAAAATCCTGTTGTTTCAAATGTTGTTGAAAATAATATAAAAATACTTTAAGAAAGAATGCAAAATAAAAAAAAATAAATTAGTATTGGGGGTACAAAGAGGTGTACCCTGTGTCTATGAATATAGAAGTAATTCATGAATTGACAATACTGTGAATAAATAATATAACTGATTCCACTTCAAATAATGGATTGCTAGAATTGATATCTGAAAATATATAAGAAATCTTATATTGATATAGAATCATTCATTCCAATGAGTTATACATCTAATGGTAATATTAGGGTTATATTCTATCATGAAAGGTGTGTGAGATCTGCTTCAAAAGTGAGAATGGAAAAGGAAAATAATGTGTTTGGAAAGAAGTCTCATGAAAAGACCAGTCAAGAAACATAGAGGAATGCATGTGTTCTGAAGTAGAAAGTGATTGAAAGTGACACAAATGCAAATAATTTTGCTAACTTGTGGATGAAATACATATCCTATGATGTGAATAAACTGAAGAAATAGTAAAGTACCAGTGTTGAATAAAAATGAACGTCAAAATGTACATCATGTCCCATAGTAATCTACTTGGATTGATGTTAAACTGGGTCAGTTACTGTAGAAACATTAGGATTTGTATGCACCATTCACTGATGTTACTTGTCAGTACTAGAAAACAAATATGTATTTCAGGTGGATGAATAATTCTGAGAATAATCTTGTGAAAAGTTTATTATAAATCCACATACATGAATATGAATGAATTTAGGGTGTGTAAAAGAAGACAGAAGTATTTCATATTTTTAAAAATTTGGAGAGTGTATATATATATATATATATATATATATATATATATATATATATATATATACACACACACACAAACAAACACATATACACACAGAGACATTGAAATGTAGCAATATATATGCCAATTGAAATTGATGTAGAAATACATATCGTCCAAAGATCCAAAAATATTTAATTTACTGAACATGGATTTGTGTATAATGTTGTTCAACTAGGAAGCTCCCCCTTAGGTTAAATTTTCAGTTCCAACAGCGTTTAGGAGGAGTGATCTCTTCTCATAATTTGTATCTGCCAAGTCAGCCACCTCACAAGAATGTACATTTGATACCAGGTAGGATTCTATATGTGCATATAAAAATGCATGTGCTGAATAGGCTACAGACAAACGGAGACAGGAATTCAAATACTTGTTAAATTTAAAAACACATGGACAACTATGTCAACAAAATATTGATTAGATTTATAACTCCTACACTATATAATGCAAAAGGCAAGTTCAACTATACACCATGCCTCCTCTGAACTTTTTGGATTTCTATTCTGTTTGGGTTATTGTTCTCCATCATATTAGGATTAGTAGTCAGATTCTAGTAGGTTATGGGTTAGTGTCAGGAATTCAGTATTTCGAATGGAAAATTGGAAAATGAATCCAATGTGTATGCAAATATGTGCTACAAAAAAATCTTCCAACTCTCATCCACAACAATGCCTTGAAATTACCTTCACCCCAAATAAGACACAATTAGAAGAGAAGAGGTAGAAAATCTGTGAATATATATCTGTAGTGGAATATGCTCAAAAGTTCACAATTTTGGAGGTTGTAGAGCAGTTTCCAAAAGTAAGGGACAGGGTAAACACTCCACAAACATGGAGCTCTGTTGGCCAAAAGATTTCTTGAGAAACTGCCTCTGAGGGTGGGCACTTGAAATATATGTGTTTGTCAGAAGCTTTAGCTTCCTTTCTAGTGAGACCATCAAAGCTGGGTCTGTATCTATGTGACAAGAAGATCTTGGTTTCTTATTTTCCAATGATCCTGAGGCAGCAGTGCTGATTTCTCTCTTTGTATGTAAACTGTGGCCACTGGGGGCTAAGTGTCACCCCATGTGGACTCTGAAGCCATTTGTTCATCCTCCAACTTTTGTGGTGTTTCTTGCTGCTGAACTGGGACATTGGTATTTGCTTCACGAAATACAATGAGTTCAACTGGAACACAGTGCTGGAGGAAGTTCTGTCACGTGTTGTGGGTCACGTTCTGCAGGAGAATGTACCAACCAGGCTTCAATACCAGATAGCTTGTCCCCTTAACCTCAGCAACCTGATTCTTAACATTACCCTGAAACCTCTCCATATACAAGATGCCTTTACATAGAAGGGTCTGCTGGCTGCACCATGTCAGTCACAAGCCATTTGGAAGTCAATAGCAGATCCACATGGTCCCACCACAGATATTTTATCACACACTACTGCTCTAGGTCCACTACTCAGCAGGCTCCAACTTATTGGCATTGCTGTTCTAGATAATTTTTATGAAACTCAGTCAATAAAGGCCCTGGCTAGTATACTCATGATCAGCAACAGACCATTTAAGAGTTCTCCAGTGCCACCTGTTAATGGCCTCCACAGGGCTTTGAAGAACTCATTTGACCCAAAGAATGCCTAATCTCACTTGATGGAGGTCAGGAACCTTACAGAGGAAGGCAAGAGACTTCATCCACAATTACTGATCTTTTTGCCATTTTGGTTTTGAATGCACACATGGGATCTTTCTTTAGATCCATCAGGTGCTGAGAATCTAAGCTATAGCCTCACATAGGACCAAGAGGCTGATTCAGACGCATCCCTTTCCAAAGCAATTAAGCACAGAGCCACAGTTGATGTCCATTTATTTCCATTTGAAAGCTGTTTTCTTCAGGATTCACAAAGGGATGGCCTGAGGCAAAGACTTTCCTGACATTCAGGGCAACAGAACAATAGCAAAAGGCCCAAAGCATGGTTTATCCACTGAGACTTTCCTGGACACACTGATATTAGAGTTTTCTGAGATGCTCGCCATTCCCTTCATCTATCTTGTACATGGCCATGTCACTCAGATTGGAGGTGGTACATATCTTGGACACAAAACAATGAGCCTATTCTTGAGAGTGACCAGAATTGAGGAAGAAATCAGGAACTTAGGAAGATTGCAGGTGTTGCCCATCCATAAGGCAAGGGGCAGTCCACTCCTAAATTGGGCAGGATGAATGCTGGGAACATTTCTACTAGACAGGACACATTGATGCATTCTTTTTTCTAAGGTCTACAACCACGAACACAGTGGGTTACAAAGACATGCAAAAAATCGCCTTGTCAAACGACTTACTAGAAGCAGTCCACTCAAAACCAAACAAACCGCCTTTCCTACCTATTCTCATAAGAAGAGACTAAACCACAAAATCACACACACACGCGCAAACGCACCTCCTTCATTCAAGTAGGTCTGTGACTATCTGGAGTGTCCTCTGACTGGTGGGCCATACTATGTTCCCCCAAAAGGCCTGTCCTGTCTCAGATCTGGTCGCGGTGAACCACTACCTGCTTTCTCAGGAAAGGCCCCTCTTCAGAGCTCTCCTGGCATTTGAAATCCTCATATCAGTAGGTACCAAGGAATACTTAGTCTATCCTTGGTTTTTCCAAACAATGGAGCCCACTGGCACTGGAACTGTGACAAGGTCTTGGTATTCTCTGTCTTCCTGGAGCCCAAGGTCAGGGAGTTTCTTCACCAAGGAAGTGAGGTAGGTCGCTTCATTCAGGAACTGAGTGACTTTACTGCCTTTGCAACCACTTTGTCCTAACAGGTGATTGCAAGGTTCCCATGAGGTGGAGGCTGCCCCTACTTCCCGAGACAGTTTCAACAGTTAGAATGGTATATCAACCATAGGAATCCGGGAACAGCTCTCCACACAGGCCTGGTTTGGTCCCTCTTCTCTACATTAAGAAAAGAGAGGCTGATTCAGACACAATGCTTCATCCTGAGTGCGTTGTTTGCCATGGAAGATGACTTTTGCTCTCTCAGGTCCTTCATAGCTGCCTATGTCTTCTCCAGGGATCGTTTCTGCTTAAAACTTTGAGGATCTCAGCATCTGGAAGATCCCCTACATTCCTGTATTGTAAGACCAACTCTGTCTCTGCTCTTCTGTAAAGTTAGATTGAGGGAACAGTGTTTGGTTAGGCTTAATAACAGGTTCGATTTGGATTAAGAATCATTCTGAGCGATGAATAATGGTATTGGGAATGTGCGATATTTACAAGAATATTTAGGTGAAATATAAGTATGAAAACAGAAATCTAGGTAAAATTTGAAGCCCAGAAGGGCATTGGGCCTTTAATTGGGATACTTAGCTTTGACTTACGTTCTGCACAGATGTCTTAAATAAATCCATATACAATGTCATAGGACCTTGTACCTTGGATGATTGAATGTCACGAGAATATCCAGTCAAAAAGCTATAGTCGGTAGGATTAGGAAAAGTGTCGGTAGGTTTAGAAAGAATAGTGATTATAGGTTTTGGAGGAAATGTTTTTAGCAATTGGGTTTCGGTTAGAAAGTGAATTTAAATGTCAGCACATGTGAAGAGTCAGTCAAAATGATAAACTGGGAAAATATTTAGGAAAGCAGAAATCAATAGAGACATTAGGATATCAGGCAAAGTATAAAGTGAGTGATAGGATTACACATTTTCAAAAGGCTTGAGGTTGAATATATAATCTTAGGAGGAAACAAATATATAGTCACCAATAGGATTGACATTTGAGAGCGGTAGCAACCTGGACAGGAATATTTTTAGTAATCCATGCTCACTTTTCATTTAGGTTTTGGTACAATCATAACTGTGACCTTTGCATTTTGTTTCCAGAATATTACTGTGATAACATGTACATGTAGATCAGGTGACATGAGTATTTCTTCCACCATTTCTGGGAGCAATATTGTGAAGACGTATAAGTTAGTACTGGGGGTACAAATAGGTGTACCCTGTGTCTATGAATATAGAGATAATGCATGAATAGACCATACTGTGAATAAATAGTATTACTGGTTCCAACTTTGAATAATGGATTGAATTGATAAATGAAAACATAGAGGAAATCTTATATTGATATATATACATTCATTAAAACCAAATATACATCTAATGGTAATATTAGGGTTATGGTTCATCATGAAGAGTGTGTGAGTTTTGCTTCAAAAATGATTAAGGAAATCGAAAAAGAAACCTCATGAAAAGATCAGTCAAGAAATATGGAGTTATACATGTGTTCTGAAGCAGGAAGTGATTGAAAATGAAACAAATGCCTATTAATTTTCGAATTTCTAGTTGAAATATATATTTTATGATGTGCATAAACGGAAGAAATTGCAATGTACCAGTGTTGAATAAAAATGAATTTCAAAATACACATCATGTCCCATAGAAATCTATTTGCATTGATGTTAAACTGGGTAAGTTACTGCAGAAATACAAGGATTTGTATGCACCATTCACTGAAGATAGTTCTCAGTACGAGGAAACAAATATGTTTTTCAGGTGTGTGAATATTCCTGGGAATAATCTAGTGAAAAGTTGATTAAAAATCCACATACATGAATATGAATTATTATAGGGAGTGTATAATAAGACACATATTTCATATTTTGAAAAATCTGGAGAGTATGTATACACACACACACACAAACAGACTTTAAAAAGTAGGAATATATATGCCAATTGAAATTCACCATGAAATATATATCATCCACAGATCAGAAATATTTATTTTACTGAACATGGGTTTTTGTGTAAAGTTGTTCAACCAGGAAGCTCACCCATTGGTTGAATTTTCAGTTCCAGCATCATTTAGGAAGAGTGAACTATTCTAACAATTTGTATCTGCCAAGTGAGCCATCTCACAAGAATGTACGTGTGATTCCAGGTAGGATTCTATATGTGCATATAAAATTACATGTGCTGAATAGGCTGCAGAGAAAGGGAGTCAGGTATTCACATATTTGTTAACTTTAGAAATACATGGAGAAATATTTCAACAGAAAATTGACTAGATTTATAACTCCTACCCTATATAATGCAAAAGGCAAGTCCCACTATACAACATGCATCCTCTGAACTGCTTATATTTCTATTCTGTTTGGGTTTTTATTCTCCATCATATTAGGATTAGTAGTCAGAGTCTAGTAATGTAGTGGTTAGTGTCATGGATTCAGTATTTCTAATGGAAATTTGGAAAATGAATCCAATGTGTATGTAAATATATGCTACACAAAAATCTTCCCACTCTCATCCAGAAAAATGCCTTGACATTAACTTCGCACCAAGAAAGACACAATTAGAGGAGAAGAATTAGAAAATGTGTGAATACATATATTCAATGAAAAATCCTCAGAAATTCACAACCTTGGAGGTGGTAGAGGAGTTTCCAAAAGTAAGGGACAGGATAAACACTCCACAAACATGGAGCTCTACTGGCCTAAAGACTTCTTGAGAAATGCCTCTGAGTTTGGGCACTTGAAATATATGTTGTTTTCAGGAGCTTTAGCTTCTTTCTAGTGAGACCATCAAAGCTGGGTCTGCATCTATGTGACCTGGAGGACATGGCATCTTATTTTTCAATGAACATGAGGCAGCAGTGCTGGTTTCTCTCTTTGCAGGTAAACTGTGGCCACTGGGGGCTAAGTGTCTCCCCGTTTGGACTGTGAAGCAATTTGGTCATGATCCACTTTTCGTTGTGTTTCTTGCTGCTGCACTGGGAGTTTGGTGTTTGCTTCATGAAATACAACGAGTTTATCTGGGACACAGTGCTGGAGGGAGTTCTGTCACGTGTGGTGGGTCAGTGTCTGCAGGAGAATGCACCAACCAGGCTTCTATGCAGATAGCTTTCCCCCTTGACCATAGCAACCTGATTCTGAACATTGCCCTGAAACCTCTGCATATAACAAGATGCCTTTACATAGAAGGGTCTGCTGCCTGCACCATGTCAGTCACAAGGCATTTGGAATCCAATGCTAGATCCTCATGGCCGTACCACTGATGTTTTATCACACACCTGCCCACCACTGCTCTAGGTCCACTTCTCAGCAGACTCCAACTTACTGGCATCTGTGTTCTACACCATGTTAAAGAAACCCAGTCAATCTAGGCACTCTCTGGTATACTCATGATCAGCAACAGGACATCCAAAGGTTCTCCAGTGCCACCTGGTCATGGTAATTTTTAAAATTTCATGATATTTATGTAACCATTTTCAAGGATGAAGTTGGAGGCATTGTGGGTTTCAATTATTCAGAAACCATTAAATGGTGAGGAATCTCATTTTAATGAAAGCTCTGGAGAACTCTCACAGGCAAGGCTTCCCAAATAGTGGCCAAAACATCACTTGAAGCCAGGCCCATTGAGGTCTAAAATGTGAGGTCCATGTGTGTTTTGACTCTCAATTGTGGCTGCCATGTCTTTCAGAATAAAATTATGTGATTCTCTGGCTGAGAGTCCCAGTGAACTGTGGAAAGTCCCCCTGGGACTAGATCACAGCTTCCAATGGCGACTCTCATGCGTTGCCTCCGAAAATCTTAACACAATTCATGGCAATTCTTCTCTGAGGTCAGTTCAAGAACTGAGTCTCTAAGGGGAATCACACCAGAATTCAACCCAGGTTGAACCAGTAATCTCTCACAATTAAAACCTAATCACTCCCACATGACCCTCATCTTCTTCCATATAGACACTCATCATAACATCTGGCTGGAGGTTTCCATGAGGGCACAGCCCAAGACAGTGTCCAAAATAAGCTTCCTTGTCCCTCATTTGCCTAAAGTCACGTTTGCCTGGACACCCTTCCTATGAACCAGGAGTGATCAAATAGGCCTGACATTTATACTGCTCCACTTCTCCAATTTGACGCCTACTGACTGAGGGGTTTAAATTCTTTTTGGGAATTGGACGCATGAGAAACCACAAGAACTATGGGCAAGCCACTGCAGAGCTTTGAAGAACCCATTTGACACAAAGGATCCCTATTCTTCCTTGATGGAAGTAAGTGCCCTACCAGAGGAAGGCAAGAGACTTCATCCACAATGACTCTACTTTTAGCCATTTTGGTTTTGGATGCACATATGGAATCTTTCTTTAGATCCATAAGGTGCCTAGAATCTAAGCCACAGCCTCACACAGGGCCAAGAGGCTGATTCAGACACATCCCTTTCCAAAGCAATTAAGCAAAGAGCCACAGGAGATGCACATTTATTTCCAATTGAAAAGTCTTTTGTTAAGGCTTCCAAAAGTTTTGGCCTGAGGAAAACACCTTCCTGACATTCAGGGCAACAGAAAAATATGTATGCATAAGGCCCAAAGCAGGGTTTCTCCACTGAGATATTCCTGGTCACACTGCTATCTGAGTTTTCTGAGATGCTCGGCCATTCCATTCAGCTATCCAGTACATGGCCATTTCACAGACCTTGGAGGTGGTACATATCTTGGACACAAAACCATGAGTCTATTCTTGAGAGTGACCAGAATTGAGTAAGAAATCAGGAACTTAGGAAGATTGCAGGTGTTGCCCATCCATAAGGCAAGCCGCAGTCCATTCATAAATTGGGCAGGATGAATGCTGGGAAGCTTTCTACTAGACAGGACACATCCATTGATGCATTCTCTTTTCTAATGTCTACAACCACTAACACAGTGGGATACACAGACATAGAAAAACTCGCATTGTCAAAGGACTTAGAAGAATCAGATAATTCCAAACCAAACAAACCTCCTTTCCTACATATTCTGAGAACATGAGACAAAACCACAAACCCCACCCGAACACACAAATTCAACTTCTTCCCCCAAGTAGGTCTGTGACTATCCGGAATGTCCTCTGACTTGTGGGCCATACTGTGTTCTCCCGAAATGGCCTGTCCTGCCTCAGATCTGGTCACCTTGGCCAACTCTGTGAAGTTGTCAGGAGCCAGTGTTGAGCCACTACCTGCTTTCTCAGGAAAGGCCCCTCTTCAGAGCACTCCTGGCATTTGGCCATCCTCACATCAGTAGGTACCAAGAATGACTGACGCTGTCCTTGGTAAATCCAACAAGTGAGCCCACTGGAACTGTGACTGGGACTGGCTCTGGGTGCCTGGCTACTTGGGTCACAAGTTCAGAGAGTTCCATCACCAAGGAAGTTAGGAAGGTCATTTCTTCGGGAACTGAATGAGGTCACTGCCGTGGCAACCACTTTGTCCTAACACTTGCTTCCAAGGGTCCCATGAGATGGAGGCTGCCCCTAATTCCTGAGACATTTTCAAAAGTTAGAATGGTATACCAACCATAGGTACCCAGGAACAGCTCTCCACACAGGCCCGGTTTGCTCCATCTCCTCTACGTTAAGGATAGAGAGTTGATTCAGCCTCAACCCTTCATCCTGACCAGGTTGTTTTCCATGGAAGATTACTTTTGCTCTCTCCGGTCCTTCATAGCTGCCTATATCTTCTCCAGGGATAATTTCTGCATTGACCTTTGAGGTTTTCAGCAGGTTGAAGATCCCCTACATTCCTGTATTGTAAGAACAAATCTGTCCCTGCTCTTCTGAATACTTAAATTGATGGAACAATGTATGGTTAGTGTTATTAACATGTTCAATTAAAACCAAAACACTACCACATGGCCCTTATATTCTTCCATATAGACACTCATCATTACGTCTGGCTGGAGGTTTCCACAAGGGGCGAAGCCCAAGACAGTGTCCAAAATAAGTTCCCTTGCCCCTCATTTGCCTAAAGTCTGGGTTTCCTGGACACCCTTCCTGTGAACCAGGATTGATCAAATAGGCCTGCCATTAATAATGCTCTTTTTCTCCTTTTTGAGGCCTACTGAACGTGAGGTATAGATTCTTTATGTGATTTGGAGTCATGTGAAACCCAAGCACCTTTTCTCGTCTTTGAAGAACTCATTAGACCCAAAGGATCCCTATTCGTACTTGATGGAGGTGAGGAGCCTAACAGAGGAAGCAAGAGACTTCATCCACAATGTCTGATCTTTTTGCCATTTTGGTTTTGGATGCACACATGGGATCTTTCTTTAGATCCATCAGGTGCTGAGATTGTAAGCCACAGCCTCACACAGAGCCGAGAGGATGATTTAGACACATCCTTTTCTAAAGCAATTAATCTAAGAGCCACGGGTGATGCTCATTCATTTCCATTTGAAAGCAGTTTCTTCAGGCTTCACAAACTGGTGGTCTGAGGCAAAGACCTACCTGACATTCAGGTCAACAGAACAGTAGGTAAGCAAAAGGCACAAAGCAGGGTTTCTCTACTGAGACTTTACTGGTCACACTGATATCTGAGTTTTCTGAGATCCTCCCCATTCATTTCAGGTATCCAGTAAATGGCCATGTCACAGAGCTCGGAGGTGGTACATATCTTGGACAAAAAAAAATGAGCCTATTCTGGAGAATGGCCAGAATTCAGGAAGAAAACAGGAACTAAGGAAAATAGTAGGTGTTGCCCATCGATAAGGCAAGCAACAGTCCATTCATAAATTGGGCAGGATGTGTCCTGGAATGCTTTCTACTTGTCAGGACACATGCATTGATGCATTCACTTTTCTCATATCTTCAACCACCGACAAAGTGGGATACACAGACATAGAATCACTCACCATGTCAAATGACTTATTAAAAACAGTCCACTCCAAACCAAACAAACTGCCTTTCCTACCTATTCACAGAACATGAGACAAAACCATAAACTCACATCTACACCCTCAAAGTCATATCGTTTACCCACATAGGTCTGTGAGTAACCAGAGTGTCCTCAGACTGATAGGCCATACTATGTTCCCCCGAAATGGCCTGTCCTGTCTCAGATCTGGTCTCCTTTACCAACTCTCTAAAGTTTTCAGGAGCCATCGGTGAGTCACTACCTGCTTTCTCAGGAAAGGCCCCTCTTCAGAGCTTTCCTGGCATTTAGTGATCCACAAGAAAGACTGACTCTGTCCTTGGTAAATCCAAACAAGTGAATCCACTGGGAAAGTGACTGGGACTGGCTCTTGGTGCCTGGCTTCCTGGATCCCAAGTTCAGAGGGTTCCATCACCAAGAAAGTGAGGTAGGTCACTTCCTTCAGGAACTGAATGAGGTCACTGCCTTGGCAACCACTTTGTTCTAACATTTGCTTCCAATGGCTCCATGACATGGAGGCTGCCCCTACTTCCTGTGTCACATTCACAAGTTAGAATGGTATACCAACCATAGGCACCCGGGAACAGTCAGAGTCTACTAGGGTATGGCTTACTGTCAGGAATTCAGTATTTCAAATAGAAAATAGGAAAATGAATCTAATGTGTATACAAATATATGCTAGACAAAAATCTTCCCACTGTCCTCCACAACAATGCCTTGATATTTCCTTCACCACAAGTAAGACACAATTAGTGGAGAATAGTTTGAAAATCTGTGAATATATATCTGGAAAAAATGAATGGAGTTCACAACCTTGGAGGTGGTAGAGGAATTTCCAAATGTAAAAGAAAGGATAAACACTCCACAAACATGGAGCTCTGGTGGCCTAATAAATTTTTGAGAAACTGCCTCTGAGTTTGGGCCCTTGAAATATTTGTTGTTGTCAGGAGCTTTAGCTTCCTTTGTAGTGAGACCATCAAATCTGGGTCAGCATCTATGTGACCTGGATGACATGGTTCCTTATTTTCTATTGAACATGAGGCAGCAGTTCTGAATTCTCTCTTTGTAGGTAAACTGAGGACACTGGGGTCTAAGTGTCTAACCGTGTGGTCTGTGAAGCCATTTGGTCATACTCGAATTTTTGTGGTGTTATTTACTGCAGTACTCTGAGTTTGGTATTGGCTTCATGAAGTACAAGGAGATAAACTGGGACACAGTCCTAGAGGGAGTACTCTCATGTGTGGTGAGTGAGGGTCTGCAGGAGAATGCACCAACCAGGCTTCTATCCCAAAAAGCTTGCACCCATGTCCATAGCAACCTGATTCTGAACATTGCCATGAAACCTCTCCATATAACAAGATCCCTTTATTTGTAAGGGTCTGCTGGCTGCACCATGTCAGTCACAATCCATTTGGAAGCCAAGGGAAGATCCATGTGGCCCCACGACAGATGTTTTATCATACACCTGCCAACCACTGCTCTAGGCCCACTACTCAGCAGGTTCCAACTTTCTGGCATCTCTGTTCTACAACATTTTCATGAAACCCAGTCAATCAGGGCACTGTCTGGTATACTCGTGATCAGCAACAGACATCCAAAGATTTTCTAGTGCCACCTGTTCATAGGAATATCAAAAATTTTATGGTGTTTATCTAGCCAATTTTCAAGGATGAAGTTGGAGGCACTGTGGGTTTCAATTCATTCAGGAACCATGAAATAGTGAGGAAGCTCATTTCAATGAAAGCTCGGGACAACTCTCACAGGCAAGGCTTCCCAAGGAGTGGCCAAAAGGTCACATGAAGCCAGGCCCATTGAGGTTTACAATTGAGGTCCATGTGTGTTTTGACTCTCAACTATGACTGCTAAGTCTTTCTGAATAAAGTCATGTGATATCCTGGCTGAGAATCCCAGTGCTCTTTGGAAAGCCAACCTGGGCCTAGATCTCAGTCTCCAAGGGCAACTCTCATGTGTGGCCTCCTAAATTCCAAACACAATTCATGCCAATACATCGCTGAGATCTGTTCCAGAACTCAGTCTCTAAAGGGAATCACACAAGAGTTAAAGCCCAGGTTGACCCTGGAATCTTTTCCAACCGTAACACAAATGACCACAATTAAACCAAAGCACTCCAACATGGCCCTCATCTTCTTCCATATAGACAGTCATAATAAACTCTGGTTGGAGGTTTCCATGAGGGGCGCAGCCCAAGACAGTGTTCAAAATAAGCTCACTTGCCACTCATTTGCCTAAAGTCAGGGTGACATGGAAACCCTTCCTGTGAACGAGGGGTGATCAAATAGGCCTGCCATTAATAGTGCTCTACTTCTCCAATTTGAGGCCTACTCTCTGTGGGGTATAGATTCTTTATGAGAATTGGGGTCATGAGAAAACCCAAGCACCTATGGGCTACCCTCTGAAGGGATTTGAAGAACCCATTTGAGTGAACCAAGGAGTTGGATCAAAAGACTTTAGATATAGGGTTTTGGTTAGAGAGTGAATGTAAATTTCAGCATATGTGAAGAGTCAGCCACAGTGATGAACTGGGGAAAATGTGTAGGAAAGCAGATATCAATAGAGATATTAGGAAATCAGGCAAAGTACAAAGAGAGTGATAGGATGAGACATTTTTAACAGGGTTGAGTTTGAATATACAATCTTAGGAAGAAACAAATATGTAGTCACCAATAGGAATGATATTCGAGATCATTAGTGAATCAGGACATGGATGTTGTTAGTAATACATGCTCACTTTCAATATAGGCTTTGGTACAATCATAAGTGTGACACTTGCATTTTTTTGTCAGGAATATTACTGTGATGAAATGCATATGTATATCAGGTGACTAGAATATTTCTTCCACCATTTTTGAAAGCAATATTTTAAAGGCTTATAAATTAGTATTGGGGATACAAATAGGTATACCCTGGGTCTATGAATATAGAGATGATTCTTTAATAGACCATACTGTGAATAAATAATATAACTGGTTCAAAATTTAAATAATGGATTGAATTGATATCTGAAAATATACAAGAAATCTTACATTGATATACATACATTCATTCCGAACAGTTATACATCTAATGATAATATTAGTGTTACGGTTTATTATGAAGAGTGTGTGAGTTTTGTTTCAAAAGTGATTATGGAAATCGAAAATAATGTGTTTGGAAAGAATCTCATGAAAAGAACAGTCAAGAAACATGGAGGAATACATGTCTTCTCAAGTAGGAAGTGATTGAAATTGAACCAAATGCCTATAAATTTGTAAAATTGTGGATGAAATGATATATCCTATATTGCCCATAAACTGCAGAAATAGTAATGTACCAGTGTTGAATAAAAATGAACTTCAAAATACACATCATGTCCCATAGGTGTCTACTTGCATTGATGTTAAACTGGGTGAGTCACTGTAGAAATATTAGGATTTCTTAGCACCATTCCCTGAAGTTAGTTTTCAGTACTAGGAAACAAATATGTATTTCAGTGGATGTATATTTCTAAGAATAATCTTGTGAAAAATTGATTATATATCCCCATACAGGAACATGAATGAATTTAGGCAGTGTATAGTAAGACACTTATATTTCATATTTTGAAAATCTGGAGACTATATATATATATAGACACAAACACACACACATTATAATGTAGCAATATATATGCCAATTGAAATTCATCATGAAAAATAACTCATCTGCATATCAAAAAATATTCATTATACTGAACATGGATTATGTATAATGTTGTTCATCTAGGAAGGTCACCCATGGGTTGAATTTTTAGTTCCAACAGCCTTTAGGAGAAGTGATCTCTTCTCACAATTTGTATCTGCCAAGTCAGCCACCTCACAAGAATGTACGTGTGAAACCAGGTAGGATTCTATTTTTGCATATAAAAATACATGTGCTTAATAGGCTAAAGAGAAAGAGAGACAGAAATTCACATATTTCTTAACTTTAAAAACACATGGAGAATTATTTCAACAAATAATTGACTAGATTTATAACTCCTACCTTATATCATGCAAAAGGCAAGTACAACTACACACCATGCCTCTTCTGAACTGCTTGTATTTCTATTCTGTTTTGGTTATTTTTCTCATCATATTAGTATTAGTAGTCAGAGTCTATAAGGGTATGGGCTAGTGTCAAGGATTCAGTATTTCGAATGAAAAATTGAAAAATGAATCCAATGTGTATGCAAATATGTGCTACAAAAAAATCTTCCTTCTCTCATATAGAAGAATGACTTGACATTACCATTGCCCCAAGTAAGTCACAATTAGAGGAGAAGAGTTAGAAAATCTGTAAATATATATCTGCAACGAAAATGCTCAGGAGTGCACAACCTTGGAGGTGGTACAGGAGTTTCCAAAAGTAAGTGACATGGGAAATACTCCACAGACATGAAGATCTGCTGGCCTAAACACTTCTTGAGAAACTGCCTTTGAGGTTGGGCACTTGAAATATATGTTGTTTTCAGGAGCTTTCGCTTCATTTATAGTGAGACCATCTAAGCTGGGTCTGCATCTATGTGACCTGGAGGACATGGCATCTTATTTTCCAATGAACATGAGGCAGCAATGCTGAATTCTCTCGTTGTAGGTAAACTATTGCCACTGGGGGCTAAGTGTCTCCCCGTGTGGACTGTGAAACCATTTGGTCATCTTCCACTTTTCGTGGTGTTTCTTGCTGCTGCACTGGTAGTTTGGTATTGGCATCACGAAATACAAGGAGTTCAACTGGGACACAGTGCTGGAGGGAGTTCTGTCACGTGTGGTACGTGTATCCTGGTCTACAGTAGAATGCACCAACCAGGCTTCTATCCCACATAGCTTGCCCCCTTGATCATAGCAACCTGATTCTAAACATTACTCTGAAACTTCTCCATATAACAAGATGCCTTTATATACAATGGTCTGATGGCTGCACCATGTCTGTCTCAAGACAATTGAAAGTCAATGGCAGATCCACATGGCCCCACCACAGATGTTTTATCACACACCTTCCCACCACTGCTCTAGGCCCACTACTCTGCAGTCTCCAACTTTCTGGCATCTCTGTTCTAAACATTTTCATGAAGCCCAGTCAATCAAGGCACTGTCTGGTATACTCATGATCAGCAAAAGTACATCAAAAGGTTCTCCAGTGCCATCTGGTCATGAAAATTTCTAAATATTCATGGTATTGATCTAGACAAATTTCAAGGATGAAGGTGGAGGCACTGTGGGTTTCAATTCATTCAGGGACCATTAAATGTTGAGGAAGCTCATTTCAATGAAAGATCTGGAGAACACTCACAGGCAAGGCTTCCCAAAGAGTGGCCAAAAGGTCACATGAAGCCAGGCCCATTGAGGTCTACAATGTGAGGTCCATGTGTGTTTTGACTCTCAACTATGGGTGCCAAGTCTTTCAGAATAAAATCATGTGATATCCTAGCTGAGATTCTCAGTACTCTTGGGAAAGCCACCCTGGGCCTAGATCTCAGTTTCAAAGGGCGACTCTCATGTGTGGCCTCCTGAAATCGCAACACAATTCATGGCAATACTTATCTGAGGTCAGTTCCAGAACTCATTCTCTAAGGGGAATCACACCAGTGTTCAAGCCCAGTTGGACCCAGTCATCTCTTCCATCTGCCACACAAATGACCACAATTAAAACCAAAACACTCCCACATTGTCCTCATCTTCTTCCACATAGACACTCCTCATAACCTCTGGCTGGAGTTTTTCATGAGGGGCACAGTCCAAGACAGTGGCCCAAATAAGCTTTCTTGCCCCTCATTTGCCTAAAGTCAGGGTGGCCTGGACACCCTTCCTGTGAACCAGGAGTGATTAAATAGGCCTGCCATTAATACTGCTCCACTTCTCCACTTTGAGGCCTTCTTACTGTGGGGTTTAGTTTCTTCTTTTTTTAAAAAAAATTGAAATTTAATTGGAAAGTTAAAAAAAATTGTATTGCAGAATATTAAATTTCTTATGCAAAAGCCTTTATCTTGTTTGTGAGGGAAACCTTGATGCCTTGCCAATCTGGTTATATGGAGACACTGAAAATTTTCTGTTACATACTACATGGATGAATGGCTACAGCACATCGTTTTTTCAAACTGAAAGGCAGATAACAGCAAGTAAGATAACAAATAAAAGCCAATTTTATTAAAAAATAAAGTTGTAAAATGTCTCAAATATTGGAAATTAAATTCCTTTTTTTTTCTTTTTTTTGGTTGTTCAAAAGCTCATGCTATATCATCTTTCATACATTTGACTCATTTGGGTTATGAACTCCCATTTTTACGCCAATACAAATCGTAGAATCACATCAGTTACACACTCACGTTTTTACATAATGGCATATTAGTGATTGTTGTATTCTTCTACCTTTCCTATCCCCTACTATCCCCCTCCCCTCCCCAACCATCTACCCTCTATACCTCATCTGCTATTGTTCAATTCTCTCCCTTGTTTCCCCCCCTTTCCCCTCACAACCTCTTATATGGAATTTTGTGTAACATTAAGTGTCTCCTACCATTTCCATATGCTTTCCATTCTCTCTCCCTTTCTCTCCCCCCACTCATCTCCATTTAGTGTTAATATTTTCCTCATGCTCTTCTTCCCTGTTCTGTTCTTATTTGCTCTCTTTATATCAAAGAAAACATTTGGCATTTGTTTTTTAAGGATTGGCTAGCTTTGCTTAGCATTATATGTTCTAATGCCATCCATTTCCCTTCAAATTCAATGATTTTTGTCATTTTTTAATGCTGCATAATACTCCATTGTGTATAGATGCCCCTTTTTTATCCATTCGCCTATGGAAGGTCATCTAGTTTGGTTCCACAGTTTAGCTATTATGAATTGTGCCGCTATGATCAGTGATGTGGCAGTATCCCTATAGTGCGCTCTTTTAAGATCCTCAGGGAATAGTCCGAGAAGTGAGATAGCTGGGTCAAATGGTGGATCCTTTCCCTGCTTTCCCAGGTATCTCCATACAGCTTTCCAAATTGGCCTCAACATTTTCCAGTCCCACCAGCAGTGTACAAGTGTACCCTTTTCCCCACATCCTCGCCAACACTTATTGTTGTTTGATTTCATAATGGCTGCCAATCTTACTGGAGTGAGATGGTATCTTAGGGTGGTTTTGACTTGAATTTCCCTAACTGCTAGAGATGGTGGGCATTTTTTCAAGTTCTTGTTGATGGATTGTATGTCCTCCTCTGTGAAGTTTCTGTTCAGGTCCTTGGCCCATTTGTGGATTGGTTTATTTGTTATCTTATTGTTTAATTTTTGAGTTCTTTGTATATTCTAGATATTAGGGCTCTATCTGAAGTGTGAGGGGTAAAAATTTGTTCCCAAGATGTAGGCTCTCTATTTACCTCTCTTATTGTTTCTCTTGTTTCGAAAAAAACTTTTTAGTTTAAATAAGTCCCATTTGTTGATTCTTGTTATTAACTCTTGTGCTATGGCTGTCCTATTAAGGAATTTGGAGCCCAACCCCACAGTATGTACATCGTAGCCAAATTTTTCTTCTATTAGATGCAGTGTCTCTGAATTTATATCTTGCTCCTTGATCCATTTAGAGTTAACTTTTGTGCATGGCGAGAGAAAGGGATTCATTTTCATTTTGTTGCATATGGATTTCCAATTTTCCCTGGACCACTTGTTGAAGATGCTATCCTTCCTCCATTGCATGCTTTTAGGCCCTTTTTCAAATATAAGAAAGTTGTACTTTTGTGGATTGGTTTCTGTGTCCTCTATTCTGTACCATTGGTCCAGCTGACTTTTGTGATACCAGTACCACGCTGTTTTTGTTACTATTGCTTTGTAGTACAGTTTGAACTCTGTTATCGCTATACATCCTGATTCACACTTCCTGCTTAGAATTGCTATTGCTATTCTGTGTCTATTGTTTTTCCATATGAAATTCATGATTGCTTTATATATTTCTACAAGAAATGCCATTGGGATTTTGATTGGCATTGCATTAAACCTGTAGAGAACTTTGGGTAATATCGCAATTTTGATGATGTTAGTTCTGCCTATACATGAACAGGGTACATTTTTCCATCTTCTAACATCATCTTCTATCTCTTTCTTTAGAGTTATGTAACTTTCATTGTATAAATCTTTCACCTCTTTTTAAGGTTGATTCCCAAGTATCTTATTTTCTATGAGGATATTGTGAATGGAGTGGTTTTCCTCATTTCAATTTCAGAAGTTTTGTTGCTGATATACAGGAATGCCTTTGATTTTTTCTTGTTGATTTTATATACTGGCACTTTGCTGAATTCATTTATTAACTCTAGCAGTTTCTTTGCATACCCTTTAGGGTTTGTTAAATATGTTATCATGTCATCCTCAAATAGCGAATATTTAAGTTCTTCTTTTTCTATTTTTATGCCTTTAATTTCTTTTGTCTGTCTAATTGCTCTGGCTAGTATTTCAAGAACTAAACTGAATAGAAGTGGTGATAGAGGGCATCTCTGTCTTGTTCCAGATTTTAGAGGGAATGCCTTCAGTTTTTCTCCATTTAGGATGATGCTAGCCTGAGGTTTAGCATATATAGCTTTTACCATGTTGAGGTAAGTTCTTGTTATCCCTAATTTTTATAGTGTTTTGAACATAAAGGAATGCTGTACTTTGTCAAACGCTTTATCTACATCTATCGAGATGATCATATGGTTTTTGTCTTTAAGTCTATTGATGTGGTGGATTACATTTATTGATTTCCATAAATTGATCCAGGCTTGCATCCCAGGGATGAATCCTACTTGATCATGAAGCACAATTATTTTGATATGCTTTTGTATTCAATTCACCATGATTTTATTGAGAATTTTTGCATCCAAGTTTATTAGAGGTATTGGTCTGTAGTTTTCTTTCTTTGAAGTGTCTTTGTCTGGTTTTGGAATCAGGGTGATGTTGGCCTCATAGAATGAATTTGGAGGAACTCCTTCTTTTTCTATTTTTTGAAATTGCTTGAAAAGTATTGGTATTAATTCTTCTTTGAGGGTTTTGTAGAACTCCACTGTATACCTATCTGGTCCAGGGCTCTTTTTGGTTGGTTGTCTTTTGATGGTTTCTTATTTTTCTTCCTTTGTTATTGGTCTATTTAAATTGTGGGTGTCTTCCTGACTCAATCTGGGCAGATCATATGACTTAAGAAATTTATCGATATCTTCTTTATCTTCTATTTTATTGGAATATAGGGTTTCAAAATACTTTCTAATTATCTTCTGTGTTTCTGTAGTGTGTGTTGTGATATTTCCATCTTTATTCCATATGTTAGTAATTTGAGTTCTCTCTCTTCTTCTCTTCGTTAGCATGGCTAAGGGCCTGTCGAACATATTTATTTTTTCAAAGAACCAACTCTTATTTATTTCAATTTTTACAATGTAGATTTTTTGTTTCAATTTCATTGATTTCTCCTCTAATTTCAATTATTTCTTGTCTTCTACTACATTTGATGTTCTTTTGCTCTTCCTTTTCTAGGTTTTTGAGGTGTAGTGTGAGTTCATTTATTTGTTGTTGTTTTTTTCTTTTTTTGAGGAAAGAATTACAAGAAATGAATTTCCCTCTTAAAACGGCTTTCATTGTGTCCCATACAAACCGGTATGTTGTGTCTCTATTGTCATTTGTCTCTAAGAATTTTTTTATCTCCTCCTTTATGTCTTCTGTAACCCACTGATCATTCAGTAACATATTGTGCATTTTCCATGTGATGTAGAATTTTTCCTTCCTTTTTTTTTTCATTGATTTAAAGTTTCAATCCATTATGATCAGATATGGTGCATGGTATTATCTCCATACCTTTATATTTACTAAGAGTTTCCCTATTGCATAATATATGGTCTATATTGGAGTAGGATCAATGTGCTGCTGAGAAGAACGTGTATCCACTTGATGATGGTTGATATATTTTATATATGTTGGTTACGTCTAGGTTATTGATTGTGCTATTGAGTTCTATAGTATCTTTATTCAGCTTTTGTCTGGAGGAAGGCAAGAGACTTCATCCACTATGACTGCCCTTTTTGCCATTTTAGTTTTGGATGCACACATGGGATCTTTCTTTAGATCCATCAGGTGCTGAGAATCTAAGCCACAGGCTCACACAGGGCCAAGATGCAGATTCAGAAACATCCCTTTCCAAAGCAATTAAGCAAAGAGCCACAGGTGATGCACATTTATTTCCATTTGAAAACTCTTTTCTTCAGTCTTCACAAAGGGGTTGCCGGAGGCAAAGACCTTCCTGACATTCAGGGCAACAGACAGGGAAGCAAAAGGCCCAAAGCAGGGTTTCTCCACTGACACTTTCTTGGTCACACTGATATCTGAGTTTTCTGAGATACTCGCCATTCCCTTCAGCTATCCAGTACATTGCCATGTCACAGTGCTTGGGGTGGTACATATCTTGGACACAAAACCATGAGCGTATTCTAGAGAGTGGCCAGAATTCAGGAAGAAAACAGGAACTTAGGAAGATGGCGAGTGTTGCCCATTTATAAGGCAAGCTGCAGTTCATTCATAAATTGCACAGGATGAATGCTGGGAAGCTTTCTAGTAGACTGGACAAATCCCTTGATGCATTTTCTTTTCTAATGTCTACAACCACGGACACAATGGGATATATAGACACAGAAACACTCGCCTTGTCAAATGACTTACTAGAAACAGTCCACTCCAAAACTAACAAACCACCTTTCCTACCTATTCTGAGAACAGGAGACAAAACAACAAACCCACAACCACACCCACAAAGACACCTCCTTCCCCCAGTAGGTCTCTGACTATCCAGAGTGTCCTCTGACTGGTGGGCCATGATATATTCCCACATATTGGGGTGTCCTGTCTCTGATATGGTCTCCGTGGCCAACTCTGTGATGCTGTCAGAAGCCAGCGATGAGCCACTACCTGCTTTCTCAGGAAAGGCCCCTCTTCAGATCTTCCTGGCATTTGGCCAACCTCACATCAGTATGTACCAAGAAAGACTGACTCTGTCCTTGGTAAATCCAAACAAGTTTGACCACTGGGACTTGCACTGGGACTGGCTTTGGGTGCCTGGCTTCCTGGATCCCATGTTCAGAGAGTTTCATCACCAAGGAAGTAAGTTGAGTTCATTTCCTTCAGGAACTGAATGAGGTCACTACCCTGGCAACCACATTTTCCTAACAGTTCCTTCCGAGGGTCCCATCAGATGGAGGCTGCACCTACTTGCTCTGACATTTTCACAAGTTAGAATGGTATATCAACCGTAGGCACCCGGGATCAACTCTCCACACAGGCCTGGTTTGGTCCATCTTCACTACATTAAGAAAAGAGAGGCTGATTCAGACACATCCTTTCATCATGACCAGGATGTTTTCCATGTAAGATGACTTTTGCTCTCTCAGGTCCCTCAAAGCTGCCTACATCTTCTCCAGGGATTATTTCTGCATGGACTTTTGATGTTGTCAGCTGGTGGAAGATCCCCTACCTTCCTGTATTGTAAGACCAACTCTGTTCCTGCTCTTCTGTAAATGAGATTGAGGGAACAGTGTATGGTTACGGTTAATTGCATGTTCGATTTGGGTTAGGAATAATTATGCTGGATGAATAATGGTATTGGGAACCTGTGATATTTATAAGAATATAGACGTGAAATATATGTATGAGAACAGAGATCTAGGAAAGATTTGAAGCCCAGATAGGAATTGAAACCACGATTGGTATACTTAGCTTGAATTATGTTCTGCACCGAGGTCTCAGATAAATTGATATACAATGGCATAGGACCGTGTACCTCGGATGTTTGAATGTAGAAGAGAACATGCAGTCAAAAAGGGATAGTCTGTAGGATTAGGAAGATAGTCAGTAGGTTTAGGAAGAATAGTGAGTATAGGAGTTGGACCAAAAGTTCTTTAGCAATAGGGTTTCAGATAGAGAGTGAATGTAAATGTCAGCACATTTGAAGTTACAGTCACAATGATGAACTGGGGACAATATGTAGAAAAGCAGATATCAATAGGGACATTAAGAAATCAGGCATAGTATAAAGTGAGTGACAGGATTAGATATTTTCAAAAGGCTTGAGGTTGAATATATAATCTTAGGAAAAAAACAAATATGTAGTAACAAAGAGGATTGACATTTGAGAGCATTACTCAACCTGGACAGATGTTTTTAATAATCCATGCTCACTTTCCATTTAGGCTTTGGTACAATCATAAGTGTGACCTTTGCATTTTGTGTCCAGAATACTACTGTGATAAATGTATATGTAGATCAGGTGACATGAGTCTTTCTGCCACCATTATGGGGAGCAATATCCTGAAAACTTATAAATTAGTACTGGGGATACGAAAAGGTGTACCCTGTGTTGATGATTATTCAGATGATGCATGAATAGACCATATTGTGAATAAAGTATATAACTGGTTCCAACTTTAAATAATGGATTGAATTTGCATCTGAAAAAAATATATGAAATCTTATATTGATATACATAAATTCATTCCAACCTGTTATATATCTAATGGTAATATTATTGTTACAGTTTATCATGAAGAGTGAGTTTTGCTTGAACAATGATAATGGAATCGAAAATAATGTGTTTAGAATGAAGTCAAGTGAAAAGAACAGTAGAGAAATATGGAGGAATACATATGTTCTGAAATAGTAAGTAATTGAAAGTGAACCAAATGCCTATAAATTTGTGAAGTTGTGAATGAAAAAAATATATCCTATGTTGTACATAAACTGAAGAAATTTTAATGTACCAGTGTTTAATAAAAATGAACTTCAAAATACACATCATGTCCCATAGAAATCTATTTGCATTGATGTTAAACTGGGTCAGTTACAGTAGAAATATTAGGATTTGTAAGCACCATTCACTGAACTTAGTTTTCAGTAGTAGGAAACCAATATGTATTTCAGGTGGTTGAGTATTTCTTAGAATAATCTTGTGTAAAGTTGATTATACACCCAAATACATGAATACGAATGAATTTAGGGAGTGTATAATAAGATACATATATTTCATATTTTGGAAATTCTGGAGAATATATATATATATATATATATATATATATATATATATATATATATATACACACACACACACAAATTAATATGTAGAATATATATGCCAATTGAAATTCATCATAAAATATAATTCATTCACATATCCAAAAATATTCATTTTACTTAACATGGATTTATGTATAATGTTTTTTACTAGGAAGCTCACCCATAGGTTGAATTTTCAGTTCAATCAGTATTTAGGGGGAGTCATCTCTTTTCACAATTTTTATATTCCAATGTCAGTGAGCTCACAAGAATGTACGTGGGATACCAGGTAGGATAGTATATGTGCATAAAAAATACATGTGCTGAATAGGATACAGAGAAAGGGAGACAGGAATTTACATATGTGATAACTTTAAAAACTCATGAAGAAATATTATAATAAAAAGTTGACTAGATTTAAAACACATACTCTTGATAAAGCAGAAGGCAAATACAAGTATACACCATGCTTCCTATGAAAGGACTGTATTTCTATTCAGTTAGGTTTCTTTTTCTCCATCATATTAGGATTAGTAGTCAGATTCTAGTAGGGTATGGGTTGGTGTCAGGGATTCAGTATTTCAAATGGAAAATAGAAAAATTAATCTAATGTGTATGCAAACATGTACTACAGGAACAATTTCCCACTCTCTTCCAGAACAATGGCTTGACATAACCATCACTCCAAGTAAGACACAATTAGAGGAGAGGAGTTAGAAAATTTGTGAATACATATGAGAAATGTAAAATGCTCAGAAGTTCACAACACTGGAAGTAGAAGAACAGTTTCCAAAAGTAAGGGAGAGGGTAAACACTTCACAAACATGGAGCTCTGCTGGCCTAAAGACTTCTTGAGAAACTTCCTCTGTGGTTGGGCACATGAAATATTTGTAATTGTCAGGAAATTTAGTTTCGTTTGTAGTGACACCATGAAATCTGGGTCTGCATCTATGTGACCTGGAGGACATGGTTCCTTATTTTCTAATGAAAATGAGGCAGCAGTTCTGAATGCTCTCTTTGTAGGTAAACTGTGGCAACTGGGAGCTAAGTGTCTTCCCGTGTGGTCTGTGAAGCCATTTGGTCATGCTCCAATTTTCAGGGTGTTTCTTACTCCTGAACTGGGAGTTTCGTATTAGATTCATGAAATACAAGGAGTTCAACTGCGACACAATGATAGAGGGAGTTCTGTCACGTGTGGTTTGTCATGGTCGACAAGAGAATGTACGAACCAGGCTTTAATCCCACATAGCTTTCCCACTTGACTATAGCAACCTGATTCTGAACATTGCCCTGAAACCTCTCCATATAAAAAGATGCCTTTACATATAAGGGTCGGCTGCCTGCACCATGTCAGTTGCAAGTCTTTTGGAAGCCAATGGAAGATCCAGGTGATCCTACCAAAAATATTTATTTACACACCTACAGTCCACTGCTCTATGCCCACTACTCAGCAGGCTCCAACTTACTGGCATCTCTGTTCTACAACATTTTCACGAAACCCAGTCAATCAAGGCACAGTTTGGAACCATCATGACCAGCAACAGGACATTCAAAGTTTATCCAGTGCCACCTGGTCATGGAAATTTCAAAAATTTCATGGTATTTATCTAGCCATTTTTCAAGGATGAAGTTGGAGGCACTGTGGGTTTCAATTAATTCAGGAACCATTAAATGGTGAGGAAGCTCATTTCAATGAAAGCTCTGGAGATCACTCACGGGGAAGGCTTCCCAAAGAGTGGCCAAAAGGTCACATGAATCCAGGCCCATTGAGGTATACAAAGTGAGATCCATGTGTGTTTGTATTCTCAACTAAGGGTCCCAAGTCTTTAAGAATTAAATCATGTGATATCCTGGCTCAGAATCCCCGAGCACTGTGGAAAGCCATCCTGGGCCTAGATCTCAGATTACAAGGGTGATTCTCATGCGTGACCTCCTAAAATCCCAACACTATTTTTTGCAATACTTCTCTGAGGTCAGTTCCAGAACTCAGTCTCTAAGGGTAATCACACCAGAGTTCAAGCTCCGGTGGACACAGTCATCTCTTCCAACTACCACACAATTGACCACAATTTAAACCAAAACACTCCCATATGGACCTCATCTCCTTCCATATAGACACTCATCATAACCTCTGGCTGGAGGTTTCCATGAGGGGCGCAGACCAAGACAGTATCCACAATAATCTACCTTGCCCCTCATTTGCCTAAAGTCAGGGTGGCCTGGACACGCTTCCTGTTAACCAGGAGTGATCAAATAGGCCTGGTGTTAATACTGTTCTGCTTGTCCAATTTGAGGCCTACTGACTGTCAGATATTGATTCTTTATGTGAATTGGAGTCATGAGAAAACCCAAGCACCTATGGGCTAGCCTCTGCAGGTTTTGAAGAACTCGTTTGACCCAAAGGATTCCTATTCTCACTTGATGGAGGTCAGGAACCTTACAGAGGAAGGCGAGAGACTTCATGCCAATGACTGCTCTTTTGGCCATTTTGGTTTTGAATGCACGCATGGGAAATTTCTTTAGATCCCTCAGGTGCTGAGAATCTAAGCCACTGCCTCATACAGAGCCAAGGGGCTGATTCAGACACATCCCTTTTCAAAGCAGTTAAGGACAGAGCCACATGTATGCCCAATAATTTCCATTTGAAAACTGTTTTCTTCAGGCTTCACAAAAGGGTGGCCTGAGTCAAAGACCTTCCTGAAATTCAGGAAAACAGAACAATAGGTAAGCAAATGGTCCAAAGCAGGGTTGCTCCACTGAGAATTTCCTGGTCACACTGATACTTGAGTTTTCTGAGATGCTTGCCATTTCTTTCAGCTATCCAGTACATGGCCAGTCACAGAGCTTGAAGGTGGTACATATCGTGAACAAAAAACCATGGTCCTATTCTGTAGAGTGGCCAGAATTCAGAAAGAAAACAGGAACTTAGGAATATAGCAGGTATTGCGCATCAATAGGGCAAGCTACAGTCCATTCATAAATGGGGCAATTTGAATGCTGAGAAGCTTTCTACTAGACAGGACACATCCATTGATGCATTCTCTTTTCTAATGCATACAACCACGGACACAGTGAAATACTGAGACATAGAAACACTCGCCATGTCAAAAGACTTACTAGAAACACTAAACTTCAATCAAAACAAACCGACTTTAATACCTATTCTAGGAAAATGAGACAAAACCACAAACCCACAACAACACCCACAAAGGCACCTCCTTCCCCCAAGTAGGTCTGTGACTATCCAGAGTGTCCTCTGACTTGTGGGCCAAAATATGTTCCCCCAAATTGGCCTGTCCTGTCTCAGATCTGGTCTCCTTGGCCAACTCTGTGAAGTTCTCAGTAGCCAGCGGTGAGCCACTACCTGCTTTCTCAGGAAAAGCCCCGCTTCAGAGATTTCCTCTCATTTGGCCTTCCTCACATCTGTAGGTACCAACAAAGACTGACTCTGTCCTTGCTGAATCCAAACAAGTGAGACCACTGGGACTGGAACAGGGACTGGCTCTGGGTGCCTGGCTTCCTGGATCCCAAATTCAGAGAGTTCCATCACCAAGGAAGTTAAGTGAGGTCCCTTCCTTCAGAAATTGAATGAGGTCACTGTCTTGGCAACCACTTTGTCCTAACTGTTGCTTTCAAGGGTCCCATGATACGGAGGCTGCCCCTACTTTCTGTGACACTTTCACAAGTTAGAATGGTATATCAACAATAGGCACCCAGGAATAGATCTCCACACAGGCCTAGTTTGGTCCAACTTCTCTACGTTAAGAAGAGAAGCTGATTCATACACAACCTTTTATCCTGACCAGGTTGTTTGCCATGGAAGATGACTTTTGGTCTCTCAGGTCCTTCATAGCTGCCTACCTCTTCTCCAGGGATCATTTCTGCATGTACCTTTGAGGTTCTCAGGAGGTGGAAGATTCCCTACATTTCAGTATTGTAAGATCAACTCTTTCCCTGCTCTTCTGTAAAGTTAGATTGAGGGAACAGTGTATGGTTATGGTTAATAACATGTTCGGTTTGGGTTAGAAATCATTCTGCTGGATGAATAATGGTATTGGGAACTTGCTATGTGTATAAGAATATATAGGTGAAATATATGTATGAAAACAGAAATCTAAGTATGATTTGAAGTCCAGAAGGGCATTGGGCTCTTGATTGGGATATGCAGCTTTGAATTACGTTCTGCAGAGGTGTCTCAATTAAATCGATATACAATGCCATAGGACCTTGTACCTTGGATGAATTAATGTAGAAGGAACATCTAGTCGAAAAGGGATAGTCCGAAGTGAAAGGTTAATAAAATAGGTACTTGTCACTTCCTGTTTTTCTGTATGCTTAACAAAACACTGTTGAAATCTTGAGAAATGTTTGCTAATCTTGTTTCCAGAATGTTCTGTTCCCAACTGCCAAACTGCAGAATGTACTCCCTCACTCAGTGTCATGCAAACCGCCCACATGCCCTCACCCATTAGTAAACTTCCCTCTCTTCCCTCTCCAAGGAAAGTATATAAGCTGTGCTTAAGGTGTTCTCAGGGCTCTCTGCTCTATTTAAGTGAGTTCTGAGCCACAGCATGCTGAACCCCAAATAAACCCATTGCTGTTGCATGAGACAGACTCTTGGTGGTCTCTTCCTTCGACACTCGCCCGACCTTTACATATTGAGGTTCCACAGAGTTCTGGCAGTGGCAGACGAGAGACCCCAATGGGCTCCTCTCGGAGCAAGTAAGGCACCTCTTTCTGGTTTCAGGTTTCATGTTAGGGCTTGGCAAAATCTCTGGCGATGAAGAGCCTGAGCTCCCTCCGAAGGTGGCTGAGAGACGTGTCACGGAGACACAGGGCACCTCCCTGGGGGACGCCGCAGAAAACTCGGGAAATTAAGGAACAATAGTCTCCTCAACTCAGTGATATTTTGTTTCAGATTCGGTATTGTCATCCCATCGGGTTTTGCCGGCTACTCATTCCTGGTTTCAGTGTTTGACGTCCATTGCCTGTGTTTATGGTCTTGTCTTATCTGTGTCATGTGTCCTTGCTTTTGCTGTTTGTGTACCTTTCATTATGGGACAGAGCAGTTCAATGCCTCTGTCCCTGACCCTTGATCACTGGAACAAAGTCCGCTTAAGGGCTCAGAATCTTTCTTGTTTTAGTAAAATGCTGGACCTGGCAGAATCTCTGTGCCTCAGAATGGCCCACCTTTGAATTCGGATGGCCCCTAGAAGGATCTTTCTACTTCGCACTAATTTAAAAATTCAGAGATATTATCTCAGCCGGAAACACATAGCCATCTGGATCAACAGCCATATATCTTAACTTGGCAGAACATCTGCAAATCTCCTCCTCCATGGGTGAAGCCTTTCCTTGCCCCTGCCTCTGCTCCTACTCCTTCCCCCATGATCTCTCAAACCCTCTCAACCTCCTCCTCCTCCACCCCCTGTTCTCCCCGAGTCACAGATTTGACTCTACTGGACTCTTCTTCCCTTACTAATCCCCTGTCCTTGTCCCCTAACCCACAACACCCTCAAATGGATTTCCCTGCTGCTGACTCAGCCTCTTTACCATTGGAGGAAGCTAAGCCGGTAATAGGGTCTGATAATGGACCGGTGTTCATGGCCCAGGTAAGTCAGGGGTTAGCCAGGAACCAGGGAATTAATTGGAAGTTATATTGTGCTTATAGATACCCGAGTTCAGGACAGGCAGATAGAATAAATTGAACCATTAAAGAGACCTTAAGAAAATTAAACTTAGAGAACAGCATAAAAGATTGGACTATGCTCCTGCCTTATGCAATGTTTCATGCAAGAAATACTCCCTCTGTTTCTTTGAGTAACCTTAGCCCCTGTGAAATTCTCTATTGTTGCCCTCCTGCAGTAAGGGACCTAAGCCCGACTCAAAGACCTAACCATTCCATCCACACCCCCTTGCTTGACAGACTTAAAGCTCTAAAAAGAACTCAGTGATACCTGTGTAAACAGATGGCCACTGCCTACCAAACTGGGGACAAAGGGACTCCACATCGATATCAAGTAAGAGACTTCATCTACGTAAGACGACATCAGGTATCATGCTTGAAACCCCGCTGGAAAGGACCATAGCCGGTGCTACTTATAACACCTCCAGTGGTAAAGGTAGATGGAATCAATTTCTGGATCCATGCCTCTCATCTCAAGCCTGCGCCCTGTCCAGACTCTGGCTGGAAACTGGAAAAGACTGGTAAAACCTTCAAATTGCGTATTCGCCATGTGGATAAGTCTGTGGACTCTCTCCTTGGCCACAAGTAGTCCTAAGCCACATCAGCCCATTCAGCAGTGATGGCTGATCACAAATCCTACTGGAAAAGAAGTATAATCTATCTCGCATACAGCCCCCTGAGGGACCTGGTGGCCATCATTCCTCCCAGACATTTGTCAGCTGGCTATAGGTCTTACCTATTGGGATATCCCTGATGAAGAGGATACCACTAAAATTCCATTAAATTACTTCTGTAGCATAGATAATGGAAACAAACATTATGGATGAAGGGACATGCAAGCCAGATGCAGGTTGGCTAGCCTAGATTACTATGTTTGCCGGGCAGACTCTCAAAGCCACAGTCACGGCTGTGTGGGGGGAAAGCCGACTTCTTCTGTAAGTCATGGGGATTTGAGCAAACAGGGGCTGCCTGATGGAACCCAAACTCCTCATCAAATTCAGTACACATCATTGGCCATATTACCAATTAGATAAGAAGAACCGATGGCCCCCAGAGGGGTCTCTAGATCCTCAAATTCTGCGTGACCTTTTCCCTCCTTCACTCACATCCTGAACTATGCTTCTCCAATAGATCCTCACCCTCAGCCTTCTGCTCCAGACATTCTGCTGTCACTCCCACCTCAGCAACCTGATTTCTCCCCTCCAATTACTAGATCAAAAACCCAAACCTCTGCCGGTTCTCAGACCATTGCCTCCTTGCTGAGGCAGCAGTTACTGAAGTACCCCTCCACCCACTCACTCCTCTCTTGTCCTGTCAGTGCTCGCACCGGGTCCCGCCAGGTCTTCTTACCAGCTAAACCAAAGCTCAAACCAGCTGAGGAGAGCCCTCAGTCCCCTATCTAAGATGTAATAAAAATGGCCTTTAAAGTTGGTTTGTCATCACTGAAAACAGTTTACTAATAATTAAACGTCCCTCATATGCGTTTTGAGATACTCACTCCCATCATCCTCTCTGCTCTACCTGTTCTACTGCTCAAGTTTTTGTTGCTAGGAAAATCTCAAACCCGTTTCCCATTATTCTTTTACATCTCTCCTTCCTCATTCTCAGATCCACGGAGCTGATCACAGCCCACCTTCCCCGTCTTCCCCCTCTGCACTAGGCCCACAGAAAAGTCTTAACTGACCTTCTCCAGAAGTCTTCACCATGGCTGACTTTAGGACTTTCAGCAAAAGAGTCCCTATAAAAGAGTTCAATGTAGATAAACTTCCTCTTTTCGTGTTGCCCTGTTCTACTTGGCCAGTGGCTAAAAAAAATCAGCACTTCTCAGGTAGACACCCTTTTACTAGTTTTTCACAAAATATGTGAACAAGGCCTCTGTCCTTGAGCTGGGGATTCACAGAGATGGCTACATTTCTAAGATAAAGAAGTTACCAACTGGTCTCCATGGTAACAGCTGGCAGGGGTAAAATAAGAAAGGGAAGAAAAAGCTCTCCCCCTCCCAGGTGTCCTTTAAAAGTTAACTTGCCCAGAACAGGGGAAAAACAGGAACAAATACTGCGTTTTTGAACTTCTGCAGACTGTGAGCTTCTGAGCACCTTCCCTTACATGTTGGGTACAAAATTCTGAAACTACCTAAACTTGAGTTTCAGGGGATTAATTGATTACAACAGAAGCAATGCCCTCTGAATCCGGTTGCAACCAAATAGGACTGTTTCCCTGTCTTTAGTGCTATCTTAGGTGCCTTGCCTTGTCCGTCCTTACAACAGAATAATTCTATATACTTAAACCTTGTTTATGTTTTCATGAAATGGTCAACAGATGTGATTAATCGTGTAATGGTGCAGATGTTTCCCAGAGTGCTCTATTATGAATCAGGATCATTTGAAGATCAAATAGGGGGACATACAACCAGGTTCCACTGGGAGCATATATCCCTCACTTTAGCCATCATATTAGGAATAGGATTTGCTGCACGGGTGGGCCCAGGAACCACTGCCCTTGTCCATGTGACACAATAAATTACCCAATTAGAAGCAGCAATAGACCAAAACTAAGATATTAGAAACCACCATCAGAGCTTTGCATGAAACTTTAACCTCTCTCTCTGAAGTTGTTTTACAGAACAGTTGAGGTTTGGACCTCCTCTTCATTAAAGAAGGGGGCCTTTGTGCTGCATTGAGGGAAGAATGTTGTTTTTATGCCGAACATACTGGAGTTGTAATAAAATCTATGAGCAAATTAAAAAGACACATTAAAGAGCATCAACAAGAGAGAGAGAGACCCAAAAAGGGTTGTTTGAGTCTTGGTTCACACAGTGCCCCTGGTTAACTACGTTTTTATCAACCCTGGCCGGTCCAATAATAATCCTCATATTATTGCTAACTATAAAACCCTGTTTTCTCAACCGTGTAATTTCTTTTCTCCAGGCTCAAATTGGACGAGTTAAACTTATGGTAATACCCCACTAGGAGACATAGAATGTGAAACCCCCCAATGATAATTTTTATGATTAAAAGTAGCCAGAAAAAGAAGTGAGGAATGAAAGGTTAATAAAATAAGTACTTGTCACTTCCTGTATTTCCCTATGCTTAACAAAAAACTGTTGAAATCTTGAGAAATGCTTGCAAAACTTGTTCCCAAAATGTGCTGTCCCCAACTGCCAAACTACAGAATGTACTCCCTCACCCAGTTGCATGCAAACTGCCCACTCGTCGTGACCCATCAATAAACTTCCCTCCCTGCCTTCTCCAGGGAAAGTATACAAACTCTACTTAAGCTATTCTCAGGGCTATCTGCTCTATTAAAGTGAGCTCTGAGCCCCAGCATGCTGGAAACCCAATAAACCTTTTGCTGTATCATGAGTACTCTGTTGGTCGTCTCCTTCTCCGAAGCTTCCCCGACATTTACTTGGATGATTGAATGTAGAAGAGAACATCCAGTGAAAAAGGTATAGTTGGTAGGATTAGGAAGATAGTCAGTAGGTTTAGGAAGAAGAGTGAGTATAGAATTTAGAACAAAAGTTCTTTAGCAATACGGTTTCAGTTAGAGAGTGAATGTAAATGTGAGCACAGTTGAAGAGTCAGTCACAATGATGAACTGGGGAAAATATGTAGGAAAGCAGATATCAATAGAGACATTATGAAATCAGGGAAATTACAAAGTGAGTGACAGGACTAGATATTTTGAAAAGGATTGAGTTTGAATATATAATCTTAGGAAAAAACAAATATGTAGACAGCAATAGGATTGATATTTGAGAGCATTAGGCAAATTTCAGGTGCATGAATATTTCTGAGAATAATCTTGTGAATAGTTGATTATAAATCCAGATACATGAACATGAATGAATTTAGGGAGTGTATATGAGACACATATATTTCATTTTTTGAAATATCTGGAGAGTGTGTATATATATATATATATATATATATATATATATATATATATATATATACACACACAAACACAAAACACACACAGACAAAAAAGTAGCAATATATATGTCAATCAAAATTCATCATATAATATATATTATCCACAGATCTAAAAATATTCATTTTACTGAACATGGATTTATGTATAATGTTGTTCAACTAGAAAGCTCACCCATATGTTGAATATTCAGTTTCAATGGGGTTTAGTAGGAGTGATCTTTTCTCTCAATTTGTATCTGCCAAGTCAGCCACCTCACAAGAATGTACGTGTGGTACCAGGTAGCCAACCTGATTCTGAACATTGCCCATAAACCTATCCATATAACAAGATGCCTTTACATATAAGGGTCTGCTTGCTGTACCCTGTCAGTCACAATGCATTTGGAAGCCAATGGCAGATAAACATGGCCCCACCACACATGTTTTATCACACACCTTCACACCACTGCTCTAGGCCCACTAATGAGCAGGCTCCAACTTACTGGCATCACTGTTCTACACAATTTTCATGAAACAAAGTCAGTCAAGGCACTGTCTGGTACACTGATGGTCAGCAACAGGATATCCAAAAGTTCTCCAGTGCCACCTGGTCATGGGAATTTCAAAAATTTTATGGTATTTATCAAGCCATTTGTCGAGGATGAAGTTGGAGGCTCTTTGGGTTTCAATTTATTCAGGAACCATTAAATGTTGAGGAAGCTCATTTCAATGAAAGCTCTAGAGAACACTCACAGGCAAGACTTCCCAAAGTGTGGCCAAAAGGTCACATGAAGCCAGGCCCATTGAGGTCTACAATGTGAGGTCCATGTGTGTTTTGACTCTCAACTGTGGCTGCAAAGTCTTTCAGAATAAAATCATGTGATATCCTGGCTGAGATTCCCAGTGCTCTGGGGAAAGCCAACCTGCACCTAGATCTCAGGTTCCAAGGGCGACTCTCATGCATGGCCTAGTAAAAACCAAACACAATTCATGAAAATACTTCTCTGAGGTCAGTTCCAGAATTCATTCTCTAAGAGGAATCACAACAGAGTTCAAGCCCAGGTGGACCCAGTCTTTTCTTCTAAGTGCCACACAAATTACCACAATTCCAAACAGAACGCTCCCACATAACCCTTTTCTTCTTCCATATAGACACTCATCATAACCTCTGGATGGAGTTTTCCATGAGGGGAGCAGGACAGGACAGTGTCCAAAATAACCTCCCTTGCCCCTCATTTGCCTAAAGTCAGTGTGGCCTGGAAATCCTGACTGTGAAACAGGAGTGATCAAATCGGCCTGCCGTTAATACAGCTTGGCTTCTCCAATTTGAGGCCTACTGACTGTAGGGTTTAGATTCTTCATGTAAATTGGGGTCATGAGAAAACCCAAGCACCTATGGGATAGCCTCTGCAGGGCTTTGAAGAACTCTTTTGAAACAAAGGATCCCTATTCTCACTTGATGGATGTCAGGAACCTTAGAGAGGAAGGCGAGAGTCTTCATAAACAATGACTGCTCTTTTGGCCATTTTGGTTTTTAATGCACCCATGGGATCTTTCTTTAGATCCATCAGGTGCTGAGAATCTAAGCTACAGCCTAACACAGGGCCAAGAGGCTGATTCAGACACATCCCTTTCCAAATCAATTAAGCAAAGAGCCACAGGTGTTGCCCATTCATTTCCATTTGAAAACTGTTTTCTTCAGGCTTCACAAAGGGGTGGCCTGAGGCAAAGAACTTCCTGACATTCAGGGCAACAGAACAATAGGTAAGCAAAAGGCCCAAAGCAGGGTTTCTCCACTGAGATTTAATGGTCACACTAATATCTGATTTTTCAGAGATGCTCGCCATTCCTTTGAGCTATCCAGTACATGGTCATGGCACACAGCTTGGAAGTGGTACATACCTTAGACATAAAACCATGAGCCTATTCTGGAGAGGGGCAGAAGTCCAGAAGAAAACTGAAACTTAGGAAGATTGCAGGTGTTACCCATCGAAAAGGCAATCTGAAATCCATTCATAAATTGGACAGGATGAATGCTGGGAAGCATTCTACTAGACAGGACACATCCATTGATGCATTTTCTTTTCTAATATCTGCAACCACGGACACAGTGTGATAGACAGACATAGAAACACTCGCCTTGTCAAATGACTTACTAGAAACAGTTCATTCCACACCAAAAAAAGCGCCTTGCCTACCTATTCTCTGAACATGAGACAAAACCAGAAACCCACCCCCACACCCACAAAGGCACCTCCTTCCCCCAAGAAGTTCTGTGACTATCCGGACTGTCCTCTGACTGGTGAGCCATACTATATTCCCACGGAATGGCCTGATCTGTCTCAGATCTGGTCTCCTTGGCCAACTCTGTGCAGGTGTCAGGACCCAGAGGTGAGAAACTACCTGCTTTCTCAGGAATGACCCCTCTTTAGAGCTTTCCTGGCATTTGGCCATCCTCACATTAGTAGGTACCAAGAAAGACTGACACTGTCCTTGGTAAATCCAAACAAGTGAGACCACTGGGACTGGGACTGGGACTGGCTCTGGGTGCCTGGCTTCATGAATCCCAAGTTCAGAGATTTCCATCACCAAGGAAGTGAGGTGAGGTCACTTCCTTTAGGAACTGAATGAGGTCACTGCCTTGGCAACCACTTTGTCCTACCAGTGGCTTCCAAGTGTCACATGAGAAGGAGGCTGCCCCTACTTCCTGTGACACTGTCACAATTTAGAATGGTATACAACCATAGGCACCCAGGAACAGCTACCCACATAGGCCTGGTTTGGTCCATCTTCTCTAAATTAAGATGTGAGAGGCTGATTCAGACAGAACCCTTCATCCTGAACAGGTTGTTTGCCATTGAACATGACTTTTGTTCTCTCAGGTTCTTCATAGCTGCCTACATCTTCTTCAGTCAACATTTCTGCATGGAACTTTGAGGTTCTCAGCAGGTGGAAGATCCCCTACTTTCCTGTATTGTAAGACCAACTCTGTCCGTCCTCTCTGTAAATTTAGAATGAGGGAACAGTGTATGGTTAGGGTCAATAACATATTTGACTTGTGTTAGGAATCATTCTGCTGGATTAATAATGGTATTGGGAACCTGCAAAATTTATAAGAATATATATTTGAAATATAAGTATGAAAACATAAATCTAGTTACGATTTGAAGCCAGAAAGGGCATTGGGCCCTTCTTTGGGATATTTAGCTTTGAATTACATTCTGCATTTTAGTCTCAGATAAATCTATACACAATGGAATAAAACCTTGCACCTCAGATGCCTGAATGTCGAAGAGAACATCCAGTCAAAAATGGATAGTCGGTAGGATTTGGAAGATAGTAGGTTTAGGAAGAAGAGTGAGTCTTCGAGTTGGACCAATAGTTTTTTAGCAATAGGGTTTCGTTTAGAGAGTGAATGTAAATGTCAGCACATGTGAAGAGTCAGTCACAATGATGAACTGGGGAAAATATGTAGGAAAGCAGGTCTCAATAGAGACATTAGGAAATCAGACAAATTATAAAATGCGTGATAGGATTAGACATTTTCAACAGGGTTGAGGTTGAATATATAATCATAGGAAGAAACAAATATATAGTCCCCAACAATATTGACACTTGGGAGAATTAGGCATCCTGGACAAGGATGTTTTTAGTAATATATACTCACTTTCAATTTAGGGTTTGGTACAATCATAAGTGTGACCTTTGCATTTTTGTCCAGAATATTACTGTGATAAAATGTATATGTAGATCAGGTGACATGAGTATTTCTTCCACCATTATGGGAAGCAATATTTTTAAAACCCATAAATTAGTATTGGGTATACAAATAGGTGTACCCTGTGTCAATGAATATAGAGATGATGCATGAATAGATCGTACTGTGAATAAATAATATAACTGGATCCAACTTTAGAAATTGGAGTTAGAATAAATTGATATCTGAAAATATACAGGAAATCTTATATTGATATTGGTATACATACATTCATTACAACCAATTATAAGTCTAATGGTAATATTAGGGTTACGGTTTATCATGAAGAGGGTGTGTGAGTTTTCCTTCAAAAGTGATTATGGAAATCGAAAATAATGTGTTTGTTAAGAAGTCTCATGAAACGACCAGTCGAAAAACCTGGAGGACTACATGTGTTCGGAAGCAGGAAGTGATTGAAAGTGAAACCAATGTCTTTAATTTTGAAATTTTGGGTGAAAAATTTATCCATGGATGTGCATAAACTGAAGAAATAGTACTGTACCAGTTTTAAATAAAAATGAACGTCAAAATACACATCATGTCCCATAGGAATCTACTTGCATTGATGTTAAACTTGGTAAGTTACGGTAGAAATATTAGGATTTGTATGCACCTTTCACTGAAGTTTGTTTTCAGTACTAGGAAACAAATAAGTATTTCAGGTGGATGAATATTTCTGAGAATAATCTTGTGCAAAGTTGATTACAAATCCACATACATGAATATGAATGTATTTAGGGAGTGAATAATAAGACACATATTTCATATTGTGAAAAATCTGGAGAGTATATATATACAAAACACACACAGACATTATAAAGTGGCAATATATATGCCAATCGAAATTCATGGTGAAATATATATCATTCATAGATCCCGAAATATTAATTTTAATGAACATGGATTTATGAATAATGTTGTTCAACTAGGAAGGTCACCCATAGGTTGAATTTTAAGATCCAACAGCATTTAGCAGGAGTGATCTCTTCTCATAATTTGTATCTGCCAAGTCAGCCACCTCACAAGAATGTATATGTGATACCAGGTAGGATTCTATATGTGCATATAAAAATACATGTGCTGAATAGGCTACAGAGAAAGGGATACAGGAATTCACATATTCATTAACTTTAAAAACACATGGAGAACTATTTCAATTAAAAATTAACTAGATTTATAACACCTAACCTACATAATGCAAACGGCAAGTCCAACTATACACCATGCCTCTTCTGAACTGCTTGTATTTCTATTCTGTTTGAGTTATTTTTCTCCATCATATTAGGAATAGTAGTCAGAGTCTAGTAGGGTATAGTTTCGTGTCAGGGATTCAGTATTTTGAATGGAAAATTGGAAAATGAATCCAATGTGTATGCAAATATGTGCTACACAAAAATCTTCCCACTTTCATCCACAACAATGCCTTGACATTACCTTTGCCACAAGTAAGACACAATTAGAGGAGAAGAGTTAGAAAATACGTGAATACATATCTGGAATGGAATACGCTCAGGATTTCCCAACCTTGGAGGTGATAGAGCAGTTTCCATAAGTAAGGGACATGGTAAACACTCCACAAACATGGAGCTCTGCTGGCCTAAATACTTCTTGAGAAACTGCCTCTGAGGTTGGGCACTTGAAATATATGTTGTTGTCAGGAGCTTTAGCTTCCTTTATAGTGAGCCCATCAAAGCTGGGTCTGCATCTATGTGACCTGGAGGACATGGTTTCTTATTATCCAATGAACCTGAGGCAGCAGTGCTGAATTCTCTCTTTGTAGGTAAACTGTGGCCACTGGGGGCTAAGTGTCACCCCGTGTGGACTGTGAAGCCATTTGGTCCTCTTCCACTTTCTGCTGTGGTTCTTGCTGCTACACTGGGACTTTGGTATTTGCTTCACGAAATACAACAATTTCAACTGGGACACAGTGCTGGAGAGAGTTCTGTCACTGTGGTGGGTCACGGTCTGCAGGAGAATGCACCAACCAGGCTTCTTTCCCACATAGCTTGCACCATTGACCATGTCAACCTGATTCTGAAAATTGCCCTGAAACCTCTCCATATATCAAAATGCCTTTACAAATAAGGGTCTGCTGGCTGCACCATGTCCTTCACAAGGCATTTGGTAGCCAATGGCCAAACCACATGGACCTACCACAGATGTTTTATCACACACCTGCACACCTGCCCACCGCTGCTCTAGGCCCACTACTCAGTAGGCTCCAACTTACTGGCATCTTTTTTCTACATTATTTTTATGAAACCCAGTCAATCAAGGCACCCTCTAGTATACTCATGATCAGCAACAGGACACCCAAAGATTCTCCAGTTCCACCTGGTCATGGGATTTTCAAAAATTTCATGGTATTTATCTAGCCATTTTTCAAGGATGAAGTTGGAGGCACTGTGGGTTTCAAGAACCACTAAATGTTGAGGAAGCTCATTTCAATGAAACTCTGGAGAACTCTCATAGGCAAGGCTTCCCAAAGAGTGGCCAAAAGGTCAAATATAGCCAGGCCCATTGAGGTATACGTTGTGAGTTCCATGTGTGTTTTGACTCTCAACTATGGCTACCAAGTCTTTAAGAATAAAATCATGGGATATCTTGGCTGATATTCCCAGTGCTCTGTGGAAAGCCACCCTGGGCCTTGATCTCAGTTTATAAGAGCGACTCTCATGCGTGGCCTCCTAAAATTTCAACACAATTCATGCAATACTTCTCTGAGGTCAGTTCCAGAACTCAGTCTCTAAGGGGATTCACACCAGACTTCAAGCCCAGGTGGACCCTGTCATCTCTTCCAACCGTCACACAAATGACCACAATTAATACCAAAACAATCCCACATTGCCCTCCTCTTCTTCCATAAAGGCACTCATCATGACATCTGGCTGGAGGTTTCCATGAGGGGCACAGCCCAAGACAGTGTCCAAAATAAGCTCCCTTGGCCCTCATTTGCATAAAGTCAGGGTGGCTTGGACACCCTTCTTGTGCACCAGGAGTGATCTGTAAGGGTAAAAGAAATTGAAATTAAAGTGTAAAAGTTAAAGTGTAAAAGACCGGGTGTTGTAAAGTTTTTAAGCAGCAAGGCTTGAGTTAAAATGTAAAGGACCAGGTATTGTTAAGTTCCTATGCTACACGCAAAACCTGAAATTCCTGTAGCTTGTAGGACAATTCCCGGACTACCCAGTAAATATTCCCCCTGACCGCCTGGTTTTTTAATAACCTAGGACCCTGTGAGGCCTGGCACATAGGCATTGCAGGGCCTAAACCAATCATTTTGAATGTGTACCCCGCTTTAGAACTGACCTATCACTCCCGCCTTACGTGTTCCACCAATAAATGAACTAATCATGTTTAGGAATTGTTGTTTGATTTTCCCGTGGTGTATGATGATTTCTTAAAGGAGACTGTAATATATGTAAAGTCCCGCCCTGCCCAAAAAGTGTACTTAAGCACTGCTCAACCCCTGCTCGGGGCTCTGGGATGCTCTCCCATCTTGAGTGAGCACGTAGCCCCAGCATGCTGGATTGGATCCTCAATAAACGGCTTTTACTGTTGCATGAGCCGCAGTTTCTTGATGGTCTCTTCCTCCAACATTCGCCGGAACCTTACATTTGGTGCATTGGCCGGGAATCACGCAGCGCAGGACAAGGAGACCTCAACGAACTTTTCTGGGGGTAAGTAAGGCGCCTCTTTCCTTCAAAAATGATTATGGAAATCGAAAATAATGTGTTTGGAAAGAATCTCATGAAAAGAACAGTCAAGAAACATGGAGGAATACATATGTTCTGAAGCAAGAAGTAATTGAAAGTGAACCAAATGCCTGCAGATTTGTGAACTTGTGGATGAAAAGTTATATCCTATGATATCCATCAACTGAAGAAATAGTAATGTACCACTGTTGAATAAAAATGAACTTCAAAATACACATCATGTCCCATAGGATTATACTTGCATTAATGTTAAACTGGGTCAGTTACCATGCAAATATTAGGATTTGTAAGCACAATTCACCGAAGTTTGTTTTCAGTACTGGAAAATAAATATGTGTTTTATGTGGATGAATTTTTCTGAGAATAATCTTGTGCAAATTTGATTACAAATCCACATACATGAATATGAATGTATTTAGGGAGTGAATAATAAGACACATATATTTAATATTGTGAAAAATCTGGAGAGTGTATATATATATATATATATATATATATATATATATATATATATATATATATATATTTATAAAGATAAAAACACAGACATTAAAATGTAGCAATATATATGCCAATCAAAATTCATCATGAAATATATATCATCCTCATATCCAAAAATATTCTTTTTACTGAGCATGGATTTATGTATAATGTTGTTCATCTAGGAAATTCACCAATTTGTTGAATTTTCAGTTTCATCAGTATTTAGGGGGAGTGATCTCTTTTCACAATTTGTATCATCCAAAAACAGTGACCTCACAAGAATGTATGTGTGATACCAGGTAGGATTCTAAATATGCATAATAAAATACATGAGATGAATAGGCTACAGAGAAAAGGAGACAGAAATTTACATATGTGTTAACTTTAAAAACTCATGGAGAAGTACTGCAATGAAAAGTTGACTAGATTTATAACACATACACTTGATAAAGCAGAAGGCAAGTCCTAGTATACACCATGCCACCTATGAATGGCCTGTATTTCTATTCTGTTAGGTTTCTTTTTCTCCATCATATTAGGATTAGTAGTCAGAGTCTAGTAGGGTATGGGTTAGTGTCAGGGATTCAGTATTTCAAATGGAAAATAGGGAAATGAATCTAATGTGTATGCGAATATTTGTTAGACAAAAATCTTCCTACTGTCATCCAAAAAAATGCCTTGATAGTTCCTTCACCACAAGTAATACACAATTAGTGGAGAAGAGTTTGAAAATCTGTGAATATATATCTGGAAAAGAAAATGCTCAGGAGTTCACAACCTTGGAGGTGGTAGAGGAATTTCCAAAAGTAAGGTAAAGGGTAAACACTTCACAAACATGGAGCTCTGGTGGCCTAATTAATTTCTGAGAAACTGCCTCTGAGTTTGGGCCCTTGAAATGTTTGTTGTTGTCAGGAGCTTTCGCTTCCTTTGTAGTGAGACCATCAAAGCTGCGTCAGCATCTATGTGACCTGGATGACATGGTTCCTTATTTGCAATAGAACATGAGGCAGCAGTTCTGAATTCTCTCTTTGTAGGTAAACTGAGGCCACTGGGGTCTAAGTGTCTAACCATGTGGTCTGTGAAGCCATTTGGTCATACTTCACTTTTCGTGGTGTTTCTTACTGCTGCACTGGGAGTTTGGTATTGGCTTCACAAAATACAAAAAGAAAAACTGGGACACAGTGCTATAGAAAGTACTCTCACGTGTAGTGGGTGAGGGTCTGCAGGAGAATGCACCAACCAGGCTTCTATCCCCAAAAGCTTGCACCCATGTCCATATCAACCTGATTCTGAATATTGCCCTGAAACCTCTCCATATAATAAGGTCCGTTAACTTGTATGGTTCTGCTGGCTGCACCATGTCAGTCACAAGGCATTTGGAAGCCAATGGCAGATCCACATGGCCCCACGACAGATGTTTTATCATACACCTGCCCACCACTGCTCTAGGCCAACTAGTCAGCAGGCCTCAACATTCTGGCATCTCTGTTCTCACCGTTTTCATGAAACCCAGTCAATCAATGCAATGTCTGGTACACTCGTGATCAGCAATAGACATCCAAAGGTTCTCCAGTGCCACCTGTTCATAAGAATTTAAAAAATTTCATGGTATTTATCTAGCCAATTTTCAAAGATAAATTTGGATGCACTGTGGCATTCAATTCATTCGGGAACCATGAAATAGTGAGGAAGCTCATTTCAATTAAAGCTCGGGAGAACTCTCAGAGGCAAGGCTTCCCAAAGAGTGGCCAAAAGGTCACATTAAGCCAGGCCCATTGAGGTCTACAATTGAGGGCCATGTTTTTTTTGACTCTCAACTATGGCTTCCAAGTCTTTCTGAATAAAGTCATGTGATATCCTGGCTGAGATTCCCAGTGCTCTTTGAAAGCTATCCTGGGCCTAGATCTCAGTCTCCAAGGGCAACTCTCATGCGTGGCCTCCTAAAATCCCAACACAATTCATGCCAATACTTCTCTGAGATCTGTTCCAGAACTCAGTCTCTAAGGGGAATCACTCCAGAGTTCAAGCACAGGTGGACCCAGTCATCTCTTCCAACCACCACACAAATGACCACAATTAAACCAAAACACTCCCACATGGCCCTCATCTTCTTCAATTTAGAGACTCATCATAACCTCTGGCTGGAGGTTTCCATGAAGGGCGCAGCTTAAGACAGTGTCCAATATAAGCTCACATGCCTCTCATTTGCCTAAAGTCAGGGTGGCATGGAAACTCTTCCTGTGAAGCAGGAGTGATCAAATAGGCCTGCCAATAATACTGCTCTACTTCTCCAATTTGAGGCCTATTCTCTGTGGGGTATAGATTCTTTATGTGAATTGGGGTCATGAGAAAACTCAAGCAACTATGGGCTACCCTCTGCAGGGCTTTGAAGAATCCATTTGAGTGAGTCGAGGAGTTGGACCAAATGTTCTTTAGATATAGAGTTTTGATTAGAGAGTGAGTGTAAATGTCAGCATATGTGAACAGTCAGTCACAGTGATAAACTGGGGAAAATGTGTACGAAAGCAGATATCAATAGAGACATTAGGAAATAAGGCAAAGTACAAAGTGGGTGATAGGATAAGACATTTTTAACAGGGTTCAGTTTCAATATATAATCTTAGGAAGAAACAAATATGTAGTCACCAATAGGAATGATATTTGAGATCATTAGTTAATCAGGGCATGGATGTTGTTAGTAATACATGCTCACTTTCAATATAGGCTTTGATACAATCATAAGTGTGACCCTTGCATTTTGTTTCAGGAATATTACCGTGATGAAATGTATATGTATATCAGGTGACTACAGTATTTCTTCCACCATTTCTGAAAGCAATAATTTAAAGACTTAAAAATTAGTATTGGGGATACAAACAGGTATACCATCGGTCTACGAATATAGAGATGATGCCTTAATAGACCATACTGTGAATAAATAATATAACTGGTTCAAACGTTAAATAATGGATTGAATTGATATCTGAAAATATATAGGAAATCTTATATTGATATACATACATTCATTCCAACCAGCTATACATCTAATGGTAATATTAGCGTTATGGTTTATCATGAAGAGTGTGTGAGTTTGGCTTCAAAAGTGATTATGGAAATCAATAATACTGTGTTTGGAAAGAATCTCATGAAAAGAACAGTCAAGAAACATGGAGGAATACATGTGTTCTGAAGTAGGAAGTGATTGAAAGTGAACCAAATGCCTATAAATTTGTGAAATTGTGGATGAAAGGATATATCCTATAATGTCCATAAACTGCAGAAATAGTAATGTACCAGTGTCTGAATAAAAATGAACTTCAAAATACACATCATGGTCCCATAGGTGTCTACTTACATTGATGTGAAACTGGTTCAGTCACTGTAGAAATATTACGAATTGTATACACCATTCACTTAATTTACTTTTCAGTACTAGGAAAAAATATGTATTTAAGGTGGATGAATATTTCTAAGAATAATTTTGTGAAAAGTTGATTATAAATCTACATACACACACATGAGTTTACTTAGGGAGTGTATAATAAGACACATATATTTCATATTTTGAAAATCTTAAGAGTAGATATCTATATCTATATAGATAGATAGATAAATAGATAGATACACACATACACAGACATTAAAATGTAGCAATATATATGCCATTCGAAATTCATCATGAAATATATATCATCCACGTATCCAAAAATATTCATTTTACTGAACATTTATTTATACATAATATTGTTCATCTAGGAAATTCACCCATAGGTGGAAATTCCAGTTCCATCTGTATTTAGAGGGAGTGATCTATTCTCACAATTTGTATCTTCCAAAATAAGCGATCTCACAAGAATGTACATGTGATACCAGGTAGAATTCTAAAAATGCATAAAAAAATACATTTGATGAATAGGCTACAGAGAAAGGGAGACAGAAATTTACATATGTGTTAACTTTAAAAACTCATGGAGAAGTATTACAATGAAAAGTTGACTAGATTTATAACACATACCATTGATAAAGCAGAAGGCAAGTCCAAGTATACACCATGCCTCCTATGAAAGGCCTGTATTTCTATTCTGTTAGGTTTCTTTTTCTCTATCATATTAGGTTTAGTAGTCAGAGTATAGTAGGGTATGGGTTAGTGTCAGGGATTCAGTATTTCAAATGGAAAATAGGAAAATGAATCTAATATGTATGCAAATATGTGCTACACAAAAATCTTCCCACTCTCAGCCAGAACAATGCTTTGACATTACCTTCGCCCCAAATAAGACACAATTAGTGGAGAAGAGTTAGAAAATCTGTGAATACATATGTGGAAAGGAAAATGCTCAGAACTTCACAAACTTGTAGGAGGTAGAACAGTTTACAAAAAGGGAGAGGGTAAACACTTCACAAACATGAAGCTCTGCTGGCCTAATGACTTTTTGAGAAACTGCCTCTGAGGTTGGGCAGTTGAAATATGTTTTTGTCAGGAGCTTTTGCTTCCTTTGTAGTGAGACCATCAATGCTGGGTCTCCATCTATGTGACCTGGATGACATGGTTCCTTATTTTCTAGTGGACATGAGGCAGCAGTGCTGAATTCTCTATTTGTAGGGAAACTTTGGCCACTGGGGTCTAAGTATCTAACCGTGTTGTCTGTAAAGCCATTTGTTCATGCTCCACTTTCGTGGTGTTTCTTACTGCTGCACTGTGAGTTTTGTATTGGCTTCACGAAATACAAGGAGCTCCACTGGGACACAGTGCTGGAGGATGTACTCTCATATGTGGTGGGTGAGGGTCTGCAGTAAAATGCACCAATGAGGCTTAAATCCCACATAGCTTTTCAACTCGACAATAGCCCCCTTATTCTGATCATTGGCAGGAATCCTCTCCATATAACAAGATGCCTTTACATAGAAGGGTCTGCTGGATGTACCATGTCAGTGACAAGTCATTTCTAAGCCAATGCCAGATCCACGTGGACCCACAACTGATGTTTTTTCACACACCTACACTCCACTGCTTTATGCCCACTAGTCTGCAGGCTCCAACTTACTGGCATCTATGTTCTACAGCATTTTCATGAAACACAGTCAATTAAGGCACTGTCTGGTACAATCATGATTAGCAACAGGACATCCAAATGTTCTCCAGTGCCATGGTATATATCTAGATATTTTTCAATAATGAAGTTGGAGGCACTGTGGGATTCAATTTATACAGGAACCAATAAATGGTTAGGAATCTCATTTCAATGAAAGCTCTGGTGAACTCTCACAGGCAAGGCTTCCCAAAGAGTGGGCAAAAGGTCTCATGAAGCCAGGCCCATTGAGGTCTACAATGTGAGTTTGCATGTGTGTTTTGACTCTCAACTATGGCTGGAATCTTTCAGAATAAAATCTTGTGATATCCTGGCTTAGATTCCCAGTGCTCTGTGTAAAGTCACCCTGGGCCAAGATCTCAGATTCCAATGGTGAATCTCATGTGTGGCCTCCTGAAATCCCAACACAATTCATGGCAATACATCTCTGAGGTCAGTTACACAACTCAGTCTCTAAGGGGAATCACAACAGAGTTCAAGCCCAGGTGGACCCAGGCATCTCTTCCAATTGCTACACAAATGATGACAATTAAAACCAAAACACTCTCACACGGCCCTCTTCATCTTTTATATAGACACTAATCATAACCTCTAGCTGGAGGTTTCCATGAGGGGCACAGCCCAAGACAGTGTCAAAAATAAACTCCCTTGCCCCTCATTTGCCTAAAGTCAGGGTGGCCTGGACAACGTTAGTGTGAAACAGAAGTGATCAAATAGGCCTGCCGTTAATACTACTCCACTTCTCAAATTTGAGGCCTACTGACTGTGGGGTATAGATTTTTAGTGTGAATTGGAGTTATAAGAAAACCCAAGCACCTATTGTCTCCCCTCTGCAGCCCTTTGAAGAACTTATTTGACACAAATGATCCCTATTCTCACTTGATGGAGGTCAGAAATCTTACAGAGGAAGGCGAGAGGCATCATCCACAATCACTGATCTTTTTTCCATTTAGGTTTTGGATGCCCACATGGGATCTTTCTTTAGATTCATCAGGTGCTGAAAATCTAAACCACAGGCTCACACAGGGCCAAGAGGCTGATTCAGACACATCCATTTCCAAAGCTATGAAGCAAAGAGCCACAGGTGATGCCCATTCATTTCCATTTTAAAACTGTTTTCTTCAGGCTTCACAAAGGGGTGGCCTGAGGCAAAGACCTTTCTGACATTCAGAGCAACAGAACAATAGGTAATCAAAAGGCCCCAAGCAGGGTTTCTCCACGGAGACTTTCCTGGTTACTCTGATATATGAGTTTTCTGAGATGCTCGCCATTCCCTTCAGCTATCCAGTACATGGCCATGTCACAGAGCTTGGAGGTGGTACATATCTTGTACAAAAATACATGATACTAATCTTGAGAGTGGCCAGAATTCATGAAAAAAATGGAAAATTAGGTAGATAGCCGGTGTTGCCCATGGATAAGGCAAGCCTCATTCCATTCATTAATTGGAAAGGATGCATGCTGGGAAGCTTTCTACTAGACAGGACACAACCAATGAGCTATTTTTTTCCTAATATCTACAAAGAAAAATACAGTGGGATACACAGACATAGAAACAGTCTCCTTGTCAAATGACTTACTGGAAACAGTCCACTCCAAACCAAACAAACCTCCTTTTTTACCTATTCTCAGAACATGAGAAAAAACCACAAACACAAACCAACACCCACAAATGCAACTTTTTCCCACAAGTAGGTCTGTCACTATCTGGAGTGTCCTCTGACTGGTAGGCCATATGATGTTCCCCAGAAATGGCCTTTCTGTCTCACATCTGGTCTCCTTGGTCAACTCTGTGAAGTTGTCAGGAGGCAGTGGTGAGCCAATTCCTGTCCTCTCAGGAAAGACCCCTCTTCAGAGCTTTCTTGGTATTTGGCAACCCTTACATCAGTAGGTACCAAGAAAGACTGACTCTGTCCTTAGTGAATCCAAACAAGTGAGCCCACTGCAACTGGGACTGGGACTGGCTCTGGGTGCCTGGCTTCCTGGATCACAAAATTCAGAGAGTTCCATCACCAAGGAAATGAGGTGAGGTCACTACCTTCAGGAAATAAATGAGGTCCCTGTCTTGGCCACCACTTTGTCCTAACAGTTGCGTCCTAGTGTCTCCTGACATGGAGGCTGCCCTACTTCCTGTGATACATTCACATGTTAGAATGGTATAGAAACCATAGTCACCTGGGAACAGCTCTCCACACAGGCCTGCTTTGGTCCATCTTCCCTGCATTAAAAATAGAGAGGATGACTCAGACACATCCTTTCATCCTGACCATGTTGTTTGCCATGGAATATGACTTTTGTTCTCTCAGGTCTTTCATAGCTGCCAACATCTTCTCCAGGGATTATTTCTGCATGGATTTTGAGGTACTCAGCAGGTGGAAGATCTCCTAACTTCCTGTATTGTAATATCGACTTTATCCCTCCTCTTCTGTAAAGTGAGATTGAGGGAACATTGTATGGTTAGGGTCGATAGCATGTTCCATTTGGCTTAGGAATCATTCTGCTGGATTAATAATGGTATTGGGAACCAGCGATATTTAAAAGAATATAGAGGTAAAATATAAGTATGAAAACAGAAATCTAGGTAATATTTTAAGCCCAGAAGGATTTGGGCCCTTGATTGGGATCCTTAGCTTGAGTAATGTTTTGCACCGAGGTCTCAGTTAAATCGATATACAATGGCATAAGACCCTGTACCTCAGATGATTGAATGTAGAAGAGAACATCCAGTGAAAAAGGGATAGTGTGTAGGATTAGAAAGATAGTCCGTAGGTTTAGAAGGAAGAGTGAGTCTAGGATTTGGACCAAAAGTTCTTTAGCAATAGGTTTCGGTTAGAGAGTGAATATTAATGGCACCATATGTGAAAAGTCGGGCACAATGATGAACTGGGAAAAAATATGTAGGAAAGCAGACATCAATAGAGACATTAGGAAATCAGGCAAAGTATAACGTGAGTGATAGGATTAGACATTTTCAACAGGGTTGAGGTTGAATACATAATCTTAAAAAGAAAGAAAAATGTAGTCACCAATTGGATTGACATTTGAGAGCATTAGGCAAACTGGGCATGGATGTTTTTAGTAATCCATGTTCACATTCCATTGAGGCTTTATTGCAATCATAACGGTGACCTTTGCATTTTGTGTCCAGAATATTACTGTGATAATATGTGTATGTAGATCAGGTGACATGAGTATTTCTTCCACCTTTTCTGGGAGCAATATTTTGAAAACATATGAATTAGTACTGGGGATACTAATAGGTTTACCCTGTGTTGATGAATATAGAGATGATGCATTAATAGACCATACTGTGAAAAAATTATATGACTGGTTCCAAATTTAAATAATGGATATTTTTAATATCTGAAAATATAGAGGAAATCATATATTGATATACGTACATTAATTCCAACCAGTTATATATCTAATGGTATTATTAGGGTTACCGTTTATCATGAATAGTGTGTGAGTTTTGCTTCAAAAATGATTATTCAATCGAAAATAACGTGTTTAGAAAGAAGTCCAGTGAAAAGACCCGTCAAGAAACATGAAGGAATATATGTGTTCCGAAGGAGGAAGTGATTGAAAGTGAACCAAATATTTATAAATTTGTGAACTTGTGAATGAAAGGATATATTTTATGATGTCCATAAACTGAATAAATAATAACGTACCAAGTTTGAATAAAAATGAACTTTAACAAACACATCATATCAAATAGGAATGTATTTGCATTGATGTTAAACTTGGTCAGTTACTCTAGAAATATTAGGATTTGTAAGAACCCTTCCCTGAAGTTAGTTTTCAGTACTAGGAAACAAATATGTATGTCAGTGGATGTATATTTCTGAGAATAAACTTGTTAAAAGTTAATTATAAATCCACATATATGAATATGAATGAATTCAGGCGGTGTATAACAAGACATATATTTCATATTTTGGAAAATCTGGAGACTATATATATATATATATATATATATATATATATATATATATATATAGACACACAAACACACACACATTATAATGTCACAATATATATGTCAATCGAAATTCATCATGAAAAATAACTCATCCGCATATCCCAAAATATTCATTTTACTGAACATGGATGTATGTAGAATGTTGTTCATCTAGGAAGCTCACCCATGGGTTGAATTTTCTGTACCAACAGCATTTAGGAGGAGTGATCTCTTCTCACAAATAGTATCTGCCAAGTCAGCCACCTCACAAGAATGTACGTGTGAAACCAGGTAGGATTCTATTTGTGCATATAAAAATACATGTGCTTAATAGGCTACAGAGAAAGGGAGACAGGAATTCATATATTTCTTAACTTTAAAAACACATGGAATAGTGTGTAGTGTCCCTCTTTATCCCTTTTGATTAACTTTGGCTTAAAAAAAAGAATTTTATTGAGAATTTTTGTATATATGTTTGTCAGGAATATTGCTCTGAAGTTTTCTTTCCTTGATGTGTCTTTGTCTGATTTTGGTATGTGAGTGATACTATCCTCATGAAATGAGTTTGGAGGAGTTCCATGCTTTTCTATTTTATGGAATAATTTGAGGAGTATTGTGATGAATGCTTCTTTGAAGGTCTCGTAGAACTTGACTGAGAATCTGTCTGTTCCTGGGCGTTGCTTGATTGGTAGGCTGTTGGCAGCAACTTCTATTTCATTGCTTGAAATTGATTTGTTTAAATTGTTCATGTCCTACTAATTCAGTTTGGGTATATCTCTAAAATTTTATTGATGTCATCATGATATTTTAATTTATTAGAGTATAAATTTTCAAATTAGTTTTTAATTATTCTCTGTATTTTAGTTGTGTACTCTGTAAAAGTTCTTTTAAGATCCTTAATTTTAGTAATTTGAGGTTTTTTTTCTTCATTAGCTTGGTTAAGGATGTGTCAATTTTATTTAGTTTTCGAAGATTAAATTTTGTTTTGTGTCAAAAAAAAAATAACATATGGAAAAGTATTTCAGCAAATTGAATAGATTTATAACTCCTACCTTATATCATGCAAAAGGCAAGTCCAACTATACACCATGTCCCTTCTGAAATGCTTGTATTTCTATTCTGTTTGGGATATTTTTCTCCATTATATTAGTATTAGTAGTCAGAGTCTAGTAGGGTATATGAATGTTTCTGAGAATAATCTTGAGAAAAGATGATTATAAATACACATTCATGAATATGAAAAATTTAGGAAGTGCAAAATAAGACAAAAATATTCCATATTTTCAAAAATTTGGAGAGTATATCTATATCTATCTATATCTATATCTATATCTATATCTATAAACACACACACACACACACACACACACACACACACAACACTCACAGACATTAAAAAGTACCAATATAAATGCCAATAGAAATTCATCAGTAAATATATATCATCCACAGATGCAAAAATATTTATTTTACTGAACATGAGTTTATGTATAATGTTGTTCTACTAGGACGCTCTCCTATAGGTTGTATTTTCATTTAAAACAGTTTTAGGAGGAGTTAACTCTTCTCACAATTTGTATCTGCCAAGACAGCCACCTCACAAAAATGTACGTGTGATACCTGGTAGGATTCTATATATGCATATAAATATACATGTGTGAATAGGCTACAGAAAAGGGAAACAAGAATTCACATATTTGTTAAATTTAAAAACACATGGAGAATATTTCCATTAAAATTTGACTAGATTTATAACACCTACCTTATATAATGCAAATGTCAAGTCCAACTATACAACATGTCTCCTCTGAAGTGCTTGTATTTCTATTGTGTTGGGTTAATTTTTCCCATTATAATAGGATGAATAGTCTGAGTCTACTAGGTATGGGTTAGTTTCAGGGATTCAGTATTTGAATGGAAAATTGGAAAATGAATCCAATGTGTATGTAAATATATGCTGCACAAATATCCTCCCGCTCTCATCCAGAACAATGCCTTGATATTACCTTCACCCCAAGTAAGACGCAATTAGAGGAGAAGAGTTACAAAATCAGTGAATACATATCTGGAATGGAAAATGCTCAGGAGTTCACAACCTTTGAGGTGGTAGAGGAGTTTCCAAAATTAAGGGACAGGGTAAACACTCCACAAACATGGAGCTCTGCTGGCCTAAAAACTTTTTGAGAAACTGCGTCTGAGCTTCCGCAATTGAAATATATGTTGTTTTCAGATGATTTGGCTTCCTTTGTAGTGAGACCATCAAAGCTGGGTCTGCATCTATGTGACCTGAAGGACATGGTTTCTTATTTTCCAATGAACAAGATGAAGCAGTGCTGAATCCTCTCTTTGTAGGTAATCTGAGGCCACTGGGGACTAAGTGTCTCCCCGTGTGGACTGTGAAGCCATTAGGTCCTCCACCACTTTTTGTGGTGTTTTTCCTGCTGCATTGTGTGTTTGGTATTTGTTTCACGAAATACTAGGAGCTAAACTGAGACACAGTGCTGGAGTGAGTTGTGTCACGAGTGGTGGGTCAGGGTCTGCAAGAGAATTCAAAAACTAGGCTTCTATCTCTCACATCTTGCCCCATTGCCCCCTTGTCCATATCAACCTGATTCTTCATTTTCCTCTGAAAACTCTCCATATAACAAGATGCCTTTACATATAAGGGTCTGCTGGCTGCACCATGTCAGTTACAAGCCATTTGGAATCCAATGGTAGATCCACATGGCCCTACCACGGATGTTGTATCAAACACCTCCCCACCACTGCTCTAGACCCACTACTCAACAGGCTCCAACTTACTGGCATCTCTGTTCTACATCATTTTCATGAAACTCAGAAAATCAAGGCACTGTCTGGTATACTCATGAACAGTAACAGGACATCCAATATTTCTCCAGTGCCACCTGGTCATAGGAATTTTAAAAATTTCATGGTATTTATCTATCCATTTCTCGAGCATGAAGTTGGAGGCACTGTGGATTTCAATTCATGCAGCAAACATTAAATGGTGAGGAAGCTCATTTCAATGAATTCTCTGGAGAACTCTCACAGGCAAGGCTTCCCAAAGAGTGGACAAAAGGTCACATTAGGCCAGGCCCATTGAGGTCTACAATGTGAGGTCCATGTGTGTTTTGACTCTCAACTATGGCTGCCATTTCTTTAAGAATAAAATCATGTGATATCCTTGCTGAGATTCCCAGGCCTCTGTGGAAATCCACCCGGGGCCTAGGTCTCAGTTTCCAAGAGCGACTTTCATGCTTGGCCTATTAAAATCCCAACAAAATTCATGACAATGTTTCTCTGAGTTCAGTTCCAAAACCCAGTCTCTAAGGGGTATCACAAAAGAGTTCAAGCCTACGTGTACCCAGTCATTTTTTCCAATGCCACACAAATGACCAAAATTAAAACCAAAACACTCCCACATGGCCCTCATCTTATTCCATATAGGGAATCATCTTAACCTCTGGCTGGAGGTTTCCATGAGGGGCGCAGCCCAAGACAGTGTCCAAAATCAGCTCGTTTGCCCCTCATTTGCCTAACGTCAGGGTAGCCTGGACACAGTTTCTGTGAACCAGGAGTGAACAAATAAGCCTGCCGTTAATACTTCTGTGTTCCTCCAATTTGACACCTACTGATTTTAGATATCGATTCTTTAGGTGATTTAGAGTCATGCAAAAACACAAGCACCTCTGCAGGGCTTTGAAAAACTCATTTGACCCAAAGAATCCCTATTCTCATTTGATGGAGTGCAGGAACCTAACAGAGGAAGGCAAGAGACTTCATCCACAATGAATGATATTTTTTGCCATTTTGGTTTTGGAAGCTCACATGGGATCATTCTTAAGATCCATCAGGTGCTGAGAATCTAAGTCACAGCCACACACAGGTCCAAGAGGCTGATAAAGACACATCCCTTTCGAAAGCAATTAAGCAAGAGCCACAGTTGAGGCCCATTCATTTCCATTTGAAAACTGTTTTCTTCAGGCTTCACAAAGGGGTGGCCTGAGCAAAGACCTTCCTGACATTCAGTGCAACACAACAATAAGTAAGCAAAAGGCCCAAAGCAGGGTTTCTGCACTGAGACTATCCTGGTCACACTGATATCTGAGTTTTCTGAGATGCTCGCCATTCTCTTCAGCTATCCAGTACATGGCCATGTCACAGAGCTTGGAGGTGGTACATATTTAGGACACAAATCCATGAGCCTATTCTGGAGAGTGGCCAGAATTCAGGAAGAAAACAACAACTTAGAAAGATAGCAGGTGTTGCACATCGATAAGACAAGCTGCAGTCGATTCATATATTGGGCAGGATGAATTATGGGAAGATTTATACTAGACAGGACACATCCATTAATGCATTCTCTTTTCTAATGTGTACAACAACGGACACAGTGGGATACACAGAAACAGAAACACTCGCCGTGTCAAATGACTTACTAGAAACTGTCCAGTCCAATCCAAACAAACCGCCTTTCCTATCTATTCTCAGAACATGAGACAAAACAACAAACCCACACCCACTCCCACAAAGGCACCTCCTTCCCCCAAGTAGGTCTGTGACTATCCGGAGTGTCCTCTGATCAGTGGGCCATACAATGTTCCCCCGAAATGGCCTGTCTTCTCTCAGATTGTGTTTCCTTGACCAACTCTGTGAAGATGTCAGAAAAAAGTGGTTATCCACTACCTGTTTTCTCAGAAATGGTCCACCTTCAGAGCTCTCCTGACATTTGGCCATTCTCACATCATTAGGTACCAAGAAAATTGACTCTGTCCTTGGGAAATCCAAACAAGTGAGCCCACTGGGACTGGGACTGGGACTGCATCTGGGTGCCTGGCTTCTTGGATACCAAGTTCAGAGAGTTCCATCACCAAGGAAATGAGGTATGTCACATTCTTTGGAACTGAATGAGGTCCCTGCCTTGGCAACCACTTTGTCCTAACAGTTGCTTCCAAGGGTAACATAAGATGGAGGTTGCCCCTACTTCCTGTGACACTTTCATAAGGTAGAATGTATATCAACCATTGGCACCCGGGAACAACTCTCCACTAAGGCCTGGTTTGGTCCCTCTTCTCTACAATAAGAAGAGAGATGCAGATTCAGAAACATCCCTTCATTCTGACCAGGTTGTTTGCCATGGAAGATGACTTTTGCTCTCTCAGTTGCTTCATACCTGTGTACAACTTCTCCAGGTATCATTTTTGCATGGACATTTGAGGTTCTCATTAGGTGGAAGGTCCCCAACTTTCCTGTATTGTAAGAACCACTCCGTCCCTGCTCTTCTGTAAAATGATTGAGGGAACAGTGTATACTTGGGGTTAAAAACAGGTTTGATTTGGGTTACGAACGATTCTGTGCGATGAATAATGGTATTGGTAACCTGCAATATTTACAAGAATATAGAGGTGATATGTAAGTATGAAAAGAGAAATCTAGGTATGATTTGAAGCCCAGAAGGGTTTTGCCCTTGATTGGGATACTTAGCTTTGAATTATGTTCTGCAAAGATGTCTCAGATAATTCCATATACAATGGCATAGGACTTTGTACATTGGATGATTTAATTTAGAAGAGAACATCCAGTCAAAAAGGGATATTCAGTATGATTAGGAAGATAGTCGGTAGGTTTAGGAAGAAGAGTGAGTATAGGATTTGGACCAAAAGTTCTTTAGCAATACACTTTTGGTTATAGAGTGAATGTAAATGTCAGCTCATATGAAGAGTCAGTCACTATGTTGAACTGGGGAAAATATGTAGAAAAGCAGATATCAATAGAAACATTACGAAATCAGGCAAATTATAAAGTGAGTGATAGAATTGGACATTTTCAACAGGGTTGGGTTTGAATATATAAATTAGGAAAAAACAAAAATGTAGTCACCAATAGGATTGACAATTGACAGCATTAGGCAACCTGGACACGGATGTTTTTAGAAATCCATGTTCACCTTCCATTTAGGATTTGGTACAATCATAAGTGTGACCTTTCCATTTTTGTCCAGAATATTACTGTGATAATGAGGTGACATGAGTATTTCTTTAACCATTTCTGGGAGCAATATATTGAAGATGTAAAATAAGAATCGGGGTACAAAGAGGTGTACCCTGTTTCTATGAACATAGAGAAAAAGCATGAATAGACCATACTGTGAATAAATAATATAACTTTTTTGAACTTGAAATAATGAATTGAACTGATATCTGAAAAATTAAAGGAAATCGTATATTGATATACAATCATTCATTCCAACCAGTGATATATCTAATGGAAATATTAGTGTTTTGGTTTATCATGAAGAGTGTGTGAGGTTTGCTTAAAAATGATTATGGAAATTCAAAATAATGTGTATGGAAAGAAGTCTCATGAAAAGACCAGTCAAGAAACCCTGAGAATACATGTGTTCAGAAGCAAGAAGTGATTAAAGTTGAAACAAATGCCTATTAATTTGTGAACTTGTGGATGAAATGTATATCCTATGATGTGCAAAAACTGAAGAAACAATAATGTACCAGTGTGGAATACAAATGAATGACAAATTACATATCATGTCCCATAGGAGTCTACTTGCATTGATGTTAGACTGGGTCAGTTACTGTAGAATAATTAGGATTTGTATGCACCATTCACTGAAGTTAGTTTTCAGTACTAGGAAACAAATATGTATTTCAGGTGGATGAATATTTCTGATTATAATCTCGTGAAAAGTGGATTATAAATCCACATACATGAACATGAATGAATTTAGAGAGTGTATATTAGACATATATATTTCATATTTTGAAAAATTTGGAGAGTATATCTATATCTATATCTACACACACACACACACACACACAAACACACACAACACTCACAGACATTAAAAAGTGCCAATATACATGCGAATCGAAATTCATCAGTAAATATATATCATCCACAGATGCAAACATATTTATTTTACTGAACATGAGTTTATGTATAATGTTGTTCTACTCGGACGCTCTCCTATAGGTTGAATTTTCATTTCCAACAGCATTTAGGAGGAGTGAACTCTTCTCACAATTTGTATCTGCCAAGACAGCCACCTCACAAAAATGTACGTGTGATACCTGGTAGGATTCTATATATGCATATAAATATACTTGTGTGAATAGGCTACAGAAAAGGGAAACAAGGATTCACATATTAAGTTTAAAAACACATGGAGAATATTTCCATTAAAATTTGACTAGATTTATATCTCCTAACTAATATAATGCAAATGTCACGTCCAACTATACAACATGTCTCCTCTGAAGTGCTTGTATTTCTATTGTGTTGGGTTAATTTTCCCCATTATATTAGGATGAATAGTCTGAGTCTACTTGGTATGGGTTAGTGTCAGGGATTCAGTACTTCGAATGGAAAATTGGAAAATGAATCCAATGTGTATGTAAATATATGCTGCACAAATATCCTCCCGCTCTCATCCAGAAGAATGCCTTGACATTACCTTCACCCCAAGTAAGACACAATTAGAGGAGAAGAGTTACAAAATCAGTGAATACATATCTGGAATGTAAAATGCTCAGGAGCTCACAACCTTGGAGGTGGTAGAGGAGTTTCCAAAACTAAGGGACAGGGTAAACACTCCACAAACATGGAGCTCTGCTGGCCTAAAAACTTTTTGATAAACTGCCTCTGAGCTTCCGCACTTGAATTATATATTGTTTTCAAGAGATTTGGCTTCCTTTGTAGTGAGACCATCAAAGCTGGGTCTACATCTATGTGACCTGGAGGACATGGTTTCTTATTTTCCAATGAACAAGATGAAGCAGTGCTGAATCCTCTCTTTGTAGGTAAACTGAGGCCACTGAAGACAAATTGTGTCCCCGTGTGGACACCGAAGCCATTTGGTCCTCCTCCACATTTTGTGGTTATTTTTCTGCTGCACTGTGAGTTTGGTATTTGTTTCCCGAAATACTAGGAGCTAAACTGGGACACAGTGCTGGAGGGAGTTCTGTCACGTGTGGTGGGTCAGGGTCTACAAGAGAATGCACCAACTAGGCTTCTATCTCTCACTGCTTGCCCCATTGCCCCCATGTCCATATCAACCTGGTTCTTCATTTTCCTCTGAAAACTCTCCATATAACAAGATGCCTTTACATATAAGGGTCTGCTGGCTGCACCATGTCAGTTACAAGCCATTTGGAATCCAATGGTAGATCCACATGGCCCTACCACGGATGTTGTATCAAACACCTCCCCACCACTGCTCTAGACCCACTACTCAGCAGGCTCCAACTTACTGGCATCTCTGTTCTACACCATTTTCATGAAACTCAGTAAGTCAAGGCACTGTCTTGTATACTCATAATCAGCAACAGGACATCCAATGTTTCTCCAGTGCCACCTGGTCATAGGAATTTCAAAAATTTCATGGTATTTATCTAGCCATTTTTCAAGCATGAAGTTGGAGGCAATGGAAGTTTCCATTCATTCAGAAAACATTAAATGGTGAGGAAGCTCATTTCAATGAATTCTCTGGAGAACTCTCACAGTCAAGGCTTCCCAAAGAGTGGAAAAAGGTCACATTAGGCCAGGCCCATTGAGGTCTACAATGTGAGGTCCATGTGTGTTTTGACTCTCAACTATGGCTGCCATTTCTTTAAGAATAAAATCATGTGATATCCTTGCTGAAATTCGCAGGCCTCTGTGGAAATCCACCCGGGGCCTAGGTCTCAGTTTCCAAGAGTGACTTTCATGCGTGGCCTCTTAAAATCCCAACAAAATTCATGGCAATGCTTCTCTGAGTTCAGTTCCAAAACCCAGTCTCTAAGGGGAATGACACCAGATTTCAAGCCCACGTACACCCAGTCATTTTTTCCAATGCCACACAAATGAACAAAATTAAAACCAAAACAAAAACCAAAACACTCCCACATGGCCCTCATCTTATTCCATATAGTCAATCATCTTAACCTCTGGCTGGAGGTTTCCATGAGGGGCGCAGCCCAAGACAGTGTCCAAAATCAGCTCGTTTGCCCCTCATTTGCCTAAAGTCAGGGTAGCCTGGAAACCGTTTCTGTGAATGAGGAGTGAACAAATAGGCCTGCCGTTAATACTTCTGTGTTTCTCCACTTTGAGGCAAACTGAATTTAGGTATCGATTCTTTAGGTGATTTTGAGTCATGCGAAAACACAAGCACCTCTTCAGGGCTTTGAAGAACTCATTTGACCCAAAGAATCCCTATTCTCATTTGATGGAGTGCAGGAACCTAACAGAGGAAAGCAAGAGACTTCATTCACAATGAATGATATTTTTTGCCATTATGGGTTTGGAAGCTCACATGGGATCATTCTTAAGATCCATCAGGTGCTGAGAATCTAAGTCACAGCCACACACAGGTCCAAGAGTCTGATAAAGACACATCCCTTTCCAAAGCAATTAAGCAAAGAGCCACAGGGGAGGCCCATTCATTTCCATTTGAAAACTGTTTTCTTCAGGCTTCACAAAGGGGTGGCCTGAGGCAAAGACCTTCCAGACTTTCAGTGCAACACAACAATAAGTAAGCAAAAGGCCCAAAGCAGTGTTTCTGCACTGAGACTTTTCTGGTCACACTGATATCTGAGTTTTCTGAGATGCTCGCCATTCTCTTCAGCTATCCAGTACGTGGCCATGTCACAGAGCTTGGAGGTGGTACCATTTTGGACACAAATCCATGAGCCTATTCTGGAGAGTGGCCAGCATTCGGGAAGAAAACAACAAGTTAGAAAGATAGCAGATGTTGCACATCGATAAGACAAGCTGCAGTCCATTTATATATTGGCAGGATGAATTATGGGAAGATTTATACTAGACAGGACACATCCATTAATGCATTCTCTTTTCTAATGTCTACAACAATGGACACAGTGGAATACACAGAAACAGAAACACTAGCCGTGTCAAATGACTTACTAGAAACTGTCCACTTCAAACCAAACAAACCTACTTTCCTATCTATTCTCAGAACATGAGACAAAACAACAAACCCACACGCACTCCCACAAAGGCACCTCCTTCCCCCAAGTAGGTCTGTGACTATCTGGGGTGTCCTCTGACTGGTGGGCCATACTATATTTTCCCGAAATGTCCTGTCTTCTCTCCGATCTTGTTTCCTTGAACAACTCTGTGAAGAAGTCAGGAAAAAGTGGTTAGCCACTACCTGTTTTCTCAGGAAAGGTCCATCTTCAGAGCTCTCCTGGCATTTGGCCTTCCTCACATCATTAGGTACCAAGAAAACTGACTCTGTCCTTGGTAAATCCAAACAAGTGAGCCCACTGGGACTGGGACTGGGACTGCCTCTGGCTGCCTGGCTTCTTGGATACCAAGTTCAGAGAATTCCATCACCAAGGAAATGAGGTATGTCACATTCTTTGGAACTGAATGAGGTCACTGCCTTGGCAACCACTTTGTCCTAACAGTTGCTTCCAAGGATAACATAAGATGGAGTTTGCCCCTACTTCCTCTGACACTTTCATAAGGTAGAATGTATATCAACCATTGGCACCCTGGAACAGCTCTCCACCCAGGCCTGGTTTGGTCCATGTTCTCTACAATAAGAAGAGAGAGGCCGATTCAGACACATCCCTTCATCCTGACCAGGTTGTTTGCCATGGAAGATGACTTTTGCTCTCTCAGGTGCTTCATACCTGCTTACAACTTCTCCAGGTATGATTTGTGCATGGACTTTTGAGGTTATCTTAATGTGGAAGGTCCCCAACTCTCCTGTATTGTAAGAACCACTCTGTCCCTGCTCTTCTGTAAAATGATTGAGGGAACAGTGTATACTGGGGGTTAAAAACAGGTTTGATTTTGGTTATGTATGACTCTGTGCGATGAATAATGGTATTGGGAACCTGAAATATTTACAAGAATATTGAGGTGAAATATAAGTATGAAAACACAAATCTAGGTATGATTTGAAGCCCAGAAGGGTTCTGCCATTGATTGGGATACTGAACTTTGAATTATGTTCTGCAAATTTGTCTCAGATAATTTGATATACAATGGCATAGGACCTTGTACATTGGATGATTGAATTTAGAAGAGAACATCTAGTCAAAAAGGGATATTCAGTAGGATTAGGAAGATAGTCAGTAGGTTTCGGAAGAAGAGTGAGTATAGGATTTGGACCAAAAGTTCTTTAGCAATAGACTTTCAGTTATAGAGTGAAAGTATATTTCAGCACATATGAAGAGTCAGTCACTATGTTGAACTGGGGAAAATATGTAGAAAAGCAGATATCAATAGAAACATTACGAAATCAGGCAAAGTATAAAGTGAGTGATAGAATTAGACATTTTCAACAGGTTTGAGTTTGAATATATAAACTAGGAAAAAACAAAAATGTAGTCACCAATAGGATTGACAATGACAGCATTAGGCAACCTGGAAATGGATGTTTTTAGAAATCCATGTTCACTTTCCATTTAGGCTTTGGTACAATCATAAGTGTGACCTTTCCATTTTTTGTCCAGAATGTTACTGTGATAATGAGGTGACATGAGTAATTCTTTCACCATTTCTGGGAGCAATATATTGAAGATGTAAAATAGAATCGGGGGTAGAAAGAGGTGTACCCTGTTTCTATGAACATAGAGAAAAAGCATGAATAGACCATACTGTGAATAAATAATATAACTTTTTTGAACTTTAAATAATGAATTGAACTGATATCTGAAAAATTAAAGGAAGTCGTATATTGATATACAATCATTCATTCCAACCAGTTATATATCTAATGGAAATATTAATGTTTTGGTTTATCATAAAGAGTGTGTGAGTTTTGCTTCAAAATGATTATGGAAATTCAAAATAATGTGTTTGGAAAGAAGTCTCATGAAAAGACCATTCAAGAAACCCTGACAATACATGTGTTCTGAAGCAAGAAGTGATTAAAGTTGAAACAAATGCCTATTAATTTGTGAACTTGTGGATGAAATGTATATCCTATGATGTGCAAAAACTGAGGAAACAATAATGTAGCAGTGTCGAATACAAATGAATGACAAATTACATATCATGTCCCATAGGAGTCTACTTGCATTGATTTTAGACTGGGTCAGTTACTGTAGAATAATTAGGATTTGTATGCACAATTCACTGAAGTTAGTTTTCAGTACTAGGAAACAAATATGTATTTCAAGTGGATGAATATTTATGATTATAATCTTGTGAAAAGTTGATTACAATTCCACATGCATGAACATGAATGAATTTAGAGAGTGTATATTAGACACATATATTCCATATTTTGAAAAATTTGGAGAGTATATCTATATCTATATCTACATCTATATATATATCTATATCTATCTATCTATCTATCTATCTATCTATATATATATATATATATATATATATATATATATATATACACACACACACACACACGCACACACACACACACACACACACACAACACTCACAGACATTAAAAAGTACCAATATATATGCCAATCGAAATTCATTAGTAAATATATATCATCCACAGATGCAATCATATTTATTTTACTGAACATGAGTTTATGTATAATGTTGTTGTACTAGGACGCTCTCCTATAGGTTGAATTTTCATTTCCAACAGCATTTAGGAGGAGTGAACTCTTCTCACAATTTGTATCTGCCAAGACAGCCACCTCACAAAAATGTACATGTGATACCTGGTAGGATTCTATATATGCATATAAATATACATGTGTGAATAGGCTACAGAAAAGGGAAACAAGAATTCACATATTTGTTAAGTTTAAAAACACATGGAGAATATTTCAATTAAAATTTGACTAGATTTATAACTCCTACCTTATATAATACAAATGTCAAGTCCACCTATACAACATGTCTCCTCTGAAGTGCTTGTATTTCTATTGTGTTGGGTTAATTTTCCCCATTATATTAGGATGAACTGTCTAAGTCTACCAGGTATGGGTTAATGTCAGGGATTCAGTACTTCGAATGGAAAATTGAAAATGAATCCAATGCGTATGTAAATATATGCTGCACAATTTCCTCCCGCTCTCATCCAGAAGAATGCCTTGACATCACCTTCACCCCAAGTAAGACACAATTAGAGGAGAGGAGTTACAAAATCAGTGAATACATATCTGGAATGGAAAATGCTCAGCAGTTCACAAACTTGGAGGTGGTAGAAAAGTTTCCAAAACTAAGGGACAGGGTAAACACTCCACAAACATGGAGCTCTGCTGGCCTAAAAACTTTTTGAGAAACTCCTCTGAGATTCCGCACTTGAAATATATGTTGTTTTCAGGAGATTTGGCTTCCTTTGTAGTGAGACTATGAGAGCTGGGTCTGCATCTATGTGACCTGGAAGACATGGTTTCTTATTTTCCAAAGAACTAGATGAAGCAGTGCTGAATCCTCTCTTCCTAGGTTAACTGATGCCACTGGAGACTAAGTGTCTCCCCGTGTGGACTGTGAAGCCATTTGGTCCTCCCCCACTTTTTGTGGTGTTTTTCCTGCTGCACTGTGAGTTTGGTATTTGTTTCACGAAATACTAGGAGCTAAACTGGGATACAGTGCTGGAGGGAGTTGTGTCACGTGTGGTTGGTCAGGGTCTGCAAGGGAATGCACCAACTAGGCTTCTATCTCTCACAGCTTGGCCCATTGCCCCCTTGTCCATATCAACCTGATTCTTCATTTTCCTCTGAAGACTCTCAATATAACAAGATGCCTTTACATATAAGGGTCTGCTGGCTGAACCATGTCACTTACAAGCCCTTTGGAATCCAATGGTAGATCCACATGGCCCTACCACGGATGTTTTATCAAACACCTCCCCACCACTGCTCCAGACCCACTACTCAGCAGGCTAAAACTTACTGGCATCTCTGTTCTACACCATTTTCATGAAACTCAGTAAATCAAGGCACTGTCTGGTATACTCATAATCAGCAACAGGACATCCAATGTTTCTCCAGTGCCACCTGGTCATAGGAATTTCAAAAATTTCATGGTATTTATCTAGCCATTTTTCAAGCATGAAGTTGGAGGCACTGTGGGTTTCAATTCATGCAGCAAAGATTAAATGGTGAGGAAGCTCATTTCAATGAAATCTCTGGAGATGTCTAAAAGGCAAGGCTTCCCAAAGAGCGGACAAAAGGTCACATTAGGCCAGGCCCATTGAGGTCTACAATGTGAGGTCCATGTGTGTTTTGACTCTCAACTATGGCTGCCATTTCTTTAAGAATAAAATCATTTGATATCCTTGCTGAGTTTCCCAGGCCTCTGTGGAAATCCACCCGGGGCCTAGGTCTCAGTTTCCAAGAGCGACTTTCATGCGTGGCCTCTTAAAATCCCAACAAAATTCATGGCAATGCTTCTCTGAGTTCAGTTCCCAAACCCAGTCTCTAAGGGGAATCACACCAGAGTTCAAGCCCACGTGGACACAGTCATTTCTTCCAACTGTCACACAAATGACCAAAATTAAAACTGAAACACTCCCACATGGCCCTCATCTTATTCCATATAGTAACTCATCTTAACCTCTGGCTGGAGGTTTCCATGAGGGGCGCAGCCCAAGACAGTGTCCAAAATCAGCTCGTTTGCCCCTCATTTGCCTAAAGTCAGGGTGGCCTGGACACCGTTTCTGTGAACCAGGAATGATCAAATAAGCCTGCCGTTAATTCTTCTGTGTTTCTCCAATTTGAGGCCTACTGATTTCAGGAATACATTCTTTATGTGATTTAAAGTTATTCGAAAACCCAAGCACCTCTGCAGAGATTTGAAGAACTCATTTGACCCAAAGAATCCCTATTCTCACTTATGGAGTTCAGGATTTTAACAGAGGAAGGCAAGAGAATTCATCCACAATGAAAGATTTTTTGCCTTATGGTTTTGGATGCCCGCAGGGGATCATTTTTAGATTCATCAGGTGCTGAGAATCTAAGTCACAGCCACACACATGGCCAAGAGGCTGATTCAGACACATCCTTTTCCAAAGCAATGAAGCCAGAAGCCACAGGTGATGCCCATTCATTTCCATTTGAAAACTGTTTTCTTCAGTTTTCACAAAGGGGTGGCCTGAGGCAAAGACCTTCCTGACATTCAGTGCAACACAACAATAAGTCAGCAAAAGGCCCAAAGCAGGGTTTCTGCACTGAGACTTTCCTGGTCACACTGATATCTGAGTTTTCTGAGATGCTCGCCATTCTCTTCAGCTATCCAGTACATGGCCATGTCACAGAGCTTGGAGGTGGTACATATTTTGGACACAAAACCATGAGCCTATTCTGGAGAGTGGCTAGAATTCAGGAAGAAAACAGCAACGTAGAAAGATAGCAGGTGTTGCACATCGATAAGACAAGCTGCAGTCCATTCATATATTGGGCAGGATGAATTATGGGAAGATTTATACTAGACAGGACACCTCCATTAATGCATTCTTTTTAATGTCTACAACAACGGACACATTGGGATACACCGAAACAGAAACACTCGCCTGATCAAACAACTTACTAGAAACTGTCAACTCCAAACCAAACAAACAGCCTTTCCTACCTATTCTCAGAACATGAGACAAAACAACAAACCCACACCCACTCCCACAAAGGCACCTCCTTCCCCCAAGTAGGTCTGTGACTATCCGGAGTATCCTCTGACTGGGGGCCATACTATGTTCCCCCGAAATGTCCTGTCTTCTCTCAGATCTTGTTTCCTTGTTCAACTCTTTGTAGTTTACAGGAAAAAGTGGTGAGCCACTACCTGCTTTCTCAGAAAAGGTCCATCTTCAGAGTTCTCTTGGCATTAGGCCATCCTCACATCAGTAGGTACCAAGAAAACTGACTCTGTCCTTGGTAAATCCAAACAAGTGAGCCCACTGGGACTGGGACTGGGACTGCCTCTGGGTGCCTGGCCTCTTGGATACAAATTTCAGAGAGTTCCATCACCAAGGAAATGAGGTATGTCACTTTCTTTGGAACTGAATGAGTCACTTCCTTGGCAACCACATTGTCCTAACTGTTGCTTCCAAGGGTCCCATGAGATGGAGGCTTCCCCTACTTCCTGTGACACTTTCACAAGGGAGAATGGTATATCAACCATAGGCACCCAGGAACAGCTCTCCACACAGGCCTGGTTTGGTCCATCTTCTCTACAATAAGAAGAGAGAGGCTGATTCAGACACATCCCTTCTTTCTGACCAAGATATTTGCCATGGAAGATGACTTTTGCTCTCTCAGGTCCTTCATACCTGCCTACAACTTCTCCAGGTATCATTTCTGCATGGACCTTTGAGGTTCTCATCAGGTGGAATATCCCCAAGTTTCCTGTGTTGTAAGAACCACTCTGTCCCTGCTCTTCTGTAAGATGATTGAGGGACCAGTGTATAATTGGGGTTAAAAACAGGTTTGATATGGGTTACGAATGATTCTGTGTGATGAATAATGGTATTGGGAACCTGCAATGCTTACAAAATGTAGATGTGAAATATAAGTATGAAAACAGAAATCTAGGTATGATTTGAAGCCCATAAGGGTTCTGCCCTTGATTGGGATACTTAGCTTTGAATTATGTTCTGCAAAGATGTCTCAGATAATTCGATATACAATGGCATAGGACCTTGTAAATTGGATGATTGAATTTAAAAGAGAGCACCCAGTCAAAAAGGGATATTCAGTAGGATTAGGAAGATAGTCGGTAGGTTTAGGAAGAAGAGTGAGTATAGGATTTGGACCAAAAGTTCTTTAGCAATAGACTTTCGGTTATAGAGTGAATGTAAATGTCAGCACATATGAAGAGTCAGTCACTATGTTGAACTGGGGAAAATATGTAGAAAAGCAGAGATCAATAGAAACATTACGAAATCAGGCAAAGTATAAAGTGAGTGATAGAATTAGACATTTTCAACAGGATTGAGTTTGAATATATAAATTAGGAAAAAACAAAAATGTAGTCACCAATAGGATTGACAATTGACAGCATTAGGCAACCTGGACATGGATGTTTTCAGAAATCCATGTTCACTTTCCATTTAGGATTTGGTACAATCATAAGTGTGACCTTTCCATTTTTTGTCCAGAATATTACTGTGATAATGAGGTGACATGAGTAATTCTTTCACCATTTCTGGGAGCAATATATTGAAGATGTAAAATCAGAATCGGGGGTACAAAGAGGTGTACCATGTTTCTATGAACATAGAGAAAAAGCATGAATAGACCATACTGTGAATAAATAATATAACTTTTTTGAACTTTAAATAATGAATTGAACTGATATCTGAAAAATTAAAGGAAATCGTATATTGATATACAATCATTCATTCCAACCAGTTATATATCTAAACGAAATATTAGTGTTTTGGTTTATCATGAAGAGTGTGTGAGTTTTGCTACAAAATGACTATGGAAATTCAAAATAATGTGTTTGGAAAGAAGTCTCATGAAAAGACGATTCAAGAAACCCTGACAATACATGTGTTCTGAAGCAAGAAGTGATTAAAGTTGAAACAAATGCCTATTAATTGGTGAACTTGTGGATGAAATGTATATCCTATGATTTGCAAAAACTGAAGAAACAATAATGTACCAGTGTCGAATACAAATGAATGACAAATTACATATCATGTCCCATAGGAGTCTACTTGCATTGATGTTATACTGGGTTGGTTACTGTAGAATAATTAGGATATGTATGCACCATTCACTGAAGTTAGTTTTCAGTACTAGGAAACAAATATATATTTCAGGTGGATGAATATTTCTGATTATTATCTTGTGAAAAGTTGATTATAAATCCACATACATGAACATGAATGAATTTAGAGAGTGTATATTAGACATATATATTTCATATTTTGAAAAATTTGGGGAGTATATCTATATCTATATCTATATCTATATCTATATCTATATCTATATCCACACACACACACACACACACACACACAAACAACACTCACAGACATTAAAAAATACCAATATAAATGCCAATCGAAATTGATCAGTAAATATATATGATCCGCAGATGCAAAAATATTTATTTTGCTGCACATGAGTTTATGTATAATGTTGTTTTACTAGGACGCTCTCCTATAGGTTGAATTTTCATTTCCAACAGCATTTAGGAGGAGTGAACTCTTCTCACAATTTGTATCTGCCAAGACAGCCACCTCACAAAAATGTACGTGTGATACCTGCTAGGATTCTATATATGCATATATATATACATGTGTGAATAGGCTAAAGAAAAGGGAAACAAGAATTCACATATTTGTTAAGTTTAAAAACACATGGAGAATATGTCCATTAAAATTTGAATTCATTTATAACTCCTACCTTATATAATGCAAATGTCAAGTCCAACTATAAAACATGTCTCCTCTGAAGTGCTTGTATTTCTATTGTGTTGGGTTAATTTTCCCCATTATATTAGGATGAATAGTCTGAGTCTACTAGGTATGGCTTAGTGTCAGGAATTCAGCATTTCGAATGGAAAATTGGAAAATGAATCCAATGTGTATGTAAATATATGCTGCACAAATATCCTCCCGCTCTCATCCAGAACAATGCCTTGACATTACCTTCACCCCAAGTAAGACACAATTAGAGGAGAAGAGTTACAAAATCAGTGAATACATATCTGGAATGGAAAATGATCAGGAATTCACAACCTTGGAGGTGGTAGAGGAGTTTGCAAAACTAAGGGACAGGGTAAACACTCCACAAACATGGAGCTCTGCTGGCCTAAAAACTTTTTGAGAAACTGCCTCTGAGCTTCTGTACTTGAAATATATGTTGTTTTCAGGAGATTTGTCTTCCTTTGTAGTGAGACCATCAAAGCTGGGTCTGCATCTATGTGACCTGGAGGACATGGTTTCTTATTTTCCAATGAACAAGATGAAGCAGTGCTGAATCCTCTCTTTGTAGGTAAACTGAGGCCACTGGGTACTAAGTGTCTCCCCGTGTGCACACTGAAGCCATTTGGTCCTCCTCCACTTTTGTGGTTTTTTTGCTGCTGCACTGTGAGTTTGGTATTTGTTTCACGAAATACTAGGAGCTAATCTGGGACAGAGTGCTGGAGGGAGTTCTGTCAAGTGTGGTGGGTCAGGGTCTGCTAGAGAATGCACCAAATAAGCTTCGATCTCTCACAGCTTGCCCCATTTCCCCCTTGTCCATATCAACCTGATTCGTAATTTTCCTCTGAAAACTCTGCATATAACAAGTTGCTTTTACATATAAGGGTCTGCTGGCTGTACCACGTCAGTTACAAGCCATTTGGAATCCAATGGTAGATCCACATGGCCCTACCACGGATGTTTTATCAAACACCTCCCCACCACTGCTCTAGACCCACTACTCAGCAGGCTCCAACTTACTGCCATCCTATTCTACACCATTTTCATGAAACTCCGTAAATCGAGGCACTGTCTGGTATACTCATGATCAGCAACAAGACATCCAATGTTTCTCCAGTGCCACCTGGTCATAGAAATTTCAAAAATTTCATGGTATTTATCTAGCCATTTTTCAAGCATGAAGTTGGAGGCACTGTGGGTTTCAATTCATTCAGCAAACATTAAATGGTGAGGAAGCTCATTTCAATGAAATCTCTGGAGAACCCTCACAGGCAAGGTTTCCCAAAGAGTGAACAAAAGGTCACATTAGGCCAGGCCCATTGAGGTCTACAATGTGAGGTCCATGTGTGTTTTGACTCTAAACTATGGCTGCCATTTCTTTAAGAATAAAATCATGTGATATCCTTGCTTAGATTCCCAGGCCTCTGTGGAAATCCACCGGGGCCTAGGTCTCAGTTTCCAAGAGCGACTTTCATGCGTGGCCTCTTAAAATCCCAACAAAATTCATGCCAATGCTTCTCTGAGTTCAGTTTCAAATCCCAGTCTCTAAGGGGAATCACACCAGAGTTCAAGCCTACCTGGACCCAGTCATTTTTTCCAATGCCACACAAATGATCAAAATTAAAATCAAAACACTCCCACATGGCCCTCATCTTTTTCCATATAGTCAATCATCTTAACCTCTGGGTGGAGGTTTCCATGAGGGGCGCAGCCAAAGACAGTGTCCAAAATCAGCTCGTTTGCCCCTCATTTTCCTAAAGTCAGGGTAGCCTGGACACCGTTTCTGTGAACCAGGATTGAACAAATAAGCCTGCCGTTAATACTTCTGTGTTTCTCCAATTTGATGCCTACTGATTTTAGGTATCGATTCTTTAGGTGATTTCGAGTCATGCGAAAACACAAGCACCTCTGCAGGGCTTTGAAGAACTCATTTGACCCAAAGAATCCCTATTCTCATTTGATGGAGTGCAGGAACCTAACAGAGGAAGGAAAGAGACTTCATCCACAATGAATGATATTTTTGCCATTTTGGTTTTGGAAGCTCACATGGGATCATTCTTAAGATCCATCAGGTTCTGTGAATCTAAGTCACAGCCACACACAGGTCCAAGAGGCTGATAAAGACACATCCCTTTCCAAAGCAATTAAGCAAAGAGCCACAGGTGAAGCCCATTCATTTCCATTTGAAAACTGTTTTCTTCAGGCTTCACAAAGGAGTGGCCTGAGGCAAAGACCTTCCTGACATTGAGTGCAACACAACAATAAGTAAGCAAAAGGCCCAAAGCAGGGTTTCTGCACTGAGACTTTCCTGGTCACGCTGATATCTGAGTTGTCTGAGATTCTCGCCATTCTCTTCAGCTATCCAGTACATGGCCATGTCACAGAGCTTGGAGGTGGTACATATTTTGGACACAAATCCATGAGCCTATTCTGGAAAGTGTCCAGAATTCAGAAAGAAAACAACAACTTAGAAAGATAGCAGGTGTTGCACATCGATAAGACAAGCTGCAGTCCTTTCATATATTGGGCAGGATGAATTATGGGAAGATTTATACTAGACAGGACACACCCATTAATGCATTCTCTTTTCTAATGTCTACAACAACGAACATAGGGGGATACACAGAAACAGAAAAACTCGCCGTGTCAAGTGACTTACTAGAAACTGTCCATTCCAAACCAAACAAACCGCCTTTCCTATCTATTCTCAGAACATGAGACAAAACAACAAACCCACACCCACTCCCCCAAAGGCACCTCCTTCCCCCAAGTAGGTCTGTGACTATCCGTAGTGTCTTCTGACTGGTGGGCCATACTATGTTCCCCCAAAATGGACTGTCTTCTCTCAGATCTTGTTTCATTGACCAACTCTGTGAAGATGTCAGGAAAAAGTGGGTAGACACTACCTGTTTTCTCAGGAAAAATCCATCTTCACAGCTCTCCTGGCATTTGGCCATCCTCACATCATTAGGTACCAAGAAAACTGACTGTCCTTGGTAAATCCAAACAAGTGAGCCCACTGGGACTGGGACTTGGACTGCCTCTGGGTGCCTGGCTTCTTGGATACCAAGTTCAGAGAGTTCCATCACCAAGGAAATGAGGTATGTCACATTCTTTGGAACTGAATGAGGTCCCTGCCTTGGCACCCACTTTGTCCAAACAGTTGCTTCCAAGGGTAACATAAGATGGAGGTTGCCCCTACTTCCTGTGACACTTTCATAAGGTAGAATGTATATCAACAATTGGCACCCGGGAACAGCTCTCCACTCATGCCTGGTTTGGTCCATCATCTCTAAAATAAGAAGAGAGAGGCAGATTCAGACACATCCCTTCATCCTGACCAGGTTCTTTTCCATGGAAGAGGACTTTTGCTCTCTCTGGTGCTTCATACCTGCCTACAACTTCTCCAGGTATCATTTGTGCATGGACATTTGAGGTTCTCATCAGGTGGAAGGCCCCCAACTTTCCTGTATTGTAAGAACCACTCTGTCCCTGCTCTTCTGTAAATTGATTGAGGGAACAGTGTATACTTGGGGTTAAAAACAGGTTTCATTTGGGTTAGGAATGATTCTGTGCGATGAATAATGGTATTGGAAACATGCAATATTTACAAGAATATAGAGTTGAAATATAAGTATGAAAACAGAAATCAAGGTATGATTTGAAGCCCAGAATAGTGTTGCCCTTGATTGGGATACTTAGCTTTGAATTATGTTCTGCAAAGTTGTCTCAGATAATTCGATACACAATGGCATAGGACCTTGTAAATTGGATGATTGAATTTAGAAGAGAACATCCAGTCAAAAAGGGATATTCAGTAGGATTAGGAAGATAGTCGGTAGGTTTAGGAAGAAGAGTGAGTATAGGATTTGGACCAAAAGTTCTTTAGCAATAGACTTTCGGTTATAGAGTGAATGTAAATGTCAACACATATGAAGAGTCAGTCAGTATGTTGAACTGGGGAAAATATGTAGAAAAGCCGATATCAATAGAAACATTACGAAATGAGGCAAAGTATAAAGTGAGTGATAGAATTAGACATTTTCAACAGGGTTGAGTTTGAATATATAAATTAGGAAAAAACAAATATGTAGTCACCAATAGAATTGACAATTGACAGCATTAGGCAACCTGGACATAGATGTTTTTAGAAATCCATGTTCACTTTCTATTTAGGCTTTGGTACAATCATAAGTGTGACCTTTCCATTTTTTGTCCAGAATATTACTGTGATAATGAGGTGACATGAGTATTTCTTTCACCATTTCTGGGAGCAACATATTGAAGATGTAAAATTAGAATTGGTTGTACAAAGAGGTGTACCCTGTTTGTATGAACATAGAGAAAAAGCATGAATTGACCATACTGTGAATAAATAATATAACTTTTTTGAACTTTAAATAATGCATTGAACTGATATCTGAAAAATTAAAGGAAATCGTATATTGATATACAATCATTAATTCCAACCAGTTATTTATCTAATGGAAATATTAGTGATTTCTTTTATCATGAAGAGTTTGTGAGTTTTGCTTCAAAATGATTATGGAAATTCAAAATAATGTGTTTGGTAAGAAGTCTCATGAAAAGACCAGTCAAGAAACCCTGACAATACATGTGTTCTGAAACAAGAAGTGATTAAAGTTGAAACAAATGCCTATTAATTTGTGAACTTGTGGGTGAATTGTATATCCTATGATGTGCAAAAACTGAAGAAACAATAATGTACCAGTGTCGAATACAAATGAATGACAAATTACATATCATGTCCCATAGGAGTCTACTTGCATTGATGTTAGACTGGGTCAGTTACTGTAGAATAATTAGGATATGTATGCACCATTCACTGAAGTTAGTTTTCAGTACTAGGAAACAAATATGTATTTCAGGTGCATGAATATTACTGATAATAATCTTGTGAAAAGTTGATTATAAATCCACATACATGAACATGAATGAATTTAGAGAGTGTATATTAGACACATACATTTCATATTTTGAAAAATTTGGAGAGTATATCTATATCTATATCTATATCTACACACACACACACACACACACACACACACAACACTCACAGGCATTAAAAAGTACCAATATAAATGCCAATCGAAATTCATCAGTAAATATATGTCATCCAGAAATGCAAAAATATTTATTTTACTGAATATGACTTTATGTATAACGTTGTTCGACTAGGACGGTCTCCTATAGGTTGAATTTTTATTTCCAACAGCATTTAGGAGGAGTGAACTCTTCTCACAATTTGTATCTGCTAAGACAGCCACCTCACAAAATGTACGTGTGATACCTGCTAGGATTCTATGTATGCATATATATATACATGTGTGAATAGGCTAAAGAAAAGGGAAACAAGAATTCAGATATTTGTTAAGTTTAAAAACACATGGAGAATATGTCCATTAAAATTTGAATACATTTATAACTCCTACCTTATATAATGCAAATGTCAAGTCCAACTATACAACATGTCTCCTCTGAAGTGCTTGTATTTCTATTGTGTTGGGTTAATTTTCCCCATTATATTAGGATGAATAGTCTGAGTCTACTAGGTATGGCTTAGTGTCAGGAATTCAGCATTTCGAATGGAAAATTGGAAAATGAATCCAATGTGTATGTAAATATATGCTGCACAAATATCCTCCCACTCTCATCCAGAACAATGCCTTGACATTACCTTCACCCCAAGTAAGACACAATTAGAGGAAAAGAGTTACAAAATCAGTGAATACATATCTGGAATGTAAAATGCTCAGGAGTTCACAACCTTGGAGGTGGTAGAGGAGTTTGCAAAACTAAGGGACAGGGTAAACACTCCACAAATATGGAGCTCTGCTGGCCTAAAAACTTTTTGAGAAACTGCCTCTGAGCTTCCGCCCTTGAAATATATGTTGTTTTCAGGAGATTTGTCTTCCTTTGTAGGGAGACCATCAAAGCTGGGTCTGCATCTATGTGACCTGGAGGACATGGTTTCTTATTTTCCAATGAACAAGATGAAGCAGTGCTGAATCCACTCTTTGTAGGTAAACTGAGGCCACTGGGGACTAAGTTTCTCCCCATGTGGACTGTAAAGCCATTTGGTCCTCCTCCACTTTTTGTGGTTTTTTTGCTGCTGCACTGTGAGTTTGGTATTTGTTTCACGAAATACTAGGAGCTAATCTGGGACAGAGTGCTGGAGGGAGTTCTGTCACGTGTGGTGGGTCAGGGTCTGCTAGAGAATGCACCAAATAAGCTTCGATCTCTCACAGCTTGCCCCATTTCCCCCTTGTCCATATCAACCTGATTCGTAATTTTCCTCTGAAAACTCTGCATATAACAAGATGCTTTTACATATAAGGGTCTGCTGGCTGTACCACGTCAGTTACAAGCCATTTGGAATCCAATGGTAGATCCACATGGCCCTACCACGATGTTTTATCAAACACCTCCCCACCACTGCTCTAGACCCACTACTCAGCAGGCTCCAACTTACTGCCATCCTATTCTACACCATTTTCATGAAACTCCGTAAATCAAGGCACTGTCTGGTATACTCATGATCAGGAACAGGACATCCAATGTTTCTCCAGTGCCACCTGGTCATAGAAATTTCAAAAATTTCATGGTATTTATCTAGCCATTTTTCAAGCATGAAGTTGGAGGCACTGTGGGTTTCAATTCATTCAGCAAACATTAAATGGTGAGGAAGCTCATTTCAATGAAATCTCTGGAGAACCCTCACAGGCAAGGCTTCCCAAAGAGTGAACAAAAGGTCACATTAGGCCAGGCCCATTGAGCTCTACAATGTGAGGTCCATGTGTGTTTTGACTCTAAACTATGGCTGCCATTTCTTTAAGAATAAAATCATGTGATATCCTTGCTTAGATTCCCAGGCCTCTGTGGAAATCCACCGGGGCCTAGGTCTCAGTTTCCAAGAGCGACTTTCATGCGTGGCCTCTTAAAATCCCAACAAAATTCATGCCAATGCTTCTCTGAGTTCAGTTTCAAATCCCAGTCTCTAAGGGGAGTCACACCAGAGTTCAAGCCTACCTGGACCCAGTCATTTTTTCCAATGCCACACAAATGATCAAAATTAAAATCAAAACACTCCCACATGGCCCTCATCTTTTTCCATATAGTCAATCATCTTAACCTCTGGGTGGAGGTTTCCATGAGGGGCGCAGCCAAAGACAGTGTCCAAAATCAGCTCGTTTGCCCCTCATTTTCCTAAAGTCAGGGTAGCCTGGACACCGTTTCTGTGAACCAGGATTGAACAAATAAGCCTGCCGTTAATACTTCTGTGTTTCTCCAATTTGATGCCTACTGATTTTAGGTATCGATTCTTTAGGTGATTTCGAGTCATGCGAAAACACAAGCACCTCTGCAGGGCTTTGAAGAACTCATTTGACCCAAAGAATCCCTATTCTCATTTGATGGAGTGCAGGAACCTAACAGAGGAAGGAAAGAGACTTCATCCACAATGAATGATATTTTTGCCATTTTGGTTTTGGAAGCTCACATGGGATCATTCTTAAGATCCATCAGGTTCTGTGAATCTAAGTCACAGCCACACACAGGTCCAAGAGGCTGATAAAGACACATCCCTTTCCAAAGCAATTAAGCAAAGAGCCACAGGTGAAGCCCATTCATTTCCATTTGAAAACTGTTTTCTTCAGGCTTCACAAAGGAGTGGCCTGAGGCAAAGACCTTCCTGACATTGAGTGCAACACAACAATAAGTAAGCAAAAGGCCCAAAGCAGGGTTTCTGCACTGAGACTTTCCTGGTCACGCTGATATCTGAGTTGTCTGAGATTCTCGCCATTCTCTTCAGCTATCCAGTACATGGCCATGTCACAGAGCTTGGAGGTGGTACATATTTTGGACACAAATCCATGAGCCTATTCTGGAAAGTGTCCAGAATTCAGAAAGAAAACAACAACTTAGAAAGATAGCAGGTGTTGCACATCGATAAGACAAGCTGCAGTCCTTTCATATATTGGGCAGGATGAATTATGGAAGATTTATACTAGACAGGACACACCCATTAATGCATTCTCTTTTCTAATGTCTACAACAACGAACACAGGGGGATACACAGAAACAGAAAAACTCGCCGTGTCAAGTGACTTACTAGAAACTGTCCATTCCAAACCAAACAAACCGCCTTTCCTATCTATTCTCAGAACATGAGACAAAACAACAAACCCACACCCACTCCCCAAAGGCACCTCCTTCCCCCAAGTAGGTCTGTGACTATCCGGAGTGTCTTCTGACTGGTGGGCCATACTATGTTCCCCCAAAATGGACTGTCTTCTCTCAGATCTTGTTTCATTGACCAACTCTGTGAAGATGTCAGGAAAAAGTGGTTAGACACTACCTGTTTTCTCAGGAAAAATCCATCTTCACAGCTCTCCTGGCATTTGGCCATCCTCACATCATTAGGTACCAAGAAAACTGACTGTCCTTGGTAAATCCAAACAAGTGAGCCCACTGGGACTGGGACTTGGACTGCCTCTGGGTGCCTGGCTTCTTGGATACCAAGTTCAGAGAGTTCCATCACCAAGGAAATGAGGTATGTCACATTCTTTGGAACTGAATGAGGTCCCTGCCTTGGCACCCACTTTGTCCAAACAGTTGCTTCCAAGGGTAACATAAGATGGAGGTTGCCCCTACTTCCTGTGACACTTTCATAAGGTAGAATGTATATCAACAATTGGCACCCGGGAACAGCTCTCCACTCATGCCTGGTTTGGTCCATCATCTCTAAAATAAGAAGAGAGAGGCAGATTCAGACACATCCCTTCATCCTGACCAGGTTCTTTTCCATGGAAGAGGACTTTTGCTCTCTCTGGTGCTTCATACCTGCCTACAACTTCTCCAGGTATCATTTGTGCATGGACATTTGAGGTTCTCATCAGGTGGAAGGCCCCCAACTTTCCTGTATTGTAAGAACCACTCTGTCCCTGCTCTTCTGTAAATTGATTGAGGGAACAGTGTATACTTGGGGTTAAAAACAGGTTTCATTTGGGTTAGGAATGATTCTGTGCGATGAATAATGGTATTGGAAACATGCAATATTTACAAGAATATAGAGTTGAAATATAAGTATGAAAACAGAAATCAAGGTATGATTTGAAGCCCAGAATAGTGTTGCCCTTGATTGGGATACTTAGCTTTGAATTATGTTCTGCAAAGTTGTCTCAGATAATTCGATACACAATGGCATAGGACCTTGTAAATTGGATGATTGAATTTAGAAGAGAACATCCAGTCAAAAAGGGATATTCAGTAGGATTAGGAAGATAGTCGGTAGGTTTAGGAAGAAGAGTGAGTATAGGATTTGGACCAAAAGTTCTTTAGCAATAGACTTTCGGTTATAGAGTGAATGTAAATGTCAACACATATGAAGAGTCAGTCAGTATGTTGAACTGGGGAAAATATGTAGAAAAGCCGATATCAATAGAAACATTACGAAATGAGGCAAAGTATAAAGTGAGTGATAGAATTAGACATTTTCAACAGGGTTGAGTTTGAATATATAAATTAGGAAAAAACAAATATGTAGTCACCAATAGAATTGACAATTGACAGCATTAGGCAACCTGGACAAAGATGTTTTTAGAAATCCATGTTCACTTTCTATTTAGGCTTTGGTACAATCATAAGTGTGACCTTTCCATTTTTTGTCCAGAATATTACTGTGATAATGAGGTGACATGAGTATTTCTTTCACCATTTCTGGGAGCAACATATTGAAGATGTAAAATTAGAATTGGTTGTACAAAGAGGTGTACCCTGTTTGTATGAACATAGAGAAAAAGCATGAATTGACCATACTGTGAATAAATAATATAACTTTTTTGAACTTTAAATAATGCATTGAACTGATATCTGAAAAATTAAAGGAAATCGTATATTGATATACAATCATTAATTCCAACCAGTTATTTATCTAATGGAAATATTAGTGATTTCTTTTATCATGAAGAGTTTGTGAGTTTTGCTTCAAAATGATTATGGAAATTCAAAATAATGTGTTTGGTAAGAAGTCTCATGAAAAGACCAGTCAAGAAACCCTGACAATACATGTGTTCTGAAGCAAGAAGTGATTAAAGTTGAAACAAATGCCTATTAATTTGTGAACTTGTGGGTGAATTGTATATCCTATGATGTGCAAAAACTGAAGAAACAATAATGTACCAGTGTCGAATACAAATGAATGACAAATTACATATCATGTCCCATAGGAGTCTACTTGCATTGATGTTAGACTGGGTCAGTTACTGTAGAATAATTAGGATATGTATGCACCATTCACTGAAGTTAGTTTTCAGTACTAGGAAACAAATATGTATTTCAGGTGCATGAATATTACTGATTATAATCTTGTGAAAAGTTGATTATAAATCCACATACATGAACATGAATGAATTTAGAGAGTGTATATTAGACACATACATTTCATATTTTGAAAAATTTGGAGAGTATATCTATATCTATATCTATATCTACACACACACACACACACACACACACACAACACTCACAGGCATTAAAAAGTACCAATATAAATGCCAATCGAAATTCATCAGTAAATATATGTCATCCAGAAATGCAAAAATATTTATTTTACTGAATATGACTTTATGTATAAC